>NC_090932.1:71340943-71965193 GCF_040938575.1 Ambystoma mexicanum | reverse complement strand
CTTTTGTCTTGGCTTTTGCTGCGCATCCGTCCTTCTTCCTCGTCATGGATATTGTCTGCACGTGCTGAGGTTCTTCCTCGTTGTCTGTGATTTCTTCGCGGTGGGGTGCAGCTAGAGGGATCTCTCCGATATAGGGTTTAATGTCATTTAGAAAGATCCATGCTTGCCTGCCTTGGCAGTTCTCTTGGTTCTTCTCGGTTTCTCTCATTGTTTTCTGAGGCTGATTGTTCAGCAGGCAGTCCTGTGCTCTCTGCTGCCTTTGCTTGAGGTTCTGCAGCCATTGACACTTGCCCTATTTCGTGTGCATTTAGTGTGTGGGTGTGTGTAGTAGTCAGTGCTACGTTTTCATTCATTCCGCGCTGACCCTGTCTCCAGCTTTTCTTACCTCAGGTATGTTTGAATCATTACTAATTACATTCAATTTTAGATTGTTTACCTTACCTTCAGGTTTTCTTGGAGCCGGAATAACTATATAGGGTCTGGATGCTTTCGTGGGACCCATGCGTACATTATCTGGTGGGTGCACTGAAATTGGAACGCTTCGTGCACCAATAAAGAATGCAGTTCTGATTGTTAATTACAGAAAAACAATGATAATCACTATACATATACACATAATTCAGCGGTATGAAAGTTGGCAGCATTTCCTTCCAGGGAAGCGGGGGCGCCCCTCTGTTTGTGGGAGGACCAGGTTACAGTTCTGGGCCCCCATTTCAATCATATCGACTGTTAAAGTTCTATTCTGTTCACTTACTCCATTATTATCTCTCAGAAAGTTTCTAACATAAAGTGTCTTGTGCTTCGTAAGTGCCCCCCCCTTGCGGGTGACGATTGTCTCTGGTTGTGCGAAACAGTTCCCTTGCTAGACTATGGAGAAAGATTAGACTAACACCTTTGGTAAGTCACATTCATTATGCATATTCAAAATAGGTCAATTCCCAGTCCACCCCCCGAATTTGCTTCAGTCCTGAAGACATGCTGGATCCTGTTCAATATAAAAATGGAAAAATAGCAATCAATCAAAATCAAAGTCAAAAATAAAAAATAAAAATAAGAAAATAAGACGGTGAAGTTCTCGTCTCAGCTCTCTCGATCTGTCCCTTGGCGGAATGTTTCACTGGAATCTCCTCATGTAGCCTCTCTGAAAGTTAGACAGCTCCACTTGCAGCATTATGCCATGGAGGAGCGTTCCCATATGCACGGCATTAGCTGGATCTCTGATGAAGGTGATGACGTCAACCTCGCAAGGTCTCCCCACCATTTCTGAAAAGTCAGTGACTAGACGGAACAGGACATTGTGCACCAGTCAGCTGTCCTCGGGTGACAGGGACATTTGTCCTGCTTTGCTGGGTTCAGGATTAGAGTGCTTTCTTTTGACGTGAACAGTCTCTGCACTTTCCTGCTGCGTGGATTGCAACCAGGTAGTTGAGCTTGACCCAATGCTGGTTCAAATGTTCAGTGTTTCTTGGATCTCTAATGTACGTAAGCGTGTCTGTGTTTCTCCTGACGAGTGCTGGGCATTCCTCTATGATACGAAAGAAAAGCGTATAAGTGAGTTCATCTATGATCACCTGCGGTGGAAGCATTTGTGTCCTTATCACTGTATTCGGGTAACACAGCGAAGGCTTCCACGAGGACAGTCAGCAGTTGCCGATTACTTTCTTGTTGGCAGGGTCTTGAACAAAGTCTGTGACATAGGTTACTCCCCCTACAAGTGACAGATATGATACTACTAATAACTGGAAGTAGGTGAGTACATCCCTTGTGAGATTTCTGCTGGGAGATACCATAAATTCTGTGAAAAAAAGTCTTGGTGTTGGTTGCTTCAGGACACTGTGTTAAGCTCTTAAAAGGAAAGTCTTTGGTCACAGTCTATCAGAGTCTTGTTTTCCAACAATGCTTAAGCGTGGCTTGGTTCAAAAGTTCATATTATCAGTGTGTTGTGGCTTAGATGCGCAATTCTCTTCTTCACCGTGCAACTATGATGCAGAGTGTCCGTTGTGTCCTTATTCCCTTTTTTGCTTAGAGGAAAAGTCCAGTTTAAGCCACAACTTGCAAAGGAGTTCTTTTGTCTTGGCTTTTGCTGCGCATCCGTCCTTCTTCCTCGTCATGGATATTGTCTGCACGTGCTGAGGTTCTTCCTCGTTGTCTGTGATTTCTTCGCGGTGGGGTGCAGCTAGAGGGATCTCTCCGATATAGGGTTTAATGTCATTTAGAAAGATCCATGCTTGCCTGCCTTGCAGTTTGACCGCTGATGGAGTGCAATCATCTACGATAAAAGGACCATTGAATCTTGTCTCGTCCCACCTTTTCCCTGTGCTGTATTTTACCAACATGGCATCTCCAGGGAAGATGAGTGGCGTGCATAGACCTTGAACTGCGTCTGTTTCAGCATCTCCTGCTGCGTTGTGTGCTGCGCTGCAGCCTTTTCGTCGTCGCAGTAGTTGGTCTGAAATGACAGCAAGGCTTGATGTCATGCAATTCAGGTATTCCTGCAGCTCGGTTCCCAAGACCTCTCAGGTTGACTGGGCATCACATCTAGCTCTATCTCAGGGAGTAAGGGGGGGTGTTCATTCTCCTTCCTGTGACTATCTTGTGCAGCGTAAAATGATGGTCGGAGCCTCGTTGGTTCCGAAGAGCATAAAATGCCAGTGGTAGACAGTGCAACCATCCCCTCTTTAGAGTAAGCTTCAACTTGGCTATCCTTTCCTTTAACAAGCCGTTGAGCCTCTCACAGATACCATTACCTTCCAGATGATACGCTGACGAGAACTTGTGCTTTATACCAAGCAGCAAGATGATCTGCTCAAAGACTGTGTTAACAAAATGAGCCCCGTTATCTGATCTCATCACCTCACACACCCCCCATCTGGGGAACACTTCCCTCACCAGGAATGAATTTGGCAGCACAGGTTGAGTTTGGGTGTGTACACGGACCTGCTTCTATCCATCTAGTGAATGGACACACCACAACAATTAAGTACCTGTACCTGTTACACACGTGAATCATGTCGACATAGTCAATATGTAAGTGCTGAAAAAGCCCTTTTGGGCTGGGGATGATTCCCTTCACTACTTTTAATGTGTGCCCAGCAGTGAATTGCTGCCAGATTATGCAGTTCACCATAAAGAATGCAACATGCTCATTTAAATTCGGTATAAACCAGTCTTCTGCAAGCGTTGCAGCTCGATTTTCTTTTGTCATGTGAAATGGGTAATGCAACTGTTCCAATACTATTTTTAGTGGGGCTACAGGCATTACTGGTTTACCAGTGCTGTCTTGCCCCCACAATCCATCCAAGGGGTTTAAAGAACACCCTTGACGCTTCCATAGGTTCTTTTCGTCCTGAGGTGCCTCCCCTTGGAGCTCCATCAGTTGAGTCTGCCCCATATTGCTATAGGCCTCTGATGTGGCTCGTGCTACCATCATACGTTCATGGGTGCATGCCACTTCTACTTCCATGATCGTCTCCCTTTTCGACGCCATACGCTTGACTTCTGTGTCTGTTGCATGGTTTCCGCGTGACACGAAATCTGTCCCCTTTGTGTGGGCGGCGCATTTCACAACTGCTATGCCCACTGGGAGCTGTAGTGCCTTTATCAGCCTGTCCAATATGGCTGCATGTTGCACTGGCGTGCCGTCTGCTCGGAGGTAGCCCCTTCTTTTCCAGTTTGCTAAGCCTGCGTGCACTGTGGGCGTCACATTGGCACAGTCACTATATACTGTTACTTCCTGGTCTGCGTGATTCTCGATGGCGAGTATCAACGCCAATAGTTCTGCAGCCTGTGCTGAATAATGAGATGGTGCTCGTGCACTGACGAGTACTTGAATTTCTCCGTTTGCTATGTGTTTTATTACGGCCACGCATGGATATCTTTGTCCGTCTTCTTGGTCGATTCTCGAAGACCCATCAATAAAGACAATCTCAGCTCCCGCCAGGGCATTTTCCTTCACCCTGGGGATTTCATCATAGAATTCTTCGTAGTTCGCACAGTCATGTATCGGCTCGCCTTCAGTGACTGGCTCAGCTATGAACGTAGCTGGGTTTACTGTTTTACATTGAACTATTTTGATAGATGGATTAGATATGATCACTTCATATGCAGAAGCTCTCTGAGATGTCAATGTGCCTTTTGGTTTCTCTAAGATGGTGAATAATGAGTGCTCGACGTATAACGTCATGGAGCATCCCATTACAATGGTTGTCGCCTTCTTTATGGTGAACGCTGCGGCAGCTAAGCTTTGTTCATATGGGAACTGGGCTCTCATTACTTGGTCCAGATTCCCACTGTAATACGCCAGGGGCTTGTACCCCAACAAGGTTCTTTGGGCGAGCACTGCCATCATAACGCTGCCATTTGTGTGTGAGAACAGGTAGAATTCCTCTGCATAAGTAGGAATCCTGAGAACTGGAGCCATACAAATCACTCTCTTGAGTTCCATAAACCCCTTCTCCATTATCTCAGTCCATTCTATCTTTTCCTTTTTCACCTGAGCATTCTTTAGGGCCTGGAGCAAGGACTTGGTATATGAGCTGTAATCGAAGATCCATGCTCTAACATAATTGCATAGGCCTAAGAAGCTCTGCATTTGCTTTATCGTGAGTGGCTGAGCCATGTTCATGATAGCTTCAGCCCTTTCTGGGGTTACCTTTTTCCCCTCATGTGAAATTAACTGGCCTATTTTCAGTACCTCTTGTTGACACTATTTCAATTTTTCCTTGTCAACCTTATATCCTTTCTCAGCCAGTATAGTCAGTAGCTGGACAGAATTGTGCCTGCATTGCTCTTCAGTGGTGTTGCAGATCAGAATGTCATCCACATACTGCAAAACAACACTGTCTACTGCAATATTGCTTAGGTCCATTTGCAGGACTCTGTTGAAAATGGACAGGGATTCACAATACCCCTGTGGCAACCTAATGTTTTTCAGACGCATTTGTCTGAAAGTAAATGACATTAGATCTTGTGAGTCACGGTGCAACAGGATTGAGAAAAAAGCATTTTTCAAGTCAATCACCGTGAAATATTTCACTTCGATCGGTATGTTACACAGGAGCGTAGATGGATTAGGAACCAGAGGGAACTCGGCTTCAACAATATCATTTAATGCTCTTAAATTTTGGATTAAACGCAAAGACCCTGCTTTTGATTTCTTGACAGGATAGATCACCGTGTTACAGGGTGACTCTGAGGTCACTAGGATGCCCTGATCCATCATGGCGGAAATGGTCTTTGCGATCCCTTCATCCGCTTCTCTGGACATGGGATATTGTTGTGCTCTTGGTAAAATTCCTCCTGGTTTCAGATTGAATTTTACTTCTCCCACCCCTTCAGGAGGCCTAAGTCATAGGGTCCAGTAGTCCATACTGAGGCAGGCACTTGGGCCATGTTGTCATCAAAATATTCCGGACGCTTCAGTGCCAACATCATTCTCTGAGGCACTTCTCGTTTGATCTTTTGACCCAGAATATGAGGCTTACTTCCACCCTCGTCTCTTCTAAGTCAGGGTGTTCTTTGAACAGATCGTCATCGGTGACATCAGTCACTCAATGCCCTTCTTCAATGGTGATAATCGCGCACCATTGCCTGCCTTTGTCATCGTACCCTTTCACCAATGCTACTTTCCCTCGTACCGCTGCAATATGTATCGTCAAGGGAAATACTTGTCCCCCTTCTTCATGCATAGGTATTCTGGGGCTGAATAGAAACTTGTCAGGGGTTCTCATGGCCCTATCTGCAAGGCCTGGCAATCCCGCCATAAGCACACGTATGCCATATGCGAAGACTTCTGGTTCTAACGGTATAGCTCTCAGGGCTATGCATCCGGAGTATGCTCTGATCATTTCGCACATGTTTGAATAATGCATTCCTGGAGTGGAGCATACTATGCCCTCCTCCGTGAACGAGATTGTCATATTCAATTTTGTCATTAAGTCTCGACTCAAAATGTTCACTGGGGTCTGACGTGAATATAATAAAGGCACATTCATCTCACATTCTCCTACGGAGACTGGGAGATTGTCCATAAAGTGAACTCGACTACGAGCTCCTGTAAAACTCTCTGCATCTATGGCCTGGCTGGAAAAGGAAAACTTGCCTTCTCGTATGCACGAGTGTGTTGCACCCGTGTCAACTAAGAAGGAATATTCTTTCCCCCCTATGACGACATTCAACATTGGTTCCCTGTTAGGGTCTGGTGTCACTGATAGGATAGAGCACATCAGGGTTCCCAGTGAGCTGTCCTAGTTCATATATAAGTTCGGTCTACTGTATACGTGTGGATTTTCTCCATTCCCAGGGTTTCCTCCCCTTTCGGAGTTTGTGGCCTGAGACACTTGCGGTGGTGCCAGTTGGGATTGCCCTTGTGGCAGGTTCCCCATGCTCCAGGGTTGAACCCCTTGTTGTGCACCTTGCTGCAAGCCTGGTGCTTGCTGCTGCACTGTGTGATTCTGTGCACCGCCCTGTTGTGGGATATCAGTCGGATTCACCATGCCTGCTCCCATTCCTTGTCCATTTTGCCATGTGCCTTGGCTTCTGCACGAGCGTGCCACCTGCCCTGTCATTCCACACATCCAACACACTGGCGGTGGTCGGGCTATTTGTCCATTTGACATTTCTGGATTGCCCATCTGCATGTTTTGAAAGCCTCCTTGGTTACTCTGGAAACCTCCCTGATTACTCTGAAACCCTCCCTGATTACTCTGCCATCCTCTTCCTCTAAATCCCCTTCCCCTCGGGTAAAATCCCGCGTTACCCTGGTTGTTCTGCGGCGGTTTAGTTGCCTGTTGTGCGTTCGGTTCAGCTGGGCTTGTCAGCAGGGCTCCTTCAAGAGCATACTTTGATCATTTCTTTTGCACCAGCTTCGCTTCCTCACCCTTACGAGTTGCCTCCTTTTTTTGATTCTTTTCTTGCAACAATCTACAGTAATGTGCAATAGTCAACTGTATTTCGGGCCACGGTTTAGCTTCTACTCCCACCAATTTCTTGAGCTGTTTCTGCACCGGTTTTGGCAACCCTTGGCACAATATATGGTAGAATACAGGGATAGATTTCATCCAAGATTCATGCGTTTCGAGCACCCACGCATCTTGGAAATTCTGGATATAAATCAACGGATCTTCTGACTCCTTCATTTTTCGAGTCATTATAGCTCCCATATCGGAAGTGTCTGGGTACAGCACTCATAGCGCTTTCCATACTGCTGCTCTACAGTTATTAAATGGTGCTCCGTCATGGCTAGTGTTAATTATGGTTACACCAGGGTACCCTGCCCGTTTCCACACATCATCTGCCCTCTCACCAAGTATAGCGATTAGGAGGCCCTTAATGTCCCCTATAGCTAACGTGACACCCCTTGTCATCTTTTCTAACTCATGTATCCACTTCCCAGCTCCCGATGTCATCATTGGAAGCTTGTTTTTCAGGTATCTGGAATATATTGTGGTCTTACTCCCCCTTTTCCTAGCAGCGGGAATTGGAATATGCAGTCTTCCTTCTCTTTCCCCATGGCTCTCCTGTCTATCGCTGGGGTAACATTCCCACATCGCCGTCTACCTGGCAATGTCCTTAATCTGTCTACATAGGCTGGTGCTTACACCCCCCTCTGACCGTGGGGTATTCCCACATGTCGGTCATGCTGTGTGGCAGACTCAGATGTCCTGGGTGCGGACTCGCTAGCATCTGACCATCGTACCCCTTTGTCCCTTGGGAGCCACTTTCCGCGCCGTCTCCCTTCTTCATTTGTCTCGTCCTCCATCTCCTCCCCGGAGTCGGACGCTGATTGTTCCCAATTCACGAACTCCTTGCATCTTTGTTGTTCTTACTAATTTCTAGCCTGTCTGGGGACAGTCCCCAGCTCCCACTACTTTGGGTGACATCCTCTGTGTCATAC
Source organism: Ambystoma mexicanum (assembly GCF_040938575.1). NCBI lineage: Eukaryota > Metazoa > Chordata > Amphibia > Caudata > Ambystomatidae > Ambystoma > Ambystoma mexicanum. The sequence continues at coordinate 71,957,299 of NC_090932.1, read as the reverse complement.
AGCTGAGTGCTTTCCAAGCACTTGTCTTACCTTTCCCCGTGGGATATTGGCTCCAACCCCATTTCACAATCTATTTTATCGATCGTTTCCCCGATGCTTCTGGTGTCGAAGTCATCTTTGATATTCTCCCCACTCGTGCCTGGTACTGAGTCGTACGCAGGAAAGAATTCTTCAATGTCTTCCCATTGTACAACAGGATTGGGTTTTTTAATTTCCGGCTCCAAATATTCGAGATCCCGAGCCCTCTGTCTACGCTTACGTTCTATATCATCATCAACTTCCTTACGTTTCCTCGCTTCTTCTCTAGTCTTATCTTCTTCCCTTCTTCTTTCATTTCTACATTCATTTGCCCTTCTAACTTCCTCATCTTCCCGTCTCTTTTATCTCTTTTCACGTACTCATTGCTCTTCTACCAACCTTTGCAAGTTCTGTCTGTACTGATCATAGGCTGCGCACTGTTTGCGACTGAGCGGTTTTCCTTGCTCTTGGCGATATAGCTGTTCTCGCCTCAGTCTATCTTTCTTTTTTATTCTTTTGTCCCTTATTGCCTTATCCTTCTCCTTTTCCCTTCTCTGTGCCTCATCAGACTTCTCTCTCGGTCTCATATCATCACTTCCTTTACCATCGAGTTTCAACAATATCTGTCCTCCTATCCATTCGTCTTTTGCGAATGCTATCTCATCAGTTCTGTCTTCACTTCCTTTCCATTTCTTTCCCTCTCTCTCTTTATCGAGAGGTGCACTAATCTGTGCCTGACCTTCCCTTTCATCGTCGTGTCTCTCCTTGTCCCTCGGGATTGCGGATGCAAGATTAATTTCCTGAACCTTCCTCTTAATTTCGTCACTACTGTACGTAGGTGACTCATATGCAGGATTACTATACCCCTTAGCTGCCTTTAGTTCTCTTAGTGGGTAGAGACCCCCTGACTTACTTCCCTTGATTTCTGGCTCAGGCGGGGCTGGTGGCATGGTAGGGATGTCACCCCCCTCCATGCATGCGTTTGATATGCAGTCTGCGGGTGGCTAATCCTCCTTTGGCTGTTCGAACATTTTCCAAAGTTCCAGAACATTAAAACGTTTTTCTAATTTCTTGCCTGTATATGTGGCATGCAAGTGAGTCATCATATGTTCAAAGATGGCTTTGGATAAGGACCCGTTCTGTGGCCACAGCATAAACATCTTGTGGGCGGTACCTTTAACCCACTCGGTGCTATATTTCAAAAGCTTGAGTGCATGTTTAGGCAGTTGTTTACATAGGTGAGTGAGTGGAGTAATCTCCTCCATGCTTGAACTCTGTTTCTTAGCAATACTTTGATGCAATTTCACCACTCCCAACAATAGGAGCAAGCACCAGATACCACAGGCTCCAATCCAATCTTTCCCGCCAAATTTTTTATATCATCAATGTACTCAAGAACAACAATCTGTGTGTGTTTCCCTCTCAACTACAGAATCGCATAAAACCCAAACTTCGTTTCAAACAATCAATGATACAAAATTCTTTACATGTGACATACAACAGAACACATACAACAGACACTTGACAGACTAGACAGACACCAGCTGGACACATATATCTCTGCCTTCTAATGAATACCCCGACATGGGGTGTAAACAAATTCCCTTAACAACGTCTATAAACGTGGTCGTATACTAATCGTCCCATATTCTGTGGGCTCTGAGTTCACGTTTCTTCTGACCGCTATATTAAAGTGCAGGAATAAGGTGAATCCTCTAATTTTTATCTCAGGCGTCCACCGCGGTATCCTCTGTTTTGTCTCAGGTGTCTATCCCAGTAACCTCTATTTTCTCAATTATACTCAAGTCATTATCCCCTTATATATATATACAGTCTTCTCTACTCCTAACTATTTTGTTTTCCCCACCACCCTCTGTTACCTTTTCCCTTACTTGTTCTTATGCCTATAAGACATTTGAATTTTTGGTTCACTCACCGCTCGCATGGTTTCTCTCTGTATCCTCAGGATCACTGCCCCTCCTTTACCGCCTCCTTCGGTCTTTTTGTCTGATCGGCTGCCCGTAGGAATGAGAAGGGTTATGCTCTGTAAGGCAGGTTCCCTCAGACCCACTGCTGTTTTTGATGGACTTACACTATCATTGTCCATGGGAAGCTTCTCAGTCTACTCAGCAGAATGGCGAAGGACTCGTGATATTGCAGAAGACCTAGAGTTACTACGTGTCGACCGTCGATAGGTACCTTATCAATAATCAATATTAACTAATTGATGGTCAAAACCATCCTCTGCTACCAAGTGTACACGAGGGCGGAGCGACCTCTGAAGGGCCCATGGGATCAGAGCTTGCCCTCAAGTACTTTTAAGATGAGATAGCTGCACCATGAGGAGGATGGGGTGCAGGATTCTCTTACTCCAACACAAATCAATAAGGACAAGTCAATGGTTTGGCAAAGGGAAGTCCGTTTAATGACAAGTACAAAAAATGGGGAGAAAAATGGAAATCAACAGTGATGCGATCGCCTGTCTCGCTTCAACTCCCCAATTCTTCATTCAGACAGCAATAGTTATAGTACATTCTCGTCATCATTGACGTTTTACACTAAAAGTTTGTCATGCAATTCTATTGGTTGGGAAAGGTAACTTAATTATAGGTGTTATATCTGTATGTGGTAACAGAGCATAAGGATTGGATAACTCATATCGGGAGGGCGTCTACGCCCGTCCCTCTACAAAACTCATGGTAGACGTCAATACAAGTACGACACCTTATTGGTTCTACTAGCTATAGGAGCCTAGATTATTTGGTCCATTGTGATTGGGTAGGTAACACCCCTAGACATAAATCTCCACCTTAATTGGCAGCATGCAGAATGGACACCCAGATGCGGAGTGCCCCAAGATTCACCCTGCCTCCCTTCCATCAATCAGTACTTTAGGGCTATGTGTCAATGAGTTAGCCAAGGATGGCCTCGAAACTGTAGCTTCTTATCAGGAAAGGTTATGGCATCCTCGAGTTCTGGGTGACATCAGATGTTGGTACCTCTTCGCCCTTGGCTGGTACCGTGTCTGTTCACCGTGAATCTGCTTCATTTGTCCTCTTTTCGTGTATTTGATTCTTTCTTAGCCTCGCCACCATCCTGGTGCCTCCTTATCTCGACCTTCACTGGCTGGCAGCTGTGCTCTGAAGTTTTGGTTCTTCGAAGTTGCCGCTCTCCTCCCTTCTTGGAGTCGACCTCGAATTCCCAGGCATGAGCTACTTCTTACTGAGTTTCGATTCCGCTCTTCCCTTCTGGCTTTAGCTGGAATGTGAATCTCGTCTGTTTTACCCCTTGCAGCCTGGGCTTAATTCTGCTTTTACAAAATGGAGTCGCACTTGTATAATGTGCTTCATTGAGGTAGATATATAATTGGCGCTTGCCGCTCTATTCTTCTACTAAGCATTCCAAGCAGTACTGTTTCCTTGGCTTCTTGCGTTCCAAGCCTATTTAGAGTCATTTAGTCAGTTACGTATTTTTAGCCTTCCTTCATGGTTACGTTCTTCGTGCTGCAATGTTGTTTCTTCTTTTAAGTCTGTCACACCATTATTCATAATTTTTCGTCTTGTGTGTCATCCTTTAGCCATTGTTTTGTTCATCTGTGAGTCTGTCCGGGCCCGTGTGTCGTCACCACTCGCCTTCCATTAAGGCTCTATGGGTCTCTTTGGGGATAGTCTGCAAGTAGTCTTCATTTTGTGTTAACTGCTGGTACGGTTGTCTCAGTGGGTACCGGGCTGCCCAAGGTTGTCTGCTTATAGGCACTTCAACAGGTATTGCTCTTCTGATGGGCACTGGGCAGAGTCCTAGAGCTGCTCTCTGTTGGTTTATTTGTTCCTCATACATCACATACCTAGGGGAGTATGTTCCTGGTACTTCAAAATTGGGGGCTGGGGTGCAGGCCATGTCTGGGACCTCCTCTACACTCACACAACTGGTAAAAAGTGGAAGCAGACACATAGACGAGGACCTAAAAAAGGTCCCAGAGAAACTATAGCCAAAAGGGCCCCATTATTTAGGGCTTTTAAAGGGAGTAGGGGTGTCAAAGATAACGTTAAAAGAAGGGTCAGTGCTGCCCAAGCAAAAAAATACCCTTTGTCCCTAGAAGCAGGTGAGGGGATATACTCGACTCTACATGCATGGTGGCAACAGGGCATAATAGAGACATCTACATCACCTTGCAGCATGGCTATATATCCGATAAAGAAAGCAAAGGGGAGATCATGGAGATTTATACAAGATTTAAGCCCTCTTAACAACATGGCTGGAGCAGAATGTCCCCTTGTACCGAACCCTGCTAAAATACTGTGCAGTATTCCAATAAAGGCAAAGCACTTCACGGTCATCGACCTGAAGAATGCCTTCTTTTCCATCCCACTACACCCAGATTCTAGATATTTGACAGAATTTACGTATTGGGGAATGTCATTTGAAGTTACTAGGCTGCCCAAGGGGTACTGCAAATCACCCAGCATCTTCAAACGAGTGATACAGATGGTCCTGAATAACTTACAAGTGTCAAGCACAGTGATACAATACTTTGACAATTTATTGTTGTGCAGCGAGACTGAGGAGCAGTGTAGAATGGACTTGCTGCATCTCTTGACAGTCTTAGCAGACAAAGGATATAAGGGGGACAAGGAGAAACTACAATACTGTCAGGAGGAGTTTGGATACTTGGGGCAAATAATATCCATAGGAGGACGCAAGATAACACAAGAGAGGGTAGAAGCAATTCACATGACTGCACGTCCACGCACAGTGAAAGAGATGCAGCAGGTCCTAGGTTATGCAACTTCTGCAGGGCATGGGGTTTCAATGACTCTACATTTACAAAGCCCTTACTGCAGGCCCTTAAGGAAGCGCAGAAGGAGAAAAGGAAAATAAAGTGGACATCATAAGCATTGGCCCATGTGCCACTGTTGGCCACCCCTAATTACAAAGAAAATGGGGGTCATTCCGAGCTTGGAGGTAAGGAATTACCGGCACCTGTAAGGGTGCCGATGCCGGTAATCCCTTACCTCTGTATTCCGAGGTCCCTTTGCGGGTCCTTCCTTACCTCCTGCTTTTAGCAGGAGTAAAGTACGGGACCCGCAAAGGCACTTCGGAGGTAATTACGGTACCGTAATTTACGGTGCCGTAATTACCTCCTTCCCCATTCCCATTGAGCCCTATGGGGCAGAAATGGGAATGGGGAAGGGCAAAAGGTGAATGGGGAATTACCGGTCCCTCCAACCCTGGAATGGACCGGTAATTACTCCATTCACCACGCCGGATTTGGGACGGTTTCGGAGGCAACCATGGAGCTAATTACTCCATGGTTAGCTCCAAACCCGGAATGAGGCCCAATGTGTATTTGTTCTCCCACTCAGATGGCTTAGTGATGATGGTGGTCCCTTACGCAAAAGAAGACACAGGGGCACAAGCCATTGGCTTACTACAGTTGTGTTCTAGACCCAGTAATGCAGGGAATTTCCCCTGCAAGAAAGCTCTTGCAGCTGCAGCATTTGCATCAGAGAAGGCAACAACAATTACTATGGATTGTCAAATAGTGCTATATGTGGAGCATTAACTATTACCCATTTTGGAAAAATCAAAGAGTATATTGAAAACACAAAGGGCGTCAGGATATGAAATAATATTGAAATCCATAGCCATTGAGGTATTGAGGTGTTGTGTGGTAAACCCAGCAACATTCATATCACAACCCGCAGGGGAATGGGACTACGTGCATTACTGTTCAGCCCATATGGACAAAATGGAAGGGAACATCGATTAAAATAAGAAGAAGAAATAGAGGGAGCAGATATGGTCTTTCTTGATGGGTTCTGGAGTATAGACCCAAAAGCAGGAAGGAAACATACTGCGGCTGCAATAGTGTGCTACAAGAATGGGGATTATGTAGTTGCATCACAGCAGAGGTTACCATTGCATTATTCAGCTCAGACAGCAGAGTAAGTGGCCATGATCAGCATGTTGAGCATGATGGAAGGGCATGCGGCTATTATATTCTCATGCTCTGCATACGTCACATCCACAATTCATTCAGGAGAAGGGATGGGTCCCCAGGACAACATGCTGAATTGCTTGGGCAACTGATTAAAGCATTGAAACTAACAGTGGAGGTGACCATAATAAAATGCACCGCCCACACAGGTGAACATGACTTAATATTGTTTGGGAACAAAATGGCTGTCAGAGCAGCCAAAGAAGCAGATTACTTTCCTGAAGGGACCACCTTCCTTTGGGAACCCTGAAAGGACCACCTTCCTTTGGAGCTGGCTATATCAAGGTGCAAAGAAAAAAATTCAAATGATTACAGCAGGGATGAGAAAGGGTCAAGAGTTACAGAAAGGAGAAAGTTTCAACACAATACATATTGTACAGATAACAGAGCTGCAAGGACAAGCTCCATAGGAGGATACGGATTTGTGGATACAAAGATGTTGTTGCCTCTCACCTACAGACTTGATATGGAGGCACAATAGCAGAGGGAAACCAGTTATGACAAAGAAGTTATTGAGCGTAGCGTTAGAGCAGTTGCACTTTCCCGCCCATGTGTCCAAAGAACACATAGTGGCAGAAATAAATGAAGGGTGGTATGTTTCTGAAGTTACAAAAGCAGTGGCAGAGATTACGGGGAAATTGTGTGGTATGTCAGCAATTTCTGTCCGTCCATACATTGAAAACAGTGTGAGGGACATTGAAGCGACCGGAAGGGTCCTACCGGCACTTGCATATCGACTATGTTGGCATGCAAGACAGATTACCTCTTATAGGTACATGCTTGTATATGTCTGTCCTTTTTCACAATAGGTTGAGGCAGGGCCCTGTGCTAAAAACAATGCAAAGTTGGCCGCAAAGTTCCTGTTGCAGCAGGTGTTTTCAACATGGGGGTTATGTGAAGAGATAAGGTCAGAAAATAAGCCAAATGTCACCAACTACCTTTTTAAGAAGATAACACACCTCCTGGGAAGAAAGAAAAGGGTTGTTGAATGATTAAATGGCTTGCTTAAAGAACAGTTAGCAAAGCTAACTTCGTCATTGTGCAAAAACGGACTGTATTGCCTCCCATTAGCACATTTTGCTCTTTGCAACTCACCCAGTGCGGATCATCATTTGAATCTGCACAAAATTGGAACTTGGAAGAGGATGCATTGTCCTGTTCCTCCTGTCTGTTCAATTTCGGACGCTAATACCACGGCACAGGTTTTGGAAGAAGACATGCAAACGTTTCTACCTGAAATGACAAATGCCCTCAAATATGTCTTCCACCAGGTTCAACGTTTGACAACAAGGCAGACCAGCGCGAAGGAAAGACGAGTGCACACAGCGAAGAAGAATTCCCACAATCGCAGCCCCTCTATCCGGGCAAGAAAATACTTGTCCATAATTTTGTACTGAAGTGGCAGGAACTGAAATTCACTGGCCCTTACGAAGTACTCTATGCGACACTCACAGCAGTAAAGATAAAGGAAAGCAAGGCTTATATTCACGTTTCTGACGTTTGCAAAGACAACAACAGCACCCCCTCGGAAGGAGAAGACAGGGAACCAACTTGATGGGAATTATTACCCAATTGTCATTGACATTTTTTTCAGCTGTAAGAATTTACAGAAAGCCCACGAGTACAGAAGAAGAAAGGCTTGCAAGAAGTGGGGGAATGGGAGAAAATATTTACACTATATGAAAATTATAGGAATAGGATTGTTTTGTTTCTTTTTCTTGTGTCTTCTCTTCTATCTCTGGTTTTTATTGCATAACGAAAGCGGGGGTGTGTCCACCGACAATGGGAAAGAGACACATACCAAGAGAAGTATATTTACTGCTGAGAAGTTCTATGGCTCCATTGAGGAGGCAGGAGACACAGCATCTGGAAATGGCTGGTATGATGAGATGAGATGGGTGGGACGACAGCGCACTAATGGTAGTTGTTATGTGTGCTCGCTAATTCTGCACATTACAGGGGCACCAAAACAATTCTTGCCACAAGAGGTAGCTACAGAGAAAGGGGGGTGCCTAATTCACCGGCAATTAGGTAGGACTCGGGACCTGTTTCAAGGGCATGCAGAAAAGTACAATAGATAGACGAAGGGGAGGAGGTATTTGTGGACATTTATATACAGCTTGAAAGTATGACCAGGCAAAAAGCAACAAAGCATGTTAGTATTATAATATATATCACAAATGGGGCTCAAAGGTGGAACAATTGGCCAATGCCCACAAGAGCATATATTGCAAGAACTTAACAGGACATGACATCCTGTGCTGCCACACCAGACACCTGATGTGGATTGGGGGTTCAGTGTTTCACGACGGGAAATGGGAATGAGGGATGCTGCAGTGATGCGTGGAAGGGGTGGTGAAGGAAATAAATATTGACTGTAGGATAATATGGAATGCCAATGTACATGCCTTGACACGGAAAGATGAGAGACATCGGCCAGTGTACATAAAGCCACTTACACAGCTTTCCTTGTGTTTCAGAGCAACAGGGACGATCATAATGGTGATGAACCCTACCTGCTGGAAGTCGATAAGCATTGCACATTGGAGAAAGGGACGACGGCGGGGATAGACTATGGTGGGCCTGTGGACCTAGAGCCTACACCCAGCTACCTCCAGATTAGGGAGGGGTGTGCATGCTTGTGACCCTCCACAACTCTCCACTGGTCGTACCATAGGCATACTTGCTACCTTTCAACAATCTCCCTGCACAAGGGACAGCGAGCGGAAATAGGTGAACGGCAAATAATGGCAAGTGGTCAGAAGAAAAAGAAGCAGTAATTACTTCTATGCAGAATCATCACAGAGTTTGGTTATGATTCCACAGTACTTGACTTTTTAACAAGGCATCATTTTTTTTGTTACATCTCTACTACTTCCTGGGTACAAGCAGCAACAAATGCCAAGTGGCTGCAGATTACCTGCCACAAGGTGCTTCAGTTGGTGAATGCGACTGAACAAGGACTGAATGCAGTGCAGGAAGATCTCGGTGTCTTGTGCCAGGTGGCCCTCCAGAATAGGTTTGTTCTCGATCTAATGACTGCAATGGAAGGCAAGGTCTGCCACAAAATTGGGAGCAGCTACTGTACGGCAATAACTGCCAACGATGTTCCGAATGGGACACTCACAGATGCTGTCGAGGAGATCCATACACTACATGAAAAGATGGTAAGAGAAACGCATAACACTGCCTCAGATAGTTGGCTGGACTCATTATTTGCTTGGGTGCCTGAGTGGCTAGCAGCTGTGTTCAAAATAACTGTGCCCGTGCTTGTTGTCATGCTTGTTGCCTTCTGTGTCAGACAGTGGATCATCCAGATCTGTAATTGCTGCAAGGGAAAAGTATTGTATATAATGTCTGTTAATAACATTGGAGAAGAGGGTAGCAGATTATGGATGCACCAAGGGACCAAGCATAAAGGGGAACAAGGGGGGACACACTGTACACATAGCAATATGGATACAAGGGAACCTACCTGCTGCATAACCACCTAGAAAGTCTAAATCACAAGTAAGCGCACTCCATGGGGATGCTGTAGATAAGCCTTTCACTGCAAGTCAGATAGAACACACTGCAAACATGCAGTAGCCAGGGGGTGGGGGAAGCTGAATTCTGGATGCTTGTCTCAAGCAGACCGCGTCACTAGGAACAGCACTGGACGATAGAATCAAGGACGGCGAGCCAGTCCCACGGTTACTTGTGGCGGCTTGGGAAATCAACCTTATCCAGGGAGGCACTCGCGTAACACCAATGGCAGTTTTAAATCACCCCTTGGCCAGGGGGCATGGGAACCAGGATGTGGAATGAAGGGGCACTACAAAAACAACAAGTACACCATGTGTCCATAACAATGTTTACAAGGTATCTCATTGGGCAGGTGCCGTGTGAATGTCTCCCTTCCCACTAGTTCTGTGTGTCTCGTGTTCCTTCTTTTCTGGTGCTGTCCAATGGCAGACAAATAAAGATCTGGAGGTCAGCACGATTATGTTATTATTAATTGTGAATAGTTTGCGGGGTGGAGCGGGAGGCAATGTGGTGCCAGAATGGGAGGGGATGAACCGGGAGAGGGCAGGTCTGCTCTGCTCCAATCATGTCCAACTAACATATATCTAGCTATAGGGGCATAACGTATTCTAACCAGTCAGCTTTGTGAGAAGTGCGAAGATGTGAAGTTTGAAGTGCAACTCTTTCTAACCGTACACACATTGTATTAGCTGAATGAAAGTATTGTTCCTTGTGAGTCCGTTTGTCCGCTCTCGTCAACCAGTTCTGTTCCACGGTGCTGCTTGATTAGTGCTTTCCCAGCTGTAATAAACCGCGTTACTTCTTGCCTGGTGTACACTCCATCTTGGACTACTACTGGTCACTTACATGCCCCAAGAGGACCCTTTATACACATGAATACACATACTTGCATACATATATATACATGCATACTACACTTCCTTGCTCTCATCAGCTTGTTGCTGCTTTGTAACTCTAGAACCCGAACCGGATGGCCGGCCCCAGTGTAGGGAAGCACTAAAGCTAACATTATTGGCATAAAGTTGAGAAGCCAGCAGGGCCAGACTCCGTACACCCCGCCGGCCTCTCAACACTGGTTGGCTCTATTTGTGTAGTGCCCATTGAGATCCTCAATAAGAAAGATCCTTTAGTGAAGGATGCACCTTAAGGTGGTGTGAGAAATGTCATCATCCGCACGGTGGAAGTGTGCGCACCTGGACTTTTTTTTAAAATGTTTAGATGAAATTGAATGATGGTAGATCAACCTTTGGAAAATGTGTGGGGCTAATCCGCATATATTTTCCTATGCTCACTGCAAGATATACACATAGAGCCATTTACTGTGGGTAGACACAGCCTACAGGGGCACTCCCCCTGTCATATTTAGTTGGTATATGACAGGAGGAGTACACAATGCATCTCCAGAAAGGGGAGGAACAAACCTCCCCCCTGCCATGGCCAGTCTGATTAACTAACAAAGGCTCCATGGATCCACTATGTCCTTCTGTTGGGCCCTGCATCTGGTGGCAGTGATTTGCATGCCATTCATAGGGTAATACAAACAGGCCCACATGGGACCTGGCTGCAGAGGATAACAAAGGAGACAGGAAAACCCAACAACCTTTCATATGCAACTGTGTCAACCTGAAACCAGCTCCCGCCTTCAGTATCGATTGACAGTGAACTGTCATGTCTGGGAGTGTGTGTTTACATTAGTCCTCCCAGCAGGGGGACCTCATTCATAGGTAACGAGGATGTGGTTGGCAGGAGCCAGAGAGTCTGGTCTCACCTCAGCTTCAAGGGAGACCTGACACTTTAATCAGGAACCACAGAGATCTCCACTAACCAGAGAGACCCTTTGATCCACAACACACAGGAAGATGGGTGGCACTTAGTATTACATGTTTTCACCCCTTTACCTTTTCTGTTGCAAATCGCTCTGATTATGACCTCATAAATACAGCAGATTGGTGGGACCCAGGATTGGTTCATCATGGTAGGCTTAGCCTACACCAATCCCGCTGGTCCATTTGGCTTTAAAAGAGGGCCAAGCCCCTCTTTTGGCAGATCATCTGAAGGCATCACCAGAAGGAAGAATTCATCATTGGACTTTTGCTAAAGGTAGAGTCTGCCTTACATCTTCCATCATTGAAGGATGGCCAGGACCTCCAAGAGGGAAGCAAGATCCCTCCCCTAACCATCTCTCAGGGAACAGAGGGGGATACTGAATCCACAGGACACTCCAGCTGCTCCAGAAACAGTACTGAGCCATCATCCAGCATGCCTTGCTAAGCCCTGCAGCAAGCTTCCTAGGAGGGACGTCCCAGAGAGTCTCTGAACCCAAAACTAAGGGCAAAGTGGCTGCCTGCAACAGACTCCCCAGTTTTGGGCTGTCTGCCTTAAAGAACAACACAACGTCTATCTTAAAGGACATTTTATTTTCAAGCTTGTCGAGTTTCTTGAGCTGCAACCGACTGCAACGCTGCATGCTGTTAAGTTGCAGTCGCTTAAAGCCATCCGAGACATCTTGACCAGTGCTTCCGAACCGCCTACCAGCACTAAGACAATGATTCCTGGCCCTGAGCCGCCATGTAGTCCAGCCTGCAGACGTCCGTCCAGCTTCGCTCACTGAACTGTTTGCCACCTGATACCCGCAGATATCGCCCATCTTGAACTCTGTCACAGAAGCTGCAAAGTGCCCTGAAACTGACTCGACCCTGTCGAGCACCAAGAACACCTATAAGCACGAGGTACATTGTGGTTCTTTCCCCCTGGTCCTTCTCTGAAGCCCTCTAAAGACAATTTAAGACCCATTGCTCTCTTTTTGCTGAAGCCAAATATCCTTGAACTGTTGCGATTATTTCTATACTGACTATCCTCCTGTCAGTTACCAGAGTGGATCCATTGTCCTTCTTTGAAACTGCCTGTCCTCTGCATTCCTTTACAGGGTCAGTTGTATTTTGTAGTGTGCTAGATCTGTCTGTTGTGATAATAATGAAGTCGATATTCTTACACAACCTTGACTGGACAGTCCCTTTTTATCATTGGCTAATAATTGTATTTTCTCTGGGTTGCAACTAATGATTCATGACCTTTCGGAGATAAGCCTGCCGTCCCGGTTACCAAAATTGGATAACGAGGTTTATAGTTTGCTTGTGTTTCCAATCTGTTCAGATCCCTTCTGGTGTACTAGAGGTGCAGGGCTGATTGATGGTCTAGAAACCGATATTCATCCCTGGACCACTGGTGCCCTGGATGTTGATTTGTCACAGGTGGCCTGAGACCTGTTGTGGCTGAACAACTTGCTGATCCTGTCTGCCCTTTAACCAGAAAGCAGAAACAGGAGCAGTGACTTATTTAGCTGCACCAGGCCTATTTAAATGGGGGGGAGGGAGGCATTTTCAGCCCACAATGGCAGCCACGACTGTTCAGCGTTTCTATTGTTCACTGGTAATTTGACTGTGAACAGAACATGAGTCTCATCTGACCTCCTTAACTATTACCTCCTTAACTATTCAGGCATGAGTTACGGGAATGGAGGGTGTGCATGATCTAGGCTCTGACGGTTACTTGGCTACGAGGAGCCTAGCTCTACGGCATGGCCAGGCTTTCCTCCCATGCTTTTAGACTGGTGGTAAGATTAGCAGAATTCTTCAGGCTCCTATTCCTCACAGGTTGTAAATGGTGTTGGTCAAAGTTTGGAGGCATACAAGTTTCCTTTGACCAGGGAATAGAGTTAGGCTTCCCACTCTATCGCAGCCGAGATCTTACCTGACACCTTATTTTGCATTTTTAAAGCGCTCACAAAGCCCACGGGCAGGCGCTGTTACAGGAATTGTTTGTTTTTTAGTTGCGCAATTGTTTGCGTAATTGTTTTTTGTCTTAGTTACGCATTTATGATAAACATCCAGAGGTTTCTAAGCGCGGACCCGGGACCGAACTTGTGTTGCTTAGTGTCTGATTGCTTCCAAGGCGCTCCCGTTGCCACTGAGCTATCCTCCCGGACGATATGTCGGGGCTTATGGAGACCCATTTCAAAATGATCTCTGAGAATCCTCAGGGGTGCATAAACTATAATGGAGAAGGAATAAAGGGGGTGAAGGGCTGCAGAGTATCACATCACAGGTTTATTGGCCTCTGCACAGAACAAAGAAAGGCAGTCTTCCAGAAGCCGAAAAAGTAATTGTCACTAAAAACCACGGATGGTCTCTTTGTCAGCAAGGTGCTAATGGAGTCAAAGCTGAAGTAAGAATGCAACAAGGTGATAGGAAGGTTACTGGATAGTTCACAGCCCTAGAGGTGACAGCTTGAGGACTCCAGCCAAGGCCGCCTGTGATGTGCGCGTTTCAAAGATCACGTTTAATGTCCCGAATTAAAGAAGTATGTTGCGTTGTGATAAGGCTGCCAACATGGGGGCAGCAGCTCGGCTCCCACCTTCAAGGCTTGTGGCCCATTTCAGCTGAAAAGATTGAAAGTCCCTGGCGACGTCCCCGCCCCTCCCTCTGTGGAGCAATGGGCACCCTCAGTCAGTTCTCAGAGTCACGTTATTCCCACCTTAGACACGTGACGATTCAGTTGCGCTAGGAGTGGTCGTGAGGTGAAAGGATGGCTCTTAAGAAAACATACATATGGATAAAGGCCCACGCCGCTTCCAATACTGACACAGACTCGCATGGGAGGTATATGCAAGGGTCAAGCATAGCGCCCAGAAGCCACAAGTGGCATTTACGATATGCAAATGTTCAAACAGCGCTTCGACATATGGCAGGAGGAGCTATATAACGCATAGTGCTGCGGGCCTCACGTTGTCTGTTCCATGCCAAGCTGGCCCTGTGGTTTCTTTCAGCTGTCGTCCCCCTGGAACCAGAAAGCTCTGGGTCCTCTCTGCCCAGTGGGCACTCTCTACCCGCTTCTGCTGCTGTTTCTGCTGACTCCAGTACACGTGCCTCTTTGTGTGGCCGGTGGATTTGCGTTGTGCTAGCAGAAATAAAGCAATAGGGCGGGTCCTCTGACTTCTGCACCCACCGCGAGGTGAACTTTTGCTGACGCCAGCCGCTGTTGGTAGTTGCGACGGGCTGGATAGGCTGACTCAAGTGCAGAGCTCTGCATTATAGCGACATCTAGCGGCCTCTGCTTCATGTTTTGGGGTCTCTTTGGATAGGCATTGGTGAGAAGGGGGGCCGAGATGGAGAAATGGAAGAAGCATGGATAGTGCGGGAAGAGGGCAGTGCAGGGGAACAGCAGGAGGAGCTGGGGGCTCTAAACATGAGAGATTGGTTAGACGGGTGCAGAGAGAGGATGAAAGTACAGTAAGATTAGCATATGCAGGGCCGGCCTTACTATAAGATCTCTCTGCTGCGTTTGACTTAGTCGACCACGACAAATTAGGCCTTACCCTAACCACCAATTTCCACTTCTCTAAGAAAGCCACTAATTAGATAAAATCCTTTCTCTCATACCGCACTTCAAGAGTTGCCCTAGGAGAATAAACAGCTTCCTCTGGAAGTACCTCAAGACTCTTGCCTCACCCCAACGCTATACAATGTATACACAAGATTACTCTTCGCAGCACTTGATGCCATGGGAGTAATTTACACAAACTTTACCGACGACACGCAAATACTTAACCCCATCTCAGGCAACCTTCAACAGGATACTGCCTGTATCAACAAAATGTATTCCGTTATCCAAAACTGGATGGCGAATAATAGTCTCTGCCTTATCGGAGAAAAAACTGAGATCCTTATAGTCAACACCCCAGCCAGACTCAGCAAACTCCCCCCTGACTATACCTGCATCCTAATAGATGGTACCCCCATCACTATATCACATAAAGTTAAAACCTTAGGAGTTCACCTTGACTCCAATCTCACTATGAAAAATCATATTAGCGCTCTTGCCTCCTCCACGCCTACACAGCCAAGCTAATTACGCTAAGTAGACCCCCTCCTCTCACTGAAAACTGTCTGACACTCGCCACAGCCCTTATCCTTACAAAACTAGACTATTGTAATGTTCTACTGCTAGGAACCTCAAAAAAAACCTAACCAAACTACAACTCCTGCAAAACAAAGCCCTTAGAGCAGCATTAGGCAACAAAAGAGAACACATGTCCCAACATAGAAGAGATGCCCCTTGGCTACCAGTACAAGCGAGAATCATCCACAAAACTCCCACTATCACCCACAAATGCATCTCCAATACAGCCCCTATCTACCTCAATCATAGCATCTCCCGCAAAAATACAACTAGAATCCTCAGATCTAGCGACAACACACACCTCCACATACCACGCATCACCACCTCCAGAGCAGGCAATACAAGCGTTCCCATAGCAGCTCCGCGCATCTGGAACTCGCTCCCCAACCCCCTCACCAATGAGACCTCCGTCCAGAAGTTCAAGAAACAACAAAAAACTTGGCTATTCATCAAATACTAGCCACCTAAGTTAACGCCAACTGTTTGACTGCACTATGTAATATAACCACCTTGTCTGTAAACAAAGATTAAGATGTAAATAAGATGCAAGATAACCATGTTCGTTTGTAACTAAATATCGTATGACTAAGCAACCCAAGATTTATGTAAAAGACGCTTGTATGCCGTGATACCTAAGGGTTTGGGCCTGTAATTAAATGCAATTATTAAATAAATAAAATAGCAGCAGCAGCGCCCTGGGCGAATTGGCTCCTCCCCCCTCCCTGTGCGCCACTGGTCAACAGGGGGAGAAGTGGGGGGTGGGGTGGGTCAGGAGCTCCACATTTGTTTTGTCCCTCCCTGCTCCGGCGCCTGGCAGGGGGTTAATCACTGGAATAGGGCGCTCATCGCCGAAGCAGGGAGGTAATCATCATGTGAATAGGGTGCTATCAGCACCCTATTGTTATTCAATGCGCCCCGCCGTCGTGGGCGCATTTAACAACATAAGGGCGCCTGTCGCACCTTCTCCCACTACGCCAGCTGGGAGGAGTCCTTAAAAGACTGGCGAGCTGGCATAGCGGGGGCTAATGGCACCCTGGGCGGCATGGTGCCCCGGGCGGTCGCTCGGCCCGCCCTGCTCTAAGGACGGCTCTGACCATATGACTCCATGTCACTTGGAATGCATATGCTAGTCCCGGCCTTTACTTTTACTTTAGTTCAATTCTTTCAATTGAACTGAACCAAGACTACAACTACATAATGCAATTGGTGGGAACATTTCCCTACTGCGGACAACATGTTCTTCCAATCAATTATTAAAGGAGGGCAATGTCTTGCCAAATTTGCACTAGCGTGACATTTGCTAGGGTGCACAAATGCACAGAAAGGATATATTTTTTGCATTAGAACAATATTTGCCCAACTGCTAATTGCAATGGCAAGTGATGTAAAGTTTCTGTAATAAAGCCGATGGCGTAATCTAGTGATGAAAGTATGAATGGGGAGAGGGGAAATGATTAAAATGACAGAGTGTTAATAGGGACAACGGCATAGGAGAGGAGCAGGACACAGGGAGCAACGGAAGATGCGGATGTGGAAGAGCAGGACACAGGGAGCAACGCAAGATGCGGAGGGTAGAGTGAGCCAGAGGGAGGAATGGAAGATGTGGAGGGTGGAGGAGTGAGCCGGGGCGGTGGGTGGAAGGAGTAAGCCAGAAGGAGGAATGGAAGATGTGGAGGGTGGAGGAGTGAGCCGGGGCGGTGGGTGGAAGGAGTAAGCCAGAGGGAGGAATGGAAGATGTGGAGGGTGGAGGAGTGAGCCGGGGCGGGGGGTGGAAGGAGTAAGCCAGAGGGAGGAATGGAAGATGTGGAGGAGTGAGACAGGGGGAGGAATGGAAGATGTGGTGTCTGGAGGGGTGAGCCACAGGGAGGAATGGAAGATATGGAGGGTGGAGGAGTGAGCCGGGGCGGGGGGTGGAAGGAGTAAGCCAGAGGGAGGAATGGAAGATGTGGAGGAGTGAGACGGGGGAGGAATGGAAGATGTGGTGTGTGGAGAAGTGAGCCAAAGGGAGGAATGGAAGATGTGGTGTCTGGAAGGGTGAGCCAGAGGGAGGAATGGAAGATGTGGTGTGTGGAGGAGTGAGCCAGAGGGAGGAATGGAAGATGTGGAGGGTCAAGGACTGAGCCGGAGGGAGGAATGGAAGATGTGGTGTGTGGAGGAGTGAGCCAGAGGGAGGAATGGAAGATGTGGAGGGTCAAGGACTGAGCCAGACTGAGGAATGGAAGATGTGGAGGGCAGGGCGGAGGAGTGAGCCAGAGGGAGGAATGGAAGATGTGGAGGGCAGAGGGGTGAGCCAGAGGGAGGAATGGAAGATGTGGAGGGCAGAGGAGTGAGCCAGAGGGGGGAATGGAAGATGTGGAGGGCAGAGGAGTGAGCCAGAGGGAGGAATGGAAGATGTGGATGGTAGAGGATTGAGCCAAAGGGAGGAACAGAAGATCTGGAGGGAGAAAAAGGGAGCCAGAGGGAGGAATGGAAGATGTGGAGGAGTGAGCCAGATGGAGGAATGAAAGATGTGGAGGGTGGAGGAGTGAGCCAGAGGGTGGAATGGAAGATGTGGAGGAGTGAGCCTCAGTGAACAATGAAAGATGTGGAGGGTGGAGGAGGAAGCCAGAGGGAAGAATGGAAGATGTGGAGGGCAGGGCGGAGGAGTGAGCCAGAGGGAGCAATGGAAGATCTGGAGGACTGGGCCAGAGGGAGGAATGGAAGATGTGGAGGGTGGAGGAGTGAACCAGAGGGAGGAATGGTAGATGTGGAGTGTGGAGGACTGAGTCAGAGGGAGGCATGGAAGATGTGGTGGGTGGATGAGTGAGCCAGAGGGAGGAATGGAAGATATGGAGGGTGGAGGAGTGAGCCAGAGGGAGGAATGGAAGATGTGGAAAATGGAGGAGTGAGCCAGAGGGAGGCATGAAAGATGTGGAGGGTGGAGGAGTGAGCCTTAGGGCGAAAAGGAGGATGTGGAGGGTAGGGTGGACGAGTGAGACAGGGGGAGGAATGGAAGATGTGGAAAATGGAGGAGTGAGCCAGAGGGAGGAATGGAAGATGTGGAGATGGGAGGGGTGAGCCAGAAGGAGGAATGGAAGATGTGGTGGGTGGAGGAGTGAGCCGGAGGGAGAAATAGAAAATGTGGAGGGTGGAGGAGTGAGCCAAACGGAGGAATGGAAGATGTGGAGGGTCAAGAAGTGAGCCAGTGGGAGGAATGGAAGAAGTGGAGGCTGGAGGAGTGAGTCAGAGGGTGGAATGGAAGCAAAGATGGGAAATCTACCAAAGAACATATGTAACACAAGAGATCACCTCCTATTCAGAAAACTCCTCAAATCTTTGCTCTTCACCCCATAAATGGAACAATGCCAATGCGGGCACATACACAGCTGAAACAATCCTGAGAGGAAACTGAAGCTACTTCCCATCGACTGAAGTAAGGGAAGAACAATCTATGGCATATCACCATACCAAATGAAAGATAGAGACGCCAGAATCATACCAAAGAATGGTCACTGAGAGATCACGATAGAAGGATAAGGATGACACATCAATAACACCTTAGCCAACAAAATAAACACAGGCAGCAATGGATCACTTACAGGAAATCGATAGGAAGGGAGCGGATGATTGTAAAAATACAGCACCAATACAAGAGTGGGGGACAATGCACGCCTCAATCTGGTACACAAAGGTTAAAAATAACACAGCTGGAAACTTGTCATACCATCACTCCTAACAATTAGACGGACAGAAAAGGAAAAAAAAGAGAAAGAAATATGCCTACTCCATAGGACAACCGGATACATAGAAGAAGAATTATAAGGACTAAGAGACATATGACCCACTAACCCAAAATTTCACAATTCTGCATACTTACCTCACACAGAAATCGACACAACCACCTTCTCGCACAGAAAACCACATGCACTTCGCCACACCACAACAACAAACAACACATAACTCTCACCAACAACAGACAGGGACTCACATGGATCCGATATTCACCCCCAAGCTCAGCGCACAGTGAAAACCGAACTGAAGCTGCCAAAAGGACACCACCATTGCTCACGTTCCTACTCCCTCTTCACCCTACTAACCCAACCCCTCATTCTTGTTTGCAGATCCACCAGAGCGCATGGGGACCAATTCAGTTGGTGACAGTGCACGGTACAAATACATTTACATTAACAAATCAGAAAGAGGGACGTGGGGAGAGCAAAAAGAAGGGTCAATATGTGGAAGAATGATTGCATAGTGGGGAATTGAGGACTCTTTCTCACAGTAGTGCAAACATGGAACAATGGCAACATTGGTTTTGTCCTGCTTTCCAGATACGAGTCAGAGCAAGCAGGGTTTCCTGAAAACATGCCCAGGACCATATGATAATAAGTTTATTCATTGTTATTTATTAATAATGATCAAAGTGAACATATACTGCTCCCCTTTTCAAACGAGGAAGTAGACACTGTACAATATGGGTTTGCTAGATTTCATGTTGCATTGAGTGTCAAATGTGTCAAAATTATGGAAGTAAGTGCAGTTTTTATTGTCATCAACATGACATTTCCCATCTCTTTCTTTCTCTCTTTCGCTTTCTGTCCTTTTCTGTCCCTTTCTCTCACTTCCTCTTTCTCTCTCTCTCTCTGGTACTTTGACTGCCTTTCCTACGATGCAGCATCCAAACTCTCTTTATCACACAATTTCTTATGGTCATATCAGTACTTTTACTTCATTTCCCAGAATGCAATGTCATAGCTCTTTTCTATAACAATGTCTTATCGATACAAGGGTATATGGGATCTCCTTCTATCATAATGCAATTAACTCTTTGGTACTTTATTGTGTTTCCCAGAATGCATTATCAAAGCTCAGTTATGTTTCCCAGAATGAAGCATCTGAACTTGTTTGCTCACAATTTTTTATGGACATGTTGGTAGTTGGACAACATTTCCCAGAATTCAGCATCAGTGTTCTCTTCCTTTCACAATTCCTGATGTGCACTTTCATACGTTAATTGCATTCTCCCAGAATGCATCGTCAGTCCTAAATTGGGTTCCTTAAAAACAAATTTCTCTCTTCCACTCTTAGCCGTTCAAGGATTATTTTTCCGTCACCACCTTGCTTGAAGTACTTCTTCATCTGTCACCTGCCCTGCCACTTTGCGGAACACTCTCTAACTCCAGAGGCCAGCTGCTTCCCTCCAGCTCTCAATGTACCTCTCACAGACATCCTGGCACAATCCTCAGTATGCCTAGTTCATGAGACAATACTGCGTTGGTTTAAAAGGGAGGCTGGCGGCAGGCAGCAATACATGAATCTATATTTATAAAATGCTTAGGTATGTTTCTGTACGCAGCTGATTCAATTTATCAGGGTTATGTTTCCCTGTGCTGTCCAAATGGCAAAGTGCACCTCTGTGTGGTCTTCCAATTCAACAACAGCTATCATTTTAAAAACAGAATGAGCACGGTTCTACGTGGTCACCTTATGCTTCCATTATCACAAACATTCAGAATAATTTCAAGTTACTTCTTTCCACCCCCACTACTCTTCACATAGGGCACGGCAGTTTCAGTGTCAATGAACAGTTAATTACTGGCTCAACGTTTCAGTCTCTAAAGAGGACGATGTAGGACGAATGACTCCTCATAAGCTAAAATTGAAAGAAGGTGCTGTAATTATGCTACTACGCAATCTTATGCCATCATAGGGAATCTGCAATGGAACAGGGTTGACAATTACACATCTACAAAGACACATTTTAAGCCCTGATTAAGGGCGCCCTAATCAAGCACTGCTCATGCACTGGACATTGCAGACCTTATTAAGACTCAAGACCTTGATTTTATTGCCATATCAGAGACATGGCTTCATGCAGCCTCCGGACCACTACTCTCCCTCGTCATACCTACGGACTACTCCATCACCAGATGCAACCGCAACACTGCACAATCTAGAGGGGACGGAGTTGCCTTTATTCATAGAGACTCATTTGGCCTCAGAGCAATGCCTAACCATAAGATTCCCTCAGCTGAGTTACTCTCAGTCAAGCTTCCCATCCCGCCTAATCAAACTGCCACCTTACATCTCATCTACAGACCGCTTGGCCCTGCCACATCCTTTGGGGAAGACATCACATCCCTATTATTAGATAATTTGAAAGCTAAATCTCAAATGATCCTACTAGGGGACTTCAACCTGGGCTTCCAAGATCCAAACGACCCCACTGCAGCCGACCTTGCTAATACTCTAATTGACTTGGTGTTCTCTCACCACATTCTAGAACCTACATACATTAAAGGGCAGACACTTGACTGGTTAGTAGAATCCAATTGCAACGTTAGCCTTCAGACAAATTCACCCTGCGCCTGGTCAGACCATCATACTACTACCTTCAACATAGATGCTGTCCAATGCCCCAAACAGACTATTGCTCTGGCTTTGCATACTAGAAATAAAAGTGATATAAATAGAGACAAACTTATCCCGCTTATCCTTCCCACCCTCAGCAAAGTGTCCACTTCCTGTGCCGACCCCTCGATTCTAGCGGATATCTATAACTATGCTATGCTCACAGCACTAAACTCAATTCCCCCAATCAAACGCAGGAAATCCAAACCTCGTGCACATCTTAACTCATGGTTTGCATCACAATTAAGAGTGCAACAAAAAAAAAACGCAATGCTGAAGCCCTTTGGAAAAGTCATCCTCTGATGCCCATAAGGACAGTCTCATTATAGCATCCATCAACTATAAAAAGGCTATGATATGATATGATATACACAAGTGTTTCAAGGCGTGATGAGGCAAGGGGGATACAAAGGGAGGACAGACAACAATCCTACTAGGCCAAGTGTCATTCAGATCGCGCAAGTGCATGGGAAGGGGGGAAGAGGAAAAGTGCATGGCGGAAGGGAGCGGGGAAAGTGCAGTAGATGGGAAAAATGGAATAATAAGAAAATAAATAAACAGTCAGCTAGTGGCAAGTAAGTGCAGACAAAAGTGCTGGCAGGGGGACTGTAGGCATACAGAACAATGGTCCCCAGGTGCAGGGATTGCTAGGGAGGCAATGCAGGTGGGAAATTGACGGGGCCTGAGCCAGAGATCAGAAAGGGTGGCCAGCTAACCCAAGCAGTTTCAGTCAGGAAATCAGCAGGGGAGAGCGGAAGAGAAAGCAGAAGTAAAGAGGAAGGTTCTGAGGTGCTTCCTGAACCGGAGATGGTTCTCCTCGAGTTTCAGGGAGGCAGGAAGGCTGTTCCAAAGAGAGGCCTCCGCCGAGGAGAGTAATCTGCCACCAACACGTTGCTTGGAGAAGCGACTGACACTGAGGGAGTTGGATGCGGATGAGCGAAGAGCTCAAGAAGGAAGATATTTAGGAAGAGAGAGTTGAAGGATTTCTTCCAAGCCAAAAAAGTTATCTTCAAAAACACATTACGGAAGTGGATTCTAACACCAAAGAATTGTTTAAGATTCTGAAGGAACTTGAATCACCTGCTACTCCCCCTAATTCTTGCACTAAAGACAGCAAATGGTGCTCGAACATACAGAAAGCACTCCTGGACAGAATTGCCACCCTCCAAACTAAAATCAAAACTAAGCAAATTTTTCTAAAGTCAGACAAGCTACTGAATACCCCTACGACTGTAATCACCCATGCCACTCCTAACATTAAACCTTTCAGCTTCTCTTCACTCACTATTGCCGAAGTTGAATGCATCATTAATAAAATTAAACCTTCCAATTGTCAAGGCAACTCGTGCCCAGCCCCCATTATCAAGGAGGCCTCCCACGAACTAGCCCCATTCATTGCCGTCTTTATAAATTCATCCTTAAAACAGGTATAGTTTCAGACAACCTTAAGGATGCCTGGGTCATCCCTCTGCTTAAAAAACCCTCCTTTGATCCTAGCCTACCTACCAACTATAGGCCCATTACCACTGTCCCATTCATGCTCAAAATGTTGGACCGTGCCGCCTACCTCCAGATCCAGGACTATTTGGAAGTCAACAATCTACTTGGCTTAAGGCAATCTGGCTTCCGGCCCGGCACGGGACGGAAACTGCCGTCATCGACCTCAAAACACAGATTGAGGTGTTGAAAGACAACGGAAAATTAGCCCTGCTACTATTACTCGATCTCTCAGCTGCCTATAATTTGGTTAATCACCAAATCCTCTGCCACTACCTCATATGAGCCACCCACTTCTCAGACTCTGCCACAGCCTGTATCAGATCCTTCTTAAGCAACAGATCTATGCGGGTTTTCTTTCCATCAGCATCTGCTGAGCCTGCTCCCATTCACTGCGGTGTACCCCAAGGTTCATGTGTGTCACCTACACTTTATAATGTGTTCACCAAACCACTGTTTGATGTACTTGACTATCTGGGTGTCTCATACATTAGCTATGCCGACGACACCCAGCTACTCATCCGCATTATGGGTGATTATGCAGTGGACACTAAAGCCTTGAATGATGTCTACATGGTTATTCAGGCATGGATGGCGCAACACGAGTTGTACTTCAATGATGACAAGACAGAGTCCTCATTCTGAGTTCCCAGTCGTTCATCATTGATGGTAACATCATTAAGGATATTAAAACTCTAGGAATTTACCTTGACTCTACACTATCATTGTGTAGACAAACCAATGCTTTCAGGTCAGCTTCTGCCCATACTTGCAAACGTATTACGGCTTGTAGACTATTCCTGACTATTCCCAATTGCACCATCCTGGCTAGAACACTTGTCATGTCTAAGATAGACTACTGTAGCGCCCTTTACCTAGGGACTAGTCAATCTAACCTTAACAAATTGCAAGTCATTCAGAACAATGCCATTAGAGCAGCATTAAACATACCTAGAAACCACCACATCTCTAACCACAGACGTAATCTACATTGGTTTCCTGTTAAGCATAGAATCTCCATGAAAACACTTGCCCTGACTCACAAGTGCCTAACCAACCAGGCCCCTATTTACTTAGCCAATCGACTCACACCTCACACCTCCACTCGGCCCATGAGAGCTGGCCAAGCCCATAGTCTATCCCTTCCTAAATTTAAAGTACAAAAATCTGGCGGCACTAGCTTCCCTGTTTTGGCCTCTAAGCTTTGGAATACCCTTCCTAATGCTATCAGAGCTGAGCCTTCCTTCCAATCTTTTAAGAGCAAAACTAAAGTGTGGCTCTCATCACTTAACATTTGAGAGACCAGAAGTTATACTACAGATCCTGCCACTTGGTCACTCAGTTTTGCATTCAGTTGTATAATTCTCGGGCATAGAATATTTGTATTCCTCTATCTATATATCTCCCGTAAGTAGATAATTTACCCTCCTGTGAACCTCCTATATTTTCGTGTGAGCCTCCCATATTTTCACGCTTTTACTTGATAGAGGAACTCTTGCATATTCGTCTTGCATGTACATGCTCTTCTTTTAGATATTATGTATAATCTTGTCATACTGCAGCTCTACCCGCATGATTACTGTAAACTGGTAGAGCCACCCATTTGTCTATGTATGTAGTGACTTTGCCTCCTAAGATATGCGCCCAGATGCCCTTGGGCCCGGCGTGCTATATAAATAAACAAATACAAATACAAATACATCATAGAGGCCTGAGTAATCGATGGAACTAGATTCTGTTCTTATACCGTTCATACCTCTCATTCCATCTGATACAAATATGCCTTTCAAATGCACAAATGTGTTTAGACTTTTCAATGATCATTAATAAGTCACAAGGACCTATGCTCCCTTCTTGGAACTATCGTTGGTGACCATTATTAAGTCACAGGGACCTACACCCCCTTCTTGGAAGTGATCAGCAGTAATCCTGATATTTAAGAAGATGGACAGAAGTGACCCTATGAATTACTGACCGATAGTGACCTTTAAGATATGCTAGAATGGCATATGTTACGTCGGGAACAGCTAGTATATTTAAAGATGACTGGGGGAAATTTGAAGAGGGATCAGTGCAGCATGAAGAACCTCTAGCTGGTAAGGGAGGAGGGAGGGCAAAAAGTAGAGAGGAGTGGGGAAGGTTGGACAGCGTGCAAGTAGCAAAATGTATAATTTTGTGAAGATGAATAAAGGAATTGAGCAGAGATCCCAGAAGGAAACAGTAGGCAAAGGGCAGAGCACTAGGGCAGAGGTAAGATGTCCTTGTGATGGGAAAATATATTCCGGAAAGACAGCCACCATTGACTTACTTTGAGGCCCAAGATCACACCTGCGGTCCAAAAGCTGCATAGTGGAGCTGGGTCTCTGTGGGGACTCTACTGGTTAATGTTAATGTTAAAGGTATTTGGACCACGCACTGTCACCAACGGAAATGGTCCCCAGGTGCTCAGGTGAATCTGCAAATGAGAAAGCATGGTGGAGTTAGTCGGATGAAGAGGGAGTAGGAAAGTGAGGGAAGTGGTGTCCTGTTGGCAGCTTCAGTTAGGTTTTCACTGGGCGCTGAGCTTGGGTGTGAGTATTGGATCAATGTCGGTCCTCATATGCTGTTGGTGCGGCTTATGTGTTGTTTGTCTGTTGTTGTGGTCTGGTGAAGTGCATGGGGTTTGCTGTGCAGGAGGTGGTTGTTTGGAATTTTGTGTGAGTTAAGTATGCAGACATTTGAGCTATTGGGTTAGTGGGTTGTATGTCTCGCAGCTAACATTTACAGTTTGGCTAAATGCCTAGATTTGAGTCCTGTATAGTGGGGGAGAGGCCTAGGTTTCATGGTACATTAGGTTTCACAATATAATAGGCAAGATGGAGGCTACATTTAGCTTTGAGTGGCCTGTATAGTGGGAGAGAGGCCTAGGTTTCACACTATAGTAGGTTTCACAATGTGATAGGCAGAGATGGAGGCACCACTTAGATTGTAGAGTCCTGTATAGTGGCAGAGAGGCCTAGGTTTCACAGTACAATAGGATTCACAATATAATAGGCACAGATGGAGGCCACACCGAGACCCGAGAGTCCTGCACAGTGGGAGATTGACAATTCTCTAAGAGAGCGATGCAGGTTAACCTTCACAGTTCTTTCTTAATGTTCACAGTTCCATGCCAATGTGGTACTATCTAGATGCAGTTCATGGCAACATCAGCACTTCCCCAAGAGTGTGGCGTAGGCTAATGTTCACAGCTCTATATTAATGTTCACAATTCTATCCTAATGTAGCTTGGTTAATAATTAAATAATTCTCACCCTTTGTGGAGCTGGTTAGAATTAGCAGCCTGGTCAACTATGTTCTGAGGTTAAGTAGAGTGGCAGGGCTTTCTGGAGTGATTGTTCTAATCCCCACCCATACCACACTTACCATGGTAGTTACTGCTGGTTGATGGCTGGCCACTGGCTTCCCCTGCTGGCACCTGCAGACACTGTCTGGAGCTGCTTTTTTGTAGGAGCTGCCCTTTGCCTTGGGGCCCTTAGCTGCAGGGGCTGCACGGGCAGAGGGCTGTCCTGGGAAGGTGTGTTAAAAGCAGGGAATAGCCAATTAGAAAAGGGGAGCGGGGAGGGAACTGGGCCGGTAGTGGAAGCGGGAGAGGGAGGGGGTTTTAAATGCATACCTAGCGCTCTTTCTTTAAAAATAAGCCCACAATGCGGGCAAAATGGTAGATGTGCCTAGGCAGGCACGGCCTTACCTCCTGGAGAAGCTCAGCAGAGTGAGGGACATGAGGCGTGGGGGGCCTAATTTCCTCGCACACATGGCTACTGGAGTAGTCAATCAGAACAGGGGGGGGCGGGAGAGGGAGGGAACAGGGCCGGTAGTGGAAGCGGGAGAGGGAGGGGTTTTTAAATGTGTAACAGGCGCTCTTGCTTTAAATATAAGCACACAATGCGGGCAAAATGGTAGATGTGCCTAAGCAGGCACAGCCTTACCTCCCGGGGAAGCCCAGCAGAGTGGAAGCAAACCGCATGTTATTTGAAACATGCCAAAAATCTTAAGACAGTGCATAGGTTCATGCTTGAGATATTTGCAAGCAATGCTGTGTTCTATTTTCTGAATGACTTTCAGTCACAAATGGTAGCAAATTACTTTTAAACCCGGTTATTAAAACAAAGTATGAAATCCTGCAGGCTGCCTTATACTGCTTCTTAAAAAGGAGGGAGCAGTGTGACCTAAATAAAAAAATATGTTTTAAAGCATGTAATCAAGGATGTTATATTTTATAATGTTAGCTCCTGATTTTATGATATTCTTGCTTGGTTGGTGTTCAAAAGTGTGAATTAGTCTTTTACACTAGACAGGAATAATAGACAGCACCCAGAACCACAAAGAGAAAACTAAGTCTTTGGCAGCTTAAATGTGCGAGTTTTAGGAAATACTTATACTCGGGCAGTTGTTGATCTGGTTTACCCATGATAGCAACAGCATAGAGCCCCAGATTAGGATCTTGAGAACAACCTTGGATAAAGACTCAGCACAAATCCACGGAAAGAGTAAAGGCACACAGTTATTATAGTGTATACGCATTCCTGAAAACGTGGGCTTCATCTGGGGATTCATGTTCTCTGCAAGCTGAACATTGCACACAACAGCCTTCTTCTGCCATCCTGTCCAACTCACCCTGCAACATTCCTCACATCCCAACACCACTACCTCAAGTTCCCCTGTACCTCGCGCTCACCCCACCCACTCGTTTGCACCTTTTGGGGTTTCTGCTCATGCTAGCAACTCCATGCTATGGAAATGGAAGAGGGGCTCGGTTTCCATCTTCGGTGTATTCTTTTTTCCCGTTTATTCACCAAATGAACAGGGCATGTGCCCTGCCGTGGTTCTTCTTTTACACAAAATGTTTGCCGTTTGCATTCTAGTGTACATCATGGCTGGGTGCTAATTGAGCTCGGCGAGCCCGATGGGGGCTCCTGCCGGCCCACATCACAGCTTGAGCTCTGGCTAGCCCTCCTGCAGGGGCCAGCCACAAGCCCCGCAGTTTGCCCTGACTTCCTTTTCCGCCCCAGTCACTCAATGATTGGCTGGGACAGGCCAGGAGTGGTTCTCAGCATGATCATGTGGCGACGGGCAGAGCCAGTGAATTCAACAGGTAAGTTACAACAACAAGTCTATCAACTCTTTGTGCTCCTCTGGTGCTCGCTCCCCCTCCCAAGCACTTCCCAAAACTCCAAACCTCCAAATGCCACCATCCCGTTTTCCCTGGCCCATCCCCCACACTCTCCCTAAAACACTTGTGTTATCCCTACACCCCTGCCCCTTTTTTCTTGACCCAGTACCCTTTAGCCTCTTCTCTTGCCCCAGACATGTTTAGATCCCTTTGTTGCTCCCTTTTCTTGTCCCAGTCCCTTTTAACGCCTTTTCTCACTTTACCCCTTTCTCAATTTTCTTGCCCCAGCCCCTTTTAGCCTTTTATCTTGACCTGTTTAGCCTCTTTTCTTGTCTCATACCCCATTTGCCCCTTTTCTTGCCCCCTTTAGTCCCTTGTTTTTCTCCAGTCCCTTGTATCCCCCTTTCCCCCTGTTATCCCAAAAGCTTGTCCCTTACCTCTTTGGCCCCTTTTCCTGCCCCATGTTAACCTTTTCTTGTCCCCTTTAGCCCCTTATTTTTGCCCCAGTCTTTTTTATCCCTTTTTCCTGCACCTTTTGAATCCTTTTCTTGCCCAGAACCATGTATCCCATTACTTGCCACCTTTAGTCCCTTTTTTCACCCAATCTCTTTTTTCTTGCCCTTTTAGACACTTTTCTTGCCCCAGACCACATACCCTCTTTTCTTGTCCCCGCTTGCCCCTTTTCTCACCCAATCCCTTTGTTTCCCCTTTTGGATCCTTTTCTTGCCCCAGACCATTTATCCCCTTTTCCTGCTCCCTTTAGCCCCTCTTTTCACCCAATCCCCTTTGTTGACCCTTTTAGACCCTTTGTTGCCCCTAGATGCTTGTATCCCCCTTTCCTGACCCTTTGTATTGCCCTCAGACCATTTTAGCCCTTCGTCTAGCTCCCTTTAGCCCCTTTTTGCATCCATACCCCTTTGTTCCCTTTTTTCCCCAGCCGCTTTTCTTGCCCCCAGCCTCTGATGCAGGCTCCTTCCCCTTTTACATGGCCTGTTCCCCAGGTGTGGCTCATGTTTGGTCCTAAGAGCCAGACCATGCCTCCAAGCTTGACCCTGACTCAGCCCTATCCCTAAATCACTTGGCTCTCACAGAACTATATGCTCATAGTATTGATACATGGTGAAAAGGACTTTACTTGCTAGTTATGGCCTAGGAGCTCTAGTCAATTGCCCAAGCTGTGCTCAGGTTTGGTAACTCAGGACCTGGACCGTTGCTGCCTGGTATACCCCTACAAACTGGGCATTACTGATTAACGTTAGACCCTACCTACCAAAATATAGGATTTATTAAAAAGACATATGTAGCCATGAATTCACACCATCAGGTAAGTTAGTTCGGCGACTGGTTGTGTCTCCCACTCCTCCTCCTCGCCACGTCCCCTTACTCTGATCCCACCCTCCTCCTGCCTATTGGTCTGTACGGCCTTAGAAAAACTGAAAGCTAGCAGCAGCTCCATCCCACCTGTGCGGCTGAGGCCCTAAGCCTCATTTGTGGAAATGGAGTCAGGTAAGCACCATCCTCATGCCTGAGCGACCCCATTTTCGTTTGTTTAGTAACCTGCTTGTGTTGGTTTGCCGGTAGTAATTTGTGTCAGCTCCACATTGAGAGTTGTCAGCAGTAATTTGTGTCAACTCCCCCTAAGAGCCCCTGTGCACTCGGGGCCTGCATGTGTTTCCCACTTCCACTCCTCGCCGCCTCCCCTCACTCCCATCCCACCCTCCTCCCACTGATTGGTATGTGCGGCCTTAGGAAAAAAGGAAGCTAGCTGTAGCGTGAGTCCATCTGTGCAGCTGAAACCCTAAGCCCACCCATTACCACCTGATTGGTCCCCCTGCCCCATTTCAGACACCTCACTGGGGAAGCCTATCCCGTGGGCAGCCCTCAACTAAGGGCCCAGAGGCAAAAGGCAGCTCCCACAGAAGCAGCTCCAGATTGTGTCTGCAGTTGTCAGCAGGAGAAGCAGGGAGAAACCCTCTTACAATAATAACAACCAACACTGCCACCTAACCCCCAATCCTCATTCACATATATTACCTAAACAACCAACTGTGCCCCCACTGCCTGGACTCCATTCTGCGCTGAGCTCAGACAACCGGACAGTAGTGCTTGGCACCTAGTACCCGGTTAAAGCGGCTCGACCTGCCTATCCCACCAAGCAGCAGCCAACGAGCTTCATTGCTCCCACCTCCATACATCTGGTTAGTTGCCAAGGCACAATTTCACTTGTGAACAGCAGAAGCAGCAGACAACAGTGTGCACACATGCCAATAGAGGACCAGACAGCCGTCAACCAATGTCAACGGACATGGTAGGCACTACTACTGGTACCAATAGCTACGTTAACGTTTACCCCATCCTAAACCACCAACATCTGCAATAATTAGACCAACCACTAACCATACACACCCAAGACCTCTAGGAAATCCAGTGTGAATCCAAACCTAAATGATTACATTTAAATGTCTGTTGTACTGTTAAACCTAGGCCTTTTCCCACTATATAGGAATCTGAAATCTAGGTGTGTTTTCTCATCTCTTCCATTTTGTGAAACTTAGGCCCTTTTCCCACTATCTAGGAATCTGAAATCTAAGTGTGTTTTCTCATCTCTGACATTCTGTGAAACCTAGGCCTCTTCCCCACTATCTAGGAATCTCAAATCTAGGTATGTTTTCCCATGTCTGCCATTTTGTGAAACCTAGGCCTTTTCCCACTATCTAGGAATCTCAAATCTAGGTGTGTTTTTCTCATGTCTGTCATTTTGTGAAACATAGGCCGTTTCTCCCACTATCCACGAATCTCAAATCTAGGGGCCTCCTCACGAGTTTGGCGCTAAAAAGCAGCCATTAATGGCGTGCCATTAATAACATGTCCGTCATGGCCCGAACCTGCTAACAGCGGGTGATTAAGAGTGCGCAAGCACAGGCACCCCTGCATGCCGGTAACGGCCATACCAGCATACCGGTAACAACCCTCAAACCCCCATACAGCAGCATCAATGAATGCACACATAACGGCTCCGGCAACCCCCAAATAGCGGTACCGGTATTAACACAGTGCTAAGAACGGGCCCGTTATTACCGGACCCGGAAGTAACATCATCGTGCCGGAATGGGAAATGCTTAGGCGGCCATCTTGCAAAACACAATCCATTGCCATCCTCCACAAACAGGACCTTCACCACTGGAACTCCTAGTACACCACGGACAAAATGTCGAAGTCTACCAAGAAAGGCACTGCCGCCTGCGTAAACCACAGTTCAAGGATGAGGAGCTGAACAAGTTAGCTGACACCCTAGTGGCGAATGCTGATGTGGTGTTCTGCAGCGACCTCAGGCATCCATCCCAGCTGAAGAAGAAGGCATCTGGGTAGAAGTTGCCCGGAAAGTAAGTGCAGTCGGCACCACCGCACGCACAGTGCGCGATTGCAAAAAAAGATGAGATGACCTCAGGCTGAGAGTACAGAACATCTTGTCGGCCAATCGGAGCCAGCGGCTGGCAACAGGTGGAGGACCTCAATCACCAGTGAAATTGGCTGGGTGGGAGGAGACTTGCAGCTCAGTCATAGATGTGGAGTCTTTTGAAGGAGTCGGTGGAGCTGAGTGTGGCGTGCCAACATTGGCAGATGAAGGTGAGTGTTCCTACAAACACACGACAACTAATCATCACCATTGACCTCCAGATGTGACTGCAACGCCAGACAATACATGGCCCATCATGCACACCTACACATATCCATATACACATGCTGGGCCCACCACTATCACATCCCAATGCATGCTGCATGCTGCGCCCATACACGAATACACACCCGACACACAAATGACCTGCATGTGTCACACAGCACGTCACTCCCAACACACATCAAGGCCCAACAGCAGCCACCATGGTGTACATGTGAACACCTGCATGATTCCAAACAGCACCCCTCAACCTTGCATGTACCCAGTCCGCTGCAAAGCCAGGCATGCAACTGATCACATGGCGCCACATGCACAAAGAACGCATGCATGATGCAAGCACCACCATCACTGATGCCCTGCCACGTTCTGTCCCCCACAGGTACGGATGCAGACAGCAATGAAGCACAGGGAAGTGCACAGGGAAGTGCACAATGTACAACACCAGTCAAAAGGGCAAGGAGGCCAGGTGATGGCACCGCACCATCTACATCAAGTGGTCGAAGGATGGACCAAGCGGCACGCGGGACAGCAACCAGTGCCCTAACAGCCACACTGCAAGGCACACAGGACGAGCAGACACCTGCCCCTGCACCCCTGGACACACAATCGACACAGGCCGAGGACACATCTGGCATGGACGATGGCACACAGTCTGCTGCTGCAAGCACAATTGGGGAGATGGCTGCATCGCCACAGCATAGTGTCGACGAGGAAGCTGACACTGACAATGAAGGCAATGCAGGACTGGCCCACTCAGAGCCTGTAGGTCGAATACCAAGCCCGCAGGTCACCCCAGTGAGTGGTCTCCGGCATTGCACAGCCCCAAATTGCATGCAGTACCACCACATAACCCACCAACCACCACCCACACTGCCATACGAGACCTTGAGGGATGTCTGTCCAGGATGGAGGGCCGGCAGGAGGAGATGCAAGGCTATGTGAAGCAGTACCTTGCTGAAGGGGAGAAAACACGCTGTGTCATCCATGACAGCACTGAGGCCGTAATCCACGCCATCAACTCAAGTGCACAGCAAGTGCGCAATGGCTCCAATGCCTTGGGACAGATCCTCACCAGAATTGCTGACAGCATGGAGCAGCGGCAAACGCCGGCTTTGGGGTCACAACCATCTGGCTCATCCACATCGACCATGCCAGCGAGTTCGAGGCAGACCAGCCCCATTCGCAGGTCCGTGCAAAGTTCACGGCGCTCAGATATACAACCCCCACCCCCTAAGGGGGATCCACAATAGCATGGCCACCCTGCAGATTCTCTTCACGAATACATGCAGACACATGCTGTGCCATTGTTGACTTTGGGTGTTAGGGGAAGGTGGATGGTGGTGGTGGGTGTAGTACTGGGGGTATTGGGGGTGTGGGGGTATTGTGGGGGTGCGTGGGGGAGGGGTGTTGGGGGCAGGGATTGTTGAATCATGTTGTAGAAAAATCTCACTAATACACCTGTTGTGTACAAAACATCACATGAGTGGACATTGCTAATTTGTTGTTTGTCAATGTATTGCTTCATAGTGAACTGTGCTCATATACCCACACACCCAGTGCCCACAGTTCCCAATACATGGCACCCTCTGCATCCAAGTACATCAGAATGATTGGTCTATTGTTCCAGGAGTCCCGGGCTCAAAAGGCAGCAGCAGCAGGGCCATCATGCCTTACAATGGAGAGCCACAACCATGGCTTTGCCCCTCCCCCCATCAAGGGGAAGATTTGTGCTATGGAGGGAGTGGTTTCCAGCCACCTGCAAGAAAAATTAAGTACGAAAATACAAGTACCAGAATCCTTACAGTCAATTAACTTGCCAGACCTGAAAAGGAAATGAAGACACGCCTGAAAAAGCAAAGAAACACAGCCTCTCTGAAGATTGATGGAGTCATGAAAACGTGCATTTGGAGGAGAAGCTAATGCAGGAAAACTTCACTGGCAACAGAGCGCCAGCCTTGTCACTAATTTTTAAACATTGTTCCAGGAGTCCCGGGCTCAAAAGGCAGCAGCAGCAGGGCCATCATGCCTTACAATGGAGAGCCACAACCATGGCTTTCCCCCTCCCCCCATCAAGGGGAAGATTTGTGCTATGGAGGGAGTTGTTTCCAGCCACCTGCAAGAAAAAATAAGTACGAAAATACAAGTACCAGAATCCTTACAGTCAATTAACTTGCAACACCTGAAAAGGAAATGAAGACACGTCTGAAAAAGCAAAGAAACACAGCCTCCCTGAAGATTGATGGAGTCATGAAAACGTGCGTTTGGAGGAGAAGCTAATGCAGGAAAACTTGACTGGCAACAGAGAGCCTGCCTTGTCACTAATTTTTAAACATTGTTCCAGGAGTCCCAGGCTCAAAAGGCAGCAGCAGCAGGGCCATCATGCCTTACAATGGAGAGCCACAACCATGGCTTTGCCCCTCCCCCCATCAAGGGGAAGATTTGTGCTATGGAGGGAGTTGTTTCCAGCCACCTGCAAGAAAAATTAAGTACGAAAATACAAGTACCAGAATCCTTAGAGTCAATTAACTTGCCACACCTGAAAAGGAAATGAAGAAACGTCTGAAAAAGCAAAGAAACACAGCCTCCCTGAAGATTGATGGAGTCATGAAAACATGCGTTTGGAGGAGAAGCTAATGCAGGAAAACTTCACTGGCAACAGAGCGCCTGCCTTGTCACCAATTTTTAAACATTGTTCCAGGAGTCCCAGGCTCAAAAGGCAGCAGCAGCAGGGCCATCATGCCTTACAATGGAGAGCCACAACCATGGCTTTCCCCCTCCCCCCATCAAGGGGAAGATTTGTGCTATGGAGGGAGTTGTTTCCAGCCACCTGCAAGAAAAAATAAGTACGAAAATACAAGTACCAGAATCCTTAGAGTCAATTAACTTGCCACACCTGAAAAGGAAATGAAGACACGCCTGAAAAAGCAAAGAAACACAGCCTCCCTGAAGATTGATGGAGTCATGAAAACGTGCGTTTGGAGGAGAGGCTAATGCAGGAAAACTTGACTGGCAACAGAGTGCCAGCCTTGTCACTGATTTTTAAACATATGACCAATTGCCGCACTGCGCGACCCTCAAGTGTATCGCGTCCTCGCCTATGTCCTACATCTACTCCTTCCTCTCCTTCTACTTCACCAGGTGGTGGCAGCTCCATGTCAGGTGGCAGGGGTACGTTCCGCCGGATGGACATGTTATGCAGCATTGCACACACCATGATGATCTTGCCCACCTTCTTAGGCCCGTATATGAGTTCCCCTCCCGACCTGCTGATGCAGCGGAACCGTGACTTAAAAAAGCCAAACGTCTGCTCAATGACCACACGCGTGCGTGTATGTGCATGATTGAAGTCCTCCTCGTGCCTGTTCCGCGGATTCCTGACAAGGGTGAGTAGCCACGCCTTCAGAGGATAGCCAGCATCACCTACATGGGAGCAGAAGGAGGTATGTCTAAGGATAATGCTCAGTTGCCATGTGTGCTCAGCCTGTACATCTTTCAAGTTCATATGCACTATCCAATCAATGGCAGCCATATCCACATGACTATCAGCCCTGTACCGTGCATGCCAATCCATGGTGCGAACCTTGGGTGACATACATGACCTAGGGTCCTAGTCATTTCAAACACCACATCCCCCGATGCATTTTGACTAGGACCATTATGTACGCACATGTGAGGGCTGTGTGGCAGCGGATTACTCAAGATACTTTCATCCCTCTCCTCCCATGGACCAGGGGGCATTCCCCTTGCATATGCATGTAGCCCCCCCAACCCCCTCCTCCCATGGCCCAGGGGGCATTCCCCTTGCATATGCATGTAGCCCCCCATCCCCCTCCTCCCATGGCCCAGGGGGCATTCCCCTTGCATATGCATGTAGCCCCCCCATCACCCTCCTCCCATGGCCCAGGGGGCAGACTCACCCAACGGCCATCCACTTCGTACGACGTCTCCTTCCATGTAGCCGGTTAGTGAGGAGTTCCGCAGCATGGCATCATGCACGGATCCTGGGTATCTGGCACAGCAATGTATTATTATCTGACTGGCATCACACACCATCTGCACATTGATGGAGTGGTATAGCTTCCGATTGCGGTACACCACCTCTACATCATGTGGGACTACCAACTCTACATGAGTGCAGTCGAGGGCACCAATTATATTGGGCATGCCTGCCAGTGCATGGTATGCTATTTTGGTGTCATTTGCCTCCTGTGGTGTCCGTGGTAGGGATATGTGGGCACTTGCATGCTTCAGTAGTGCATCCAGCACTTGGTTTAACACAACAGAGAATGCCATGCATTTGGCCCACTGTGTGTTGGTAGGTGCATGTGGCCAGTAAGTGGAGCACAGATGCCACCTTCAGCAGAGTGGGGATGGCTGTGCCGATGTTAATCAGGCTGACCAAGTCTTCCTGTATTAATTCCACTATGTTGGTGATGGTGTCCCTGTCCAGCCAGTACAGGGTGTGGATCTGTGTTGGGGTCAAATGGATTGGCCCTTATACGTGGAATTGATGGCTGCCTGCAGGGAACAACTACCTGCACTGGTGGGATTTTCTGGGCCAGTCTCACCCTCCTTCTCCTCCTGCGTCTCCTCTGTGTTGCCTGTTGTACAGCCTGCTCAAGGAGTAGCAGTGCAGGCATGTCCTCCAGCCCCAGTATGGCAAGTGCAAGTGGTAGCATTTTGGTTTGGAAAGGGGTGTGGTGTGTGCTCCTTTTGTGCTGGCCCTGACTCCATTGCCTCCACCTGTGGTGATTGTGTGCACTTGTGGCACTTGGTTACACAGCAGTTTGCTGTTAATGGGTGGTCCGCGATGCCGGTATTGCCGGCATCATGGTGGCCCTTCTTACCGGCATCTAGATGCCGGTATGTTCATGTCTGTGCAACTCGCGGTGTCCTCTTCGTTGCGGGATACCAGTATTACGGGCACGCAACCCGTGCGCGCGCCCGCATGCGGGTACCGTGGTGCACGCCATAGCGGGTCCTTGTCAATGCCGGTGGGACCGGTGTCTAGGGTCGTAATACTACAGACCGGTATTGGAGGCCAGTATTGCCTTACCGGCTCCGTTATTGCCAGACCGCCAACCTCGCAATGAGGCCCAAGGTGTTGTTTTCTCAATTGACTGCCATTTCTGTGAAAACCTACGCCTTTTCTCCAACTATATAGGAATCTTAAATCTAGGTGTGGTTTTCTCAATTGATTGCCTTTTTTGTGTAACCTAGGCCTCTCTCCCACTCTCTAGGAATCTCAAATCTAGGTGTGGTTTTCTCAATTGACTGCCATTTTTGTGAAACCTAGGCCTTTCTCCCACTGTCTAGGAACATCAAGTATAGCTGTGGTTCTCTCAATTGACTGCAAGTTCGTGGCACCTTGGTCTTTCTCCCACTGTCTAGGAATTTCAAGTCTAGGTGTGTTTTTTCAACTTGACAGTCATTTTTGTGAGGCCTGGGCCTTTTTCCCACTCTCTAGGAATCTCAAATGTAGGTTTGGTTTTCTCAATTGAGCGCCTATATACGGATCTCAAATCTTGGTGTGTTTTCTCCATTTGAAGGCCATTTTTGTGAAACCTGGGACTTTTTTTACCACTGTCTAGGAATCTCAAATCTGGGTGTGCGTTTTCTCAATTGACTCCCGTTTTGTGACACCTCGGCCTTCCTCACACTATCTAGGAATCCCAAATCTAGGTATGTTATCCCACTGCCTGCCATCTGCAAAATCTAGACCCACCTTTCACCCAGGAAAACCCAGCAACCACTGAACGCAAAGTACTGATAGCCAGGTCACTGCCTAAGTTAACTAGGAACCAGTCACCCTCTGTACATATTCAAATGTACTGCCGACCTCCAACACATAGTACCCCACCAGAGCCCCATCTAAACAGATCTCCATATATAGAGAAACACCAGAACCTAACCCACTAATTGAACAATCACCCATAGAGGATATCCAGCTATCACATCGCAAGAGGATAAGAGTCGAATCCAACTAAAGCACACAAGACCCTATAGGTGGGCTACCACCCCTGTAAACGCAATACCCTAAATATCCTACTACAAAAGACAACAAAATGCCCCTACACAGAGATGGACACTGCCAAAGGGAATCTGAACAAGAAACAAAAGGAACAAACCGAACGGATCCACACCCTCATCCCCCTCCAATAGAAACCACCTTGAATACCGAACGCACTCCAACCAACACTAAAGCCAACAGAACAAACAAAATGAGATGAGAAAAATCCCTATATTTTGCACTGTACCTCACAACAACCACAACACTGTGACACTCCAATTCCACCAACAGATCAAGACATGTGGACAATGACCTGGAACCCCACAACAAAAGAAGAGAATACCCCAGAAGAGGAAGGTATGAAACCAAAGTCATCACTCCGTACAGTGCTTTAAGTGGGGTAAGAAATTGAGGGGGGCCCTTGTTTGGGGGCGTGGCATCCACTGTGGGCGTGGCCTAAAAGTGCAGAAATCATAGTAGGGTGCACAAACAAATATATAAATGTATGCGAGCATTTATATATTTGTATGCGTACTACTATGGTTTGTGTATTTTTCAAGCCTTCTTTTATAAACATAGCAATGTTACATATTTCTATGTTTATAAAAGGTGGCTTGAAAGTGTACAACTTTACTTTGATACATTGGTATAACGCGTCCATGAACCCGAGGGCATGAGGGCACTACAAGACAAACAAACAAAAAATAAAGCATGTTCATACAGCAGGCAACCACATAATATAACAAGAGCATCAGGGTTGTCTAACGGAACAAATAGGTCCTTAACCGTTTCTTAAACAGTTCTAAGGAGTCCATGGATCTCAGCTCCAGCGGAAGAGCATTCCAAGCTCTAGGACCATTGGCAAAGAAAGCTGAGTTGGCTGCTCTAACAGTGTGGCACTTTGCTTCGAACAGGAGATGTAGATTATTTGACCTCAGTGATCTTGAGCTAGTTCTTGTGGATAGTAGCTGTTGTAAGTATCCAGGCATATTCCCCGATCTACACTTATGCACAATAGTCAGAGTGCGGAATAGGAATCTAGAGGCCACAGGAAGCCAATGGAGCTCACGTCTAGCTAGTGTAACATGGTCTCTATATTTAAGTTTCATGACGGCTCTAACAGCCCCGTTTTGACAGATTTGTAGCCTATTGCAATCAGCCTTATTAATTCCCATGAGAAGGCTAGAGCAATAGTCTATTTTAGAGCCTATAATAGCTCTTGCAATAGTCTCTGCATTGTCCTGGGAAATAAGAGGCCTTAAGTGTTCTAAGAGTTTAATATAGTAGGCACATGACGAAACAAGGCTACTAACATGTTGTTTCATGGTCATGTGTTGATCGAATGTCACTCCCAAGGTTTTCACTTTTTTTATTGGTTTGATAGATTCTTCTGCCAGTTGGAAATGATCATACAGTGGACCAAGTTTAGTGATAGTGTGTGGGGAGCCAATGACCAACAGTTCGGTTTTTGATTTATTCAATGCTAACTTATTATGACCCATCCAGGTCTCAATTAGAGAGAAGACTCTATAGATGGCCAGTTCGTCCAGAGTGTGAGAGCCAGAGAGTGGGATGACACATTGAGTGTCATCCACATAGTTGGTAAATATAATATTCTCGTGGTCAAGCATTGCAAACAATGGGGCGGTAAAAATATTGTAGAAGCAGGGAGAAGTACAAGCACCCTGAGGGACTCCACAAGATGTGATAATAGGCTCCGATTCAGCACTTCCATGAAAGACTCTACTGTCACGATTACTGAGAAAGGACAAAACCCATTTGCAAGCTAGAGGGGAGAAGTTGGCCACTTCAGACAACCTGGTGGCCATGATATCATGGTCCACCAGGTCGAAGGCCGCAGAAAGAGCAACAGCATGAGTAAAGATGCCTCCTTCTTATCCATACGAGCCATCAGTGTAGACTTGAGTTCAAGAAGCGCTGTTTCAGTACCATAACCAACTCGGAAACCAGACTGGTAATTGTTAAGGATGGGGTATGACTTTAAATGGTTTACAATTTGAATGTACGCCACACGGTCCAAGATATTAAGTAGAAATGCAGTGTTGGTTGCAGTGTTGGTAATTGGGCGATAATTATTTGGCATATCAACAGATAGGCCAGGTTTTTTCAGGATTGGCATAACCCAGGATTTCTTAAGATCCTGCAGAATCGTGCCGGTGTATATGGATGTATTAACAAATTGGCGTATGGAGGTAATTAGTGAGGGGGCACACGTCTTAATTATCATAGTAGTATATATATCATTTTTACATCTTGTTGGCTTTAGTTGAGTGATAATATTTTCTAAATCCTTATCTGTTATGGGGAATAGATTAAAAGTTGGAATTGTTGATGCTCTATGAAAAGACCATTCCGTTGAGGACGCCTTAGTGTCTTTTAGGTTAATACTTTTCTCTAGTATGTTTTCCTTTATAATATCGAGTTTTTTATGCATAGCTTGTTGCATAACATTGCACCAAGTGGCATCATCCCAGATAGATCAGTTGTGTGCTTACCATACTGTGGATTGTGTACTTTTCAAGCCACCTTTTATAAACATAGACATTTGTAATATATTTCTATGTTCATAAAAGATGGCTTGAAACGTACACAATTCAATCCATCTTTTATAAAGCGTTGCGGACGGACAAAACCCAAGGTGGCTTTGTCCGTCGACAAAGCTTTATAAAATATTTTATGCTATATATATTTTAAGCTTTATTAAATATTTGTATATTTTAATATACAATATTTCTACGTTTATAAAAGATGGCTTGAAACGTACACAGTTCAAGGCATCTTTTATAAAGATTTGCCAAAGGAGACAGGCACCTCGGGCTCAGTTTTCGCTGATCTGAGCAGAGATCACAGAGCCCAAGGCGTCTTTCACCCTCTGGGAACCCGCGGGTTCCGTGATCTAATCTACATATTAGATCATGGAGCCTGCGGGTTCACAGAGGGTCAGTGACCTGGCGAGGGCAAACAAAGGAACTGTAACTTCCCTGATGACCCCTCAGATGGGGGTCATCAGGGATGTTACAGTGACTGACAGAAGTGCCAGCCAGCCTCAGCGACACTTTGGCTGACTGGCACTTCTGTCCACTTGCCTAACGTTAAACTGGCGGGCGCATCTCCTGTCGCGGCTGTGGCCATGGTGGGATAATGCATCCTGCCATGGCGTGGTGGGACTGGGGGGCCCGGGCAGGGCCCTGGCTCAGCCCCACTTTTTGGAGACTGGCGGGGCCTGGCCCCGGCAGGCCCCGGGCCACTTTAAGCACTGACTCCGTACAACACAAGGGCACCACCAGCAACCCCATCAAAACTTAGAAGACAATGAAACAGAAGAATTCATCAACGCGACCATCAACCTAACAGACCGCCTTAACAACAAAGCAGACTCCACGGATCATCAACCGATCTACGACAACACAGAAGCACTCCAATTAAACAACTGTAAGACAAAACAAGGATCAAATAACAAACCTAACAACGTCAAAAAGTTCCATTGTAACCTAACAAATTTCAAATCAATGTCCAAGCATGCCACAGAGATTTACAACCTCCTGTGTGACGGTAGTAATGACATCTTTTTCATAACCGAAATATGGCTAGATGACAACTACAAAATCACACTCCATAACTGCCTCCCTGACAATTTCAAGTGCTCACAAGCGAACAGGAAATAAAAAGGAGGAGGAATGGCGACAGAATAAAATGAACACCTGAAAATTGAAGCTGAAGATGCGCTAATCATAAAAAACTGTGAACCACTAATCCTTTGCTTAACAGCAAACCCAAAGACAAACCACAAATTCATCCTGGTATATAGACCCCTGACATATGATGCAACCTTCATGGATGCCTTAAATGAAGCCATCAACAACCTAACCATAGAGCAGCAACACCTGATAATCCGTGGAGACTTCGATATCTGGTTTGATGAAGAAACCGCTAACACAGAAGAATCACTAACCAAAGAACTGAGGACAATGAAAGCTAATCAGCTAATCAAAGGGGCAACTCACATAGCGGGACATACACTAGACACAATATTGGCCAACAAAAACCCCATCACCAGGGTGCCACCAATACAGATCCTCTGGAGCGACCACATCATCATCCCCTTCGTGGTCATGGTTGCCACATCAACAACCAAACAACCCAACAAACTGCTGACTATCATGAATAGCAACCTAGTAGAACTACTGGAAACAAACAAACCACCGGCAACAACTCTGGATTAAGGTGACCTTAACAGAAAAACAGAACTACTGCACGAATGGATCACCAGAACAATAAACAAGATCTCCAAAGAAAAACCTTTCACCCCACCGCACAAAAGAACAACAGAAAAATGGTTTACCCCACTACTCGGCACCATGAAAAGAAAAAGCAGGAAGCTTGAACTAGAATGGAGGAACAAAAAACAACATAGTAAAGAAACTACAATTCCAATTACATATCCCTGCATGCAAAAAGGGAATCCATAAGGCCAAAAAGAAATACTGTGACAACAGAATCACCAAAGTTGCCAACACAAAAAAGAACTGTTTAAAATCATAAACAAAATTAGAAACTCCCTGCTGCAGCAACACACCAATACCTTCATTGAAATTATGCAGCGACCTTGCAGACAACCTAAAAAAAAAACAGCACCATCCAACGAATCATGCAAAGCAGACCAAGCAACCACAATGTGCAACCCACCCAGCCATCTGAGGATTGCCAGCACAAACTACGAAGCTTCCCCCCAAATATCAGCGCAGACATTTGTCAAGCTGGTAAGCAACAGCAACAAAGCTGGCTCCCCTATGGAACCCTGCCCCCTGATATATAAATAAACCAATCCTCACACAAGGAACACCCATGGAATACTACAAAACACTTTTCAACCAATCACTTTCAATGAGGAAAGTACTGAGAGCATTCAAATCGGCATACATCAAGCCACTCCTCAAGGACACTGCAGGAAACGCGGAGGACCTCTGCAACTACAGACCCATCTCAAACATCCCATACGGTGCAAAACTTCTTGAAACATATGTCTACAGAATAACACAAGAATTCCTAGAAGAACACCTACTGCTGGATGAAGCACAAGTAGGCTTCAGACCAATGAGAGGAGTGGAAACAGCACTGCTCTCAATCTGGGATGATCTAAAGGCTAACACAGACTCAGACAAAAGCACAGCTCTAGTACTTCTGGATCTCTCTGCAGCATTTGACACCGTCGGCTGAGCTTAGGGCCCTTTAGGAACATGCATATGTAATGGATGGGATCACACAGA
Source organism: Ambystoma mexicanum (assembly GCF_040938575.1). Taxonomy (NCBI): domain Eukaryota; kingdom Metazoa; phylum Chordata; class Amphibia; order Caudata; family Ambystomatidae; genus Ambystoma; species Ambystoma mexicanum. Next base: position 71,913,784 of record NC_090932.1, on the reverse strand, counting down.
TACATTCCAAGTCCAAATAACTGTTTTATTAACAATTATCTAAAGCATGGAGTTACAATGAATATCAATGGATGTATGCGCAATTTCTCACAAAGATCTTCACACAAGACATGGTTTTATATAAAAATAAAACGTCAAATGTGACGTCATACAATGTGGCAATAATGAAAAACCTACTAAGGGTCAGGATTGGCATAAGGGGAACATCTAAATATACTTTCTATTGGAAGTAGGATTGTGATTGGTTGCCTACTATCAGGTGGACAACACATGCCTACCTCTAAAACATGTAATCTTCAGAAGCATTAGATACAGATTCTCACCGATTTTCAAACTGTAAGATCCTTCGTTGTATGGACTAATTGGTTGGCACGCTTGTGCCAGGTCTGGAATATTCTTTTTATTTGGAGGCACATAAGCCCAGACCAATGTGCAATGAGATGGGGCATGACACTACATCCACACCCAATTACCCCAGCATCTCTCATCGTCCATGCCTTCTGCCATGAAGATTGTCTTTGAACTTAGTCTTGCAAAGTATCCTTGTCTTTTAGAATACATGGGAGTGAGAGCACTCTCTCTCGTGTACTGCGACTTCAAGTTCAAACTCTATTTTCATCCTTGGCTCATGTGACAGGAAACCACGATTTGGACCATTTTGCAGCTTTTAAATGCTCTAAATGAATTAATCTTGGCACCCTTGATGTTCTTCCTTTGCACCTTAACAAGGTATGATTCATCCTACGCACGTTTGCCCATTTCCAGAATAGATAACTGATCTTGGCTGCTTCAGTCTTGACTCCAGACCAGACAACCTCGTCTTGCAGCTCCACGATTCCACCTATTCTTGCTGCGGCACAGCTTTCCCTTCCCGCCTCATGGGTCCTGGCTTATAAATTTCATGATACCGATGTCCAGTTTCTATACAATGGCGGCTTTGCCTGCGTTCTAATCACTACATATAGCCAGCTTCTATGATGACTTGGTCTACCTTGCGTTTCAGCATCTGTACATTTATTGGATTGTTGATTTTCTGCAGCACTTTGTGCATGTGTAAACTTCTTTGTTTATATTTGAGAGTTCACTCGATTCCTTACTTCATCATCAGTTTCTTTATGATCCATACATTCTCTTCAGTCAGTATCCCAAGATCTTGTGCATATTTTTTGTGACGTCACTGGCTTCTTTTCTCTGCTCCTTCTCATATTCCTTCATGGAGTACCTCCGTCAAGTTGTCATCCCTTCGGGGATACATTCGGTAGTGTCGTCTCAATGGGTATATTCTTTCGAACAGATGCTGCGTTATTGGCACAACTGCTGGTGTCAAACACCGCACAATCTCAGAACTCCAACATATGGGAGGTAGGGGGCAGGGTTTCCTGCAGAGGCATGCAGCTTCTCCTCTACATTCTCCCCTCTGGTTGAGTCCTCAACCACCTCCTCAACCACCTCCTCAATCATTTCCACATCCTGGAATTTTCTCTTGAAGAAGTGATTCTTTGTTGTCCATATCTTCATCAGCCCCCTAGGGTGCCTGCTGATTTGACATGTTCCTCTATACTCCAGGTCATGTAGTTACCTTGGGGGTCATTATGACCTTGGCGATAGCCATGCCAGTAAATACTGGCATGGCTGCCACTGTTATAATTCTTTTTCTGGTGTCCGCGAATGGGCAATTACCAGGTCATTACAGCCCTGCCGGACCCGGTAATTGCCCATTCGCAGGCGTCGGAACAATATGCTGCCCATTCCCATTGAGCGAGAATGGAGAGGTCGGATGCACTGCATCATTTTGAATGGTGCTGTTGCATCCGACATCCTCTGCTTACCGGTACTGTTTTTACCGGACCGGCAAACTTATAATGAGGCCCATTGTCCGTTTGGGGTACAATAGACCAATCCTCCCACATATTTCTTAGGATTCTTTGGATACAGAAACTTTGTTCCTTGAGGTACTACAATGCTAGCCTCTATGTATTTTCTAAGAACGTCATCAGTCAGCTACTTGGCAATTGATTCAGGTTTGACATCGATCACGATCTTCATGCCTACCACCTTTTTTGCCGTTTTCTTGCTTTGGGAAATCACCATCCTGACTACACAGAATCCAAACATTACTAGCATCAGTATTACTCCAGGAACCTTGAACATATTCGCCATCCGCTGTGGAATCCATGAAAACAAAGAGGCAAACCAACTGTCATCTTCAATGTCATCTGTCTTGTCTTCCATCTTGGCATGCAGGTCTGTCATCAACGTTATGGACTCTGTCAAGGTCCCATTCTGGTCATCATGAGAATGTATAAATGTGCAACATGATGGCCCAATTTTGGCACAAATTCCTCTTTCCATCGCTGTGATCATATCAAGGACATATCTATTCTGGAGGGTCATAAATCGTATGGCCCTCAACTCTTCTTTGATGGTGCTAAATCCCTGTGCTATGGTAGCGTTGATTGTCTGAAAAAGCTCCCATCTGGTAATTTGCAACCACTTTGCATTTACCACTGTTTGTATTCCAGGCATGAAGTAGCTTTCATTATCATAGTAGTCTTGCTGAATGACTTGTACTCTTTAGGAATAGTATCATGCGCTGTTATCGACTTGACTGAGAAATAATGTTCTTTTTTCATCCGTCGGAGGAGTTCAAGCGATCTTTTTCTCAAATGGTCATCCACTTTTGGAAATTCACCAATGTTTAAATCACTCTGAGGAATCATTAATGCTGGAACATGGATGAGTACCAGGGAACACACTCCACCCCAATCCCCAATAAACTTCACATAGGCTCTAGATCCACATCCCCAATATTGATCAATGAGGATGGATGTCCCTTCTCTCATCCCAGGAACGTCAATGGTGGCTTTGCATTCTTTGTTATATCCCACATGGTTCTTTCCAAGATTTCAGAAACATTGGAACTACATATACTGGGCCTGACTTTAAGCATCTATCATTCACTTTCTGCACTTCTTGTACGTAGTCCGTCTTCAGCAGGTGAGCTGCACAGGACACCATTCCTTCTTCCCATCCTTTTTTTGTATGTACTCGTCCATAGATCAACATCTGAGTTTGTTCCCAACATCCAGGTGATCCTGCTATTTCTGTCACATCAGGACAATTCATTCTCTTCATTTCTTCAATGATCACCTCATCCTACCCTGCAGCAGGATATATAAGCATTTTGCTTTTCCATCCAGGCTCCTTCTCCATTTGTATAGTTTTGATATAGTCATACTGGTATGGAAACGACAATTTTGATCTCCATCGCAAGGTCGCCCAACTTCCTTGAAACTGTCCTCGAGTAGTACATGCTGCAACATGGCTGAGGTGCTTTGCATTGTGTGCTGATACCTCCTTTGAAATGAAAGTGCTTATTGTATTCATGGCAAAGGGAATGATAGAGCAGACATAGCAGCTCTCATCAGATGCTCTATCCCCTACCTTTTTCATGTGTTTATACCACTGTTATTCCCCAGGTGAGCGGAATTATCTAGAGAAGTATTTATCTTTTCATTATCCTCCTCTACATCTCTTTTATGTCTCCCAATATACTTATAGAGATCAAGGAATGTTTCATTATTCATTTTCATAATGGGGAGAATCATAAGCACTCTTTCTTCAGGAGAAGCATTAAGATGATAGAGAGTGTGAAAGATAAGGAACAAAAAGACGAGAACAATCATGCAAATATATTATGCATAGAAATCTGGCACCTGGGCAACCGTTTATTGTGCCATCCTACTGCTTGCTGAACTTGTGTTCTCTCTATAATCGTGTAGTTTTCTTCATTAATCATTTATAATACAATCATTGAGCTTCTTGTATATCTGTAACTGTACAATTCATTCAATCATGGCAATGAGGAATCTTCTTATCACTGGATAATCTTTAGGATCCTGTAAAAAAGGATGAATATTAACGTCTATTCTGACAAGAACAGGATAAGATTGAAGTATAAACACAAAGACAGCAACCCCAACCCAATGAACGTCACTGTCGGCAGGGATCATGTGTTATTATCACCTAAAACAAATATTCTCCACAAAACGAATCTGGATATTGATCTCTTTTCCAATTCTAATCAGAAACTGATGTTTAGGCATAGGTCTGATGCATTGTTTACTGCTTCAGTATGTTTCTAAAGGTACACATTTCTGGAATTCTCTGTAAGTCCTTGCACTCCCTACTAATATATTCTTTTGAATTCCAGTCCAAATAAAGTATGTATTAATTACTTGGTGCCTTATCGTCCTTCTTCTTAGTCATCGATTGGGTCTGCACCTACAGAAACAATTCTTCTTGTCTTGCTTCTGAATCTAGCAACGTTGGGAGGGAGGGTCTCGCCTTTATGAACCTTCATGTTATTCAGATGCAACCAAGCTTTTCTTCCCTGAACCTTAACTGCTGAAGGGGACACTTCTTCAACACAGAATGCGCCATTAAATTGAGGCTCATTCCACTTCCGGGTAAAGTTCTTGATCAGGATCAGGTCCACAACATATGACTTAGGTGGTGGTAATAGTTCACTTGGATTGGTTGCCAAATGATCTTCTTCCGTGTTCCTATACCACCCCCCGGATGCTTGACTTGATCTGAAATGAAAGAAATACTGGTAGTCATACATGTCAAATGATCGTGCATCTCATCACCTAGAGTTTTGGCTACAGTCTGGGCACCACTCCTGATTCTGGATGGAGGTGTAAGGGGTGTTCTCATTTGATGAACTGTTACTAACTCATGTGTGTGAGGTGGTGGTCCGACCCTGGCTGATTCTGAAGGGCATATAAGGCCAGGGGTAGGCAATATAGCCATCCCCTTTTCAAAGTCAATTTAATCTTGGCAATCCTATCTTTGAGGAGGCCATTGACTCTCTCGCATATCCTGTTTGCTTGCAGGTGATACCCAGAAGAGAACTTGTGCTTTATCCTTAATAAAAGCCCTATTTGTTCGAATAGCTCATTGACAAAATGTGGCCCATTATCCGATCTCAGCACTTCAAACACACCCCACCTCGGCAAAATCTTCTGCACTAAAAATATTGCTGCACAAGTGGCATCTGGTTGTGCACAAAGACCAGCTTTGATCCCCCTGGTAAAGGGGCTCACCACCACTAATAGATACCTATATCGATTATATGCCTGCAGCATATCAACATAGTCAATATGTAGTTGCTGAAATGGACCATTCGGTTGAGGTATTACTCCTCTAATCATTCTCAGTGTTTGCCCAGCAGTAAACCTATGACACATGATGCAATTCACCATAAACAGTGTAACATGTTCCAACAAATTAGGAATTAACCAGTCTTTTGCAATATTATCAGAAAGTCTTTCTCTAGTTACATGCGCGGGGTAATACAGCTATTCAAGTGCGACTTTCAATAAATGTGCTGGCATCACTGGCTTTCCAGTGCTGTCCTGTCGCCATACAGCTTCCATGGGGGATAAAGAACACCCCCTTCATTTCCATAATTTTTGCTCTTCCTATGGTGCACTTCCCTGAATCTCTACAATTGGGTTATTGACAACATATTAAACCCCTCCTGCACTAACAGAGTTGTAGCCAACTTTTCCTTAATACCCTCAGTGTCAAAACTCATAACTTCTGGAGAATATGCAACCCTTTTGGCTTCTATATCTGCGGCTTCATTCCCACAACAGATAAAGTCTGTTTGTTTGGTATGCGCTCTGCATTTTATGACCACTGTGGCCACTAAGAGTTGTAGTGCCTTAATAAGCCTATCCAATAAGGAAGCATGCTGCAGTGGAGAGTCATCTGCGTGGAGATAGCCCCTCCTTTTCAAACATGACAACCTTGCATGTACGGTTGACATCACATAGGCAGAGTCACTTTAATCCATCACTTCCTGTTTCTCAAGCATGACAATAAGTGGTACTAATTCTGCTGCTTGCGATGAAAAGTGAGACAGTAGTTTTGCACTAGCCACTACTTCCAATTCTCCATTTAATGTGTGTCTCACTGCTGTGGCACCTGAATGTCTTTCCCTGCTAGTCAAATCAATTTTTGAAGAACCATCACTAAAGAGAATCTCCTCTACCGCCAAAGCATTCTCTTTGACATGGGGTATATCATCATAAAATTCAACATAATTGGCACAGTCATGCACATGATCACCTTCTTCTACGGGTTCAGCTATGAATGTCGCTGGGTTCACTATTTTACATCTTACCATTTTAATTGTTGGGTTAGAAATCATTACCTCATAAGCTGAAGCTCTTTGGTATGTCGATGTGCCCTTAGGTTTCTCTAGAATGGCAAATAGAGCATGCTCACGTAAAGGGTCATAGAGCAGCCGATGGCAATACATGTGGACATCTCAATTGCAAATGCTGCAGCTGCCAAAAATTGTTTGCAAGGGAAGTGTCCTCTCATAACTTGGTCTTGAATCCCACTGTAATATGCTAAAGGTGTGTAGCCCAATGGTGTCCTTTGTGTAAGCACTGCTGTCATTACTGACCCATTTGTGTGTGAGAACAAATAAAATTCCTCATCATAATTGGGAATCCCTAAAACTGGAGCTATACAAATTGCCCTTTTTAATTCCTCAACTCTTTCCTCCATTTCTTCGGTCTATTCTAGTTTTGTTTTATCAACTTGTGCTTTCTTTAATTCTTGCAGAAGTGGCCTTGTATATGGGCTATAATCAAGCACCCAGGCTCCAACGTAATTGCACAAACCTAGAAACTGTTACATCTGTCTCACTGTGTTCGGTTTGATGTTTTCATGATTGCCTCAGCTCTCTCAGGTGTCACTTTCTTTCCTTCATGCAAAATTAATGGACCTTTGTATAACAGCTCTTCTTGACAGTACTGTAACTTCTCCTTGTCCACCTTATATCCTTTGCCTGCTAAAATAGTCATTAGTAGGATACAGTCCTGTCTACACTCCTCCTCTGTTTTACTGCAAATCAATAGGTCATCTACGTATTGTATCACCACACTTTTGAGATCAATATTGCCCAGATCCATCTGTAGGACTCTGTTATAGATCGATGGGGATTCACAGTACCATTGAGGCAGCCGAGTGTTTTAGTCTTTTTTGGTGAAACATAAATGAAGTCAAGTCTTGGGAGTACTTATACAACGGCATCGAGAAAAACGCATTTTTCAAATCGATCACCGTGAAATACTGAGCTTCTACTGGGATACTTCACAACATTGTTGCAGGATTAGGAGCTAAAGTAAATATAGCATCTACAATCTGGTTAAGAGGTCTCAAATCCTGGATAACTCTCCAAGACCCTCCTTTAGCTCTTTTAATCGGATACACCATGGTATTACACAATGATTGTGACGGCACTAGAATCCCCTGATTCATTAGTGCTGAAATAGTCTGAAACATACCTTCATCAGCTTCTCGAGACATAGGGTACTATTTTGCTTGGGGTAAAATGGCTCCTGGTTTAAACTTTATTTTAAACTCCCCTATCCCCTTTAATAAACCTACATCATAAGGGCCTGTGGTCCATAGGGTGCTCGGCACCTTTTCAAGATCTTCCTGAAAAAATGCTGATCATTGCTGTATTATTGCTATTCTTTGTGGGACTTCCCTTTATTCTATCTTTATCCAGTATGTAATGCTCATGAAGAACACCACTTTGTTATCGCTTCGGTACTCCCTGAACATATCATCATCAGTTAAGTCAGTCAGTCTAGATCCATCCTCAAGAGCTATCACTGTTCTCCATGATCTACCCTCACTGTCTATTCCTTCGAGCATTGCCATCTCTCTTCATACTATAGCTGCTTCCAACTCTATAGGAATAGTCTGTCCACCTTCCTCATCCACAGGTATGTGTGGTCTAAACAAAACCTCATCAGGTATCCTTACAATCTTCCCAACCAAACCATTTAGCCATGTCAACAAAATACTTACTCCATAATGAAAAATCTCTGGATCTACTGGAACGCCTCGCAGAGCCACTTACCCAGTGAACGCAAGTATGAACTCTCCCACATTTAAATAGTGTATTCCTGGAGTGGAGCTCACTATTCCTTGATCAGTAAATGAAATCATCATATTAAGTTTTGTCTTTAGATCTCTTCCTAAAATACGAACTGGTGTCTGCATTGAATATAACAAAGGAACAGACACGGACATGGAGACTGGTAATTTATCAGTAAAAGGAACTCGACTCGTAGCTCCAGAGAACACTTGAGCATTCATTGCAATAACTGACATTGGATATTTCCCTCTCATATACACAAACGATTTGATCCAGTATCTACAAGAAAGGAAACGGATTTGCCTCCTTTCATTGCATTGACCTTTGGTTCCTTTTGGGGGTCTGGTGTCATGGATAGTACTGAACACATCAAGTCACCTTGTGAGCTGTCCTATTGTGGATACAAACTCCTCCCCGTCCCTGTAAAAGGAGTTCCTCCCACCACAGTGACACCTCCCATTCTAGGTGTCAATACTTGTCCTGTATTTGCATACTGCTGTGTCTGCATAGGGGCTTGTTGTGACTGCCCTGTGGTGGATTCATTTGTGCTTGTCCCTGCTGTGGCACCTCCTGTCCTTGCATTACTTGTGTCTGATAAGGTGTGTGATTTTGGGAAGATAAGCTGTCCCCCCTCTGGAAAGCTGCCCATTTATTACATCCCATCGGCTCTCACATATGCACGCAGTATGTCCTGTCATTCCACAATTCCAACATACTGGGGTAACCCTTCTGACAATCCCTCCTTGGTTATATGCTCCCTGAGCACTCTGGTTCTCGTGCTGTGTGTTTTGAAACCCACCTTTGTTATTCTGAAATCTGCCTCTTCTTCCCCTAAAACCCATACCTCTGCCTCGTGGCATAAACCCATACCCACCTTGATCCATCGGGCATGGATTATTTGCCAGTGATGTACCCATTGCTTCCTGTATTCCCATTCCTTCTCCGCTTGTCAATACCACCCTTTCTATGGCACATTTTGAGAACTTTTTCTAATCCATCTTGGCTTCCTCAATTTTTCTATTTTCATCTTTCTTTTTGTTCTTCTCTTGTAATAATCGGCAATGGTACACTAGGGTCAACTGTATCTCATCCCATAGCTTTGCTTCTATCCCCACTTGTCTTTTCATCTGCCTTTGCACTGGCTCAGGCTACCCTTGGCATAAAATATGATAAAACAATGCCACAGTATTTTCCCAGAAATTCGCAAGTTTCAAGCTGCCATTTCTCCTGAATATCTTAAATATAAGCAATAGGGTCTTCATCATCTTTCACTTTCCGTGATAATTGTACCCATATCTGATGTGTCAGTATACTGTACCCTGAAAGCCCTCCAAACATCTGCCCTACAATTATTTAATGGCGCTCCATCATGTGCTCTGTTCTGTGCAGTCACACTTGAATGTCTCACTCTCCTCCATATATCGTCGCCCCTCTCTCCAAGAATGACTGCCAGGAGACCTTTTATGTCCCCTATGGCCAGCGTGTTTCCTCCTGTCATTTTCTCTAATTTGTATATCCATTTCCCAGCTCTCAAAGTGAAACTAGGGAGCTTACATTTTAAGTTATCCTTATCCACCTGTGGCCATGGAATATATTGCAGTCTTGCCCTTCCCTTCTCTAACAAGGGAACTGCGTGAACCCCATCCCGTAATCAGATCCCACTATTAGTCTATTCATGGCAAGGATAATTGTTCCTGTCCGTCTCCTTGTCAGTAATGACCTTAACCTTCTTAGATATGGTGGAGACTCTCCCTTCTCACTACACAATCGTCCTCGAGTATGCTAAGGATATGGTATGGGATCTGATGTTCTATTTTTAGGCTGTTCCAGATCTTACCATCTCACTTCCTTATCCATTTGCTGGCTTCCTACAGGGTTGCATGTGCTTCCTCCTTCTGCCACAAGACCAGACTCTCTTTCCTCGTCTGACATGTCTATGCCCCAACTAGTATTACTAACATCATCCTCCCATCTGTCCAAATTCAATCTGCTTGAAGACAATGCTTGACGTTCATCACTAAACAGTGTTCCTTCCTCACTTCGTGATTGAGATACTAGGGATCGATCATCGTTCCTTGAAGCTCCATTCTCACTATTTAGTCTTAATTGCTGATAGACCTTGTCAATCTTTCCTCCAATCCTTTCCGCATCATCTCTTTTATCTTCTAGCGTTACTCTTGATACTGCTGACGATACTTCATTTATCGGAATAATCTCTTCCACTCTGTCCCATCGTATTTCTGGGCTTGGCCTCATTTGTTCTTTATGAATGAGACTGACATCGAAACCTCACTGTGTCCTTTTTCGTTCTATTTCTTCATCTACTTCCTTCGCTTTTTCGCATCTCTTCTAACTCTTTCTTCCTCCTCCCTTTGTTCTTCCCTTCTTACTCCTTCTCTTCGTTCCTCTTCATTCCTCTTCTTCCCTTTGTCTCTGTAATCTTTTGTCCCTTAATCTTTCTGCTTCTTTCTCTTCTCTCTTTCTTTCCTTACTGTCCCTCTCTTCTACCGCTCTTTGTCTACTGTCATACTTTCTTTGTTCCTCTGCTCGTTTTTCATCTTTCTCCTGTTCCTCCGGATATATCTGTTCTCGCTGCTCCCTGCTTTTCCTTCTTTGCTCAACTTCCTTTAATCTCTTTAAAGAGATTATTTTCGGTACCCCAACTGAGAGTTTTGCAATCGGAAGACTTTCAATTTCTTGAGCCCTTGTCAGGATCCCATCCCAAGGTATCAGCCCTGCATTGCAAATTTATATCGACTGCCCAACTATTAAGGACCTATAAAACAGAGCTGAAAACTGTTGACATTGAGATAGACGCTGAAGTGAACTATAATGAGCCTAGCAGCTCTGTAACCGAAAATGCTATAGACGGGCCCGTGGACGCTTGCCCTATTTTGCCATCAGGAACCAAGATGGACAAAAATGATGTACAATCCGTGCTGAAATGGTTGACGGAGGCATTGTCTAAAGTGGTAGAGAATCATTGAAAATTATCGTTGGCTTCTTGGAATTGTAGGGGTTTTGCCCACCTTTTAAACAAGACAGGCCCTATAGCTCAATTATCTCATTACAACTGTATCTGCTTGCAAGAAACCTTTGCAATGAATCCCCTATTTTTAGATGGATATAAGGGTCACCAGGTATTTGCCAAACGAGGCGAAAGAGGTAGACCCTTTGGGGGGTTATGGATTGGGGTATCCAATAGACTAAGTTCAAGGAGGATTTTCGGGAGCCAAAATGACCAACTATTGGCTGTTGAAATAATATACAACATTAAGAAGACCACCGAGAAAGTCTTGGTGGTGTGCTTATATAATCCTCCGGGCGCTATGTGTAGAGAATTAATACAAGAAGGGTTACATGAGCTATTGGCCAGTTGGTTAACCATTGAAGGAAATATTAATGTTTGTGTGGCTGGAGATTTTAATACCCATATGCTTGGGGGAGAGAGGAGTTTTGCCAATCCTAAGCTCCGTCCCAGATGTGTTATGGAGCATGATAAATTAGAGGATGAAGGACTTGATTGGGTACACTTCTTTTGTAAGTGGGAATTTGAGATATTAAATGGACGCACCAAAAGTGATCATCCAGGTAAACATACTTGGAACAATGGAACTGTGATCAGTACCCTAGATTATATTTTCGTGTCTCCAAGTCTGTTGTTACTGATTGATGATATGATGGTAATATCAAACATATGGAGTGATCATGCTATTTTGGCGTGCTCATTTGACATCCTGGAAACTCATGATCGAGTGTGCACTATGGGAGATCTGAAAATCAACCATGCAGGGACATGTATCCGCTGGTCGGATAAGAATATCTCTCGCGCTGAGGAAGCCCTACATAAGTATGGCTATCTCAGTGTCGAAGACTTTAAGAAAATGACCATAGATGGAGTCGAGGACTGGATACACCTGTTCTCTGAACAATATGCCGCAACCTCGGTTGGGACTATGCTCGGTGAGCAGGAGAAATGTCCTACCTATGACAGATTTATTCGAGATACTAAAAGAACTCTGAGGGCGGAACTAAGAAGAGCAAAGAAAACGAGTACGACTTGGGATATATATAACACTGTGTCCAAGGAAATAAAGATGAGATATAGGAGGGTGATTAAAGCAAAAAGAAGCTCTGATAGAAATAGAGCTTGGCAAAAGCTAATACAGACTATTTGCTCCCATAAAACTAGCAGTATATGGGCTCTCCTTAATGAAGCAAGAGGGAATAGGACACGGCAATTAGTTAATCCTATTTCCAGTGTGGAATGGACTGCGTTTCTGGAAAAACGCAACATAGCGATCAGAGTCGAGGAGATAATCCCCTTGGGTAATATACCAACGGACCCTGATATTGACATTTCCCATGACTCCATCCTCTCTATGATTAAACTGTTGAAGTCATCTAGGGCACCTGGTCCCGATGGGCTCCCTAATATTGTAATAAAAAGTAGTCCAATTTTTTGGGCCACCCTAATGAATGTACTGTTCTCCAAGATTTTGAGGGCAGGGGTACTCCCGAGCTCATGGCAATCAGCCATACTAATACCAATATTTAAAAAAGGTAATCGAATAGACCCTAATAACTATAGATTACTTTCCATGTTAGACAGTACAAGCAAAATATTTGCGTCACTCCTGTTGAAAAAACTACAGATATGGGTTGACCGGGCTAAAATCTTAAGTAAATTTCAATGTGGCTTTAGGCAAGACTACTCAACTAGCCATAACATTTTTGTTATGGACTATTTACGAACTAGAGCCTTGCAAAGCGGACAACCACCCCTCTATGCACTTTACATAGATTTTAAAGCGGCCTTTGATTCTATCCCCCGAGAAAAACTATGGCTGAAGTTACAAAAGCTTGGCTGTCCAGCTGATCTACTATACTACCTAAGATTACTACATCAGAATACCAAGGTTAAATTGAAATTAGATCGAGCAGGTCATATGACGGAGGAAGTCATACAAAATAGAGGAGTTAAACAAGGTTGTGTGACCGCTCCCCTAGTATACAATCTGTATGTGCATGACATACCGTCATCTTTAGCATTGGCAAAAAACTGTCCTCCCAATATTGGTAAAACTCCATGTTTGGTACTCGCATATGCAGATGACTTAGTGATCTTCGACCACACAATCAGTGGTATACGTCGTTCAGCCATAGCTCTCTGGGGATATTCTGAACAAAATGGGCTTACAATTAATGTTGAAAAAACACATGTGATGAGATACACATGTAAAAGGTCCGCTCGTGTCTCTTTATGCATTGATAGAGTTGTAATTTCTTATGTCCCTGAATATAAATACCTCGGGATTGAATTTGAACCCAGAGGTGACTACACGAATTGTAAACGCAATCGGAAAATAAGAGCTGCCCAAATTACTGCCCTATTTAAAAGCTTTACAATTAAACAGGGTGGTTACACATTATGGGGATCTAGACACCTCTATATACAGGTTCTAGCGCCCATGATGGTGTATGGATTGGAATCACTAATTAAGATGGATCTAAATTGGCTACAAATTATTGAGGGAAAATACTGGAGGAAGATACTAGGACTCCCGGTATGCATCCCTATGGCTCTCCTTAGACTCAAGTTGGGTCTGATATCATTAAAAGCACAGATATTAAAGAAAAGAGCCGGATTCTACTTAAAAATGGTGAATGGCGCGGGTAATGCTCTGCTAACGACATTTGCCCTGAATAATAATAATGAAAACACCCTCAGTGAATTCAAAAAACAAATGGAACAATTGCTCAAAGAAATTTGTTGGAATCATCGTGTAGGGACTTATACAGAGGCTATGCAATCCTGTATGGGGAGACGAGTTGAGTTATGGGATTGGCTAGAGAATTACGAACATCTGCGCAAATTAAAAAGGTATAGGTTCATGGAAACGAGATTATATACTTTCAAGAAACCACAGAAATACCTGATGCTATGCCCGTCCCCAAGATTAAGGAGGTTCATACTTCTATTAAGAATGGAATATCTTCCCATTAAGATGACCACTGGTATTATGGAAAAGATACCCAGAGAACAACGCTATTGCCGCCTGTGTAAGAATCAGGAAGCTCTAGAGACCGCTAAACATGTACTAACCGAATGCCAGGGTATGATGGTTGACATAAAATTACACTTAAGTATGTTTGTGCATAATTGGGAGACTACTGTAGACATGTTGTTCTGGAATCATTGTGTAAACACTAACAGTATGCGTCTGTTAACTGCACTCTATTCCATTTAGTTAAGAGTGGAAGATGAGCTGGGTATATCCATATGAGGAGAGCTAGCCATCGTACTGGATAGAACTATGGGATAATACAGACCAGTATATGTATTTTAACTGTCGACATGATAAGAAATAATCAAAACTATGCCCATGTGTAACTATGGTGTGCTATTTCACGAAGAATTTTCATTCAATTTTAATTTTATGTTTATGGTGTTTTGAATTTTGTACTGAAAGTAATTAAGATGTATATGTGTAAAATTTGAATTTTTAAACTATATCACATTAAAGATATTATTATTATTTAATCTCTTCTCTCGTTCCATGTCCTTCCTCTCTTGTTTGTCCTTATCTTCTCTTTGCCTAACTTCCTCAATGATTTTCCCATCGATCTTAAGTAATATCTGTCCTCCCATACATTCATTTTGTACAAGCGCTACCTCATCAACCTTATCTTTTTCTCCTTTCCATCTCTTGAGTTCTCTGTCTATACCTGTCGACGATTCAAACCATTCGCGTCTTTCTTCCTTGTCTTGTATGACTGTAAAAACATCTTCATTTCTCTTATTCTCTTCTGAACTTTCGTCTCTACTATAAACAGGGGGTTCATTAATCGGATTAGTATACTGCGTCGCTGCTTTCAATTCCTTTAAAGGATTTACTTCTATATGTTCTGTAGCAACACTCTTTACTTCAGGCATGGTAAAGGGAGCTGAGGGCTCAATGCCTTCCCCCTTATGCTTATTAAGCATCCACTCCTCAGGTGGTGGGTCTTCTCTTTCCTCTTGATGCATATTCCAAAGCTCTGAAATTGCTAATCTTTTCTCTGATTTATTTCCTGTATACACAGCCTGCAAGTATGAGGTCATGTGTTGCAATACTGCTCTTGACAACGATCACCCTTGCAGCCATGATATGAACATTTAATCTGCTGTGCCCTTTACCCATTCTGCAATGTACTGGTTGATCTTGGGTATATGTTTTGGTAGTGTCTTGCATAGGTGCATGAGAGAAGTATCCCCCATAATGACAAGTCTCAATTGACTGTCAATACTTACAAGATCATTAAATAAACTTAACATTTTATTTTAAATCACCACTTTTAACATTTTAAAACAACAAATATGAGCGGGCACCATCAATCGCTGCTCAACCCTCTCATTTCAATGATCTATCTCTCCTTTTGATTGACACCAATAGTTTCACTACACATATCTTTATTTGCCATTACTTCTTCGCAATTCTATCGCTCCTCGATACTATATTCAACAAACAACATTTAAACTAGTCAGACATTTAAACATTATAAACACTGTGATCACCTTCCCACTTATTTATGTCTATTTTATAAATACGGAGTACTTCTTCTCTCGCCTTTATTTTTACCCTGTACAGGGTTTGAGACATTACCTAACACAGTCCTGACTTGTGTGTTTTATATTTCTCTCTCCTGCTGTTGGCGTTTGAAATGTCTCATTCTAATTACCTTGAATTAGGACTCCTAGGCAGTATCTCTTTATCTTCACAATTATTTTCCATTACTCAAAATGATTATAATCCCATCCCTTTATTTCCCATTCCCGTTAGTCTACTCTCCATTCATTAATCAACTCGAGGCCTTTCTTATCGACTCCTCCTCCAATCTGACCACTTTGCCTTCTGTCGACAGAGCGCCTGTGGAAACCGGGCTGGGATTTCTTTAAAGGGAACCTCCCCGCTGTCTCATTTCTTCTTGCAAGTTTATTTCTGTTCGGCACTCTCCACAGGAAACTGCGTTCTTTCAGCTAATGGCAGAGGATGCTCGAGCATCCAAAAATCTGGAGCTGAACTAGTTTTGATCTTTAAACCATCGGCACTGCTACCACGTGAGCTTAGGGCCCTTTAGGAACATGCATATGTAATGAATGGGATCAAACAGATACATTCTGAGTCCAAATAACCGAACCAACTCAGGAAGATGGCAAAGTACTGTTTTATAAACAATTATCTAAAACAGGAAGTTACAATGGACGTACAGTCGATTTCTCTCAGCGATCTTCACACAAAACATAGTTTTGTATAAGAAATACGTCAGAGGGGACATCAACATCGTAGTATGTGGCAATAATGAAAAACCTACTAAGGGTCGGGATTTGCTTAAGAGGAACATCTAAGTATACTTTCTATAAGAACTAGGATTGCGATTGGCTGCCCACTATCAGGTAGACAACATATACCTATGTCTACAATATGTTATCTTCAGAAACATTAGATACACAATTTAGCATTGGTTTTAAAACAATAAGGTCCTTCATTATATGGACTAGTATAATTGGTTGACATGCTTGTGCCAGGTCTGGAACATACAGTTCACTTAGCATCACGTAAGACCAGACCCAGGTGCAATGAGATGGGGCATGTCACTACCTCTGCACTTAATTAGCCCACCATCTCTCATTGCCCATGCCTTCTGCCATGAAGATTGTCTTTGAACTTGGCTTTGCAAAGTATCCTTGTCTTTTAGAATACATGGTAGTGAGAGCACTCGCTATTGTGTTCCGGGACTTCAGGTTTTAACTCTATTTTCATCCTTGGCTCACATGACAGGAGACCAGGATTTGGTACATTTTGCAGCTTTTAAATTCTCTAAATGAATTAAACTTTGCACGTCTGCCCATTTCCAGAATAGATAGCTGACCTTGGCTGCTTCAGTCTTGACTCCAGGCCAGACAACCTCATCTTGCAGCTCCACGATTCCACTTATTCTTTCTGCGATACAGCTTTCCCTTCCCGCTTCATAGGTCCTGTCTTACTAAATTCATGATACCAATGTCCAGTTTCTATACAATGGCGGCATCTTCTGCGTTGCAATCACTACATATAGCCAGCTTCTATGATGACTTGGTCTACCTTGTGTTTCAGCGTCTGTACTTTTATTGAATGGTTGATTTTCTGCAGCACTTCGTGCATGTTTAATCTTCTTCCTTTATATTTGAGAGTTCACTCGATTCCTTACTTCGTCATCAGTTTCTTTAGGTTCCATACATTCTCTTCAGTCAGTACCACGAGACGTTGTGCACACTTATTGTGATGTTACTGGCTTCTTTTCTCTGCTCCTTCTCATATTCCTTCAGGGAGTTCCTCCCTCAAGGTGTCATCCCTTCGGGGATACATTCGGTCGGGTTGTCTCGATGGGTCTTTGCTTTCTAACACACTGCGCTATTGGCAGAGCTGCTGGTGTCAAACACGGCACAATCTCAGGTCTCCAACAGATGGGAGGTAGGGGGCAGGGTTTCCTGCAGGGGCAGGCAGCTGCTCGTCTACACAAACATGACATCCTAATCGGGAGATTGGAAGAAATAAGAATCTCTGACCTACCCCTACGGTGGATAAAATCCTTCCTAACAAACAGAACAGAAACTGTATGGATCAAATCTTTCAAATCAACCCCAAGAGAATCCACCTGCGGAGTACCACAAGGGTCCTCCTTATCACCATTGTTTTTCAACATATACCTGGTGCCACTAATCAAGCTCATTAAAAAACATGGCCTGACATGCTATGACTACGCTGATGACACACAGATTGTCTACAAAATACAAGATACACAGGAAGGAAACAAAGCGCTGGAAGACTGCCTACAAGAACTCCATGGCTGCATAAACACTAATAGTCACAAACGGAACCAGGACAAAACAGAAATAATGATCATATCTAAAAGTGGGGAAAACAATCACTACACCCCATGGCCAACAGAACTGGGAACAGCACCGACCCCATCAATGATGGTAAAAAAACTATGGAGTCCTGATGGACAGCGAACTAACACTTGAGCAACAAGTAAATGCCATAATCAAGAATGGTTTCTTCCTCCTACACGTTGTAAAAAGGATCCTACCATTCCTTTCCTTCACCCACAAAACATTCAACATCATCGCACTCATGTGCACAGTAGATTACGCCAACAGACTATACTTAGGAATGCCAGAACGACTATTAAAGAAACTTCAGTGCATCCAAAACGATGCGGCCAGACTCCTGCTCAAATTACCACAAAGAGAACACATTACCCCAGCACTGAAACTGCTACACTGGTTACCAATAAAACAGTGAATAAAGTTCAAAGCAATGTAGGAGCAGAGTTCCTAAATGAGAAAATAACGGACTACCGTCCGACAAGACCACTCCGATCAAGCAACAACATTAACTTAGAAACAAAACCAGACAATAAAATATAATTCAGAGGATCACCTTTCTCTCACCTGGCAGCAGAAACCTGGAATGACCGACCAAAAAACATACACAACACAAAGGATCATCTGGAATTCAGGAAACTACTCAAAACTTGGCTCTTTGCTCCAGAGCCAGAAGGAAATGACTAGGAAGCATACACCCAATGAGAAACGGGAACCTTAAGGAGTAACCCGTGGCCCTATGTTAATCTCCCCTAACCAGAGGGTGGGGGGAGGACACCCCCACAACCCATGCCCACATAGAAAACATCGGTAGGTATGGACCCCCCAAAGGTCGGGTAGGGAGTGACCACAACCCTCTATCCCAATCATAACACAGAGGAAAACATCCACTTCTCAACACACCTGCCAACTAAGCGGACAAACTACAATACCAAACGCACAGGGTAATCATAGATGTTAAGCACAGAAATGCAATGACAAAGAGGTAAGGAAAACCTGCTAACCCAACTCTATCCCTCTGCATACACTTCCCATACCGAAACTCACACAACCACATCTCTGCACAGCAATACGCACATACGTCACCACACTGCAACAACAGACTACCAACACATAATCCTTCGCAACAGCACATGAGAAGTCGCACCGACTCGCACACGGCAAACCGAAATGAAGCTGCCAACAGGAAATCACACCTCTCACTTTACTTTTCCCACTACACCCTACTAACACCCCCACTCCTCCCTTTTTTCCCACACCCTCCTTTTCACATCCACCAGAGCGCCCGGGGAGCACTCCGGTAGTGATGGTGCGTAATACAAATACCTTTAACATTAACAATAACATTTTGTTGCCGAGACTATCATGTCCTCTTATTGAACATTTCCTGAGACTTTTCCAGAGTCGTGGTAGTTGTCTTTATGCTTTTATTAAAGCCTCAAAGAGACATTGTTCAGACGAAGGAGACGGGGATGGGCGGGGCGCTTTTATGAAACATAACCAAGCAGTACAAATCGCCAAGCGCCTGTCTTGTTGCTAGCTAGAAGTACACTCGGGTTACCCGAGTTTCCTGTTTTGTTTTTATTTGCAGATCTCTCTTCTACCTCTTGGTGGCAGCAGAGACCGACCAGATATCGACCTTACCCCATTGCCATGTGGTGTTGGTCTTAAGTAGAGTTCCTTTTCATATCGAGGGGTCGCAGTGGGTGGGAACTTAACGGGTCCAACGTAAAATCACACATTGTTTTTCTGTCTAGCTTCTAGTTCCCGGACAGTAGGAGAAGATCATGTTTCTACTTCATTTCTGTATAGGGATTGGAACCTCTTTTAAAAGTAACCTACTGGCGGCATAGCTCGCTGTGCTGTCATCATAGCTTGAAGACCACTTTTGCTGAGACCCCCTGTCTGCACTTACTTTTCATTGCCGGCTTTGGACTTAAAGCTCGTTTTCCTAACCATCCCCCAAAACACCACCTGCAATGACCAGCGTTTGTCTTCTGCGACTACTCACGTTTAAACTTAGATTGCTGCAGGCACAGCTGTGTGTGAGTAGTGGGACTGTCTGTGGCGTTTGGCATAGTGGGGGTGATTAGAAAAGGTACGGGTGCACAAGCCTCTGGGAGCAAGGACTGAACGTAAAACCCATCTTAAGATGTATTTTCTTTCTCTGGGTTTCTGTCACTCTTCATAGTGCAGTTCTAAAGCACAGGGTTGTAGGTAGATGCCTCAACACCTAGGCCATCCCATCACCCCTCGCTAGAGGCTGCCCGCCCCTCTACTTCCTGCCACCCAGTACAGCTGTACCCCTCCTCCGTGCCCCTGTGTATTCTACCCCCTGCTGTATATCTGTTCTGTTGTTACCTCTGTAAAGCGCTCTGTTGTGTACCTGTATTGGTGTATACCTCTGTGAAGTGCTCTGTTGTGTACCTGTATTGTGTATTCCTCTGTGAAGTGCTCTGTTGTGTACCTGTATTGTGTATTCCTCTGTGAAGTGCTCTGTTGCTTCTCGAAGCTAAACAGCCTATAGAACCTAATGGACCGGGCATATCTCTGCCGCAAACACTATACGACCCCCGGCCGGTGTTTTCCCTGACACAAATCCTACAGGCACTGTCGGGCAGGTGTTCACCCTGATCCAAGCACATTGCTAGTGTTCTCTTTGACCCACATTCTGGAGGCCCCACTGGGTAGAGGTTCTCTCTTATCCAAACCGTAAAGAATGCACTGGACACATTCTCTCTGACCCAAACCCTGTAGGACCCAAAGGGGAAAAGTTCTCTCTCTCCCAAGTTTTATAGGTTTCACTGGGCATGTGCTCTTTGTTCTCTATGACCCAATCACTATAGGACCGCCCTGGGAAGGTGGCCTCTCTGCCACTAACCATGTTGGATGCACTGGGCAGGAGTTCTCTCAGACCAACACCTTGTAGGGCCAATAGTGGGGGCTCACTCTCTGGCCAAAATCCCAGAGAAACCACCGGACAAGAGTTCCAACTGACCACAACTCTATAGGAAACACAGAGCACATGTCCTCTCTGACCCAAAATATATAAGACTCACTGGACACGTGTCCTCACTGACCCAAACTATATAAGACACATAAGGCATGTGTCCTCTCTAACCAAAACTATATAAGACGGATAAGGCACGTGTCCTCTCTGACTCAAACTATATAGGAGGCACTTGGCGTGTGTCCTCTCTTGACCCACTGGGCACATGTCCTCTCAGACCCAAACTATATAAGTCGCACTGGGCATGTGCCCACTCTGACCCAAACTATATAAAACGCACTGGGCACGTGCCTTCTGTGACCCAACTATATAAGACACACTGGGCTTGTGCCCTCTCTTGACGCACTGGGCATCTGTCATCTCTTGACGCACTGGGCACGTGTCCTCTCTGACCCAAACTATATAAGATGCACTGGGCTTGTGCCCTCTCTTGACGCACTGGGCACATGTCCTCTCAGATCCAAACTATATAAGATGACTGGGCTTGTGCCCTCTCTTGACACACTGGGCTTGTGCCCTCTCGTGACGCACTGGGCATGTGCTCTCTCTTGACGCACTGGGCACGTGTCCTCTCTGACCCAAACTATATAAGACGCACTGGGCTTGTGCCCTCTCTCGACGCACTCGGCATGTGCCCTCTCTGACCCAAACTATATAAGACGCACTGGGCATGTGCCCTCTGTGACCCAAACTATATATCAGACGCACTGGGCATGTGCTCTCTCTGACCCAAACTATATAAGACGCACTAGGCATGTGTCCTCTCTTGACGCACCGGGAATGCGCCGTCTCTGACCCAAATTATATAAGACGTACTGGGCACGTGCCCTCTCTGACCCAACTATATAAAACACACTGGCCACGTGCCCTCTGTGACCCAAACTATATAAGTCGCACTGGGCATGTGCCCTCTCTGACCCAAACTATATAAGACACACTGGGCTTGTGCCCTCTCTTGATGCACTGGGCATGTGTCCTCTCTTGACGCACTGGGCACGTGTCCTCACGGACCCAAACTATATAAGACGCACAGGGCATGTGTCCTCTCTGACCCAAAATATATAAGTCACTCTGGGCACGTGTCTTCTCTGACCCAAACGATGTAAGACGCACTGGGCGCGCGTCCGCTCTTGACGCACTGGGCATGTGCCCTCTCTTGACGCACTAGGCACGTGTACTCTCTGACCCAAACTATATAAAATTCACTGGGCGTGTGCCCTCTCTGCCCAAACTTTGTAAGACACACTGGGCACGTGTCCTCCCCCTCTCTTGATGCACTGGGCACGTGCCCTCTCTTGACGCACTGGGCACATGTCCTCTTAGACCCAAACTATATAAGATGCTTGTGCCCTCTCTTGTGCCCTCTCTTGACACACTGGGCTTGTGCCCTCTCTGACCCAAACTATATAAAACGCACAGGGCACGAGCCCTCTCTGACCCAACTATATAAGACACACAGGGCACATGCCCTCTGTGACCCAAACTATATAAGACGCACTGGGCTTGTGCTCTCTCTTGACGCACTGGGCATGTGCCCTCTCTTGATGCACTGGGCATGTGCCCTCTCTGACCCAAACTATATCAAATGCACTGGGCTTGTGCCCTCTCTTGACGCACTGGGTATGTGCCCTCTCTGACCCAAACTATATAAGACACGCTGGGCACGTGCCCTCTCTAACCCAAAATATATAAGACGAACTGGGCACGTGCCCTCTCTGACCCAACTATATAAGACACACTGGGCACGTGCCCTCTCTGACCCAAACTATATAAGACGCACTGGGCGTGTGCCCTCTCTGACCCAAACTATAAGACGCACTGGGCACGTGTCCTCTCTGACCCAAACTATATAAGACGCACTGGGCATGTGCCCTCTCTTGACGCACTGGGCATGTGCCCTCTCTTGACACACTGGGCACGTGTCCTCTCTGACCCAAACTATATAAGACGCACTGGGCTTGTGCCCTCTCTCGACGCACTGGGCCTGTGCCCTCTCTGACCCAAACTATATAAGACGCACTGGGCATGTGCCCTCTGTGACCCAAACTATATATCAGACGCACTGGGCATGTGCTCTCTCTGACCCAAACTATATAAGACGCACTAGGCATGTGTCCTCTCTTGACGCATCGGAAATGCGCCGTCTCTGACCCAAACTATATAAGACGTACTGGGCACGTGCCCTCTCTGACCCAACTATATAAAACACACTGGCCACGTGCCCTCTGTGACCCAAACTATATAAGTCGCACTGGGCATGTGCCCTCTCTGACCCAAACTATATAAGACACACTGGGCTTGTGCCCTCTCTTGATGCACTGGGCATGTGTCCTCTCTTGACGCACTGGGCACGTGTCCTCACGGACCCAAACTATATAAGACGCACAGGGCATGTGTCCTCTCTGACCCAAAATATATAAGTCACTCTGGGCACTTGTCTTCTCTGACCCAAATGATGTAAGACGCACTGGGCGCGCGTCCGCTCTTGACGCACTGGGCATGTGCCCTCTCTTGACACACTAGGCACGTGTACTCTCTGACCCAAACTATATAAAATTCACTGGGCGTGTGCCCTCTCTGCCCAAACTTTGTAAGACACACTGGGCACGTGTCCTCTCTTGACGCACTGGGCATGTGCCCTCTCTTGACGCACTGGGCACATGTCCTCTTGGACCCAAACTATATAAGATGCTTGTGCCCTCTCTTGTGCCCTCTCTTGTGCCCTCTCTTGACACACTGGGCTTGTGCCCTCTCTGACCCAAACTATTTAAAACGCCAGGGCACGAGCCCTCTCTGACCCAACATATAAGACACACAGGGCACATGCCCTCTGTGACCCAAACTATATAAGACGCACTGGGCTTGTGCTCTCTCTTGACGCACTGGGCATGTGCCCTCTCTTGATGCACTGGGCATGTGCCCTCTCTGACCCAAACTATATCAAATGCACTGGGCTTGTGCCCTCTCTTGACGCACTGGGTATGTGCCCTCTCTGACCCAAACTATATAAGACACGCTGGGCACGTGCCCTCTCTGACCCAAAATATATAAGACGAACTGGGCACGTGCCCTCTCTGACCCAACTATATAAGACACACTGGGCACGTGCCCTCTCTGACCCAAACTATATAAGACGCACTGGGCGTGTGCCCTCTCTGACCCAAACTATAAGACGGCCTGGGCACGTGTCCTCTCTGACCCAAACTATATAAGACGCACTGGGCATGTGCCCTCTCTTGACGCACTGGGCATGTGCCCTCTCTTGACACACTGGGCACGTGTCCTCTCTGACCCAAACTATATAAGACGCACTGGGCTTGTGCCCTCTCTTGACGCACTGGGCCTGTGCCCTCTCTTGATGCACTGGGCATGTGCCCTCTCTGACCCAAACTATATAAGACACACTGGGCACGTGCCCTCCCTGACCCAAAATGTATAAGACACACTGGGCACGTGCCCTTTCTGACCCAAATTATAAGACGCACTGGGCACGTGCCCTCTCGGACCCAAACTATATAAGACGCACTGGGCACGTGCCCTCTCTTGACGCACTGGGCATATGCCCTCTCTGACCCAAACTATATAAGACGCACTAGGCATTTGCTGTCTCTTGACGCACTGGGCATGTGCCCTCTCTGACCCAAACTATATAAGATGCACTGGGCACGTGCCCTCTCTTGACGCACTGGGCATGTGCCCTCTCTGACCCAAAATATAAGATGCACTGGGCACGTGCCCTCTGTGACCCAAACTATATAAGACGCACTGGGCATGTGCCCTCTGTGACCCAAACTATAAGATACACTGGGCACGTGCCCTCTCTGACCCAAACTATGTAAGACGCACTGGTCACGTGTCCTCTCTTGACGCGCTGGGAATGTGCCCTCTCTGACACAAACTATATAAGACGCACTGGGCACGTGCCCTCTCTTGACGCACTGGGCACATGTCCTCTCGGACCCAAACTATATAAGACGCACTGGACAGGTGTCCTCTCTGACCCAAACTATATAAGTCGCACTGGGCATGTGCCCTCTCTGACCCAAACTATATAAGACGCACTGGGCACATGCCCTCTGTGACCCAAACTATAAGACACATTGGGTGTGTGCCCTCTCTGACCCAAACTATAAGAGGCACTAGGCATGAGCCCTCTCTGACCCAACTATATAAGACACACTGGGAACGTGCCCTCTGTGACCCAAACTATATAAGACGCACTGGGCACGTGCCCTCTGTGACCCAAACTACAAGACACACTGGGCGTGTGCCCTTTCTGACCCAAATTATAAGACGCACTGGGCACGTGCCCTCTCTGACCCAAACTATGTAAGACGCACTGGGCACGTGTCCTCTCTTGACGCACTGGGCACGTGCCCTCTCCGACCCAAACTATTTAAGACGCATTGGGCTTGTGCCCTCTCTTGATGCACTGGGCATGTGCCCTCTTTTGATGCACTGGGCACATGTCCTCTCTGACCCAAACTATATAAGACGCACTGGGCATGTGCCCTCTCTTGACGCACTGGGCACGTGTCCTCTGTGACCCAAACTATAAGACGCACTGGGCACGTGTCCTCTCTTGATGCACTGGGCACGTGCCCTCTCTGACCCAAACTATATAAGATGCACTGGGCATGTGCCCTCTCTTGACGCACTGGGCATGTGCCCTCTCTTGACACACTGGGCACGTGCCCTCTCTGATCCAAACTATATAAGACGCACTGGGCATGTGCCCTCTCTTGATGCACTGGGCATGTGCCCTCTCTGACCCAAACTATATAAGACGAACTGGGCACGTGCCCTCTCTGACCCAAACTATACAAGACGCACTAGGCATGTGCCGTCTCTTGACGCACTGGGCATGTGCCCTCTCTGAACCAAACTATATAAGATGCACTGGGCACGTGCCCTCTCTTGACGCACTGGGCATGTGCCCTCTCTTGATGCACTGGGCATGTGCCCTCTCTGACCCAAACTATATAAGACACACTGGGCACGTGCCCTCTGTGACCCAAACTATATAAAACGCACTGGTCGTCAACGGCTTGAAAATGAGAGAGCTACCTGGGCTGCAAGATGGGTAAAATCTGAAAATGATTTTATATTTTTGTCTGATAACGTTGCTGGAAAAGTTAGAAACTTCCAAGTGAAAGAAACAATTGTGAGTGATCACGCAATGTTATTGCTGGAAATAGATTGGCATAACAATAATTTTAACATCAGAAATACGAATTTGAATATCTTAAGCGTGAATTGCAGAGGTAATCGAGTGCAGTGGTCTTTCTAACCTACAAGACCCACTTGACCGGGGTTCTCCATCCCAAACTCTGAAAGGCTCGCTTGGCAGGTATTCTCTCCTGCCCAAACCCTACAGAGCCAGTGGTGTCTCTAGAAATCAATATGAGGGGATGGGAGTGGAAAACTAGGGGCACAAATAAAACAAGAGGGGTTGGGGGTTGGCACAAACGAATAAGGGTCAATAGGCCAAGCTGGTTCAAGTAAACATATATTTCACCAAGCGGTTTGTATTTATAAAAAAAATGAAATTATGCAAATTTAGAGTAGGTTCAATAAAAGAAAAAGTTAGCGTCAAGTGAGTATACATCCTGAAAAGGAAATTTACGTTCAACCGTTGCAAAAAAGCCTCCAATCAAAACATCCATGTGCATTCGGTCATTAAAAAAAAGTGTTTTACTGTGTGTCTGCAATGAACACATGTTAACATATTTCGTTGCTGTCCAACTACATGACAAAATAAACTAAGGGTCCGGAATCACCCCCACACCTCCCCTTCATCAGATACCTTCAAGGTCAGTCACCCTGAACGGCACCTCAACCACACACACATATTACCACTCCAGCGTGCCAGCTCAGCAGCCTTCCATAAAGTGCCCATTGGGTGCTTCATACAGAAATCGCATACAATGCCCATCGAACCCCTCTTAACAACGCCAGTCCATTTAACAGAACACAGGTGCAGAGGATGGAGGGGGAAAGGAGGCACCTGCCCCCTTAGTTCTTTACCAGCGGGGGCAGGCGTCTCACTGTGCCCCCATGGCGATGTTTACAGTCTGCCCATGCCCACTAAATGTGACTGAGAGGCTAAAGATGGAATGCTAGTGGCTTTACAGATATGTAAGGGAACTGCCAGTGGATTTGAGCTCAATCAGGGATTGACACATCCTAAAGCAGAGAGCTAACTAGGTAGCTCAGGAGGTTTCTTGACGGCTAAAGATGGAATGCTAGTGGCTTTACAGATATGTAAGGGAACTGCCAGTGGATTTGAGCTCAATCAGGGATTGACACATCCTAAAGCAGAGAGCTAACTAGGTAGCTCAGGAGGTTTCTTGACGGCTAAAGATGGAATGCTAGTGGCTTTACAGATATGTAAGGGAACTGCCAGTGGATTTGAGCTCAATCAGGGATTGACACATCCTAAAGCAGAGAGCTAACTAGGTAGCTCAGGAGGTTTCTTGACTGTCGCTGAGATGTTATCAAAGTGACCTATACCGTGTATCGCGTTTTGCATTCCCTTATTTAAATTAACATGTGCTTTAAAACGCACTGTTCGACCAGGGCAGGGGTTGGGCTGGTTGCTTGCGCGTGTTCAAGGCAAGGGTGGCGGGAATCTCTGGCTCCAGGGTGAAAATAACATGTTGGCACCCATGAAGGCACTGTTAGGTTTCCTAATAACGACTGTCAGAATAATAGGAGCATTTCATTTTGATTGAGCAGTTTGGCAAGACAACATCAACTTTAGAATGATGCCATGCAATAACATACTAAAAGGAGGTGGCGTAAGAGAGAATGTGTATACCGCGCTTAATACATAGAGGTTTCTAAGCGCGGACCCGGGGATCTAACCTGTGTTCCTCCGTGGTATTGCTTCCAAGGCGAGCGCGTTGCCGCTGAGCTATCCTCCCGAGTCTTTTCAGTCAAACTACACAGATGAACCAAAACAAACTGTCGCGGTTTTCAATTTAAGCCACGCGCTTCCCACTGGAAATGTCTTTTTGTGTTTCATGTTAAATTGTAAGCAGTGCATATAGCAAACGCTGTTCCCAGAATGTAAGCAGTGTTCCCAGCATGTGAGTAGTGTTACCAGCATGTGAGCAAACAGTCTTTCTTAGCATGGGAGAGGTGTTCCCAGCATGCGAGCAAACAGTGTTCTTAGCATGTGAGCAGTGTTCCCAGAATGCTCCCAGCATGTGAGCAGTGTTCTCAGCATGTGAGACGTGTCTCCATCATGTGAGCAGTGTTCCCAGCATGTGAGCAGTGTTCTCAACACGCTCTCAGCATGTGAGCAGTGTTCCAAGCATGTGAGCAGTGTTCCCAGGGTGTGAGCAGTGTTCTCAGCATGTGAGCTGTGTCTCCATCATGTGAGGAGTGTTCCCAGCATGTGAGCAGTGTTCCCAGCATGTGAGCAGTGTTCCCAGCATGCTCTCAACATGTGAGCAGTGTTCTCAGCATGTGAACCGTGTCTCCATCACGTGAGCAGTGTTCCCAGCATGTGAGCCGTGTCTCCATCATGTGAGCAGTGTTCCCAGCATGTGAGCAGTGTTCTCAGCATGCTCACAGCATGCGAGCAGTGTTCCCAGCATTCTCCCAGCATGTGAGCCGTGTTCCCAGCATGTGAGCAGTGTTATCAACATGTGAGCCGTGTCTCCATCATGTGAGCAGTGTTCCCAGCATGTGAGCAGTGTTCTCAACATGCTCCCAGCATGTGAGCAGTGTTCCCAGCATTCTCCCAGCATGTGAGCAGTGTTCCCAGCATGTGAGCAGTGTTCTCAGCATGCTCCCAACATGTGAGCAGTGTTCCCAGCATGTGAGCAGTGTTCTCAGCGTGTGAGCCATGTCTCCATCATGTGAGCAGTGTTTCCTACATGTGAGCAGTGTTCCCAGCATGTGAGCCGTGTCCCCATCATGTGAGCAGTGTTTCCAGCATGTGATCAGTGTTCCCAGCATGTGAGCAGTGCTCCCAGAATGTGAGCAGTGTTCTCAGCATGCTCCCAGCGTGTGAGCAGTGTGCCCAGCATTCTCCCAGCATGTGAGCAGTGCTCCCAGAATGTGAGCAGTTTGTTTGTTTGTTTGTTTATTATTTGTAATGCGCAATCCATACCCTCAGGTAACGGTGCGCAGCATTTACAAGAGATCGCGAGGCTTAGTTACGACAAAAGAACAAAATACAACAAAATATACAATATACAGTAACAGCAGGAATATATACAAATGTGCAAGCGGGCATCATTAGGTGCAACATAGATGAGTCTGAGAGGATTAGGCGGCTAGCTGTAATGGGGGGCCTACGTTTTTAGCCATGAGATGACCTTCGCTTGGAAGTTCTGATAATGCAGGTCCATTCTGAAGGGTGGTGGAAGGGAGTTCCACAGTTGTGCTGCTTTGACTGGGAAACTGCTACCGCCTATAGTGGAGCGTTTAAAGTTGGGGACAGAAAGGCAGTCTTTATAATGTATTCTTGTTGGTCTCAGAGAGGTCTGTCTATGGAATCTGTCGATGAGATAGATAGGGGCATCATTGTTGAGTGATTTGTGTGTAAGTGAGGCAGTCTTGAGCAGGATTTTGTTGTTGACAGTGAGCCAGTTACTCTGTTGACAATGTGCTGAAATATGCTCTCTTCTAGAGATGCCTAGAACCGCCCTAAGAGCGTTGTTCTGGAGGGTTTGGAGTTTACTAGTAACGGCTTTGGTAGACCCAAGATAGAGAGCATTGCAGTAGTCCAGGCGGGATAGTATAAGGGCTCTGGCCAGGGTCAAGCAGCTAGAGTCGGACAGGAAGGGTTTGGCTGCCCGGATCAATTTACAGGTGTAGGCCGATGATGAGGCAAGGGATTTCACCTGTCTGTGGAAGGAAAGGGTGGAGTCCAGGTAAAAACCTAGGGTTTTAACCTCTTGTCCCACCTTAATGCAGTTGCCATCAATCATAAAGGAACAGTAGTCAGAGTCCAGTTTCTTCAAGCTAGTGGTAGTGCCTAGAATTATGATTTCAGTTTTATCATCATTCAGGCATAGTCCATGTGTGGCCATCCATGCCTGGATGATGATGTACACTCTATTCACCAAGGCCAAATCTTTTCCATAATCTCCAGAAAGTGGAAGGAGGATCTGGGTATCATCCGCGTAATTCGTGTTAGGTGATACCGAGATGATCCAAATCATCGAAAAGGGGCTTGGTAAATATGTTGTACAAGGTGGGGGAGACGCAGGGGCCCTGTGGCACACCACAAGTAATGGGAATGGGGTCTGCTGCAGCTGTAGGTGAAAAGACCATCATTGTTCTGCCGTTGAGGAATGATCTGATCCATGTAATGGCCTCAGCAGAGAAATGGGCTGATGTATGTAAGTGGGAACATAAAACGGAGTGGTCGACTAGGTCGAAAGCTGCGGAGAGGTCTAATAGGAGGAGTAGGGAAGCTTGGCCATTATCTCTCAGCTTGTCGATCTGGGCTTTAAGGTCGATGAGGGCAGTCTCAGTTCCATGTAGGGGACGGAAGCCTGATTGCCTGGCTCCGAGTAGGTGGTGTTCTTCTAGGTACTTTTGAATTTGCATGAATGCGACCTTGTCCAATATTTTTAAGAGAAAAGGCACAGTCGTTATAGGCCTATAGTTTGTGGGTATGGCTGGGTCGAGTGTAGGCTTTTTTTAGTAATGGCAACACCCAGGATTGTTTTAGGTTAGTGGGGATGGAGCCAGTTGAGAAGGAGGCATTGATTAATTTCATGATGAACGGGGAGAGGTATCGGGCCGCATCTTTAATGAGCTGTGCAGGGCACAGATCGCCCCGACAATTGGATGGTTTTAGTGACAGGATAATCTTTTCAACTTCCAGTACAGTGACTTGAGAGAATTTAAGGCGAGTATTTTCCCTAGAGGTGGGCTTCTCAGGTGTTTCAGATATGGGAATGTCATTCAGGGAGGCTTTTTTGCAGGAGATTTTATTTTGTGGTGTAGTGATCTTGTTGGCTAAGGCCTTTTGAATTTCTGAGCACCGGTTTTTATCTTTAATACAGGTATCCGGTGGTCCAATAGGAGTTTCTACTTTTTTCAAGATAGCGAATAATTCCTTCGTGTTAGAATTGGCTTGGTTTATGCGGGAGTCAAAGGAGGATCGTTTGGCCAGGTACATTTCTTTTTTGTAGAGGGTTGCTAGTTTGGTTAGTTTAAGAGTTTTGGGTGCTGAAGGGTATTTTTTCCAGGTGGCTTCACAGTTTCTTTTTTGCTGTCTGAGATTTTTGAGGAATGGTGTGTACCAGTTGTTCAGGTGAGCTTTGGGTTTGCTTGATCTGAGTTTCAGGGGAGCGATTAAATCCAGTGAGGTGGACATGATTTTATTATATTCGTCAACCAAGGTCTCAGGGTCCAGGTTGTCAGGGAGTGTGTTTAGTGTGGGAAGTAAGTTCGGGGTGAGCCTTTCCACAGTAATGCTCTTTTTATTTCTTGTGCGTGTCGGTGGGGCCTTGCTAGTGGGTGGGGGTGGGGGTCGGTTAGTAGAGAGAGTGAATGATACCAAATAGTGGTCGGTCCATACTAGAGGTGAGATGTCGGTGATATTAGCTAGGCAATTGTAGACGGCCAGCCAGTCAAGTATTCTACCTTTAACGTGTGTGTGTTCCGTGCATCTTTGGGTGAATCCTAAATCGGAGAGAGTACTACGTGTGGAGTTGGCACTATGGTCAGCTGGGTCATTATATCCTAGGTTGAAGTCTCCAAGGGTGAGTACTTGAGTAGAACTTTTGAGGTTGCAGGAAAGTATAGTGTTGATATCCTCATCAAAGGTACCTATTGGGCCTGGGGGGCGGTATATCAGGTGTATGGTGAGGGTTTGGGATGCGGGAAGAGGGACTTTGACAGAGAGTAGTTCACAGGAGGTGAGATTAACAGTGGTTACATTTCTCATAGTAAGGTTGCATTTGTGTATAATAGCAATGCCCCCTCCTCTAGAGTTGGGTCGGTCGTGTCTCAGGATAGTGTAATTATCTGGGATGGCACGCATAAGCATTGGGCCGTCTGCCGGATGTAGCCAGGTCTCTGTGACGGCCAGGAGCTCAAGGTCTTCATTGAGGATCAGATCTGCAATTTCTGTTCCATGAGCTACTAGCGATCTAGCATTAATCAAGGCTCCCTTAATTTGTGGGGATGTGTTAGTAGTAATGGTTGTGTTTTTGGGTGTCGGGTTAGGGATCTGGGCTGAATTAGGTTTGAGCACAGGTGGAATATGCCGAGCACTCTTAGTTCTGAGTGGTGTGGTCATAGAATGGGCAAGGGGCTTGTAGATTTTGGCTAATCTGGCTCTAAGTCCTGAGTTCCTGTCAGAGGTGGAGCGGGGAAGGCTGATATGTAATGGTGACTGTATGTCGCCGGTAAGTGGAAGAGCGTAGCCATGGGGCTTGATGTTGCTGGAAGTCAGATACATATTGGTAGGTAATTGCGGTAACTTACTAGGAAGTGCTACGGTCTTTAAGACGAGCAGGAGGCAGGAAAACAGGCTCGTATTCAAGGGCCACATGCTAAATGGTTTGAAAAGATGTTTAGAAGTGGTAATAATTAATCTAGCTGTGGGACCAAGGCTCAGGCCTTGGCCAGTGTTGAGTTAGAATCTTCCTAATTCAGGAGGGGAAAGGGCTTATGGCTGAGGTGCAGCGCAGGGGTTCCTAGGTATCAAGTAGCAAGGATTGACTAGGAAGCAGGGAGCTAGCATCTAGATTCAGCAAACACAGTTTGGCTACAATGCAATGAGGGTAGCATATAAAATGCAATAGGGGTAGTAGCTAAATTCAAGACACAATTAGGCTAAGGTGCAGTGAGGGTAGCATCTAGATTCAAGTGACACAATTTGGCTAAAATGCAATAGGGGTAGCAGCTAAATTCAAGACACAATTGGGCTAAGGTTCAGTGAGGGTAGCATCTAGATTCAAAGGACACAATTTGGCTAAAATGCAATAGGGGTAGCAGCTAAATTCAAGACACAATTAGGCTAAGGTGCAGTGAGGGTAGCATCTAGATTCAAGTGACACAATTTGGCTAAAATGCAATAGGGGTAGCAGCTAAATTCAAGACACAATTAGGCTAAGGCGCAGTGAGGGTAGCATCTAGATTCAAAGGACACAATTTGGCTAAAATGCAATAGGGGTAGCAGCTAAATTCAAGACACAATTAGGCTACAATGCAATAGGGGTAGCAGCTAAATTCAAGACACAATTAGGCTACAATGCAATAGGGGTAGCAGCTAAAATCAAAGACACAATTGGCGACAGTGCAGTAATGTAGCTGGAATAAACTGGTATGCAGCGGTGAATATAGTACAAGGGCACAATGATATGAAATAGCACATATATGCTGGGAGGATGGTGGTGCGACTCCGGTAGATGCCGTAGGGCACAAGGTAGTCAGATTACCAACACAAGGCAATTGCTGCAGCTGAGTACATAAACGAATAGGACATTTAAGATGGAACAATACAGAGATATGTGGGAAAGCTACAGAATCGGACAATACCTAAGATCAAGTGTTCTTTGGCGCCTTGGAAGTTACAAGGCCAGGTGGGGGTGTTGGTCGTAAGAGTTAGGAAGGTTGGGGTAATGTTACGTTGGTATCGCATGTGGAGGTTGTGAAGTTACCTTGGGCAGGACAAGCAGGGGTTCTGGCTGACGGCCTGACGGCAAGTGACAGGCTCGGGACAGGCAGAGAAGAAAGCCTTTGTTGCTGTGAGCCTTCTTTGTGGTGGGCCGGCTCCGATTCGCCTGCCGGTTCGTGATTGGTGCTCAAGAGCACCAGGATGGCCAATCGGGGCGCGTTCAGGCTGTGATGGAGGTGGATGCACCTTGCATTGAACGGGCGGCCATCTTTGAGTTGCCACAACTCGTGGAGTATAATGGTGGCGGGATTCGAAATTGGGATAGAACGTAGCCAAATGGCTGATGCTGGCTGAGATACAGGCCAGATGCAGATCTGAAGAAATCAGCAGAAATGTGCTGCGCTGAAGCGGAGTTCCGCCGCCGTTTCTGGAACAAGGATTTCAGGAGGCACAATCATGCTGCACGGCTAGAAGGCTTACCTTCCAGCGTGGGGTCCTGGGCACTGCTCCGGCAGTGTAATGGAGCTCCTGCTCCGCGGAAGAGGGGCCGAGTACTGCTGCTCCAAGTGTTCTCATCATGCTCCCAGCATGTGAGCAGTTTTCCCAGCATGTGAGCAGTGTTCTCCGCATGTGAGCCGTGTTTGCTTCATGTGAGCAGTGTTCTCCGCATGTGAGCAGTGTTCTCAGCATGTGAGCCGTGTCTCCATCATGTGAGCAGTGTTACCAGCACGTGACATACATGGCCCCCACCCTACTGATATTCATGCCACATTTGCCCCTGCAGTGTCTGCTTCAGGTCAGATGAAGGGACGGGCTCAGCAAACAAAGCCCGTGCAACACCTTGCCACAGGAGACTTGAAGGATGCTAGGGTGCACATCAGTAACTAGGGAGGGGAACTGCCCACTTTGCCTCCACCCCCGACCTCCAGAGACACCTATGCATAGGAGCCACTGGCCAGGCGTTTCTCGCTGCCCCGAATTTTGTGAGACTCACTGGACAGGTGCTGTCTCTGCCCCACCCATGTAAAACCCACTTGGCAGGCGTTCTTTCTGCCCCACTCACCACGATACCCACTGGCCAGGCGTTCTTTCTGCCCAACTCACCATGATACCCTCTGTACAGGTGTTCTTTCTGCCCCACTGTCTGTAAGACCCACTGGACAGGTGTTCTCTCTTCCCCACTCTCTGTATAACTCACTGGACAGGTGTTCTCTCTGTCTCACTGTCTGTAAGACCCACTGGACTGGTGTTCTCTCGGCCCAGCTCATTGTAAGCCTCACTGCCCCGGTGCACTCTCTGGCCCACTCTCTGTAAGCCTCACTGGGCAGGTGTTCTCTCTGCCTCACTCTCTGTAAGTCCCAGTGGACTGATGTTTTCTCCCGCATGCGTTGTAAGACTAACAGGACAGGTTTTCACTCTGCCCCAAACCGTGCAAGCCTTACTGGCCAGGTGCTGTCTCTGCCCCACCCATGTAATACCCACTGGCCAGGTGTTCTTTCTGCCCAACACACCATGATACCCACTGGACTGGTGTTCTCTCAGCCACGCTCTCTGTACAACTCACTGGACAGGTGTTCTTTCTGCCCCACCTTCTGTAAGACCCACTGGACTGGTGTTCTCTCTGCCCTGCTCTCTGCATGACTTACTGGACAGGTGTTCTTTCTGCCCCACTCTGTAAGACCCACTGGACTGGTGTTCTCTCTGCCCCGCTGTCTGTACGACTCACTTTACAGGTGTTCTTTCTGCTCAACTCTCCGTAAGACTCACTGGTCAGGTGTTCTCTCTACCTCACTCTCTGTAAGACTTACTGGAAAGGTTTTCGCCCTGCCCCAAACTCTGCAAGCCTTACTGGCCAGGTGTTCTCTCTGCCCTGCTCTCTGCACGACTCACTGGACAGGTGATCTTTCTGCCCCACTCTCTGTAAGACCCACTGGACTGGTGTCCTCTCTGCCCCGCTCTCTGCATGACTCACTGTACAGGTGTTCTTTCTGCCCCACTCTATGTAAGACTTACTGGCCAGGTGTTCTCTCTTCCCCACTCTCTGTAAGACTGTCACACCGCTCCCCGCACGAGCTACGACTCGTCCTACTAAGGCACGCCCCTCCACGTCCACAGCCTCTTATCAACCAACACCCAAACACACACGTCCCGACAGGGGTACCTTATCACCTCATCAGGTGTCACGCTATGGGGCAAGGCGTGGCATGCTCGGCAGGGCTGGAGTCTATCGCCCTTCATGTTTGTGGCAAGCGAACTGGAGGCTTCATCACAGAAAAGCACGGAGGACTGCGCGACCTAGCGCGGCTCGGAACACGTGACTCGTTGCCTAGCAATTCTCAATGCTTGGGTATACGTGTCACGTGATAGTGGTCACGTGTTTCCTCTCCATGGATAAAAGGAGTCCGGTTACGGAAAGCGTTGCTTCACAGCTGTTCTATCTGGATCACGTGTTGCTTACTCTTCGTTTCAAGACTCCTCACTTCATCTGACCTCGGCTTTGTTATACGGATTGCTCAGTGCCTAACTCTTGTCTGCTTTGGAACTTTGGACTATTGGTTGACGAACTATTTTTGCCCAACGGATTGCTTGTGTCTTGCCCCTTTGCTACCTTGGAATTTGGATCCACTGATGCCGACCTACGCTCTGCCCTACGGACTGCCTTGTGTTTAGCCCCTCGGACTGCTTTGGTACTCTCTTCATGTGTTACGTCAGGACTCCGGTCCTGTCCTAGGTGGTTACCTGCCCATCTCTGCTGCCACGCCTGCTCGGACCCGCTGCCCCGTTCTGAACAACTGGCTAACGCCTACTTTCGATTCTCTGAGATAACGCTCCAGTCCTCACAGGTATTTAGTGCCCTGGTTGTTTTCACTAAGAATACTACATACTGTACAGTTACATAACCTTATCCCTTCCTTTGCAGCGCTCCAGGGGTTCTTCCGGCTGTTCCTGAGTCCTGGCTTTACGGACTACCTTCTTTGGCCCCAAGCATCACTCTGGTGGTATTTCCGTGATTGTCAGTCTGATACTTGGGAACAGAGGGATAGCCCATACTCTGCACGACCAACAGCTGCGTAACAGACTGTGAAGCCTTCTTGGTCATCCAGAGTATGAATCCCTCCACCGGGGACCCAGTGACCGCTTTGATGCAAGCAGTAGCGGCCCTCAGGACCGACATGGCCGCCGCCACAACAGCCATACACGACCGTCTTGACGCCTTACAGAGCACACGTTACCCATTACCCCCAGACACCGAATTCGGGGACTCCGGTCCCTCGGATCAGCCAGCACCTATCCCGGCCTCTGCACCCGCTCCTATGTTGTTTCCGACACCTGTTCCTCTTGCTGCCCCAGAACGCTACCAGGGGGACCCTCGGAAATACCGTACCTTCATTAATCAATGTAAACTCCACTTCTTGTGCAGACCCTTGGCTTTCCCCGATTCAGTCACAAAGGCCGCATTTCTTCTGTCACATTTATCTGGGGTGGCGGCCACCTGGGCAAACCCAATGTTGGAAAGCGATCATCCCGCTCTGTATGATTTTGACCTTCTTACATCGGAAATGGCCAAGGTCTTTAATACACACCATAAAGCTCAATCGAGGGACCTGGAACTCCTGGACCTAACACAGGGTAAACTATCATTGATTGAATACATTGCTCGATATAACCAGCTCGCCGCCGAGACTTCCTGGCCGGAGGAGAAAAAGGCGATTGTGTTCTACCGTGGTTTATGTAACTCCATGAAAGATGCGCTTTCAGTAGTTCCTGCCCTTCCCTCTGTGTTCTCGGATCTGGTGGATCTCGCTTTACAGATAGATGCAAGGAGATCCGAGAGAAGGACAGAAACAATGTTCACTAGCCAGTCCGGTCAGGCCTCTTCTACCACCCCTTCCGAACCCATGCAAATTGGTGGTATCCGAAGCCCAATAACACCGTCCGAGCGTGAACGCCGGAGGGCGGATAACGCCTGCTTTTATTGCGGGTTAAACGGGCACTATGTAAGGGAATGCCCCGACGCCCTAAGAACAAAACCCCGAGTTTTCAGAGGGCTCGCCCATGATACAGGGGGCACCGGCGAGCCTGTCTTCAAACCCCTCTGAACCCGCCTTTGGCCCTGTCAGACCAGTAATAGTCCAGGCCCTTATGAAACCCACCAAGGAGATCGCACATGTGGTCCAAATTGTAATTGACTCTGGGGCCACAGGTTGTTTTATTGATATTGCCTTGGCCCATCGTCTCAACCTACCCCTGGTCAGGAAAGAACACCCGGAACCCGTACATGCTGTGGACGGCAAGTCCTTGTCGTCCGGCCCCATTCAGTTTCAGACCGCGCCCTTGGAAGTATTGATTCAAAGCACCCACAGGGAAATCATGTCGTTTGACCTTATCACCACGCCTCAATTCGGTGTCATTTTGGGAATACCCTGGTTACGGCAACACAACCCGTTGATTAACTGGGGGACAGGACAGGTCACGTTCGAATCAGAGGTGTGTCAGCAGTTTTGTCTTGTGGATGGTGATAGCTCTCCTCTCCTGCCACTATCCTGGGCGCCATGGCCTCTACTCGCATTACTGACGTAACCTCAGAGACTGGGCCTTCACATACTGTGGGGGCCATCCTGGCTAATATCCCCATCGAATACCACGAATTCCACATGGTATTTGATAAAGCCAAGGCGGAGGGTCTACCCCCACATAGACCATACGACTGTCCGATTGATTTGGTTCCGGATGCACCTATACCCAGGGGGAGGATCTACTCATTGTCCCCATCAGAGGAGCAGGCCCTCAATGAATACATCCAGCAGGCGTTGCAATTGGGTCACATCCGTCCATCGAGTTCCCCTGCTGCCAGCCCGATATTTTTCGTGCCAAAAAGGGAAGGCGATTTGCGTCCATGTGTGGACTACAGGAAGTTGAATGCCGTTACTATAAAAAACAGGTACCCTCTCCCCCTCATCTCCACACTGTTGGACAGGTTAACTAGGGCTACCGTTTTCACCAAGTTGGACTTAAGAGGGGCATACAACCTGATCCGTATGCGACTTGGGGATGAGTGGAAGACGGCCTTCTGTTCTCGGCAGGGGTTATTTGAGTACACCGTAATGCCCTTTGGGCTTTGTAATGCTCCCGCAACTTTCCAGCGGTTTATCAATGACGTATTCTCTGACATCTTGGATACGTACGTAGTGGTATACCTGGACGATATATTGGTTTTTTCACCCTCGTTAGAGGAACACATTGGTCACGTCAGAGAGGTCCTCTCTCGCCTTAAGGCGAACGCCCTGTTCGCCAAGCTGGAGAAATGCACTTTCCATTCAAAGGAAGTAGAGTTCCTAGGTTTTCACATCTCCCCTGGAGGCCTGTCCATGAACCAGTCCAAGGTTCGCGCTGTCATGGAATGGCCGACCCCGACTAACATTAAACAACTTCAGTCCTTTCTTGGTTTTGCTAATTTCTACCGACGGTTCATCGCCGGCTTCTCTTCCATCGTTTCTCCATTGACCGCTTTGACCAGTCCTCTTGTCCCGTACTCTTGGACCCCTACGCAGCAAAGGGCATTCGAGACACTCAAGTCCAGGTTTACCTCTGCCCCGGTCCTACAACACCCCTATCCCGACCTCCCCTACGTCCTGGAAGCAGACGCCTCTTCGTTTGCACTAGGTGCGGTGTTGTCCCAGCCATGTCCAGCCACGGGTCGGTTACATCCGGTGGCCTATCACTCTCGGAAGTTCGCAACAGCCGAGACTCACTACACTGTAACCGAGAAAGAGCTGCTGGCCATCAAGGACACCCTCCAGACATGGCGACATCACCTCATGGGGGCAAAGCACCAAACGGTGGTTTATACAGACCACAAAAACCTGCAAGACCTGGCCTCCCTGAAGTGCGTAAACAGCCGGCAGGTACGCTGGCACTTGTTTTTTGCTGCCTTCGATTTTGTTGTCAAACATAGACCAGGCCACATCAATGGCAAGGCTGACGCTTTGTCCCGATCTCCCGGTGGTGAATCCTTGGTTACATTTCCAGACACATTATTAGGGAAAAGTCATGTTGTTTGCTTGTGTACACCCTCGCCACTCATGCTCACTGCCATTAGAGAATGGGTTTCTCAACATCCTCATACACTCACGGAATGGGACATAACTCTCCAGGACGGGCTACCTTTCATTCAGGGCAAACTATTCCTTCCTACATGCGATGCACGCAACCAGGCGCTGGCATGGTCGCACGATGCGGCCATAAATGGCCATCCCGGGCAATAACGCACCCTTGAATTATTACAACGCTGGTGCTGGTGGCCGTCCATGAGAAAGGACATAGAAAACTATGTAAACACATGTTCTATATGCGCACAATGCAAAACACGTAGAGGACGGCCATTGGGGTTACTCCTACCATTACCCATACCTCCCAGGCCGTGGCACACCATCTCTATGGACCTCATAACTGATCTACCTCGCATACAGGGTTACGATACCATATGGGTTATCGTCGACTCATATACCAAAATGGCCCATTTCATTCCCTGCACAGGCATCCCTTCGGCCCCAACACTGGCTCGCCTGTTCTTCAAAACGGTTTTCTGTCTTTTCGGTTTACCACAAGTCATTATATCAGACCGGGGATCCCAGTTCACGTCCTGCTTCTGGCGTGCTCTTACCGGACTCCTGAAGATCGATGCCCGCTTCTCTTCGGCGTACCACCCTGAAAGCGATGGGCAGACGGAGAGGGTTAACCAAGCCCTAGAGCAGTACCTGCGCTGTCTGTCCCTTCAATACCAGGACTCCTGGTTCAAGCTGCTCTATCTGGCTGAGTTCGCATACAATAACTCACGTCATTCGGCCACTGGGTTCTCCCCTTTCTACTCTCTGTATGGACAACATCCTCGCGCCCTACCGCTCCCTGATTTCTCCTCTGTCACTCCTGCCGCTAACGCCTGCGTGCGTGATCTAGCAGGTGTCCATGCACAAACACTGGTCCACCTCCACGAGGCTCAGTCGGTGATGAAGGTCAAAGCAGACCGTAAGCGGGCCGAGGCACCGGTGTATCATGTGGGCGATCGGGTATGGTTGTCGACCAGACACTTGCGAATCCCTGGTTGTCGCAAGCTGTTGCCCCGCTTTGTGGGCCCCTATCGGATCGTCAGAATACTTAATCCTGTGGCCCTGCGTCTGTCTGTTCCGCGTGCTTGGCGGATCCACCCGGTTTTCCATGTCTCCCTCCTTAAGCCATTCCTTGCTTCCACTCGCATCCTTGTTCCTCCCGCCCCTGTCTCTGTGTCTTCCCAGGACGTTTTTGAGGTCAGTGCCATCCTCGGGTCCCGATTCCATAGGGGCCGGCTACAGTACCTGGTGGACTGGCTGGGTTATGGTCCCGAGGACCGATCCTGGGTTCCCTCCCATGACGTCCAGGCCCCTCTTCTGGTGTCACAGTTCCATAGGGACAACCCGGCTAGCCCACGGGGTCGTGGGCCGTTGCGGGGGGATTCTGTCACACCGCTCCCCGCACGAGCTACGACTCGTCCTACTAAGGCACGCCCCTCCACGTCCACAGCCTCTTATCAACCAACACCCAAACACACACGTCCCGACAGGGGTACCTTATCACCTCATCAGGTGTCACGCTATGGGGCAAGGCGTGGCATGCTCGGCAGGGCTGGAGTCTATCGCCCTTCATGTTTGTGGCAAGCGAACTGGAGGCTTCATCACAGAAAAGCACGGAGGACTGCGCGACCTAGCGCGGCTCGGAACACGTGACTCGTTGCCTAGCAATTCTCAATGCTTGGGTATACGTGTCACGTGATAGTGGTCACGTGTTTCCTCTCCATGGATAAAAGGAGTCCGGTTACGGAAAGCGTTGCTTCACAGCTGTTCTATCTGGATCACGTGTTGCTTACTCTTCGTTTCAAGACTCCTCACTTCATCTGACCTCGGCTTTGTTATTTGGATTGCTCAGTGCCTAACTCTTGTCTGCTTTGGAACTTT
The DNA here is from genome assembly GCF_040938575.1 of Ambystoma mexicanum. Taxonomy (NCBI): domain Eukaryota; kingdom Metazoa; phylum Chordata; class Amphibia; order Caudata; family Ambystomatidae; genus Ambystoma; species Ambystoma mexicanum. The sequence goes on along the minus strand of NC_090932.1, from coordinate 71,872,312 downwards.
GGACTATTGGTTGACGAACTATTTTTGCCCAAAGGATTGCTTGTGTCTTGCCCCTTTGCTACCTTGGAATTTGGATCCACTGATGCCGACCTACGCTCTGCCCTACGGACTGCCTTGTGTTTAGCCCCTCGGACTGCTTTGGTACTCTCTTCATGTGTTACGTCAGGACTCCGGTCCTGTCCTAGGTGGTTACCTGCCCATCTCTGCTGCCATGCCTGCTCGGACCCGCTGCCCCGTTCTGAACAACTGGCTAACGCCTACTTTCGATTCTCTGAGATAACGCTCCAGTCCTCACAGGTATTTAGTGCCCTGGTTGTTTTCACTAAGAATACTACATACTGTACAGTTACATAACCTTATCCCTTCCTTTGCAGCGCTCCAGGGGTTCTTCCGGCTGTTCCTGAGTCCTGGCTTTACGGACTACCTTCTTTGGCCCCAAGCATCACTCTGGCGGTATTTCCGTGATTGTCAGTCTGATACTTGGGAACAGAGGGATAGCCCATACTCTGCACGACCAACAGCTGCGTAACAAAGACCCACTGGACTTGTTTTTTCTCTGCCCTATGCTCTGAAAGACTCACTGGGCAGATGTTCGTTCTGCCTCAAACTCTGCAAGCCTCCTGGACAGGTGTTCTCTCTGCCCGACTCTTTGTACGACCACTGGACAGGTGTTCTTTCTGCCCCACTCTCTGTAAGACTCGCTGGACAGGTGTTCTCTCTTCCCCACTCTCTGTAAGACTCGCTGGACAGGTGTTCTCTCTGCCCTATTCTCTGTAAGAATCACTTGCCAGTTGTTCTCTCTGCCTCATTCTCTGTATGCCTCACTGGACAGATATCCTCTCTGCCCCACTCTCTGTAAGACTTACTGAACTGATATTCTCTCTTCCTCACTCTCTGTAGGACTCACTGGCCAGGTGTTCGCACTGCCCACTCTCTGTAAGACTCACTAGCTAGATGTTCTCGCTGCCCCACTGTCTGTAAGCGTCGCTGGCCAGGTGTTCTCTCTGATCCATTCACTGTAAGCCTCGTTGGCCAGGTGTTCTCTTTTCCCCACTGTCTCTACGACTCACTGGCCAGATGTTCTCTCTGCCCCACTCTCTGTAATACCCACTGGACTTGTTTTCTCTCTGATCCGCTGTCTGTATGACTCACTGGACAGGTGTTCTTTCTGCCCCACTCTCTGTAAGACTCACTGGACTGGTGTTCTCTCTACCACGGTCTCTGTACGACTCACTGGCCAGATGTTTCCATATGTCCCACTCTCTGTAAGACCCACTGAACTGGTGTTCTCTCTGCCTCGCTGTCTGTACTACTCACTGGACAGGTGTTCCTCTCTTCCCCAGTCTTTTCTCTTCCCCACTCACTGCAAGACCCACTGCACTGGTTTTCTCTCTGCCCCGGTCTCTGTACGACTCACTGGACAGGTGTTCCCTCTTCCCCATTCCCTGTAAGACTCACTGAACTGGTGTTCTTTCTGCCCCACTCTCTGCAAGACCCACTGGACGGGTGTTCTTTCTGCCCCGGTCTCTGTACGACTCACTGGACAGGTGTTCTCTCTTCCCCATTCTCTGTAAGACCCACTGGACTGGTGTTCTTTCTTCCCCACTCTCTGCAAGACCCACTGGACGGGTGTTCTTTCTGCCCCGGTCTCTGTACGATTCACTGGACAGGTGTTCTGTCTTCCCCATTCTCTGTAAGACCCACTGGACTGGTGTTCTCTCTGCCCTGTCTCTGTATGACTCACTGGCCAGATGTTGCCTCTGCCCCACTCTATGTAAGACCCACTTGACTGATGCCCCGCTATCTGTACGACTCACTGGACAGGTGTTCTTTCTACCCCACTCTCTGTAAGAATCACTGGCCAGGTGTTCTCTCTGCCTTATTCTCTGTATGCCTCACTGGACAGGTATCCTCTCTGCCCCGCTCTCTGTAAGATTTACTGGACGGATATTCTCTCTTCTCCACTCTCTGTAGGACTTACTAGCCAGGTGTTCGCACTGCCCACTCTCTGTAAGACTCACTAGCTAGATGTTCTCTCTGCCCCACTGTAAGCGTCACTGGCCAGGTGTTCTCTCTGATCCATTTACTGTAAGCCTCACTGGCCAGGTGTTCTCTCTTCTTCACTGTCTCTACGACTCACTGGCCAGATGTTCTCTCTGCCTCACTCTCTGTAATACCCACTGGACTTGTTTTCTCTCTGAGCCGCTGTCTGTATGACTCACTGGCCAGGTGTTCTCTCTTCCCCACTCACTGCAAGACCCACTGGACTGGTGTTCTCTCTGCCCCAGTCTCTGTGCAACTCACTGGCCAGATGTTCCCTCTGCCCCACTCTCTGTAAAAATCACTGGCCTGATGTTCTCTCTTCCACACTATCTGTAGGACTCTTGGGCTGGTGTTCTTGCTGCCCCACTCTCTGTAAGACTCACCGGCCAGGTGTTCTCTCTAACCCGCTGTCTGTAAGCCTCACTGGCCAGGTGTTCTCTCTTCCCCACTGTCTCTATGACTCACTGGCCAGGCGTTCTCTCTTCCTCACTCTCTGCAAGACCCACTGGACTGGTGTTCTCTCTTCCCTGTCTCTGTATGACTCACTGGCCAGATGTTCCCTCTGCCCCACTCTCTGTAAGACCCACTTGACTGATGCCCCACTATCTGTATGACTCACTGGACAGGTGTTCTTTCTGCCCCACTCTCTGTAAGACTCACTGGACTGGTGTTCTCTCTGCCCCGGTCTCTGTATGACTCACTGGCCAGATGTTTCCATCTGTCCCACTCCCTGTAAGAATCACTGGCCAGGTGTTCTCTCTGCCTCATTCTCTGTATGCCTCACTGGACAGATATCCTCTCTGCCCCACTCTCTGTAAGATTTACTGGACGGATATTCTCTCTTCCCCACTCTCTGCAGGACTCACTGGCCAGGTGTTCGCACTGCCCACTCTCTGTAAGACTCACTAGCTAGATGTTCTCTCTGCCCCACTGTTTGTAAGCATCGCTGGCCAGGTGTTCTCTCTAATCCATTCACTGTAAGCCTCACTGGCCAGGTGTTCTCTCTTCCCCACTGTCTCTATGACTCACTGGCCAGGCGTTCTCTCTTCCTCACTCTCTGCAAGACCCACTGGACTGGTGTTCTCTCTTCCCTGTCTCTGTATGACTCACTGGCCAGATGTTCCCTCTGCCCCACTCTCTGTAAGACCCACTTGACTGATGCCCCACTATCTGTATGACTCACTGGACAGGTGTTCTTTCTGCCCCACTCTCTGTAAGACTCACTGGACTGGTGTTCTCTCTGCCCCGGTCTCTGTATGACTCACTGGCCAGATGTTTCCATCTGTCCCACTCCCTGTAAGAATCACTGGCCAGGTGTTCTCTCTGCCTCATTCTCTGTATGCCTCACTGGACAGATATCCTCTCTGCCCCACTCTCTGTAAGATTTACTGGACGGATATTCTCTCTTCCCCACTCTCTGCAGGACTCACTGGCCAGGTGTTCGCACTGCCCACTCTCTGTAAGACTCACTAGCTAGATGTTCTCTCTGCCCCACTGTTTGTAAGCATCGCTGGCCAGGTGTTCTCTCTGATCCATTCACTGTAAGCCTCACTGGCCAGGTGTTCTCTCTTCCCCACTGTCTCTACAACTCACTGGCAAAATGTTCTCTCTGCCCCACTCTCTGTAATACCCACTGGACTTGTTTTCTCTCTGAGCCGCTGTCTGTATGACTCACTAGCCAGGTGTTCTCTCTTCCCCACTCTCTGCAAGACCCACTGGACTGGTGTTCTGTCTGACCCAGTCGCTGTGCGACTCACTGGCCAGATGTTCCCTCTGCCCCACTCTCTGTAAGAATCACTGGCCTGATGTTCTCTCTTCCACACTCTGTGTAGGACTCACTGGCCTGGTGTTCTCGCTGACCCACTGTCTCTACGACTCACTGGCCAGGCGTTCTCTCTTACTCACTCTCTGCAAGACCCACTGGACTGGTGTTCTCTCTTCCCTGTCTCTGTATGACTCACTGGCCAGATGTTCCCTCTGCCCCACTCTCTGTAAGACCCACTTGACTGATGCCCCGCTATCTGTACGACTCACTGGACAGGTGTTCTTTCTGCCCCACTCTCTGTAAGACTCACTGGACTGGTGTTCTCTCTGCCTCGGTCTCTGTAAGACTCACTGGACAGATGTTTCCATCTGTCCCACTCTCTGTAAGACCCACTGAACTGCTGTTCTCTCTGCCTTGCTGTCTGTACTACTCACTGGACAGGTGTTCCTCTCTTCCCCAGTCTTCTCTCTTCTCCACTCACTGCAAGACCCACTGCACTGGTTTTCTCTCTGCCCCGGTCTCTGTACGACTCACTGGACAGGTGTTCTCTCTTCCCCATTCTCTGTAAGACTCACTGAACTGGTGTTCTTTCTGCCCCACTCTCTGCAAGACCCACTGGACGGGTGTTCTTTCTGCCCCGGTCTCTGTACGCCTCACTGGACAGGTGTTCTCTCTTCCCCATTCTCTGTAAGACCCACTGGACGGGTGTTCTTTCTGTCCCGGTCTCTGTATGATTCACTGGACAGGTGGTTTGTCTTCCCCATTCTCTGTAAGACCCACTGGACTGGTGTTCTCTCTGCCCTGTCTCTGTATGACTCACTGGCCAGATGTTGCCTCTGCCCCACTCTCTGTAAGACCCACTTGACTGATGCCCCGCTATCTGTACGACTCACTGGACAGGTGTTCTTTCTACCCCACTCTCTGTAAGAATAACTGGCCAGGTGTTCTCTTTGCCTTATTCTCTGTATGCCTCACTGGACAGATATCCTCTCTGCCCCACTCTCTGTAAGATTTACTGGACAGATATTCTCTCTTCTCCACTCTCAGTAGGACTCACTGGCCAGGTGTTCGCACTGCCCACTCTCTGTAAGACTCACTAGCTAGATGTTCTCTCTGCCCCACTGTAAGCGTCGCTGGCCAGGTGTTCTCTCTGATCCATCCACTGTAAGCCTCACTGGCCAGGTGTTCTCTCTTCCCCACTGTCTCTACGACTCACTGGCCAGATGGTCTCTCTGCCTCACTCTCTGTAATACCCACTGGACTTGTTTTCTCTCTGAGCCGCTGTCTGTATGACTCACTGGCCAGGTGTTCTCTCTTCCCCACTCTCTGCAAGACCCACTGGACTGGTGTTCTCTCTGCCCTAGTCTCTGTGCGACTCACTGGCCAGATATTCCCTCTGCCCCACTCTCTGTAAGAATCACTGGCCTGATGTTCTCTCTTCCACACTCTCTGTAGGACTCACTGGCCTGGTGTTCTCGCTGCCCCACTCTCTGTAAGACTCACTAGCCAGGTGTTCTCTCTAACCCGCTGTCTGTAAGCCTCAATGGCCAGGTGTTCTCTCTTCCCCACTGTCTCTACGACTCACTGGACAGGCGTTCTCTCTTCCTCACTCTCTGCAAGACCCATTGGACTGGTGTTCTCTCTGCCCTGTCTCTGTGCGACTCACTGGCCAGATGTTCCCTCTGCCCCACTCTCTGTAAAAATCACTGGCCTGATGTTCTCTCTTCCACACTCTCTGTAGGACTCACTGGCCTGGTGTTCTCGCTGCCCCACTCTCTGTAAGACTCACTAGCCAGGTGTTCTCTCTAACCCGCTGTCTGTAAGCATCACTGGTCAGGTGTTCTCTCTTCCCCACTGTCTCTACGACTCACTGGCCAGGTGTTCTCTTTTCCTCACTCTCTGCAAGACCCACTGGACTGGTGTTCTCTCTTCCCTGTCTCTGTATGACTCACTGGCCAGATGTTCCCTCTGCCCCACTCTCTGTAAGACCCACTTGACTGATGCCCCGCTATCTGTACACCTCACTGGACAGGTGTTCTTTCTGCCCCACTCTCTGTAAGACTCACTGGACTGGTGTTCTCTCTGCCCCTGCCTCTGTACGACTCACTGGCCAGATGTTTCCATCTGTCCCACTCTCTGTAAGACCCACTGAACTGGTGTTCTCTCTGCCTCGCTGTCTGTACTACTCACTGGACAGGTGTTCTCTCTTCCCCAGTCTTCTCTCTTCCCCACTCACTGCAAGACCCACTGCACTGGTTTTCTCTCTGCCCCGGTCTCTGTACGACTCACTGGACAGGTGTTCTCTCTTCCCCATTCTCTGTAAGACTCACTGAACTGGTGTTCTTTCTGCCCCACTCTCTGCAAGACCCACTGGGCGGGTGTTCTTTCTGCCCCGGTCTCTGTACGCCTCACTGGACAGGTGTTCTCTCTTCCCCATTCTCTGTAAGACCCACTGGACGGGTGTTCTCTCTGTCCCGGTCTATGTATGATTCACTGGACAGGTGGTTTGTCTTCCCCATTCTCTGTAAGACCCACTGGACTGGTGTTCTCTCTGCCCTGTCTCTGTATGACTCACTGGCCAGATGTTGCCTCTGCCCCACTCTCTGTAAGACCCACTTGACTGATGCCCCGCTATCTGTACGACTCACTGGACAGGTGTTCTTTCTACCCCACTCTCTGTAAGAATCACTGGCCAGGTGTTCTCTTTGCCTTATTCTCTGTATGCCTCATTGGACAGATATCCTCTCTGCCCCACTCTCTGTAAGATTTACTGGACGGATATTCTCTCTTCTCCACTCTCAGTAGGACTCACTGGCCAGGTGTTCGCACTGCCCACTCTCTGTAAGACTCACTAGCTAGATGTTCTCTCTGCCCCACTGTAAGCGTCGCTGGCCAGGTGTTCTCTCTGATCCATCCACTGTAAGCCTCACTGGCCAGGTGTTCTCTCTTCCCCACTGTCTCTACGACTCACTGGCCAGATGGTCTCTCTGCCTCACTCTCTGTAATACCCACTGGACTTGTTTTCTCTCTGAGCCGCTGTCTGTATGACTCACTGGCCAGGTGTTCTCTCTTCCCCACTCTCTGCAAGACCCACTGGACTGGTGTTCTCTCTGCCCCAGTCTCTGTGCGACTCACTGGCCAGATATTCCCTCTGCCCCACTCTCTGTAAGAATCACTGGCCTGATGTTCTCTCTTCCACACTCTCTGTAGGACTCACTGGCCTGGTGTTCTCGCTGCCCCACTCTCTGTAAGACTGACTAGCCAGGTGTTCTCTCTAACCCGCTGTCTGTAAGCCTCAATGGCCAGGTGTTCTCTCTTCCCCACTGTCTCTACGACTCACTGGACAGGCGTTCTCTCTTCCTCACTCTCTGCAAGACCCACTGGACTGGTGTTCTTTCTGCCCCGGTCTCTGTAAGACCCACTGGACGAGTGTTCTCTCTGCCCCGGTCTCTGTACGACTCAGTGTACAAACGTTCTCTCTGCCCCACTCTCTGTATGACCAACTGGACGGGTGTTCTTCCTGCCCTGGTCTCTGTATGACTTTCTGCCCCGGTCTCTGTATGACTCACTGGACAGGCGTTCTCTCTGCTCCACTCTCTGTACGACTCACTGGCCAGATGTTCCCATCTGTCCCACTCTCTGTAAGACCCACTGGACTGGTGTTCTCTCTGCCTCGCTGTCTGTACTACTCACTGGACAGTTGTTCTCTCTTCCCCAGTCTTCTCTCTTCCCCACTCTCTGCAAGGCCCACTGCACTGGTTTTCTCTCTGCCCAGGTGTGTGTACGACTCATTGGACAGGTGTTCTCTCTTCCCCATTCGCTGTAAGACCCACTGGACTGGTGTTCTTTCTGCCCCGGTCTCTGTAAGACCCACTGGACGGGTGTTCTCTCTGCCCCGGTCTCTGTACGACTCACTGGACAGGCGTTCTCTCTGCCCCACACCCTAGAAACTCCGCTGGACAGGTGTCCACTCCCAGCCTAGCCAGATGGTCCCATTGGTCTTTTTTACTGTTTTTTTATTTGTTTTATCTCTGCTCCAAACCAAGCTGTGAGCAGATCTGGCGACAGTTTAGGTCCCTGCAGAGGGAGGAGAAGGCGGAGGGGGTATGTGGGGGGCGGGGGGAGGGTCCTTAGCCACCTGATCATATCTGTCTAGAGTGGACCAGTCTCGTCGAGGCTGCAGCCTCCCTGGCTGAGTCGTTGCTGGAGCGCCCCGAGCCCCTCACCCGCCCATTGCCCCCCTCCTTGTCAGGGGAGCCATTGTCCAGCCTTCCATTGTCACACGGAGCGCCCGGTGTTTCCCAGCGCTTCTCGTCAATGGGGCCCTGTCCTCCCACCCCCTCCCCTCTACCCCAACCGCCACTGTCTGCCCTGACGCAAGGCATAATTAATAATTACCTCATGCAGCTGGGGGCGGCCCTGCGCCCCCCCCCCCACCCAACCACCCCTGGTGTGTCCCACATAGAACTAGAGGCGAAGAAATGCGGTTTCATTTAACAATAGTTTACAGTTAGAGGAAAGCGGGGTCGGAGGGGGAGGAGGGGGGGAGTGTTGGGAGGGCGGTCATCGACACACCAACACCGAAGTCAATCTCTTCAAAACAACAGGCCTCAATATCACCAAATTCAAGCATTTCGACACAGGGAGGGTGCTGAGTTAATATTTCTGTGTTGTGAAGGGAGCCCAAGAATCGTGCACCCGCTTCTGTCTTTGCTAGGCGAGGTATCACACCTCACCCACCCTTAGATTATCAAAAAAGGCTACCGCACCCACCCTTTCTGTGTGCTAAAGAGGACAAACACTTTCCATCTGTCCATGTTTGCTAAATAGGACATCACCTGTCCATGTTTGCTAAATAGGACATCACCGCCACTCTTGTGTGTGCTAAAGAGGACATCACGCCCACTCGTTTGTGTACTAAAGTTGACATCACGCCCACTCGTTTCTGTACTAAAGAGGACATCACGCCCACTCGTTTGTGTGCTATAGAGATCATACCCCCACCACCCACGTTTGCTAAACCGGACATCACTCCTTTTTCTTGGGTGTGCTGAAGTGGAGCTATCACCCTACCTCCCACTGTGAACTAATTAGAATATCAATCCTACGCCTTTGTGTGTGCTTAACGTGATATCACACTCTGTCCAGTGTGAGGTAAAAGAGGACTCATAACCCATGCATTTGCAGAACATGATTTCACACCCACCCATGCGTGTGGAGATGTGCTAAAGGCGATATCACTCCCACTCGTGTGTGCACCAAGGGTGATATAGTGCTCTTAGAGGCACACGTATATGGTAAATATGACATCACGCCCCTTCCACTGTGTGCTAAAGAAGACATATCGCGAGGTCCTGCGTGTGCTAAAGCGGGTATCGCGATCGCTCCTGTGTGTGTTAAAAGTGGTATCCAGGGTATGTGACTGGAGGATTTCGGACTCCCCTCTGTGTGTGCTAAAAAGGACTAGCCCACTCAGCCATGCGTGCCTCGGAGGATATTGCACGCAGTGGCAGCTCGTCCATCACGGGCAATGTGGGCGCGTCACGAGACCCGAGTCAGAATAAGCAGGCACACGTGGTGTACTACCTGTGTACAGTTTGCAATTCCCTAAGCCTGCAAGGCCGGGGATGTTTCACTTCCCAAGTGTTGCATGGCCCATTGGCCAACCAGACGCAGAACTGTGGGTCGAAATATACGTAGGGGGCACTCTTTCACCGCCCCAGAAATCAGGGTCTACCGGGGCAACAGTTGACAACGACTCCGGAGCCAGAGCAGGTAAGAAAAACATGATTTTTTTTGTCTGTGTATGCGTGCATGCGAGAGGCTGCATCTGTGTAAGTGCACATGCGTGCAGTGTGAATATTCTGAATGGGTGCATGTATGACTGTTATCGAGACCGAAGTGTGCATGCTGTATGGGTGTGTGACTGCATGGGTACATTAGTAGAAATGTGTGTAGGGGGACCGGGACTTGATGGTGGGTGGGACATGGAGCAGACAGTATGGATGTTTTCTTAGAGTGGAGGGCAGGTGTTGCTGGAATTATTGGCAAAGCAAACTTGTTGAATGTTCTTTCATGGGGAGGGCTGAGGGGACAGGAGCAGCCAGTATAGATGTTTTTTAGAGTGACACGGCATGCTTTACTGCCATTATAGGAAACCCAACATGATTAGTGTTCTTACCTGGACTACTCGCCTTCATTTGTACAGCCAGTATGGACGTTTTCGTACCATGGCATGCCATGTTTTACTGGCATTAGGGGCAAAACCAACTTGAGGCTCTTACAAAGGTGGGATACATTAATACACAGAGAGGCTAACTGAGAAAACCAAAAACGGATGGATGAAAATACGGAAGTTTTTTTTTCTAATTCGCTGGGGATGCCTTTGGCAGTATTCCATTCCATCCTTTGTAGGGTGTTGTGCCATTCCGTGAGGTGAGCGAAAACATGGGAGTCTATTTCTTTTCTTCCTGCAGTAAGCAGTCCCAAGTCCAAGGCTGTATACACCTCGAGCTACACACAAGCAAACCAGTTGGGCTGCTCGTGCACACGAAGGCAAAATGGTCCTTGGATTGGTTTGTTCCAATGCAAAGTTGAAACGGCACCTTTTCGGGGTGTCATCAAACCTGACTTTCATATAATAGGTCCCATTGTCTAATGGCAAAGACAATCTAATGATGGAACGATGCCTTTAAAGGCATGGTCTAGTAAAAATTTGTATTTAAAAAATAGATAGGGAACATAAAAAAAAAATACTAGCATTCTCTTTTTTAAAACTTCCTATGTAAAATTTTGAGCTATTCAAGCTCAAAATTCGCAAAAGCAAGCACATGGACGCATCCATTTTGTGAAATGGATGCCCTCCTGTGCTGGCTTTTGCTTTTGCGGCACTAATGAAGGAAAAGCCAGCCAGCTGTAGTAAACAAAAGCTACCGCTGGTTGGCTTTCCCTTCATTAGTGCTGTACGCGAAAGACGGGGACCGGAGACCAGAGCAGGAAAGCTGCAGCTGAATCTCGGTAAGTGCTATTTATTTTTTTTTAAAAATAAGCACTAGCTGCGTTTTTTTTTCCAACACAAGCGTTTTCCAACACAACCGCGTTGAGTTTCTGCCTGAATCTGCTTTCCAATTTGGGGTTCTCAGGCTCCCCACGGGGAGCCGGAGAGCCCCAAATGGGAAAGCAGATTCAGGCAGAAACAACGCAGCATTGCGGAAAACAACCGCGTTGTTTCTGCCTGAATCTGCTTTCCCATTTGGGGCTCTCGGGCTCCCGAGAGCCCCAAATGGGAAAGCAGATTTGGGCAGAAACAACGCAGCATTTAGCATTTCCCATTTGGGGCTCTCGGGCTCCCCACGGGGAGCCCGAGAGCCCCAAATGGGAAATCAGCTGTAGGCAGAAACACTACGCGGCATGTAAAGACAACCGCGTTGTGTTTCTGCCTGCTGTGGCTATCTCTTTGGGTCTCCGGTGCTGGAGCACCGGAGACCCAAAGTGATAGCCACAGCAGGCAGAAACGCAACGCGGTTGTGTTCGAAAACGCTGCGGTTTTTCTTTCCGAGTTTCTCAGGCTCCTCCGAGCCGGAGGAGCCTGAGAAACTTGGAAAGAAAAACCGCAGCGTTTTCCAACACAATAACGTTGTATTTATGTTTGCGGTCGCTTCAAAAGTGACCGCAAATATAAATACAACGTTTTTAAAGCTGCGGTTTTATTTCTAAGTTTTCCGGGCTCCTCTAGCCCGGAAAACTTAGAAAAAAAAAACGCAGCTAGTGCTTATTTTTTTTTTAAATAAATAGCACTTACCGAGATTCAGCTGCAGCTTTCCTGCTCTGGTCTCCGGTCCCCGTCCTCCGCGTACAGCACTAATGAAGGGAAAGCCAACCAGCGGTAGCTTTTGTTTACTACAGCTGGCTGGCTTTTCCTTCATTAGTGACGCAAAAGCAAAAGCCAGCACAGGAGGGCATCCATTTCACAAAATGGATGCGCCCATGTGCTTGCTTTTGCGAATTTTGAGCTTGAATAGCTCAAAATGTTACATAGGAAGTTTTAAAAAAGAGAATGCTAGTATTTTTTTTAATGTTGCCTATCTATTTTTTTAAATAACATTTTTTACTAGACCATGCCTTTAAGGCAGTGGTCAAGGTTTACGAAAAGAAGTAGTGGAACTATGTTCCCTATTGGCCTGTCCCCGCTCCCCACAAACCCCATCGCAACGCCCCCTCCCACGCACAATACAATTCCCCAAACACACCTGCTGTTTAAGGGAATGTTCCATTGAGTCCTGCCTTGAAACACTTGTGTATAGGCGCGTTATAAGTGCCATATCATATCATTGCACCGAAATGCACGTTTCAACTTCTTCATACGCGTTTATTTTAAAACTAAACCATTCCAGACCGGTTTCTTTGTAAAATAAAAGTATAGGAGCAGTACAACTTTTTTTCTTAAGCAGAGGAGCACCACTCTCCAAAACCCCCGCCCACTTGCACCACTGTTTTGAGGTAGCCAAACAGTTTAGAGTTATTGGTTGAAGCATTTCTATCCATCACGTGTTGCTTTTGTTGAACACGTGATCACACCCACTCCTAATGCTGCTAAAGAGGATATCAGTGCCCCTCTGGTGCGCCTTCTGGAGGGCATCATTCCTGCTCCTGTGTGGGCTAAAGAGAATAAGACATCATTCCCTACGGATGCTGTTGAGGCTGTCCCACTCACTCCTCTGTGTCTAACAGTGAGGCTGTCCCACTCACTCCTCTGTGTGTAACAGTGAGGCTGTCCCACTCACTCCTCTGTGTCTAACAGTGAGGCTGTCCCACTCAATCCTCTGTGTGTAACAGTGAGGCTATCCCACTCACTCCTCTGTCTGTAATACACGTATTCCTCTGTCTGTAATAGTGAGGCTATCCCACACTCTCCTCTGTGTGTAACAGTGAGGCTGTCCCACTCACTCCTCTGTGTCTAACAGTGAGGCTGTCCCACTCAATCCTCTGCCTGTAATACACGTATTCCTCTGTCTGTAATAGTGAGGCTATCCCACACTCTCCTCTGTGTGTAACAGTGAGGCTGTCCCACTCACTCCTCTGTGTCTAACAGTGAGGCTGTCCCACTCACTCCTCTGTGTCTAACAGTGAGGCTATCCCACTCACTCCTCTGTGTGTGTAATAGGGAGGCTATCCCCCTCACTCCTCTGTGTGTAACAGTGAGGCTGTCCCACTCACTCCTCTGTGTGTAACAGTGAGGCTATCCCACTCACTCCTCTGTGTGTGTAATAGGGAGGCTATCCCCCTCACTCCTCTGTGTGTAACAGTGAGGCTGTCCCACTCACTCCTCTGTGTGTAATACACTTACTCCTCTGTCTGTAATAGTGAAGCTATCCCACACTCTCCTCTGTGTGTAACAGTGAAGCTATTCCACTCACTCCTCTGTCTGTAATACACTTACTCCTCTGTCTGTAATAGTGAGGCTATCCCACTCACTCCTCTGTGTGTAACAGTGAGGCTGTCCCACTCACTCCTCTGTGTCTAACAGTGAGGCTGACCCACTCACTCCTCTGTGTCTAACAGTGAGGCTGTCCCACTCAATCCTCTGTGTGTAACAGTGAGGCTATCCCACTCACTCCTCTGTCTGTAATACACGTATTCCTCTGTCTGTAATAGTGAGGCTATCCCACACTCTCCTCTGTGTGTAACAGTGAGGCTGTCCCACTCACTCCTCTGTGTCTAACAGTGAGGCTGTCCCACTCAATCCTCTGCCTGTAATACACGTATTCCTCTGTCTGTAATAGTGAGGCTATCCCACACTCTCCTCTGTGTGTAACAGTGAGGCTGTCCCACTCACTCCTCTGTGTCTAACAGTGAGGCTGTCCCACTCACTCCTCTGTGTCTAACAGTGAGGCTATCCCACTCACTCCTCTGTGTGTAACAGTGAGGCTATCCCACTCACTCCTCTGTGTGTGTAATAGGGAGGCTATCCCCCTCACTCCTCTGTGTGTAACAGTGAGGCTGTCCCACTCACTCCTCTGTGTGTAATACACTTACTCCTCTGTCTGTAATAGTGAAGCTATCCCACACTCTCCTCTGTGTGTAACAGTGAAGCTATTCCACTCACTCCTCTGTCTGTAATACACTTACTCCTCTGTCTGTAATAGTGAGGCTATCCCACTCATTCCTCTGTGTGTAACAGTGAGGCTGTCCCACTCACTCCTCTGTGTCTAACAGTGAGGCTGACCCACTCACTCCTCTGTGTGTAACAGTGAGGCTGTCCCACTCACTCCTCTGTGTGTAACAGTGAGGCTGTCCCACTCACTCCTCTGTGTCTAACAGTGAGGCTATCCCACTCACTCCTCTGTGTGTGTAATAGGGAGGCTATCCCCCTCACTCCTCTGTGTGTAACAGTGAGGCTGTCCCACTCACTCCTCTGTGTGTAATACACTTACTCCTCTGTCTGTAATAGTGAGGCTATCCCACACTCTCCTCTGTGTGTAACAGTGAGGCTATCCCATTCACTCTTCTGTCTGTAATAGTGAAGCTATCCCACTCACTCCTCTGTCTGTATTAGTGAGGCTATCACACTCACTCTTGTGTGCTCTATTGAGGTTATCACCCCTACTATTGACGCTAAAAGAACGCCACACCCATTTCTGATGGCATCATCCGCACCTCTGTCTGCTTTATTGCGTGTGCCTCCTTACTTGCACCGCGCTGCTTGTTTGCAAGGCAAGCGCGTTGCCCTGGAGATATCCTCCCACCCCACATTTGAAGAGGATATCACATCCGCGAGTGTGCTGTAAATAAAATCACACACAATGTTTGTGTTGCCCAGGTGGATATCACAGCTTCTGTGATATGCTAAGAAGAATACCACAGCCACCTCTAGGTGTGCAGTTAAGGAAATATCAGTCTCCACCACACACATGTGTGCTGCCGTAGAGGAAATAACACAAACCTCTGTGTGTGCTGCTAAAATGGGGCTAACAATTATTTCCAAATGCTGAACAACGTATCCACCCCATGTCTAGAAGTAGTTCATCCTCCAGGTCGCAAAGCACTTGACCATCAGAAGGTGGGGTCTTCACCCCACGCCTGGAAGTAGTTCATCCTCCAGGTTGCAAAGCACTTGACCATCAGAAGGTGGGGTCTTCACCCCACGCCTGGAAGTAGTTCATCCTCCAGGTTGCAAAGCACTTGACCATCAGAAGGTGGTGTCTTGACCCCACCCCTGGAAGTAGTTCATCCTCCAGGTTGCAAAGCACTTGACCATCAGAAGGTGGGGTCTCACCCCACACCCGGAAGTAGTTCATCCTCCAGGTTGCAAAGCACTTGACCGTCAGAAGTGGGGTCTTTTTCTGTTGGAAACGGCACGCTTATTATTCAATTAAAACAGCAAAATTAAATATCAGCGTTAAAACCCAGAGGGATTAGAGGTCACTGGGCGCGTAGGACGGTCGTTTATTTGCGTACGGATACCTTTCTTGTGGTAAATTATAATAGATTACGATGTTAGGCCGTATTTTTAGTATTATTCAATGCTTGTATAGCGTCACACGCCGTAGGCCTCAGGTCGCACACAGAACACATACAAAGGAAAACAAGAAAGGAAACAGACCGAGAATGCTAGAACCAAGAGAGAGACGCCAAATAAGTACCTAATCAATGACCCTATTAAACAGGTGTGTCTGGACTGCTCTATTAAAGTGGGTCAGGCAGGGGGCGGCCCATAGTGTAGCTGAAAGATCATTCCAGGCACTGGGGGCCCACGCATCAAATCTGGTTACCCCATTCTTCCGCAATTTGAACCGCGGATTAAAGAGCTCTTTGTCATCATTTGGCCGGAGCACTCCCCTACACGGCGCAGCCTTAAGACGGTCTGCCCGTTAATGGGATGCATTTCCAGTCGGACATTTAGAGGTCAAAGTGAGTGATTTGTGCGCGATTCCGTGCTTCACGGGCAACCAGTAGAGGGACTTTCTAGAGGTGGAGACATGGTCCTGCCCAGCAAGGCCATGAACATCCCACACTGCCCCCTTCTGGATAGTCTGAGATTAGCCAGAGAAGTACCCGCCAGCAAGCTTTTGCAGTAATCCAGTTAAAAATTGATAAGAGCAGAGGCCAGGAGGGTTCTTGGTCTAATCTGACGCAACAGTTTAATGACATAAGTACAGGATGACCGCAAATGGGAGGTGGGCGTTTACATCAAAAGATGAGAATCCAGGTATCCCAAGAGGGTTTTAACATAGAGAGCCACTGCCATAGTACAGCCAGCGATCAAAAATGGATTGTAGCCGGGACCCAGACTTTTTAGCCGAGGCCCTGAACCCGCAATCAGCAGTTCAGTTTTGTTGTCATTCAAGGCAAAAACAGGTGTAACCATCCATGATTGAATTGACATGTAAATCCGATGGATGGCATCTAAGTCCCAGACATAATCACCCGACAGTTCTAATGTTATCTGGGTGTTGTCTGCATAGTTCGTATAGCTAACACCTAGGCTGTCCAAGAGATTGAAAGGGGCCTGGTATAGATGTTAAAAAGAGTTGGCCAAGAGCCCTGCGGAACCCCACATGTCAATGGAGTGGGGCGGGGTTGACAATCGCCCGCAGTGGCCCTGTCAGAACAAGGCCCCGAAAAGGACTCTATCCAGGCAGCTGCACTCCCTGAACACCTTGACTTTAATCAGTCTGCTAACCAACAGGGTGTGATACACCAGGTCAAAGGCTGCTGAAAGGTCAAGCAGAACCAAGAGGGCAGTACAGTACACCAGGTGAAAGGCTGCTGAAAGGTCAAGCAGAATCAAGAGGGCAGTGTCGCCATTATAAACAATACCTGCAATATTGGACCTGAGGTCAAGCAGGCCATCTCAGTACTGTGCTTGGCACAGAAGCCTGATTGTCGAGTGCCAAGTCGATTGTCTCGATGAACTCCTGAAACTGGAGGTAAGCAATCGTATGCAGGATCTTTAATAGAAAAGGGACGTTAGTGATAGGCTGATAGTTGTGGGACATTGCAGCATCCAGGTTTTCCTTTTTCAGGAGGGGTGTGATCCAAGCCTCCTTAAGACAGTCCGGTACGGTGGCGTCTACCTAGGAGGCATTGACGATTTTAGTGATCCAAGGGATACATAAGTCTAAGGAATCCTTAGTGATGTTTGCCAGGCAAATATCCCCTTTACAGGACGTTGATTTCATGCCTCTTTCAGTGACCTGTCTAAAGGTGAATTTAGGCTGATCCGAATTAGGAGAAGGAAATGAGGTAACAAGAGATACTTAGGAAGGGGGAGTGATAGTCACCAGACAATGTTGTCGAGTTCTAATAGATTATCGGTAACTGCATATTTTCTTGGTTAATTCATCATGGATATTCTGACTCTAAAGATCGCTTTTTCCCATTACTAAAGACTGGGCCTTTTTCTATTCTAACTCTCAAAATCACGAAGAGTTCATTCGAACTTGATTTGGCATTGGCTATTCTGGAATTTCAATCGGCCTGCTTTGCCGGAATAATGGCTTGTGTATAGCCCTGCACGTCCTGCTTATAGACAGTTCAGGAAACAAGGCATGGAATTTTTTGCCAGGAATGTTCGCAGGTCCTTTTCAGTTCCCTACACCTGATCACCTCATTGCAACACCAGGTGTTTTTTGTTGTCTCCGTTTTAATTATTTTCAGTCGCTCTGCTGCCGAGGTGTCAATGGCCCGTGAGATGACCTGCTGAAATTGGTCCCCTGTGTAGTCGCAGATATACAGTAATTTAATGTAATGGAATAGTATTTATAGAGCGCTAACTAAGGCCTGAAGGCAACTAGGTACTAGACATACCGGCGAGGAAACAGAAAAGAACAAAAAACTCAATGGCCCTCATTAGGACCCTGGCGGATTTTTTCCGCCGTCGGCGGACTTTTCCGCCATGGCGTAAAGTCCCTTTACGCCATGGCGGATGGCGGACTTACCGCCCCATTCCGAGGTCGGCGGGGCGGTAAGTCCCCATTGACCAATTTACCCTTCCCCATTCCCATTTCGGCCCCATAGGGCTCAATGGGAGTGGGGAAGGCGTTAATTACGCCACCGTAAATTACGGTGGCGTAATTAACACCAAGGTCCCATAGCGCCATGGATTTTTACGCCCGCAAAAAGCGGGCGGAAAAATGACCATGGCGCTATGGGAACTCGTAGTTGGCGGTAAGGGGTCGGCGCAGCTAACGCTGGCGCAAACCCCTTACCGCCAGGGTCCTAATGAGGGCCAATGTGTTTTAAAAGATTTACGGAAGCTCAGATGGTCAAACATTTTAGAGCTGAAACGAGAGAGAGTTCCACAGACACGACGCAAGGACAGAAAACGCACAGCCTCCTGCGCGTGCTCTGCGAAATCTTGCCACTACCCAATGTTTCTGTGAGGCAGAGGAAAGTGGCCTAGCAGGGACCTATGAGATCAGTTTAGCTTGAAGGTCCTCGGCTCTCAAATGAGGAATTGATGGTGAGCAATGCATACAATCTTACATTTAATGTGGCTGCTCACCGGGAGCCAATGAAGCTGACGTAAGAGACTATGAGAATGGGAAAGTCGGGAGGCCCTGAGTGCCAGACGGGCTTCAGCATTTTGTAATAGTTGCAGCCACTGAACCCGGAAGGCCGGCTCACCAAAGTAGATTCCACTGCAACAGTCCAAGGAACCCAAGATTGATGCAGACACCACCTTATCACGAGACTCAGATGGCAAAAAAAGGAACCTTTTCTTAAGAATTTTCCATTTTGAAAGCCTGCGTTTCACACAGACGAAATTTGCAAATCCCGAGAGTCTGAAGGTAGAGGTTTACTAGGCTTCGGACAAGGTCCATAGAGCCAGGCCAGAAAGCAGTAGTCCAGGCTGCATTCGTCGAAGCGGAGTGAACTATCAAGATCTCTGTTTTATCCCCATTTAGCGTAAGCCAATTTTTGACCATCGAATCCCCACTTGCAGCCAGGCAATTTCTAAGTTTGGAAGGATGCAGGAGCATCTAAAGGAAATAGCAGCTGGGTGTCATCAGCTTATGTGTAAAAATGCACCTCATGTTCACAAATACGATCAGTGAAGGGGCATAAATAACGATTAAAAAGGAGCAGCGAGAATGAAGATTCCTGAGGGACATCACAGGAGAGAGTCACCAGTGTAGAGTGGAATGGAAAGAGAGAGACCGCAGGAGTACGGTCCGAGAGAAAAGATGTGAACCAGAGACCCCTGCTTTATCCAGACAACAGAGCATGACAGGATGATCAGTAGTATATAACGCTGCAGAGAGGTCAAGGAGAATCAAAACTCAGAACTCTCCATGGTCCTGAAGAAGAGTAAGGTCTGCTTCCGACGGAAATCATCACAGACTCTGTGCTCTTAGATGATTGGCCGAAAACCCGACTGAAAAAGATGTCGAAGAAAATGAGATTCCAAGAAATAAAAAAAACTGGGGGGCAACTATAACTTCGAGATCTCCATAAGAAACAGTCAAATTGAAGTAGAACGAAAGTTCTCTGCAAGAGGAGCATCCAAATACGGCTTTTTCAACAATGGAGTGGCAAGCGCATGCTTTAAGGAAGCTGGGATAACTCCCATGGTGGAAGAATAATGAGGGGCTGCCATAAGCAAGGGGATTACTTTAGGGGGCAGAGATTGAATAACCAGAGAGGAATAGGGTCGGCGGGAGAAGCTAATTTCAACTTTTGAAGTGCCACCGAATCCACACATCAGTCACCGGTTGGAGCTGAAACAGCTCAGACCTGTTTATCACGACATGAGGTCGCACTGATTGTCTACCCTCTAGGCAGTTCACAACCCTACCAGTCATGGACAGACAGATCTTATGAATCTCTCAATGAGGAACAAACTGATCGAGTCGTATAGAGCCTGTGCGCGTGACGGTTCAGATAAAGCACAGAAGGTACCGTCGACAGTAACGTGGCTACTTTATCTAGTTCACGTGAGGAACAAGAAGCTAATAAAAATATGGTTATAGCAACAGTGTCGCAATAATGTAACCTGGCAGAGATGACGGTATTTGTAATAGTGGGTGAAATGAAAATTATGTCAAGTCCTTTTTCAGACATTGGGCCTCATTCCGAGATTGGAGGCAGCCATGGCGCTAATAGCACTATGGCTGCCTCCAATAACGGTACCGAGTCCGCCCTCATTCAATGGGGACTTACCAGTTTATTCGGCGGGAACTGCAAAGGGACCTCA
The DNA here is from genome assembly GCF_040938575.1 of Ambystoma mexicanum. NCBI lineage: Eukaryota > Metazoa > Chordata > Amphibia > Caudata > Ambystomatidae > Ambystoma > Ambystoma mexicanum. The sequence goes on along the minus strand of NC_090932.1, from coordinate 71,852,306 downwards.
GAATAGGGCGCAAAGGGATTACCGGCGCCGGTGTCCTTACCGGTGCCCGTAACCCTTTTGCGCCAGCTTTGGAATGAGGCCCATTTTAGCAGTAAAAACAGCTCCTAGTGTCCTGGCTCATCAGAGACAACCATGACACTGACATCTCTTACCTCATTTTCAAGGATTTGGGCTCAAATGTGCTGTTCCAAATTAGGTATTGATAACTGTTCCATAATCACAGTACAAATGGATTCCTGCCATTTGAGCTTTTGCTTCTGGACTTAAGTCTTCATGGGATGCAGACATCTTGGCCCTATTCAGCAGTTCCCCCACCTCGTGTCCCCTGGGGGTCATGAAGGGGTTGGCATTTGGTTCTAGAGCTCTCTTTGCGTGTTTGACTCACTCATTTGGAACTCCGATCTAAGATGTGGCACCGCACTTTGGAAACATGCTAGATCGCTTTTCATAGAGGGGAATTAATGAGGAAACTAAGATGTCAATTTTCTCTCCTCAGGATTTTCTAGGTCATATTAGTGGCCTCTGCCATTCTCTCAGTATAAAACTGTAACTTTACTTTTAACATCTCCTTTTTGTGTTACCTTAGTTTTATTTTGTAGGCCATACTAGGCTCTCGGTGACCATCCGCTATTTATTTATTGGTTATTTATAATGCGCTTATACAACAAGAAAGTGTTTCGAAGCGCCACAGTGCAAAAGGGAAGGGAGCAGGGAAAAAATAAACAATGGAAATGACAATGAATAAATAAGAAAGCAAACAAACAGCGCTCCTACTAGGCCTTGTGACATTCGGAACGTGCACGTTCTTCCTTAAATCCTTAAACTTCAGTCATTAGTGAGAGACTATTCCAAACAAGAGGCGTTTGCTCTATAAAGACCCCTTTTCCTAATAGTTTTTCTTTGTAATGGTGGTTGCAGAAGCAGAGCGCGAACCTCTGAGTGCAACCACCATATGGTGTATGGTTGTTTTAGACTGAATAGGCTACTCCCTGGAGGGCTCCATGAGTGATAAAAAACAATCTTAAATTCGATTCCAGCTAAAATGGGAAACCAGTGCCACGATATGATATGATATGGCATTTAAAACGCGCATAAATACACAAGTGTTTCATGAGTCTCTGTGGGCTGGTGTATGGTCTCTTTTTTTAGCCCAAAGTCGCCTCCAAAAGCGGCATTCAGGGCAACATTTAGTTGTCGAATAAGGTTGTGTGGAAGGCAGAAGTGCAGGGGTTTGTAATAATCCCGGTGTCATTTATAACAGGCTTCTAGCACTATCACCATTGCCGCAGCTGTTATAAGAGACATGAAAAGACCATGGGCCTCATTGCGACTTCGGCGGTAGCCATGCTGCTATTGACGGCATCTGGGTCCGGGTTCCCAGAATGGGGAATTACCGGGCCATTCCGAGTTCGGAGTGCCCAGTAATTCCTCCCTCCAGGAACCCGGGCCCGGACCTTCCCCATTCCCATCTGAGCCCCCACAGGGCTCAATGGGAATGGGAGACGGTGCAAAGAACGGGCCGATTACGAGCTGCCTGTTGTTTGCTCCCTCTTCCCCTGGCGGGACCCGGTAAAGACGCCTGGTTTGACCAGGCGTTACTTACCGGGTCCCGCGAGGGGAGCTTGTAATGAGGCGGAACGGGTTTAACGGGTCCGCCTCGTTTAGCGTAGCCCGTTAACCCGTTCCGCCTCAGTCGTAATGAGGCCCCATGTCGCATTCATATTCAGAAGGAATTGAACAGAAATCAGTGAGGAAAGAACCATTAAAAACACGACAGGTAGGTAATTGCCCATCAGGTCCATCATAATATTTGCTGTGTGCCATTATTGTGCACCTGTGGCAATATGTGTGCTATAAACCTACATACATGCTAATAGGCAAAAAAGTTAAACACAAAACACCACTTGTAGCCAATGATTATTGGGACATAAAACATTTGTTCATGCCAGTAGTTGATGCTAACTCGAGTTTTGGCCTAGGGCTGTGGCTGTTTCGGAAAAGCATGGCCTTCTTCAGGGCAAAAAGATTTGTTTGGTGCAGTGGACACTTATTATTTTCACAATTTCATGTTATTTAAAGAAACAATGAAAAATGATTATTACCGTGTGAAAACCACGATAATGAACAAAAATCAACACAAGTAAATGTTATTTTCAATAGGGTCCTAGACCAATATAACAATTTTGAAATGGACAGGCGATGGAGAAGGAGCAGCACCCAACCAGTAAACCCTCCAATCCCAAACTGCTGAGAAACACCCCTTAAATAGTTCCCCAAAACAAGTCCTACTAACTATGATGCCAATACCCAAAAGAAGAAAGAAGAAAGAGAGAAAAAAGAGGGAAATAGAATAAGTCCATAGAGACAACTAAGAAGAGGCCCATGGGTACCCAATAGTTTTTCACCATGGTGTATAGGTGTAAATCTGTACACATGTGTCCATCTATCGCGTATAGATCCTTTAGGTTAATATGGTTAAAAATCTTTTTCCAAGGTCATGAAGATATGGAAAAGCAGGCTGCTACGATGCTTAGACCCAAATCCACATTTGTTCCCAATGACTCAGAGGTCCGACTCGAAGTGGTCACCTGGTTTTGCAGGATTTCCATTGCTGTTTTGGATTGAACTTAATACAGTTGTGTGGAAATACACCTTCCTGTACGATGACTCCCTTGTATTAAGTCCAAGAGTGGGAATATTAGTAATTCAGTTCCTTGTGATTTTGTTTTTTTGTGAGTGTCTCAAATACATCTATGTACTAGAGGTGGTATTTACCATTTGAAATATATTGTGGTCTGTATTGCTATGTTTTAATGAATTGATTTTGTTTTTTTTATATGAAATTTTAATCAATTTTGAAGAAAATGTTAAATATATTTTAAAGAAGGGTGCTAGCTACTACTAGCTACTAGCCCTACTGGTACCAGGTAGGAGCACCTTCTCAGTTAGAGGGAGAAGAGGAAGGGCAGGTGCTTCCAGTACAAGGAGGATACTGGGAGGATAGCTGAGAGGCAACACGTTTGTCTTGGAAATTGGTCTTTGGTATTAAGTGTGTTATAAAAGAACAATTATAATTATAAAAAAGTATGCTCCCTGTAGAAGAGGAAAGAGAGACCTTTCATAGCAGATGAATACCTTCTGTGTTCAGGACTCTTTACTTTTTGCAAGTCTCTTGACGAAGAGGGCCTGCTTTACCAAAATTAACACACAATTGTTCTTTTCCTTTCTCCAGTATTGAATTAGGGTGTTCACCCCCTCCTGTTAAAGGTCTATGAGGAAGCGCTTGAGATCGGAGCACTACCGCCAGCCCTCCATGAGGCAAATATAATCCTTTTACACAAAGCAGGTAAACCCCGGAAGAGTGTGCCTCATACTGGCAAATCTCCCTCATCAACCTCGACAACAAGATCCTGATAAAAATATTCTCACCACTAGGCTGCTCCCCTTAATGCCCGGGTTAGTGCTCAGCGACCAAGCAGGGTTTATACCTGGTCGCAACACCACATTTGGTATTAGACGAATGTTTGGAGTCATGGAGGCACTCGACCCCTCACACCAAGCCGTAGCAGTTTTGCTTGATGCAGAGAAGGCCTTCGACTCCGTCGAGTGGCCCTTTCGTTTCACAGTACTGAAGCGTATGGGTCCTGGAAAACACGTCCTTGAATTAGTATCTCTCCTATACAAATACCCCCAGTCTAACATTATCCTATGGAAAACTAAATCGTCAAGTATTGAGCTGCAGAGGGGGACCAGGCATGGTTGCCCAGTGTCGGCGCTACTGTTTGCTCTAGTAATGGAACCCCTGGCATCCGGTCTTCCGTCCCGGCAACTCGATAGGGGCCTCTCCCTCGGTCCCCATAAATTAATAATCTCCTTGTATGCAGACGATGTAGCCCTCTTCAACCGAAAACTTGAACCCAGTTATGCGAGAAGTGATCAGATTTGGCACCCTCTCAGGCCTGAAAATTAATCACACTAAATCAGTCATTTTCCTGCTAACTCCCAAAACTAAGAAATTCACCAATGACTATGGTTTTATGTGGGAGCACTCGAAGGTTAGATACCTTGTCAAATGAGAAATTATATCGTGCCTCCTATTGCAATGAATGTATGTATATTGGCCTACGCCAAGCTGCTTGTAAGTCACTTGCGAAGAAATCCATGTCGCAAGGTCCTGACCTTAAAATCAATGTAAGCCGCCATTTTAGGTCAATCCGCCATTTTAGGTTTGCTTTGTAAAGTCACCCTGTGAGTTAAAATGGTGGACGATGTCATTCCGAAATACAACATGGCCGTCTTGACCTCTGTATATATATAACTTGCCTGCAGGCCACTTATTGAGGTCGTGAACTGAGACCTTGTCCTTCGTTGACCTGTGTGTAAAGGATTACTCGTGCAATCAAACTAATCCACGAGCATATGTTAAGAACAATGTATTTGAATACTGAACTAAGAACACTTGTTTAACTACATTGTATTCATGTTTGAGAAGACCTGTATGGGAAATCCCAAAACACACAGTTGCCGTGGAGGCTTGTTGACCTATTTATTAAAAGCAAACTAGTTACATGTGGATAAGCAAACTCGGCATGAACCCTAGATCAGTAATGTATTAGAGGAATATTAACCTGAAGTAGGGTTGGACATCATATTCACAAATAGTATGAAAGAGCAATGAATTCTAATGTACAGCGTCTCTCACTGAACCACGCTGGAGGTCATTGTGTTGTACTGAGGGCCGATAGCTATCTGTTACTTTTCTTAGGAAAACTGTTCAGTATAAAATAAAGTTCTTTGTATGTTCCTTTGTAACACGTGTTCGGTGTATTTCCTTTTGGGGTACTCACCCTCGTTATCTTGATTTTGTTTTCACAACCTGGGGATTTTAATGTCCAGAACTCACCAAGACCTCTTTCAAGACAACTATGAAAAGGTTGCAGACGCACTTCGAGACAAAATCAACAGTTGGAAGCTCCTCCCCCTCACGCTGTGGGGACGCGTTTCTTTAGTCAAAATGGTAATTTTACCCAAACTCCTCTACCTATTTGCAAATATCCCATTGTCATTGCCACAAACATTTCTACGACGACTACGGAGTTTAGTGCTTGAACTACTATGGGCCGGCAAACCTGCAAGGGTAGCATACACAACCCTCATCCAATCAGTAACCAAAGGAGGTCTGGCACTCCTGGATCTAGAGAGATACTATTGGGCCGCACAAGCCCAATGCCTCGGCTTCTGGAACACCACACACTTCATTAGACCCCATGATCAAGTTGAGCGAGCCCTCGCACCCCCAACCTCCTAAGGACAGTCATAATAGGCCACATGCAAGTTCCACACACAGCACTAAATGTGATCCTTTCCACCTATGCAATCTAGAAGAAAATCGCAAGAAAATGTAATGTCCAGGTTCGATTCTCCCCTCACTTACCTGCAAGATTAATTCCCGGCATCCCTCTGACCGCCGAGAAGGTGTACCTAAAATGGGCGGATAAGTTACACATTAACACAATGGACAATCTCTTTGCAGAAGGAGCCTTTCTGACTCCCCAGCTAGCCTGAGACAGAGGAGGCGACACCGCCCTGGACACATTCACTTATTTCCGCCTCTGTCATGCCCTCCAGGCACTTTTCCCCATGTTTCCACAGCAACCCCCCATGTGGCAACTACTTCATGGGGTGTTTCAATCGCAAGGCACAGGCAGGCTGATTTCTACCGTATACAGAACTCTCCTAGTGGACACGACCCATGCACTCACAGCCCCGAAAACAATATGGGAAAGAGCTCTGGAGGCCACGATTCCAGACGAGGACTGAGCCTACATTCTAAAACAGACCCAGAAGGTGTCAGTAAACACGTGATATAAACAAATCCACTTCAATTATTTACACGAGGTCTACCACACCCCGGAGAAACTCCAATCACAACGCCCGACGATTCCAGCTGCGTGTTGACGCTGCAACGCTCCCACAGCAGACTTTCTCCATCTCGCTTGGACTTGCCTGCCCACAAGACGATTCTGGAACCTGGTTCTCAAAATGACATCTGCTATAAAAGGGACACCCCTGGAACCCGATCGCATAGTAGCTCTACTAGGTCTAACTAAACATCTGCCGTCTGCAACAAGAAAATTGACAGGACTACTACTGATACTGGCATGCAGTAAAATCGCAATGTCGTGGGACGGGGAGAGACGCCCTCCCTACAACAATGGCTTAAAGACATAACCTACTGCCAAGCCACTGAAACTGAATTTATCAGGACTCTGCCTCTCCACGCACGACCCCCGGATATTTGGGGCCCATATATTTCATACCTAATGTCTTCCTCGAATGGAAGCTCCTCACATGGATCATCACCGCAGTACAATCGGCAAAGACTTTGTGCTTAATTATTTATGTACCACGATGCCATGAACAAGATAACCTTTGAGTACACGATATCCTTTATAATTTGTTGAGGGGGGCCGGGTTCTAATGGCGCACTTTGTTAATGTATTTGTTTTCCTTTTGGAAAAACCCCAAAATAAAGTTTAAAAAAAAAAATTAGGGTGTTCACCCTACATCCCCCTCTGCTGGGCTCAGATCCTTTCAATGTCATAATAAAAAGTTCAACATTGGATCCACCTGATCTGGGCTCAGTTCCCATTCAATTCCAAAACAAATGTTCAACATTGGATCCACCTCTTCTGGGCTCAGATCCCTTTCAATTTCAATCAATTAGTCTCCCTCCACCGGGCTCGGACCAATTGTGATATACTTTAAATTATCAAAGACTTTCGAATGTGCAGGGGGTTTAGCTTTACCCGTTACATGATCGCCTCAATCTCAACATTCCTTTTACTCATATTCAGCTCAACGTTGGATACCTAACAGAGACGTTCGAATGAGCATCCATGTGGCGCTGGACCACTCTGTTTATGGTACTTTTTCTTAGTTTCATAAATTTCAATTGTAAAGTTCAAATCATATCCACATTGATCTTTCCAAAGTCTCACACACTGTTCTCTTTGTACAATGTTGATGCTTGCAACCTTGCTTCAAAAGACAAGCTGGTTTGGTATCAGTCTGTCCCACTCACCAGCTGCGCTATCTTTTCTGATGCCGATTTGTTGTAGGAGCCAAGGACAGTGCCACGGCGGCAATAGTTCCTCCCCACCTTGGTTATATACGCGGGAGAGCCCAGGGTACCTCCGACACACTGTGCAGGTTTGATAAGCCTTACTTCTTGGTCTTCGGTTCCTTACTTTCCAAGGCTCATGAAAGTAACGGTCTTCAGAGGTCATGGGTGCTTCCCTCTGTGCAACTCTTTTTGGTCTTGCTGTCTTTCTCCTTGTACTAAACTGCCATTTTGGAACTGCTGTTTCCTCGTGTGGTTTGCCTCGCTCAGAGTGCACCTTCGGGGTTCACCTTCTATCCGTGGGGGGAAGTGTGATGGAAATCAGATGTGTGTAATAATCCATAATTGCCTGACCTTGCCTGGGCATGGTGTTGGGACATGTCAGGTATACAGCTATGTTAATCCATTGTCACTCATGCTGAACTGTCCGTGAGGAAGTGTCTGTGTTGGAAATGGGGAGGGGGTTCGAATTCCTAGGTATCCTACCTGAAAGGATGAGAAAAAGGTGTTATTGGGAAGGGGATACAGCGTCTCACCCTACAGTGTCCCATTTCCACTCCCCAAGGAACCCTCATCCAGATGATCCTCCCGCACTAGACCATCCCCATGAACTGGATCCAAAAGCGATGCGCGTGTCCTTGCCACCTGGATGACAGATCCCTGGTGACTAGCAGGTGAGACACCTTTACATTTCTCACAATACCCAAACAAAATATCAAGGGGATACATCAGCTAAGGTTGGTGAGATACACAACCTCCTCCATGCACTGCAACAAGTTGGTCCACAAAAGGTATGGTACATCAAGAAGGCTAGACCTCTCATCTGGGTTATGCATAAAAAGCACACAGAAAAGATTCTGTGCACAGTGCAGTCAATGTGCTTGCCAATCAGTCTGCAAGACAGCAGACTGTATGAAAGTTAGTGGCAGCATTAACACGCTCTGGTACATTCGTAGCTGAGGACATAAAAGCATGTTTAGATGCAAATAGTCCTAACCCACAAGGTTTCCCCAATACTTATACCTACTCTGTAAAAGAGAATACAGTGATGGTAATTATCCCTAGGTCAAAGAGAGGTCCTATTGATAGAGTACTACCTAATAGGCAGAATACATTCAAATTAATCTCTGCAGCACATGAAAGTGTATGCACAATCCACTTTGGGGTGTCAGCTAGTACACAACTCTTGCAACTCTTGTAGGATAGATACGGTGGCTGGAGCTTAGTAAAGAAGTACGATGGTGCATAGAAAATTGTTCCATAGGTTTGCAAACAACAGTGGACAATTCCCCAAAACCACCAGAGAACACACTAGTAAAGGTGACAGTGCCAATTCAATGCATGTACATAGGCCACACAGGTCCCATGACACCCGCCAACAAGCACAATTATTTGATGGTAGTGGTAGACTTGTGCACACGATTTGCCTGGCTAATTCTATAGAAGAGAGCAGATTGTAAGGAGGTCATAAAAGGATTGCTGTCCGTAGTAGCTATGACAGCAATGAAATTGCTCCAAGCTGACATTGGGCCAGCCTTTTCCAGCAGAGCCTTAAGAGAGGCCATGTCAAGCTGGGTCTGTACTCTGCACTTCTCACATCTGTTTAGTGCATAAACCAATGGGGTTGTTGAGAGAGCCAATGTGATAATAAAGCAAGCCTTGACCAAATCCATTCTCTCTTCTGGAGGTAACTGGGTAAGTCAAGTACCTTAAGTGCAACATAGCAATAGCAACCTACCACGCCTCTCCCAATGTGAGGGTAAACACCTTCTGAGTTGTTTTTTGGCACTCCCATGCATCTGCATGACTTGTACCATCCATGTAGTTCTCTCAGCAGGCCAGGCCAGCTGCTTCCTATAAATCTCCTGAGAGACTCCATCCATGGTGATGAAGCACCAAGACAAGTCACAGAGCACCGTGAATTCTGACCTCCGGTGAAGGTACTCATTGACCCAAGAACAACCGTCCTGCCAGCCCAGCCTCCTACAAAAGGTGTGTGTCAAGTGTCAATGAAACACCTTAAACCAGCTCCAGGTGGTTACGCCCCTGTTCCCGAAGGAGGAGACTTGGGGGCTCATTACGAGTATGGCGGTATTGTGGTGGAAACTACACAGTGGCGGAATTAGCATTACCTCCATTTGTTGCCACTGAATTACGATCTGGCGGGTGCACACACATACCAATGGCACTAATGGTAGTTCCACCCAGTGAAGTTACTTCTGAACAACCAGTGGAATGACCTAATTCTGCCAAACAGAGGCGGAATTACCGTTACAGTCATAGCAGTCAGCGGAATTTCCGCTGGTGGAAATTCTGCCAGTGTAAATTTGTCATCGCTCTGAAAGGAAGCACCACAGCGGCCATTTTGGAAATCACAATCAATCGAATATCTTGAGAAAGGAGTGCCATCCAGACACCCAGCTAAGGCTAACATGCCCTCAGGAAAGGGTAAAGGCAGGGTTCCTGATATGAGCCAGTCTAAGCCCAAATTCACAGAGCAGGAGCTCACGGTGTTGGGAGAGCAAGTGGTTTCCCACTCTGAGGAGCTGTATGGGGCATCGAACAGGAAGACCAGCCAACAGCACAAAAACAACATGTGGGTGGAAATCAGTGACAAGGTGGTGGCCGTAGGGCACATCCAACGTGAGGTTGAGGACATGAAGAAGAGGTGGAATGACCTCAAAGTTAGGATCAGGAGCCTCATCTCCAATCACCTCTGGGTGACAGCTGCCACTGGAGGTGGCTCAGTGGAGCCCTTGCTACTGTCACCATGGGAGGAGAGGGTCAGTGGGATACACCAGGCCCGGGAGGACAGCTCAGCGGCAAGATGGTCGCCTTGGAAGCAAGACGACACGGAGCAACAATGGCTCGATCCACGGGTCCGCACTTAGAAACCTCTGGGTATTTAGTGCATTATAAATAACAAATCATATCATATAATATCATACTGCACATGGTCGTGATCAAGGGCATGGGCACGGCAGAGCTAGGAGCCAGCAGCCAAGCTGACTCTGGTGAGTACCACAGTGACACATCCACTGATAAATGGACAACCATGCAGGCATGCGCGAACACCCAGAATGCCATGCAAGCAAGCAACGTGACCCCAAGCAAGGAATCACCATCCATGTGAAGCACCAGGCCACAATGACAGCAACCAGTGGCCACAGGACCCCATGACATGACACCCAACTTGTCCTTGCCCATGGATGCACAACTGTTAATAGTTGCACCGCAGCCACTATCCCCTCAGCTACTGTGGCCCATGTACAGACACATTGAGGAGTGCACATCTGATAACATGGCCACCTGAACCACACACAACCAAATGCACTACACCCACCTGACTTCACCACCAGAAACCTGCCACCAACAGACATGATGCACCACTGGACAGGACAGGCTGTAGCCAAACACATCCAATGGATGAAGCACCAAATCAAACTTCCCTAACCCACACCTGGCCATCCAAATGCAATGTATGCCATGTACACAGCGGGCAATGCATGACACCAGCCCGCCTAGGAGGCCCAACACACAGTGACGACCAAGAACAAGTGACAGTGAATGTTGATTTGACAAGCGCCCCATCACCAATGTGTTAATGCCCATCTCAATTTGTCCCAACAGGAACGCAAGACACCAAGGAAGGGACCGAGGATGCTGGCCCCTCCATGACACCAGCACCAGCTACTGCCAGCAAGCAGCCAGGCCAAGGCAGTTCGGGGAGTGGGAGTGTGCTGTCACAGAAGAGGCACCAGGCCATTAGGCCACTGACAGCCACTGGGGCCATCCAGACGACATGCCCACAGGGCCACCATATACCCCAAGCGTTCAATCACTTCCTCCAGCAACAAGCCAGGACACAACCACATCGGGTCTGACTCCGGACGGACATGTGCGTCAGAGTGTGGACGACAGCCTCCAATCAGAGCAGACCAATGCAGGCATGGGTGCCTGGGAGTATGAGCATGTCTACCCTGTGTCCAGCCACATACATTCTCCCATCCCCCAATTCACACCTGAGTCCTCTACCCTGCACAATCTCTCCCCACTGCACACACCACCATCCCACTGTGATTCCTGCCGTGCCTTGTGCTATGCGAGGGACTCGTCTGATGATCCAGCCAGGAATGCTTGCCGTCCAGGGCAGCATGAAGAACATGACCAAGGCCAATCTTCATGACCAGTACCAGCCCCAACACTCCAGGCCATCTTGCACCGTCTGGATCGCATGGCACAGAGGCAGCCGGAAATGCATGCCATTGCTCAGGAACACATGGGGCATGCTGAGGCCATGAGTGACTGCATCCAGGGGGCATTGAGATGGTTGTCTAAGTCAATTGACCGTCTCTGCAGGAGCAAAGTGACTTGCAATGCCAGCCTGTGCCTCACAAGATAGAGGGTGCCGGAGCTGGCTGAACAAATGTCCTCGTCGCATCAGTCCATGGCCAGCCGCCATACATCTCAACATGGACTATCTACAGGGGAACGGGCAGGGAAGCTCACAGTCTGATACCCCTACTCAGGGGTCATTGGCAAGCACACCACCCAGGTGCTCACAACTGCGTGCCTCACATGCTGCCAGACCTGCAGACAAGGGAGACAAACGCAAGCACTGATGGGTGCAGTTCTTGGTGTTGGGGATGGTGGTGGGGGTGGGGGGTGGTGTTGGGGATGGGGTCACCTTGTTGCTATTAACAAACACACTTGAATCGTTATCAGTATGATGGTTTTCATTAGATGCAATTCTGACATATCCATTCATTGCATGTATGTGTGTCACGTCTCTAGAGCCAGAAATAATGATTCATGAGCTCCTGGCGGACCATCCAGCCTTCCCTTGCTTCACCATGTAAGGGCTGTGGTGCCCTGTTCCCTCCTCCAGCTCTTCCTCATCAGAGCTGGGGGGGGTGGTCATTGTCCTCATCTGCGGACATGTCAACATTCCTGCTTATGCACATGTTGTGCAGCATGGCACAGACCACTGCGATTTTCCATACTTATTCAGGGCTGTATATCAGTGCATCACCTGTGTGATGTAGGCACCTGAACCGGGATTTCAGAAGGCCAAATGTCTACTCAATGCATGCTCTTGTTCTCCTCTGTGCCCCATTATAGGCTGTCTCCAGTGGTGTAGAAGGGTTTGTCAGGGGGGTCATTAGCCATGCCAACTACGGGTATCCAGCGTCACCTGCAAGATAGGAATGGACTCTGCGAGACATGGCGGTGTGAGGGCCATGGAACAAGTCAATGGTCATGATGTGTGTGCCCCAATATGCATGACTCAGTGGATGGGCACGGTGCACCTTGTGTACATCGGGGTAGACGAGATTTGGGCTACATGGCTCCCCTGCAGTCATACACGTTGTGAGAGTTGGACGTCATGTGGTGTCTCTCACAGCTGTGACATTGGCATTGCACTGGTCAACTATGATGTGGCAGTACGCCATGTTGGGTAAACGGCAATGCTTACTTCTGTTGTACGTTGGCCTAATTATGTGGTGCTGCCTAGCATGGCTGAATGTCCTTTGTGATCGCATGTTTCACATATGTGTCCTGATTTGGGTCAGTCAGGGTGCCGGGACTATTCTGTGAATTGTTGCTGTTGCATCATGGGACTTGTGGTTCATTCACTTTGCTATTGCTAACGTGCCCCATGTGTGTGTTAGTGCTTCTGGCAGTCAGCTCTGAGTGCTACTTACCCAGGAGCCAGGTGTGCTGTCCTCTGTGCCTCTTCATGTATGCAGGCAGGGTGCTGTTGTGCAGAATCAGTGAATCATGTGTGGCCCCAGGATATTGGTCACAGCAGTGACTGATGGTGAGGTCGGCATTGCAGGTCATCTGCAAATTTCATTGAGTGATATTGTTTCCGGTTGCGGTATGCCTGTACTGTTGCCTGGGGTGGTACCAACACCACATGGGTGCAATCCAATGCCACAATGGTGTTGGGGAAAAGGGCAATTCTTCAGAACTTTGCCTTGGCTGCATGCACCTGTGCCTGTGTGATGGGCATGGAGATGTGCAGATGTGCGTGCATCATTAGGGCATCCAGGACTTGGTCCAGCACCTTTGAGAATGTGGGCTGGGACAGGCCATGCAGTGTCTCTACTGTGTGCTGGAAGGCACCTGTGCCACAGAAATGTAGGACTGCAAACAGCTTCAGCAGGAGGGGAATAGTTGTCCTGATGGAAATGGCACTCTGCAGTTGTGCCTGTGTCAGCGTGATCAGGTCGACAATGGTTACAGTCCAGCCTGTATAAGGTGACTAATTGGCTGTCCGTGTGTGTCCATCGGGATGGTCGGACACGTGGTATTGATGTCCTCCGCAGCATGCATCTCCTACGACTTGGTTGCACCTGTTAGGTGGAAACCTGTGCAGTTCCCTCTGGGACCACTGCAAAAGATTTAGGACTACAGGTGTTTGGCGGTGAACGCACTTGGTAGCAGTCTGTACCACACAGATTCACTTGGTAGCTGTGGCTGAGCAGTCAGACTTCCCTCAAGAAGAGTTGAGCAGTATGTGGAGTATACAAAATAGGGCAATCCTTCACAGCAAGACAAGCAAACACGCAACAAGGCTTAGTGTAAAGATATTACGGTATTTATTTATAATGAAACATCTATGAAAAACACTATGTGACTTTCACGGCAAACAAATCAAACACAATTACTCTGCGAAGAAGAAACGATCAATCCCCCTAGCAATAGTTCGACAAGTCTAGGTTCTACCGGCACCACTTATTTACAGACAGAGGTGTATACCTCAATCTAGATGGCACTCGAATATTAGTTAGGACGGGAGAGAAAAAGATAGGCAGGTTACGAAATCAACACAGTTCAATACTTCACGGGCAAAATGTACGGTAAGAAGGCAAGAACCACAATAGATCATAAAGTTCAGAGGCCAGGCCCACTCGGAGAGAGGCAAGGCGCGATGTCCCAAAAAGTCTCTAGTGGAGATGCATTCCAGTCTTTGTAGCAAATTGTTATCGGCAAATTGAACTAGTTCAGAACAATAAATGAGAAAAGCTTGGAGGCGACCCAACGGAAAGGAGAGGATTAAGACACCTCACTCGAACCGATCGAAAGGGAAGCCAGGCGGACACGGTACCTTGTTGTGGAGGGCAGCTCCGGCAGGGGCAGTTGTTCCTGGTGGTGGATGCATGTCGGATCTTTGCCAAGAGTAGAGAGGTTCTCATCGTCGAAGAAAAGTGAAGTCCGGTGCACCACCAGGGAAGAGACCAGCCGCGGAGTGCTCCGTCACAAGGCACCACCTTTTGGTCGCGGTACAGGGGTAGTAGCTATCCGGTTGCTGGAGTGCGCTGCACGGGCAATTCGACCACTGCGTCCTGAGGCGAATGAAAAGCAAAGGGGACTGGTTGTTCCACCAGTCAGGGGAAGAGACTCTCCGGCAGGGAGATCTCCTCTGTCGTCGGGAAGTGGTGAGTCGGCTCAGCAGGGCTCCACCGGAGGTGTCGTTGTTGCAGGTCGGCTCAGCGTTACCCTCATCGGATTCTTAGGTCCTGTGGCGACTTCTGAAGATCCAGTCCCAAAAGCCCTGCTTTTATGCAGAAAACCCCCATTCATTCAGCCTAGCTGTCAATCAACACATGCTAAGTGGTGAGCGGGAAGGCTCACCACTTGGGCCAATCACTCCAGAGTGCGACCGGAGTTGGCAAGGCAACTCGGTCCAGGGTGCCTAAACCCCCTCCCACACCCCTGTGGTAACCCAGGCAGAATGGCACCACTTTGGAGGGTCTCTGTACAGAGCCCGCCAAAAGTGGAAGAAAGGGCTCGACCTTTGGTTTAGGAGTCACAGAGACGAACACAGACGCCATTTTACAAACCGAGTTCTGGCAGAAAATACCATCCGATAAACCTATTTAAGATAAGTAGATCGGTGGTACGTTAGAGATTAACGAGAAAAAGTATCAATCTCCAACAATGGGACGAATCCCATAGGGTTATGTCCGGGGTCGAACATAACAAGTAGTTTCCACTGCCACCAGCCAAAACTCGACGAGGGGGGACGGGACAGTGCCCCCTCGAGTAACAGATCCAGGAGTAATCGAATTACCCCTACTAGTACGTCCACAATAAGATGGTTGGTACTAGTCCTGTTAGTAAATTTAGGTCTAGTAAAGCCAATGGTGACTTTACATGCCCGGGGAGACAGGAGTCAGTCCCCAGGTATGGAGTCTATGGTCGGGGTCCTCTAGGACGCCCCAGTGCTACGGCACATAGGGTGCGGTGTAACACACATAGAAAAACACATGAGACCCTATGGAGTAAAAGACCCCATAGCCCATAGAACACATTGACATTCAAAGGAATTACACACATATATGTCCAAGAGTGGGAAAAAGAGTCTCACTCTTGGCAGGATGGAAAAAACAAACTCCCGAAATCCAGCAAAGCTGCTGGGGGACTCACTAGGTTAGGAAATTCAGCCTAAACAGAGAATTCTCCCTAATACTCGCCCCCCCCAGACTAAGGGACAGGAGGATTTAATCCACTCCTTGATGAATCGCATACCTCTAGTCGATGACATACATCCTAGAGACACCATCAGCATTTTGCTGGTGACATCCTGACCTGTGCTCAATGGTGAAATCAAACCCTTGCAGGCAGATCGACCATCTCAATAGTTTTGGGTTTTCCCCTTTCATTTGCATTAACCATCTCAAGGGTTGGTGGTCAGTCTGAATGACAAAAGTAGAACCATACAAGTACGGCCTAAACTTCTTCAGAGCCCACACGATAGCAAAGCACTCTCTTTCGATTGTTGCCCACCTTGTTTCAGGATCCTTCAGCTTGCGGCTGATGAAGCAAACGGGGTGCTCCCTACCTTTCCCATCCAGTTGACTGAGTACGGCACCTATTCCTACATTTGAAGCATCTGTCTGCACAATGAAGTGTTGGCGGTAATCAGGAGCTCTGAGTACTGGGGCTTGGCAAAGAGCCTTTTTCAGGTTTTCAAAAGCCTGATTGCACTCCTCGTTCCATCTAACCTTTTTAGGAAATTTGGGCGAGGAGATGACATTCAGTGGAGAAGCTATGGTCCCATAGTTCTCTATGAAATTCCTGTAATACCCAGTGAGGCCTAGGAAGGCTCTCACCTGGGTTTGAGTAGTCGATGTTGTCCAATTTTGCACAGCTTCAATTTTACTGAGCAAAGGCCTTATTTCTCCACCGCCTACCTCATGCCCAAGATAGACTACCTTACTCTGTCCAATTTGGCATTTGCTCGCCTTTATGGTCAGATTGGCTTGTCCAAGAGCCTGCAAAACATCTCTCAGGTGGGTTACATGTTCTTCCCAGGAATTGCTGAACACTGCAATGTCATCCAAGTATGCCATGCAGAAGTCCTCCATCCCATTCAGAACCTGGTTTACCATCCGTTGAAACGTAGCAGGTGCATTCTTCAATCCGAAAGGCATTACCTTAAACTGATATAAGCCAACGGGGGTAGAAAATGCAGTTTTCTCCTTGGCATGGTCTGTCAGGGCTATTTGCCAATAGCCTGACGTCAAGTCAAATGTGCTGAGGAACTTGGCGGCGCCAAGTTTATCCACCAACTCATCTGTTCTTGGCAAAGGGTGGGCATGAGTCTTGGTGACTGCATTAAGAGCTCTATAATCCATGCAGAATCTAAGTTCTTTAGATCCGGCCTTTGGTACTAACACAACTGGGCTAGACCATGGACTAGTAGAGGGCTCTATTACCCCGAGATGAAGCATCTTGCTGACCTCACCTTTGATGTGGGTTCGTACGTTTTCTGACATGCGGTATCCTCTGTTTTTGACTGGCAGACAGTCACCAGTGAGTATGTCGTGCTGGCCCCAAGGGGTCAAGCCTGGCGAAAGCGAGAACAGAGAGGCAAACTGATTCAACATAGATTTGCACTCTTCTTGTTGCTCGGGTGTCAGATTGGAGGAGAGATTTACTCCTTCAATTTTTTCATCTAAAGGTAAGCCTCTGAGGAGATCCGGAAGAGCTTCACTCTCTTCTTCTTCCTCGGATGACGCTAGAAGCAATGCTCCTACATCAGGTCGCGAGACATACACTTTAAGTCGGTTGGTGTGAAAGACTGTCAGAGCCTCCTTGGGATTGCCCAAGTCCACCAGATAGTTAAACTCTCTGAGTTTACCCATGACTCGGAAGGGTCCCATCCACTTATCTTGCAAGGCCCTCTGCCTTGTTGGGATCATAACAAGAACAAGCTGGTCTTGAGCGAACTCAACCATGTTAGCCTTTTGATCGTGCCAGTGCTTGACCAATGCTTGTCCAGCTTTCAAGTTATCACTTGCTTCCGTCATCATGTGTGATATTCTCCTCCGGAGACCTATCACGTAGTCAGTCGCTCTGACTGGCTTGGGGGAAGGAGCACTCTCCAACCTCTCCTTAATCAGGGCCAATGGACCTCTGACGGGATGACCATAGAGAAGCTCAAAGGGAGAATAACCTACTCCCTCCTGAGGGACTTCTCTATAAGCAAAGAGAAGGCATGGCAGTAGAAGGTCCCACTTTCGCTTAAGGGGTTCCTCTAAAGCACCTATCATGCTCTTCATGGTTCGGTTGAACCGTTCTACCAATCCATTGGTTTGTGGGTGGTAAGATGTTGAGAACTTTTAAGTAACTCCACAGGTTTTCCACATGGCTTTCATGTAGTTGGACATAAAGTTTGATCCCCTGTCAGAGATTACTTCCTTAGGAAACCCGACCCTAGTAAAAATACCAAGGAGGGCCTTAGCCACAGCCGGAGCTGTAACAGTCCTCATAGGAATTGCCTCAGGATACCTAGTAGCATGGTCTACTACAACAAGTATAAACCTGTTGCCTGAGGAGGTTGGAGGATCAAGGGGACCAACAATGTCAATCCCTACTCTCTCAAATGGGACTCCCACAACTGGGAGAGGCACTAAAGGTGCCACATTCTTGGTGCCAACCTTACCAGAGATCTGGCAGGTGTGGCAGCTCCTGCAGTGTTTTTCTACTTCAGCCCCCATCTTCGGCCAATAGAAGTAGAGAGAGAGCCTTTCCTTAGTCTTCTTGAAACTCAAGTGACCAGCCAAAGGAATCTCGTGGGCTAACTGCAAGAACTGTGGTCTGTTCTCTTAGGGTACTACAAGTCGTTTGTAGTCTCCAGGTGCAGACTCGGTCAGTTCACTGTAGAAGAGGCCATCTTCCCAGTGCAACCTGTATTTCCCAGGCTCTTGCCCTTCAGCCTGAGCTTCTGCCTGGTGGCGAAGACCTTCCAGAGTTGGACATTCTCTCTGTCCCTTACTGAAGTCTGCCCTGCTGGGTCCACCTTCTGCCAGTAAAGACTGCAGCTCAGGATGGTCAACAGGATCCAGATCTCCAATGAGTTCCTGGCCTTCCATTAGCTCTTCCTCAGAGTCTAATTCTACCACACAGGGTTGTACCTCCCTCTCAGCCTCGGCTGGAGGTGGAGTTACGGGTGTAACTTTGGACAACCGCGGGGAAGTCCGTGTGGGCTGCACTGGAATGCTGGCTGCTGGTTTCGTGATAGAAGCCTTAGGTTTCCCTTTCGCTTCTGATTTCTTGGAGACAGCGGCTGACAATTCCAGTGGAGCAGGAGTGATTTGTTTCTTCATCATCTCCTGGAGAGTACCGCGCATGGTCCTCTCTCGTGCGGGTCTGGTTAGCTCCTGTAACCGTTTACTAGGAGGTCTGGGAGTATGCGATACAACTCCGAGAGTTTTCAAATCGTTACCCAACAGTACGCGTCCTGGTACCTCACTCTGTATGCTGACAGGTATCTTCACAGTCATGTCGTTACACGGGATGAGAACTGGTAATTGGGGAAGCATCTGCACAGGCCCTCCAGCTAACTTGGTGAGGCGTTTGGGTGCCTTAGCAACATCCTCAGCCTGAAAAAACGATGTATCCACCACAGTTATGCTGGCCCCAGTGTCCCTAATGGCAGGAGTCTCCTGACCATTCACCTGGACACTGTCTTTATAATACTCTTTAGTATTATCGGGGATAGAATTATAGGCATCTAAATTCTGTTGTTCCCACAACCCCAGAGATACTAAAGAAACGCTGGCTGAGACTCCAATGGGTTCGTCAGCTAGCAGTAGAAAGTTTCCACTTGCCATTTGGACTTCCTCCTCTGGAGCGAAGGCTAAGGAGACAAGCTGGACCCCTGAAGGTTTACCCTTCCATCTGGGATCTCCTTTCACGTGATCAGTCGAGCCACAAACAAAGCATTTACCGAATGCTTTCTGGAATGGTGGCTTGTTCTGACCTCCTTCCGGTTTGGCACCAGAAGACACACTATTCTGCGGTGGTTTTCCTTGTGGCTTACCCTTCTGGTTTTTTTGGGGCCCTCTTTGGAATGTGAGTTATTAGAATTCTCTTTTGAGTCTTTTTTAGGCTGTTTTCCCTCATCCTTTTTCTGAGTTGCCCCAGAATCCTTGTGAGTAGCCCTGTTGGCAACCCACAAGTCAGCAGTCTTAGCTAGTGCCCGGGAATCCAATTCCTTCGAATCAGCCAAGTGCTGTCTGAGCTCAGGAGAACAGGCATCATAAATAGACTCCAACATAAAAAAAATCCTCATACCCTCATAAGTGTTCACTTTGTAACCCTTAATCCATCCCTCTAAGTTCTTCAACCCTTCACTCACCCAGGTAGCCCAAGGGGTACCATCATGCTTTTTGAGGGTTCTAAACCTCTTAAGATACTGGGAAGGGGTCTTCCCGAATCTAGCTATTAACGCTAGTTTCACACTTTCGTAATCCGTCTTATCCGCCTCCCCCAACTCCATTACCACATCAGTCGCAAAAGGAGGGAGCCTAGAGAACAACCAGGGAAGTAAGGCATTCCCGGTGATGTCCTGGAGCCCATGATTGTATTCAAACAGTTTCAACCAATCCAACACATCCAATCTCGGTTCATACATACCCACTAATTCCTTCGGCATCCGGGGTCTTTTGGGACTGGAGCTCCTAGAGGAACCAGAGGAGAGAGAAGCATTTTCCATAGACAACTTTTTCATCTCTAATTCGTGATTAAGTTCTATTTCCCTGAGTCTTAACTCAGCTTGCTTCTGCTCAGCCTGGGCATTCATCCGTCTGAACTCAAGCTCTTGGTTTCGTTCAGATTGAGCCAAGAACCGTTTATATTCTAATTCGAGCTTCATTTTTTCAAGTTCAGAATAAGCAGGGTTACTCGTGGGACCTGGTATGGGCCTCGTAGGTACAGCTGGTAAGGCGGGTAGAGGAGCAGGGGAGACAGTTTCGTTAGCCTCGCCATCCTCGTCAGCCTCTTCATCGCTATCATCAGAATTATGACTTATATCAACACCATTACTGTTATCTACATTTGCCAGAGAAATTGGCTCCTCTGAACCAGTACCCAGACTTTGGTTCACCAGCAATATCTCGATTAGTTCTAACTTCTTGCCTCTTACAGAAAGATTCTCTTGCCTACAGAGAGCTCGCAAACTCTCAGTATTTTCACCTGACAAGGACTCTTGACTGTAAGTTTCCATCGTAGACATGTTTTTTGAAAGTTGCTTTTTGTGCAAAGTTTTGTGGTTAGTTATCCTACAGTGTCGAAAAGCACTCTAAACTGTATACTCGATACAAATCCCACCGCTGTACACCAGTGTTAGGCGGAAACCTGTGCAGTTCCCTCTGGGACCACTGCAAAAGATTTAGGACTACAGGTGTTTGGCGGTGAACCCACTTGGTAGCAGTCTGTACCACACAGATTCACTTGGTAGCTGTGGCTGAGCAGTCAGACTTCCCTCAAGAAGAGTTGAGCAGTATGTGGAGTATACAAAATAGGGCAATCCTTCACAGCAAGACAAGCAAACACGCAACAAGGCTTAGTGTAAAGATATTACGGTATTTATTTATAATGAAACATCTATCAAAAACACTATGGCACTTTCACGGCAAACAAATCAAACACAATTACTCTGCGAAGAAGAAACGATCAATCCCCCTAGCAATAGTTCGACAAGTCTAGGTTCTGCCGGCACCACTTATTTACAGACAGAGGTGTATACCTCAACCTAGATGGCACTCGAATATTAGTTAGGTCGGGAGAGAAAAAGATAGGCAGGTTACGAAATCAACACAGTTCAATACTTCACAGGCAAAATGTACGGTAAGAAGGCAAGAACCACAATAGATCATAAAGTTCAGAGGCCAGGCCCACTCGGAGAGAGGCAAGGCGCGATGTCCCAAAAAGTCTCTAGTGGAGATGCATTCCACTCTTTGTAGCAAATTGTTATCGGCAGATTGAACCAGTTCAGATCAATAAATGAGAAAAGCTTGGAGGCGACCCAATGGTAAGGAGAGGATTAAGACACCTCACTCGAACCGATCGAAAGGGAAGCCAGGTGGACACGGTACCTTGTTGTGGAGGGCAGCTCCGGCGGGGGCAGTTGTTCCTGGTGGTGGATGCACGTCGGGTCTTTGCCAAGAGTAGAGAGGTTCTCGTTGTCGAAGAAAAGTGAAGTCCGGTGCACCACCAGGGAAGAGACCAGCCGCGGAGTGCTCCGTCACAAGGCACCACCTTTTGGTCGTGGTACAGGGGTAGTGGCTATCCGGTTGCCGGGGTGCGCTGCACGGGCAATTCGACCACTGCGTCCTGAGGCGAATAAAAAGCAAAGGGGACTGGTTGTTCCCACCAGTCAGGGGAAGAGACTCTCCGGCAGGGAGATCTCCTCTGTCGTCGGGAAGTGGTGAGTCGGCTCAGCAGGGCTCCACCGGAGGTGTCGTCGTTGCAGGTCGGCTCAGCGTTACCCTCGTCGGATTCTTAAGTCCTGTGGCGACTTCTGAAGATCCAGTCCCAAAAGCCCTGCTTTTATGCAGAAAACCCCCATTCATTCAGCCTAGCTGTCAATCAACACATGCTAAGTGATGAGCGGGAAGGCTCACCACTTGGGCCAATCACTCCAGAGTGCGACCGGAGATGGCAAGGCAAGGGTGCCTAAACCCCCTCCCACACCCCTGTGGTAACCCAGACAGAATGGCACCACTTTGGAGGGTCTCTGTACAGAGCCCGCCAAAAGTGGAACAAAGGGCTCGACCTTTGGTTTAGGAGTCACAGAGACGAACACAGACGCCATTTTACAAACCGAGTTCTGGCAGAAAATACCATCCGATAAACCTATTTAAGATAAGTAGATCGGTGGTACGTTAGAGATTAACGAGAAAACGTATCAATCTCCAACAATGGGATGAATCCCATAGGGTTATGTCCGGGGTCGAACATAACAAGAAGTTTCCACTGCCACCCGCCAAAACTCAACGAGGGGGGATGGGACAGTGCCCCCTCGAGTAACAGATCCAGGAGTAATCGAATCACCCCTACTAGTACGTCCACAATAAGATGGTTGGTACTAGTCCTGTTAGTAAATTTAGGTCTAGTAAAGCCAATGGTGACTTTACATGCCCGGGCAGACAGGAGTCCGTCCCCGGGTATGGATTCTATGGTGGGGGTCCGCTAGGGCGTCCCAGTGCTACGGCACATAGGGTGCGGTGTAACACACATAGAAAAACATATGACACCCTATGGAGTAAAAGACCCCATAGCCCATAGAACACATTGGGCCTCATTACGACTCAGGCGGTAAGGGTTTTACGACGGCGTAAACAGCGCCGACCCTTACCGCCTGAGTACGAGGTCCCTTAGCGCCATGGCGGATTTAACACCTGCTTTTAGCAGGTGTTAAAATCCATGGCGCTAAGGGACCATGGAGTTAATTACGCCACCGTAATTTACGGTGGCGTAATTAACGCCTTCCCCACTCCCATTATGCCCTATGGGGCAAAAATGGGAATGGGGAAGGGTAAATGGGGATTGGGGACTTACCGCCCCGCCAAGGTCGGAATGGGGCGGTAAGTCCGCCAACCACCATGGCGTAAACATAGTTTACGCCATGGTGGTAAAGTCACGGCCCAGGCGGTAACTTACCGCCTGGGTCGTAATGAGGCCTATTGACATTCAAAGGAATTACACACATATATGTCCAAGAGTGGGAAAAAGAGTCTCACTCTTGCAGGATGGAAAAAACAAACTCCCGAAATCCAGCAAAGCTGCTGGGGGACTCACTAGTTTAGGAAATTCAGCCTAAACAGAGAATTTTCCCTAACAGCGCCTGTCTCCTTCCCTGCTGTGGTCCAGCATGCTGCTATAGCTAGATGTAGAGGAGCAGATTGTGGAGCCTGTAATCTACGTCTGCTTGTGGCTGCATGTTGCTTAGATGTGTGCTGGGGGTGGGTCTTTTATACTCCACATGATTGGATCTGGTGCACCTGGGCCTTCATTTGTGTCACCTATATGCATTTACCTATACCTTTTATGTGGAGGTAGTTATCCAGGGTTTTTGGAGGAATAACCTCTGATTTCTGGAGGTATTTCTACTGTTTTTGTACTTTTAATCTTGCGGTAATGGGTTTTAGCCCTGATGCTCTTACCGCTGATCTCTGGTGGATTTAGCGCTTGTTCTGATTCTACCAGAGGTAATTCCGCAGGTGGAATTACCGCCGATTTTTGGGACACTCATAATTTGGCGGAGTGGTAAAATTGGCAGTAACAGAGTTGCAGCAAATGTTACCACTTAGCACCAAACTCGTAATGCGGCTGTCTATCTTGAATAACCTTTCGAGCAGTCAAGAAGATGAACTCATGATGTTAACCATTAAAATGGAAACCTCCTCATCCTAAAATAATTTGACTGTTGTACTGGGAACAGATGAGCCAGACACAAAGCTAGAAGTAAAGTCAAGCACAAAGTCCATCCGAAGATTTTCTGACCATCCAATGTGCACTAAAAACTGTTAAATATTTGGTGGTGCAGTGATCCTGTTCTAAGCTCTTCTGTGTATAAGTATTCTCACCTTTTTCATCCTATTGACCACAGGACATTTTTTTATCCCAATGGAGATCCCAATGATCAGCAGACAGTTAAACATGTCAACTTTATATGCAGCACATGCAATAGACCAAATGCACAGAGGGAGAAGCAGGCTGCTGATGGGGGTGGATTCGCGACACAAATAAGCCTACACCCACTAGAGTTAGGGCAGTCCTGGATATGTCAGTATAAAACCTAGAATGCAGCTTCAGATACATACACTGTCAATGACAGATTAATCTAGGATAGTGTCCCCTAAAATGCAGGTCATAGACACCTATGGGAACATGCTGAGGGCTGAGATAGAAGCCTTTGCTCAGGGAGCACTGACTGTTATACCCTGAAGATGATCTTCAAAGGTTAGATGACATGGCGGATCATGTATGTTTTGTGAAATATTTTGACACCATTCTTTTTGGCAAACAAAGACCAGGGCAGTGCCCAAACATATCAAACTGGGAGCACTGTCCTGTTCCATTGCTGAACTCACCACCAGAGTTTAAGACACTATTCCCATATGTACAATCACCCCAGGAGAAGGGAAGGATTGTAGAGCAGAACTATAAATTCACCCTCCACCTGCAAACTTGGCAAGTACATGCAACAGACACTTTAGATTTAGCATGTAGAAATACACATCTAATGTAGTCCTTCAATTACACTAATTTTGTATGTAATATGTAGATCAAACTATCTACCCTCGTATCCAAATTGGAAGGATAAAGAGGGTACATTTTGGGAGACAACTGAACAGCGTACCAAAGCAATGCAGGAAAACAGAACTGAACATGAACAGTGTGCGAGTAATATGCTTGTGTTACTCATGGAGGAAATTTGCTTTACCTTTCGAAATCTTTCTTTGCTGGCCCTTACTTGCAGGTGGGGGCTAAGGACAAGCAGAGCCATGCGCAGTGTGCAAGTAGAGTATTCGTGTTACTCATGGAGGAAATTTGCTTTACCTTTGGAAATCTTTCATTGCTGCTGCTACTTGGAGGAGGGGCTAAGGACAAGCAGAGCCAGGACAACCATACAAAGACACATCTCTGGTGTCGAGCGTGTGCGGTGTGCGAGTAGTGTGGTTGTGTTACTCGTGGAGGAAATTTGCTTTAGCTTTGGAAATCTTTCTTTGCTGGCTGTTACTTGGAGGAGGGGTTAAGGACAAGCAGAGCCAGCACAAGACTGCAAAGACTCATTGCAGGCGTGAAGCGCGCGCAGTGTACGAGTAGTGTGTTCATGTTCAGTGGTCGGCTGGCCTGCTGGGTTGCAGGCTAAGGGGCTCCATCGTAGAGCGGGTAATGTGATGCATTGCTATTTACTGAGCTATTGTTCAAACGTATCAAGCACACGTAAAATCTTGTCACCCGCCCGCCGACTGCAATTTGCTATATCACTCGGTCTGGGGTCCATTTGTGGATACCGAGTGGGGATTTGAAATACACGCATTTCACCTTTGTTTACCTTGGCCCATGCGAACCTGGTGAACTGTAATACTCCTGTTGGCCAGATACACTGCTGAATAGTGGAGCGTCTGTGGGCGCTGGCCTTTGAGCTCCTCTGATACTGATTGAAGTGGGGGCTAGACTCTGACTTCTTGAGCCTACTTACCCTATGATAAATACTGGCTGAAGCGGGGGCCACATTTTTCACTTGAGACCAATTATCATCTGACTTACCGCTCATCACACCATTTATATCAGACACCGCCACGTTGCCACCAGCATACTGTCATCAAGAAGAAGGACTTACGATCGACACCCCCTCATAGACCTATTATGGACGAAGAGATGCTGGCTGCTATCACGCTGCCCCTACCCACTTTCACCCGCAGAAAATGGGGCTGTGCTGGCTCTAAATCTATCTATGCCGGTCAAAGGGAAAAAAATCAGAATTTTTGGTGGTGACTGCAGTGTCCAAAGGCAGGCCCTCATTACAACCCAGGCGTTAAGGGGTTAACGGCGCTGTAAAAGGTGGCAGCGCCGTTAAACCCTTAACGCCTGATTACGAGGTCCCTTTGCGGGTGGCACTTTAACGCCTGCTTTTAGCAGGCGTTAAAAAACCAACCCGCAAAGGGACCTAGGAGCTAATTACGGCACCGTAATTAGCGCCTTCCCCAGTCCCATTGAGCCCTATGAGGCAAAAATGGGAATGGGGAAGGGCCATGGTGGCATGGGGAATTACCGCCCCGCCAACCTCGGAATGGGGCGGTAATTCCCCATTGCTCCATGGCGGAGTCGGTAAGTTACCAGCATGGACCATGGTGCTATTAGCACCATGGTCCAACGCCTGGGTCGTAATGAGGGCCCCAGTATCCTTAGACGCTGGAAGGCGAAAGATGCCCCCACAATTCATACATGGTTCAGAGACCTGATTGACACATACGAATGCGAGGACAGCTATGCTAGAGGAACCACACTGGCGTGTCACCCTAAAGATATCTGGGCTCCTCTGAGGTGATACTTGAACCCGGAAGCAGGGGAGGGGCCAGTGATCCCCATGCCAGATCCGTAGCCCCTTTCGGTCATCTGTGATAATGACTCACTGTACCATTATGTGTGAGGATGTGTACGATTTATGTGATGCAGTAAATGTACTTTGTATGTCAGCGGAATAAATAAAATTTAAAAAAAAGAAATTGAAAAAGCAATGCCAGAACCTGATTACATCCTTCTTTTTGCCACCGGGTGAGTCATCAGTGACTTACCCAATAGTACATACAGCATTAGGAAATCTCCTGAAAGTGATTCCTGCAACTCACAACTGGCTCCACCAAAGCAGGATCAAGAAGTATTGTCAGTATCCAGTATTTAATCAGAAGCAAGCGCTGCTTTCCTCAAGAAAGTGCCATTGGGCCGTTCGATGGCGGATATCCTGCATGCCATGATGGCTTGTTCGGGGAATGCACTACATAATGGCCAGTGCACTTTGTGCACAGACTTCTCCTCCTCCTCTCCAGCACTGTCCCCTACTCCACTCCCCCTGCAACGGTTATCGTAGATGATGCGTTGAATTGAGGATGGCAAAGGAGAGGCGAGAGATGTCTGTTCAGAGAGATAAATCGTGTCTTCTGTCTTCTGGTCTCCTTATATGAAGGTATACACCGAGAGACCAAAACGAACACGGCATTACTTGAATCGTTGTTGTTCAAGTTTGACCACATTGACCTGCAAGTCGCTGCGAGGGAGTTTCTTTTCTCCAGGAAATTTGGCTCTGCTGAAACACCTCCATTGACAGTAGAGGAAACTATGGGTATGGTCACTAACGAACCAACACAACAAGTGGCACGGGCGTCTAAAGTCACCCCACTTGGATCAACTGAGAAGGAAGCCCCTGAACAACGGGCTACACAGGATCCAGTGGGTGAGACTAATGCCCCTTTGCCATCTTCTGCTTGCCCTGTGATCCTGCAGGCTCCCATTGGGAAACAATCCCGGGTAACATGCCAGGCACAGATACCACACAGGCGGCAGTCTGGGGCGAATCAGGAATTTGACATCTCCTCAAACAGGTTACCGGCTCAGCCCGAGATTTTGGACATCAATATGTAGGACGCCATAGCGGGAGAATCGGTGGAGGAAATTCTCAGCATGGGTCCTGTCTAGATGTTGGGAGGTCAAGGACAAGCCCGTTCGTACACCATCTTCATGCTGTACAGAAATTAAGCTAAAAATATGCCCTCCACGAATGCAAAAAACAAGGGGCACGTAATTTCATCAAATCATTGTATGCACAGAGTGGAGTGAAGGCAGCCATGTCTCAGTTGGATTGGGCGGGGGCCTCAAAGAAGGACATATGCCAGGCTGCATGTCAATTCGCCTCAAAGAGCCCACAGGTCGAAGGAGCAGGGTCTGCTCCTCCTGAGGGGGAGGGGGTAGTGTCTCATTAGTGACCAAATCTCCTCTACAAGTTGACACTGGTCTGCCCCGCGGTGCCCTGCAGTCAGCCCACGCCCCAACTACAAATGCAAATTTGCTGGATCAGGGGCTTGTTTTTGTCATCCCACCCAGGTCACAAATGCCACAGGGGGGCTCTAAGGACTGTGGGGAGAGTAGACAAGATTGTTTCCCCAAGGGCCCATTGGGCCTGGAGAAGTGGCTTCATACATCTCAGAAGAAGCATGAGATGATTTACTAATTGTGATGATCGAAAGTGTAATTCCTGAAACCTGCTCCTCTATTTTGAACCGCACCAAATCTACTATCTCTGTTACAAGAAATACCATTGTTGGGAGGTATCACATTGGGTTACTTGGATAGAGTACTCTTTCCTGATTGCTTCAGATTATATCAATCAGTGATCTATCTTAAATCCAAACTTGTGATGGACACGTTACTGAAGGAGCGAGATAATCTGAGATTTTTGGGTTATGATTTGCTACCATTCAATGTCAACCTTCTGTAGGGCAAGGGCTTCTGTAAGGCTCAGGGGCTCCAACAAAGCCATAGAGCAAAGACATTGCAACAACTGGGACATGGAGTTACAGTGGAAGATCAGGTTCTTGCCTTAAAAAGAAAAGTCATAAACTCCTAGGAAACCCGGGACTGGTCATGGCTCCTGGCATCGTCCTCATGTTAGACTTGGAGGTCTCAACTTGGGTTTTCGGATGTGGCCCTAAATTGGAAGACTCGCTGCTTCTCTGTGGTTTCCTTTAATTGCAGAGGACATGTTCACCTGTTTAATAATCTATCTTTGGCTTCTTCATTTAGGTCACACATGGTGCTTGTTTTACAGGAGAGTTAGCTTAGGGTGGATCCTGCCTTTGATGGCTACTGTGTCTCCCACCAGCCCACAAAACAAGGTGTGCATGGCCGCCCATATGGTGGTCTACTGACGCTAGTAAAAACATCTCCGTCAATAAAGGTGGTTGCTAGCATTGACGTCCACTTCAGGGTGTTGACCACTTATATTAGACTTACAACAGGAGCGGACGTGAATGTGCTGGTTATTAACATCTATTGCCACCAGGGCACGGGGGCAATGACAAAGGTGGGCAAATCCATCTCTTTATTTGTGGCAGACCCGTAATTAGCGCCTTCCCCATTCCCATTGAGCCCTATGGGGGCTCAAATGGGAATGAGGAATGGTCGGGTGAATGGGGACTTATCGGGTCCGCACAGGTTGGAATGTCCCGGTAAATCCTCATTCACCCAGACCGGACACGGACCCGGGTTTGGAGGCAGCCATGGCGCAAACTCGGAATGAGGGCCTATGTGTTTGGGAGACCCTGGCTACTGGAGTACTGCTCTTGTTTTGAAATTCAGAAGACAGAGATAAGTGATCACTTTATTTTGAAAGTTTGCTTCAATTTTCTAGCCAACGTGCCTGGTCAGACTGCAATAATTCTGGGATGGCGTGCTGTGGCATCCAACGTGCAAGGCAATCGTCTACTTTGCACACCCCACATGCTACTAAGGGTAAACCAAGCTGTTGCGGAGGTTACAGCCGTTAAATCTAAGCTAGAAATGTGCACCATGTTCTCTGTTGGGAACTTTGAGTGTTTTGTAGATAGTATAATTGCTGCCTAGACCTCCAGGGCAGGTTCCATGAAGACTTGCTTACATCTCCACACTCACAATTATAATGCTGATGTGATTGTCAGACGTAGAGAATTAAGATGTTTGCTCAGGCATATTAAAAACAACTCCAAGATCTCCAAGCTGTCCAATGGGAATTACATCAGGAAAGCACAGCCGCAGTACAAAAACTGGCTCCGTGCATCCAGAGCTGATCATTTGCAACTGGATACAGAAATAATGTTATCTGCACTCTTAGATAGGGACTCAAGATCCTTCTAGACGTTGATTAATGCAACTGGAAACACACAATGGGATGGATGGTGAATGGTGTCACAGAGGAAGACTGGGTACCTCATTTTGAGTCCCTGTATGCTATGCCCACCCCGCAAGTCAGAGGTACAGTAGCTCGGAATTTGCTAGGGTGACCCTTTGGATATTACTCTATCTCAGCCATATTTAATTGAGTTAATTGGTAACATCAGTAACTCGAGGGCACCAGGTCCAAATGGGCTTACACATAGGTTGTTTAAAAGGAATCTGTCACTCTGGGCAAAAATTCTACACACTTTACTTCTCAACATCATTGAAGTTGAGCAATTTCCTCCAACGTGGGGCAGTGCCCACATTATTCCCATTTACAAGAGAGGGGATAGAGCATCGCCATTCAACTACCATCCAATATCCATAATTGTCGCAGACTCTAAACTCTTTTCCGGCATCCTATTACAACACCTGCAAATCTGGGCCAATAGCCACAATATAATACCCAGGTGGCAAACTGGATTCAGGAAAGGGATGGGTACCATTTTGAATGGTATGCTACTTAAGTGTGTACAGGGTAGGCTTGGTCAAGAGGGAGTAACCCGATTTACATGGTTACTATCGACCTTGCAGCAGCATTTGATGCTGTCGATAGGGCACTGCTGTGGCATAAATATCAGAAATGGGGTATTCCACCGGGTCTTCTAAGACTAATAGTTCTGCTCCATAGCCACTCGACCATATAAATAAGGCAGAACCATTAAGGTTTGTTGTGCACCCAATAAAATCATACAGAGGGCTAAGGCAGGGGTGCGTCTCAGCCCCTTGCCTATACAATCTGTACATGGCTGATTTGGATCAGCATTTACAGCCGATGGCCTGGACAACTCCAAAAATATCAATTTTAAGACCTTTATGGATGGACTATGCAGACGATAACAGCCCCAATGGCCTCCAGCTACTCTTGAACGGGTTCTCTGCCTTTGCGAAGGCCAATTCTTTAACACTGAACCTGGTAAAGACTAAGGTGATGCAACTCTGTAATACCCGGAAACAGGTCACAATCAAGTGGCGTGTGCATTCGGAGGTGGTTGAGACCATAGACTCTTTTCAGTATTTAGGATTTAAGATCATTCCAAACAATCGCTCACATCCATTCGATCATGGCTTTTATCTAAGGCCACCAAATTGGCCTATCAATTACAGAGGATGGACTACAAATTTGGCAACTTCTCCTTGCTGCCCTAGAAGCGCTTTTTCAAGGCCATCGGGTTTGAAATATACAATCCAGTACTAATTCATTATTTGTCTTTTTTGGAAGCCTCAATATGGAAAAGGGTCTTGCATCTTCCATCCTCAACACCGTTTGTAATCATCCGGTACAAACTGGGGAGCATTTAGCTGAAGGCTAGAGCATATTGGCATTACCTACCCTTATGTGGGAAAATGTTAACTGCATCAGAGAGCTCATTGTTGGGGGACCTTAAAAAGGCATATGATCGTGGAGAACTTCGTCCCTTGACTAAGTTAAAGGGGATGGCACACATTCTTTTGGCTGAGTCCGGGGGCTCAATGTTAGATCTTACTGGAAAACTAGACAGAGTAAAGAAAGCATTATTAGCAGCAGATGGGGCCAATACTATCTTGGAACTTCTTGCATATCCATCTTTAAGCCATCTCAAACATGATCATAAAAAATGGCATCTTAGACCCATATTTGTCAATCTATTCGAGCAAACAGGTGCAATACACTTGTCTTAGATTTTGGTTAAATTTGGTTCGGACCAAGGAAGTATTACTGAGATATGGATTGACAACAACAGCTACTGCTTTCTGCAGATTTTGCAACGATGAAACACAAATAGAGACAGTCAGGAATGTACTGCTGGTATGTGATGCTTTAAAACACATTAGGATAAGAGCATTCTATAAATAGCAAAATGAATAGGCAATATCACCAGATTACTGTTTGTCAGGTTCAACGACATCAATTGTAAATGTTGCCTCATCCGTCTTTGATGTAATTCTTAACGTGAAGGATGTGTAGTCTATCTGAAAAATAGAAAATATGAATTGTCTGAAGATGATCATGAGCTATGTTGATTGTAAATGCAGTCTCACTTTTAGGTGTTTTTTTTCACTGGAAAAGATATGTTATCTTATCTGCAAATGGAAAGATGAATTGATTCTATTGTATTTGTATGTTTATATTTTATTTTTACACTTTTTCTTTTAATTCTCATTTTTTTTTCGTTGTTCTTTTTTGGTATTTTTAATAACTTGTATTATTTTGCTTCACTTGTTCCTTGTTATGTTGTTAAAGGTTGAATTGAATTTTAACCAATAAAAGAAAACAGAAAAAATATTACGAAAGCCGGAGGCGTTCCAATAGGTTGGAACATTGGCACCAGGGAGTGTTAAAAAGACACAGAGGTATAGCTACCAAAAATATTTCACAAACCTATGCCATTCCCATAGGCAAAGCATGCTAATTAATGGCAAAATAAGCACCTTTAAATGAGGTAATTAGAGAGATAGATACATGGAGAAGGTCAGGTAATTGGTCGGCAATCCTTGATAGGATAGGTCAACTAGGAAAGGTGACATGATAGGTCAACTAGGAAAGACCAGGACCAAAAGACATGTGAAAAATGCAGAAACCTTGTGCACCTGGAAAGAAGCTGTCCTGGAGATTCACAAAGTGGCAGGACAGACCAGAGAGAAAAACGCTCTTGCCGCTGATGACGACTTTGTTGCATTGCGGCAGGGGAACATACAAGCTTAGAGATATGGTAGTAGATATAGTTCATATCATCCAAGGGGACCTAGAAGTCCTATAAGGGGAACAAGTAGTTGTAGAACTTCTGAATATTACAGACGTCCTGCACACGCTGTCTACCAGTGTTCCAGATTGGACTACCAACACATGGACAAAGCATCTGACATAAATGAACCTATCAAAACAGACTCAGATCCAGGCCATTTCAGAGTCCACATATAGCTTGCTGAGCAGCTTCAAAAAGACTTTCTGTGGAATATCAGCGAGGGACAATGACCTTATGTCATGGACACTTCATGGGAACCTGAACAGTCCCGTGCCAGCAAGGCCACCACTATTTTGTGAGGAATTGCAGTCCAGGGGCGCCATGCATCAAGTAGAAAGTCAACTAGTACAAACAATCTCTGAGGTGCCCTACACCCATGCCTGTGTGACAAATGAGGGCTCTACCGTCCATCTGTATTCCGTGAAAGATTGTCTGGGAATAGTCCATGTAAGATGCCAGAACCTTTTGAAGATAAAGCCCATGTTCAGTCAAACTGCACCAAATGTACACTGAGTGCAATTTGAATGGAAACCTTTAGTAGCAAAGCTCTACTACTACCTTATGGATCCTACATTGTGCAGTTTAGTGCTTTGTGGTTTGGCGTGCTTGTGGGAGTTGCCAGCCTGCTCACTGCCTCAAAGGTGGTAAAATGTTCTGACATCATCCTTCATCCACCAGTACGTACTGAACTAGTGCTATTAAATTGACCTGAAGTGAAGCTAACGCCTCTGCAGTTCCTGCAGTTATCATTGAAACTGGCATATCTCCTGAACATGAAGATTCACATCATCAGCACTACAGAAACCTTTCTGGAGACATCAAACAGAGCACTGCCGATGGCCAGAGACCTGGTGGAGAAAACACTACAATGGCCAATGGAGGTTCAAGCCCTCCTAGAAAGCTCCTTTTCAGCAAATGGGAGTTCAATCCAGGGATCCCTTACTGACTGGCTGCCGAATTTAGTTTTCTGCTTCAATCTGTTGACAAGTATATTGAACTTTTTGGGGAAAATAGGCTCAGGGAATATGCCTATTTTCTGTATGCTCGCAGCTGGGTTCATCCTGATCCTGATCATCTTTTTATTTCGCCGTGGCGGATAACAGAAAATATGCTTAATGCACTAGAGCTCTATCCTGACTGACAGATGAGAACTGTTTGGAATCTTTAGTGTGATGAAAATCTACCCATATCTGGATAAACATCAGCCTTACATCGACGGACAGCTGTCTGATGACCTGTATCTGCCAGAGCAAGCTCTTCTCAAAAACATATATTCTTGTGTCCCTTCATTCTTATTTTAATGATGCCTAAAATGCCTCCATGGCTTGTTAAACAGCTCATGGGGGGATATGTAATTTTAGTTTTCAGCCATGCTTAGAGCATGAAGATTTGCATGAAATCTCAAGCTGTCTAGCCTTTCGGGCGATCATATGGTGAAAGCCATTGAAATATATTTAAGCAATGTGCTAATATTATCAAATAGTAACAATTCCATGTTCAGTTCGAATGTCTGGGATGTGTGGCAAACGTATCTATTGTTTGGGGACACACTGATACATAACAATAACAATACTGCACTCCATCAGTCCGGAAAGTGTTCCAATTGCCTCATTTGTTTTGATAAATATAACTGAATGTTCCCATAAACAATAACAATATTTTAAGAAACTACAATAGAATTCAATGCTTCTGGACAAGGACAACATATGAGGGAAGAAGGAGAATATCAGCGAAACGTTTAGGTAACACAGTATTGACCTTGCTTTAGAGATACACCAGCTCCGAAGACTATAAAAAGATTAGCTTCGCAGAACAGTCTCAGAAGGAGATGGGCTGTTTGCAGATGAAGATGGAAGGGCCACCCAGAAGCAGACTGGAACATCCCTCCATGCAAGCCAATGGAGCCAAAGGGGGATTGCCCTTCTTTTTTTCTGGCCGGATTTGGAAGCTTCTGAAGTTGGATTTTTGGTTTCTGAGTTTCAAAAAGAACGTTCTCTCTGCTTTTGAGAAGAACTACTATTTCTGGCTGATCGGTATGGGGAGTATCCCTACCCATGGCAATCAGCTCACCACCTAAGGATAGATGATTTAAAATTGGCTTTTGTTTGTACCATGGTCATTTCCAATTGACACTAAACCCTTTAAGGCATTTTTATCCATTGTTGCTGCTTTTTGCTAAGAAGACTAGGGCTGTACCGAATAGCATGTTTAGTATTCAGCCAAATACCGAATAATTTCTCAACTATTCGACCAGGGCCAAATAGTGAGCCAAATTGTTGTTTTTTTAGTCAAAAATATTCTAGAGCATAATAAACAGCATTTCAATTAATAAACTAAGGAGGCATTCTATTGCATGGGTACATATCTATTCATTGGAAACATCTCTGTAAGCTTATGACAAAAGACAAAAAAAAAACAAAAGTAATGGGAAAAGCCCTCACTCCTACTAAGAGTAACCTGTAAGGGGAAGGTTGTATTTTAGGAAAACAAGCCTTTCAACATTTTCAGCTAAGAGGCTACTTCTGGGTTCAGAATAAATATCTCCAGCTGAACTGAACACTGGTAGGAGGAGGTGCCAAGTACACACGCGCAACTTTTGCCAACCCTGGAAATGAACACTGTTCATGTCCCACCACTCCAGCGGGTCTGCAGTTTTAGGGAGCAGCTGATCTCTCTAAAAGACAGTGAGCTCAGTGTCCAGGGAACTTATTGACTGACTCACACCAGCCGTGGACTGCTGAACAACACTGTCCCAGAATGCCCATATGCCACATGGTGGAACGCTCTTCTTGGGTGGTGGCTCATCCTCTTGTGGGTCAGGGTCTGCAGGTTGCCCCTCAGGGGGGAGGACTGTTTACAGAGGGCTAAGGCATTAGAGTGCATAGAACATTTCACATTGTTGGCCACAACATCATTGCTGAAAAATGTTAATTTGAACCGTGGATCGATGCCTGTCGCCACACAGTAGATAGATATAGCCTCAATGTCTTTGAATCTTGCCTCTACAGCCTTTAATAACTCTGCTTTCACTAGCTTCACACCAGTGTCCCTAACCTCGCCAGAGCTCAGTTAGGCCCTTAAAGCTTTCACAGCAGGAACCACCAAGGAGATGCTTGTGCATGGGAGCAAATCTCCTTTGTGAGCTCTGCAAAGGGTGCCAACAAAGATAACACATTTTCTGCCAAAATCCACTGGCAGGCAGAAAGATTTGACACTTTATCGTCCTCCGCACAGTACAAACTTACTGGCCGCCTCTGCCCTACCAGTCGCCCCAGCATCAAAAAGGACGAGTTCCACTGTGTTGACACATCTTGAATCAACTGCAATTCAGGCAACCCTAGATCTTTTTGCAGTGCGTGCAGGCGGGACGTGGCGGAACTAGAATGTTTGGAGTGGCCTACAAGTTTTCTTGCATGTGCCATCATGTCCGACACAGATCTTTGCACAAAAAGGCCATCATGGATGCAAAGCTGTAGGGTGTGAGCAAAACACCCCACACTAGCTAAGTCTGCTTCTCTGAAGGCCTTGCACATGTTAGCGGCATTATCCGGAAGAATGACGTGCACTTTGGAATGGCTATTTTGCCACCTCTCAAGGATTAGCATTTCTTGGAATGCTAATCCTATTTTGGCACCAGTGTGGCTTCCGCCAAAAGCCTTGCACTGCAACAAAACTCCATGCCTTTTCATGTTTCTGGCCAGCCACTGCCCTGTTAAGCTCATAAAAGATTTCACAGTGTTATCAGATGTCCAAATGGTGTCACGACCCTCGCCCAAAACCCCCTCTGGCAAACCCATTGGCCAGGTGGAGTCAGGACTCGGGCCTCTAGAGCCTGGCATCCTCTTCATCACCCTCATAGGGCCAGTCCTGGTGCCTATGGCGCCAGGCTTATACACCATGAACAACAATGTGCTTGGGAACTACTTTATTGTATTGTCAGCCAACATGGAGGCATCCACATAGCTTGGTTCCCTAAGAACCAAGCTGTGCGGTCTAGTGTTTTGGGGTTGGCAGGCCTGGAACTACTTTCCCTGGTACTACTTTACCTGGGCTATATAAACCACACCCCGACTGCAGAACATGCTTAATGTTACTTTGCAGCTTGCAACGTGACGCTCACCGTGTCCAGCTATTCCCTCGAACCTCGGAGAAGCAGAACCTGCAAGGAGACAAAAGGAACATCATTAGCAGCAGCATCTTACCTGCAGTCTTCATCTTTAAACACTCGCAGCTACTGAGAACAGCTTCCTCGAATCTGCACGCTTCCTGGACAGAACGACCTGAAAGAGGAAGATAGAGGCAACATTAAAGAAAGCTGTAGAGACATTTACAAATTACAAACT
Organism: Ambystoma mexicanum; assembly: GCF_040938575.1. Taxonomy (NCBI): domain Eukaryota; kingdom Metazoa; phylum Chordata; class Amphibia; order Caudata; family Ambystomatidae; genus Ambystoma; species Ambystoma mexicanum. Next base: position 71,815,338 of record NC_090932.1, on the reverse strand, counting down.
GCTCAAAAGGCTTACCTGGCTGGTCGCCTCTCGGCTGGCACCACTCCGGACATTCCACTTGCGCTGAAGAACACCGTGACCTACAAGGAAGGAAAACACAGGTTAGCAAAGGCAAGACTTCGCAGCGCTGCGCATAACGCTTACTTACCGCATCATAGCACTCTTAATGCGCCATCATTTACAAGCGGGGCTCAACCAAGCCAGTTCACCACGCTGAAGCTCCGCATACCTAAGGGAGAAAAAAGGGACATTTTAAACAAAGAAAGGCATTAAGAATAGCAACAAAACTAAAGAACAGCAATAAAACCTACCTGAACAATATCAAACAGGCTGGCGTTAGTGAAGTAACTGGACCGCACTCGCCCATGAAAGACAACGTGCCCCTGCAAAGAAGGCAGGACGGGGAGCATGCCTAAATCTACCACAAGGTGAGGAGAGGGCACCTGAGGGACTGAAAGCATACGGGGGTGGAGGGAGGATACTTACCCCAGTCGGTCAGTCTTGAACACAGTCCTCCTGTATTTTCAGGCAGAACCCTCCCCACAGACCACATCAGGGCAAAGCTGAGAAGCATACCAGCGAGTAACCCGGCTGGGTGGCGTCCCTGTGGATACCAGGTGAGCGTAACAAATGTCCACAGTAAATGCAATTTTCTCAGCCCTCTGAACCTCTGTAGCAATAAACTGGCTCACTTTCTCATACAGGTCAGGGATGATGCGTGTTGAAAAATATTTACGTGATGGTACTTTGTACCTAGGCTACAATTTATGGAGTAAACGCACAAAACCGACATCCTAAACAACAGAAAATGGTTCCAAGTCTAGAGCTATCATTTTGCCAATACTGCGATGCACTGCATGTGCGGAAGGTCTGTCCAGAGGCCACACTTGTTTTTTGTCCAGACAATCTTTAATGGACAGCTGTGACAATGCCCTCTTGCACTTTGCGGGAGACACATTGCTGTTGATTCTCCCAACAACTGCCTATTTTTTCCTTTCATATTGGACATAGTCATTGTGATGTTTGGACCGCAGATGGTTGGTCAGTGCTGATGTGCTGCACTGTCTCGTGTTTGCCGATCCACAAGACAAAACCTCAAGGCACACAGAACACACTGCCTTGGAGTTATCATCCATTTTAATGGTAAAGTAATCCCACACAGGGCTGGTTTTCTCCTTGGTGCTACTCATGCCGACAACGAAGGGGGTTCTGCAGCTCTGTGCGAAGGATAGGGTTTCTGCTGGGCACGTCTCCTAGCTGTTGCTTGTGGGCCTTTAGGTAAATCAGAAGTTCATACTGGTGACAAAGAAATGTAAAGCAAAAGTCAAACTTAAGAGTTTTGGCAAGGCAGTAATGCATGATGGCTCTGGGCTCTGAAGTGATATTGGGGTTCCCTTTAAAAATGTTTTTGAAAAAGCCTTTTATCAAATATAACTATGTAAAAAACGAAATATTAACGTCAAAAACCTCACTTGAAATTGGCAGGAGTTGAAGGAGCCATTATGTACATCCATTGACGGCGGCACCCATAATATAGCAGTCTTTCATTTAATCAGGCATATGCACTGAGTGCTAACCTCCCACCTCAAGCTTCCCCTCAATAGTAAAACCCCCATAGTATTCACCAGGATTGTAGGCACTAAGCAGGCATCTGCATCAAGGTGGTGTAAGTCCGTCTCAGGGGTGAGCTTCTTTGGCAGGTGCTGCGTCTTTTCTGGGCTGTGGTATAACTAAAGTAAAGAAAAGGATGATGTTACTGCTAGACAAGTGTTGCAGGAGTAAGAAAAATGCACAATTTTTCTACTCATCACATTTTGTCACAACAAGTCTACAAGAACAAATAAATGGCCCAGGACAACTGGGTCATAAGGTAGAATTCAGAAGATCAAGAAACTCTATGGCCTAAAAGGAACAAACTATGAGACTCTTTGGGACGCAGAAGTCCCATGACAGCAGCAGAACTGATATCCACTTATAAAACATTTCAGACACAGAACTCTATGGAGGGCAAGGCTAAAAGCAACTCTCGGGGCCGCTCCTGCAGGGACATCATGGAACAATGGAGGGGGTGGGGGAACATGGCAGAACATTGCGGGACAATGGAGAGGTGGGGGAACATGGCAGAACATTGCGGGACAATGGAGGGGTGGGGGAACATGGCAGAACATTGCGGGACAACAGAGGGGGTGGGAGGAACATGGGAGAACATTGCGGGACAACAGAGGGGGTGGCGGGAACATGGGGGATCATCATGGGACAATGGAGGGGTGGGGTAAATGGGAGTACATTGCGGGACAATGGAGGGGTGGGGGAACATGGGAGAACATTGCGGGACAACAGAGGGGGTGGGGGGAACATGGGAGAACATTGCAGGACAACAGAAGGGGTGGCGGGAACATGGGAGATCATCATGGGACAATGGAGGGGTGGGGGTAAATGGGAGTACATTGCGGGACAATGGAGGGGTGGGGGAACATGGCAGAAAATTGCGGAACAACAGAGGGGGTGGGGGAACATGGGAGAACATTGCGGGACAACAGAGGGGGTGGGGGACATGGGAGATCATGGGACAATGGAGGGGTTGGGGGGCTCATTTGAATTCGAGGCCGCTGGAGCGGGCAAAGTGCCCCGGTGGTCTCATGAGTCTGGGGGGGCCACTCCTCCAGGAGAGGCCCCCCAATGCAAAACAATGTCGGGCCACCAGCTTTGCACCGGTGGCCTGACGAATAACAATGTTATTGCGGTGAGGCCGTTGGGTTCCCTGTGGCCCCGCGGCCACACCGTGCTGAAGGGGTGGGGGGGCACATTTCAAATCGAGGCTGCTGGGGTGGGCAAAGTGCCTCGGCGGCCTCATGAGTCTGGGGGGCTGCTCCTGCAGGAGCGGCCCCCCAATGCAAAACAATGTCGGGCCATCGACTTTGCACCAGTGGCCCGACCAGCATGAACAAAATTATTGCGGTGAGACCGCGTGGTGCAGGGCACCCCCGCGGCCTCACCGTGATGAGAGGGCATGGGGGGGTCATAGTCAGTCACTTACCTGGTGATCTCTCCGGGTCCAGGTGCTGGCATCTACTGGAGCCTGTCCGTTGGCATGGGAAGCGAGGGAAGGGAAGAACTGTTCCCTTTCCTCGCTTACTATTTCAACACATTCTGAGGCTGGTTCCTCGGTGGTCAGGCTGCAGAAGCCAATAGGCAAACAGCTTGTTTGGCTTCTGCAGCCTGAACATTGTAAAACTTTCTATGATTGGCTGTCATCTCCCAAACAGGGAGAGGGCAGCTAATCATAGAAAGTGGACTTCAGCTTTGAGTCCCTACACAGAAACTATTGTGCCGAAGCCGGATAGCTGTATTTCAGCCGAACTTCGGCAGAATAGGAACTCGAAGCCGAAGTTCGGTACAGCCTAAAGAAGACCCTGGTGATTTTGATGGGTGGTTTTTCCAATTGGATTTTATATTTTTTGATTGTGCAGACCAAAAGTTTCCAGGTACCTGTCATCCAGACTCCAGCTCTCTTCCCCCTACCCTGTGAGGACAGTTGTATGAGGGCATGGCTTACCCATCTTTAATATCATATTGGGAAAGGAGTGAGGTATTGGAAGTGTCGTTCATTTCATGAGGTTGCCTAGTGAGAACTAATGAGGGAGTTAGTTGCTTTTGATGTGTCGTTTATGCTTCTGTGGTGATGGACTGATCTTGAATAAGATGATAGATGCATATTCATTGATAACATTTTGCATAAATGTGTTGTGTGTAGTTACTATATTAAATTACAAAGGAGTGTGGGAGCCCCTCTACTGAGAATGAACATAGGTCAAATACCTTGTTCTATGGAATTTCTTCCACTGAGGAAGGTCTACAACCACGTATTATCTCACTGCACCCTCCACAAAGGAAAAATACCATTTGCATATCAGTCTTTGTCCCACCCACAAGGGCAGTCCAGCACCGAAATGCTATGGCAATTCCTCTCTGAACAAGAGTACCACCAGCAACCCCAGACATGTGTTTCAGCCTTGTTGGGCCTCCTCAGTGAGGTGAAGCTGAGCCTCTCCAAAGCACAGTGAGCAAGGGGTTCACGTCTGGATTACCCTGGGTTACTTAGGGGGATGTTTTACAAAATTACAAAGAAGTGTGGGAACGCCTCTACTGAGAATGCACATAGGTCAAATACCCTGTTCTATTGAATTCTTTCCACTCAGGAGGGTCTACAACCACGTTTTAGCTCACTGCACCCTTCACAGAGGAGAAAGATCCATTCCCATATCAGTAACCAAGGGTAATTCAGGTGTGAAACCATTGATCACTGTGCCTTATAGAAGCTCAGCTCCACCTCACTGAGGAGACCCAACAAGGCCGAAACATGTGTCTGGGGTTTCTGATGGTACTCTTGTTCAGAGGATAATTGCTTAGCATTTTCGGAGCTGGAATGCACTTGTGGATGGGACAAAGACTGATATGCAAATGGAAATTCCTTCTCTGTGAAGGGTGCAGTGCACTAAAATATGGTTGCAGACCCTAGTGAGAGGAAGAAATTCCATCAAACAGGTTATTTGACCCATGTTTGTTCTCAGTAAAGAGGCTCCCACACTCCTTTTCAATTTAGTTACTGTATTAGTAGCAATGTTTCTTTAAAATGTATTTCTCATTAAAAAAACATATTAAACTATACAGGAGAGCGTAAACGTATTCTTTGAGTGTTCATTATTGAAAATCAAGTCAAAAACATTAGAATGCGCATATTGAAGTGTGAGACATCTATTTGAAGTACTGTATATTGACATATCATATATATGGTGTGTGTCTTGAAATAAACAAGCATTAGTAGAAGGTTTGAGCGGTGGACCATCAATACCATATATGTGACATTAGTACATCTGTCCTGTGTGGATGTGTAAGAGTAGCTAACCACTGCAGGGGGTTGTTGCATTCTGTCTCTTGTAGTGCACAGTGAGTGATATATGCTTTTCTCTGCCTCTGTTTCTACCACAGGCCCCGCTGGGGGCATCCAGGAAACTCCTCTGGGGGTGGAGGAAAGGCTCTGGGAGGGAGAGGTGATAATAATCATGTCAGTGGTTATTATTATTTATAAGCATATATACGTATCCATACATTCCTACATTTGGAAGCTCACAAAATTCCCATTTCTGTCTATGATTATTCTTTTATTCGCTAGATGACAAAAAAGTTCCTTTCTTTTATGACCAGAAACATTTTCAGTAGAATTGAAATAAAATATATTGTAGTTCTTGGAATAGACTGTCTGTTTTTATAACGTTCATGCTGCATGTTAACGTAGACATGTAAGCACGAAAGGAAGAACACTTCTGTGGAGGAGGATATTAGAGCATGAAACTCTGTGTTGAAACTATAAATAAATCAAATACCATCTTGGGATTCAAATTTTTTCAAATCCAGCCTGTGCTATTTGAGAAGATGAGTAGTAGGACTTTAGACAACACATATATATATATATATATATATATATATATATATATATATATATATATATATATATATATATATATATATATATATATATGTTTTTTTCCATTTACAATTTATTAAACATTTTGACCAAAACAAAATCAGTACCAAAAGAGAACAAGAACAGAAGAGAAATCCCCCTCCCCGCCCACAGCCCTCCCCCCGTGAGGACCACCTAGATCACAAAAGGGAATGCCACCAAAGGAACCAAAACACAGGGATCAAGAGAGCGCTATTGACTGATGCAATGGGTTCTGGGTGAAGAAGCACATAGTTCCACGTAGGCTAGGGGGAAGGTGCCTCACACTGGAGGAATGATCAAAGTCGCAGAGCACCACAGTCCTCGTGGAGGAGCACCAGGGTCCAGTCCAACAGGAAGGATTCCATTGTATCATGAGCTAGTGCCGACAGCTTCTCATAGGTAAAAATTGCCCACAGTTTGGCCAGGAATTCTGATTTTGAGGGCACTGCACCACTCTTCCAATTCTGAGCTATGGCCAGTCTACCAGCTCTCAAAATGCTTTGAATCACCTTCGGGAGAGCCCCTGAGTCCGTGTCTGGGGACGGGTTACCAAAGAGAATTTCGAGGGGGCTCTGGTCAAGAGCAATGCCCATAATACCCTTAATCCAACTCAACAGTTCCGCCCTAAAAATGTGCATGTGCGGACATTCCCACCACAAATTGTACCAAGTACCCCTCTGACCACAATCCCCTAGGGCAAAAAGGAGCGACTTCAGGAAATATTTTAGACAAACCTACCGGGGGGAGGTGCCACATGTGAAGGATCTTAAAATTGTGCTCCACTGCCGCAGTGTACAACGATCTTGAGAAAAGAGCCCCAAAGTGTTTAGCCCAAGTGGAGACGTCTAACACCCTTCGTAACTTATCTTCCCACAGTTTCTTGAACCCTTGTCTTCCTGACAAATGTACCGAATTTAAAACACAATAGATTCTAGACAGGGACCCCTTCCTCGAGGGAGATTCAACAATCACCTTTTCAAGAGGTTTGAGGAGACAAGCGAGATGCTACTGCGATTGGGAGCTGGTTAGGAGACCCTTAACCCAGAGGTTATCAAAAACAGACATTGAAGCATCTCCCATAGTCCCAGCTAAAACTTCATAGTCAACGAATATACCCTGGTGGAAGAGTTGGGTGGCTCGCTGTAGGCCCGTGTCCGACCACTGTTGCGTTTTCCTAAAGCCTTTATTGCCTACATTGAGTGGAGGGCCCACAAAGAGGACAAAGGGGAAGGCCAGGACGAGAGGGCCTGGTTCTCTTTGTTGTTTTTCCAAAGAGCCCATGAGACTGACAACCTTGGGTAGGATTTCACACGACAGGGGGGCGTTGAACGATGTCCATAAAAAATCCCTGACTTTCTTTGGGTGCATGTGAGTATCTTCAATGGAAACCCAATAAGTACGCAACTCATCCTTCATATGCTCCAACATGACTCTAAGCTGTGCAGCCTTATGGTATAAGCGGAAGTCTGGAATGCCAAACCCCCCTTCATGGATCTCAGTAGCGTCAAGGTTGAGAATTTGATTCTTGGTCTTTTACCCTTCCATATGAACCATTGGATCATAGACTGTAGGGATCTAAAAAAGGCTTCAGGGATCTTGACCGGAAGAGACGTAAAGAGATACAAAAGGCGGGGAAGACTATTCATTTTAACGGATACCATGCAAGCAAACCACAATAGGGTTAAGGGTACCCAGCGATCAAGGTCTAATTTAATTTTGGCTAGGATTGGAGAGAAGTTCAATTCAAAAAGGGAACCCAAGTGCCTAGGGACGAGTACTCCGAGATATAGAGTCGCCTTCCGCTCGACTCTCAACCCCCAGGCAGTAGCCCCCCACACCCCTGAGTCATGCTCACATTTCCCCATTGGCATAATACAGGATTTTGATGGGTTTATCGTTAGACCCGAGAAGGTCCCAAAGTAATGAATCAAGCCCAGGAGATTGGGGAGCGACACACTCAGGTTGGTTAGATAAGCCAGGATGTTGTCCGCGAATAGCAAGAGTTTAAAATCTAATTCCCCGGCCCTGACCCCCGTTATCCCCTGGTGTTGTTGAATGGCTATAGCAAGGGGTTCCATTGCTAGAGCATAATTGAGGGGAGAGATCGGGCACCCCTGACGGGTTCCACTGGAGAGGTGGAACAGGCGGAAACTACACCATTCACCGCTACCCTTGCCATAGGGCCATTATAGAAGGAAGCAACCCACCCACAGAACTTCACACCCAGACCCATTTTTTGCATGACCACGCCCATACATGACCATTTGACGCAATCAAAGGCCTTTTTTTCCGAATCGATTGACAAAAGATACGCTTCAACATTGTTACTCGATGTTTCGTGAACAAGGTCAAGCATCTTTCTAATGTTTTCTGAACCCTGCCTACCTGGGATGAAACCAACTTGGTCCCCATGGACCAGTGACGGCATATGACTAGCCAACCTGTTGGCGAGGAGTTTCGCCAAGATCTCAACATCAGCATTGAGTAAAGAAATGGGATGGATGGTAGGATGGGCATTGGGTTGGATCTTTCCCCTCCTTGGGAATTACTATACGGGCGGAAAGCATGGATTGGGGAAGGGCTCCCGAATCAAAGGTTGAACTAAACAACATAGCCAAAAAAAGAGCAAGTGTGGAGCGGAAGGACTTATAGAAGGTGACTGTGAAGCCATCATCCCCCGGGGCACTACCACTTTTCATGGAGCTTTTCGTATCAACAGCCTCCTGGGATTTTATGGGGTTATTCAGGGTGCTCGAAACCTCCTGGGGGAGACGGGGGATCAGGAGCAACTCCATGAAAGTGTCTGTGTCCAAGCCATCTCCTGAGTACTCTGAAGCATAGAGCCTTTCATAATACTGTCGAAACAGCTCTGCTATCTCCTGGTCATCCAGACATTTGACATCCCTGTGAGCGAGCAGTCTGTGAACTCTCCTACTGCTTTTAAGTTCCATTAATTTCCACGCAAGAATCTTGTCCGCCTTTTCCCCCTTCTCCATATATTTTTGCTTTAGGAAAGCTAGTTTCCTCTCGGTTTGACCCACCGCAAGCGCAGACAGTTTTGCCTTGAGCTGCTGGAGTTCCGCCCATTTACCTGGGAGCATCTGGGACCTCCATTTACCCTCCGGCTCCATTTTACCTCTAAGGGACTTCTCCTCCATATCTCTCTCACGCTTCCTTCTTGCCCCCATCTCAACAAGGGCACCTCTAATTGTAGCTTTAAAGGCCTCGCATACAATGGCCACCCCCACTTCCCCATTGTCATTGATTACAAAATACTCTTTTATGACTGCCAATAAGTCTTGGGATAGCTCCTTGTCGCGCAATATGAGATCATTGCACGTCCATCCCGAATCCCCCGAAGAGGCCGGAGGGAGCCCAATCTGGACTCTCATAAGGTTGTGGTCTGACCACAGGATCACTTCTACCCCGAAGTCAGAAATGCTCTCACGAAGTGTACTATCGACAAGGTCATATAATCAATCCTGGAAAAAGAGTAGTGCAGGCTAGAGAAAAAGGTGAATAAGGGGTTGCATCCCTGCAGTGTAGAGTGAGAGTCAAAGAGGCCCAGTGCTTCGTTAGTGCTACGAAAAGAGGCCGCCATCTTCTGCTGGGCTCGCCCATCAATACAAGGGCGATCCAATTTCCTATCCTGGTCGGGAAAGAGAACCGTATTAAAATCCTACCTGCCTACTACAAGGACCCCCTCCATGAATGCAATGATTTTTGTTTTTATTTCCTCCCAGAAAAGGTCTTGTGCTTTATTGGGGCGCAAGACAGAAGTAATTATGGAGCCCCTAATCTCCCCCTTGACCATAATAAAACAGCCCTCTGGGTCCTTCCATTGGGCACGAGCTACAAAGTGAGCTTTAGGCGACACTACCAATGAAACTCCCTTCTTCTTGACCTGACACGAAGCGTGTAACACCTCCTGTATAGTCTTGGACATGAGGGATATTTCCCTACCCCTAGCACAGTGCGTTTCTTGGAAAAATAAGAAGTGGAGCTTCAACCGGGTTAATTCCTTAACCACTAGAGACCTCTTATGGGGCAAATTCAACCCAAGAGCATTCAAAGAACCCAGCGTCGGAGCCTGAAGTGAGTCAGCTATCCGGGGGACAGAGAGTTCTCCCGTTCCCTCCAGGAGCACACGTTATCCTCGACCCCCTGGAAATGCCTTCTAGCAAGATCCCTTCCCATAAGACCGACCCTCAACGGGACATAGTCCCAACTCGGTAGTGACCTCAACGAGCAACAGCAATCCCCCCTAAAACACCTGAACCAAACCCACAACCCAACCCAAAACCATCCCCTCACCCCCCCAGCACCCCCAAGCACCTGGATAGCATGCGACATTAGAGATGCCATCTAACCAGGCCACCAGTGCCTCCCTCCATCAGGATAGAGATTCAGATAAATGCCTCAACTCTGAGCCCCCCCAGCACACTGAATACCAGAATAGATCAGATCAACCCCCCCTCACTCTCCCCCATACCCAGACCCAAGGCAGCCAGACTTACCCCCGGACCGGGACAACATGGGTTCAGAAACCCGGGTCAGACAACAGGATCGTCCAGCACAACGCAGCAACTGTGAAGTGCCACCTCAGCAAATGATTTGGAGTGGCGCCAGGAGAAAATGAGTCAGCTGAAGGATTGGGGGAGGCCGGGACCACCCTCCTGAATTTCCTGTTGCCACGGACCCGGCACCTTTTGAAAAAGCCAGAGGGTTTGTGGACCGCCGAGGCATCACCCCCAGGATCACCTTGACCGCCCTCGGGCGGGGGGGTTCCGCATCAGATCCAAGGACACCCTGCGGATGTCATCTTCCGTGACCAAAGAGTATTTGTAGCCATCATGTTCAAAAGAGAGCGAAAAAGGATGCCCCCATCTGTATCTGACACCCTTGGACTGGAGCCATTTCGTTAGGGGAACACATAGCTGACGACGAGCCAAGGTAAAGGCTGAAAGATCTTGATAAATCGTGACTTGTGCACCTTCCCAGTCTATTGGGCCCTTCTTCCGTGCCAACTTCAGGATTTTTCTCTTTTCCGAAAAGTAGTGAACTCTCACAAGGATAGAACGAGGACATTTATTGGGCGCTTCCACTTTGTGGGCCCTGCCTATGGTGGGTTCTTTAGTATTGGATCAGTCGAACAGCTTGCTGACCACCCCGTTAACAGTTCTTAGGATTTCTGCTGTCGTTTCACCTTCCCTGTTCTCTCCCTTCCAGTTGTCTTTTTAGGTTTTTTTTGTGTATGTTTAGTATTCAAGATTTACCCTGAACCTGCCATAACTTCTTGCACACTATGCTGAAGAGCTATGGCTGAGGACGAGTATACTCGTCCTTTTTGCATAGGAACGCAAAATAGCTCAGCACTTATTAAAGGAAGTTCGGGCAGATTGCGTTTGGAAGATAAGATTGTGGAAACCTGCAAAAATACTTGTATCTCACCCTGAGATTTGCAAGAGCCTACGGACAACTTGTCAGAATGTTCAGCCAGGTTTAGACACAAAGGGCCTCATTACAACTCAGGCGGTAAGGGGTTTACGGCAGCGTTAACAGCGCCGACCCTTACCGCCTGATTACGAGGTCCCCTAGCGCCATGGTGCTTTTAACACCTGCTTTTAGCAGGTGTTAAAATCCATGGCGCTAAGGGACCATGGAGTTAATTACACCACCGTAATTTACGGTGGCGTAATTAACGCCTTCCCCACTCCCATTATGCCCTATGGGGCAAAAATGGGAATGGGGAAGGGTAAATGGGGATTGGGGACTTACCGCCCCGCCTAGGTCGGAATGGGGCGGTAAGTCCGCCAACCACCATGGCGTAAACGTAGTTTACGCCATGGTGGTAAAGTCACGGCCCAGGCGGTAACTTACCGCCTGGGTCGTAATGAGGCCCAAAGACAAATCAAGGCACGAGACAAGGCATAAGGCAAACAATGGGCCTCATTACGAGCTTGGTGGTAGCCGTGCCTGTTTTACAACTGCCAAACACGTTACCAGCCCCGTTACCCGCAAATGTTAAATTACCGGCCCATTACGAGTTGAATGGGCCGGTATTACCCATTCGCGAGTGGCGGTATTGCCGGGCTCCCTATCCCCATTCTGCCCCACAGGGCGGAATGGAGGTGGGGAGCATGGATGTGCCAGCACCGTTGATACCGGTGCTGGAGCAATTACGAGTTATGCTCGCGGGTGCCGCACAGCTCGCCAGGTAAGACCTGTCAAGCACCCGCGAGCAGAACTTGTAATTCGGCGGTATGGTATGAATGGTGCCAGTGCCGTTCACACCGTATCCGCCAACATTATAATGAGGCCCAATGTATGGCAAGAAATTGCATGGGAAGGGAATGTATGGCAAGGCAAAAAATAAGACTAATGAACACAGAAGACAAGACTTAATACAAGACCATGTATGGCAAGACGATGTATAGCAAGACAAGGGGGGTCATTACGACCCTGGCGTTAAGGGTTTAACAGTGCCGTTAAAGGTGTCGGTGCCGTTAAACCCTTAACGCCTGATTACGAGGTCCCTTTGCGGGACCCGACCTTAACGGCTGGCTTTACCAGCCGTTAAAGTAGGGTGCCGCAAAGGGACCTCAGTGCTAATTACAGTACTGCAATTTGCGGTACCGTACTTAGCACCTTCCCCAGTCCCATTAAGCCCTACGGGGCGAAAATGGGAATGGGGAAGGGCCATGGTGAAATGGGGAAATACTGCCCCGCCAACCTTGGAATGGGGCGGTATTTCCCCATTCCACCATGGCGGACTCGTTACAACACCGGCACAAACCATGGTGCTAATAGTGCCATGGTTTAGCGCTGGGGTTGTAATGAGGGCCAATATATGGCAAGACATTGGGTCTCATTACAAGGTAGGCGGTAAGGGTTTACCGGTACCGGTATTTTACCAGTACCGGTAAAGCCTTACCGTCTTACTACGAGGTCCCTTTGCAGGTTGGGGAATTTAACGCCTGCTTTTTGCAGGCATTAAAAACCAACCCGCAAAGGGACCCAGGGAGCTAATTACGGTACCGCAATTTGCGGTGCCGTAATTAGCACCTTCCCCTTTCCCATTATGCCCTATGGGGCAAAAATGGGAATGGGGAAGGGCAATGGTGGAAGGGAGAATTACCGCCCCGCCAACCTTGGAATGGGGAGGTAATTCCCCTTTCCACCAAGGCGGTGCCGGTATTTTACCGGCATGAACCATGGCGCTAATTGCGCCATGGTTCTTCGCCTACCGCGTAATGAGGCCCACTGTATGGCAAGACAATGGGCCTCATTACAAGTGTGCCAGTCCCGAAGCAAGGGGGCCTACTATGAGTTTGCCTGCCGGGGCCGCTGCGCCCGACATGTCTGAAACTGCCGGGCACAGCAGACATGGTAGGCATACTCTTCATGGAAGCGCTGCCACCGTTGCTAACAGTGACTGTGCTTCTGAGTCCCCACTCCCATGGAGTCCTATGGGGCTCTATGGGAATGGGGACTAACATTTTACCGGCCCTTGACTTCCCGGGCCGCCGGACTTGTAATGTCCCGGGGGCTACCGGAGGCAGCGGAAGCGCCAGCAGGGATACCGCCGGACTCATACTGAGGCCCAATGTATGCAAAGACAACGTATGGCAAGACAGTTGGCAGAACAGTGTGTGAAAAGGCAATCTATGGCAAGACAAGGAATGACAAGAATGTGTGGCAAGATATTGGAGCTCATTATAAATTTGCTGGTATCCTGGCGGATTTACCGGAAGATTGCGGCAAACAGTATTACCGTTACTGGCACTCCGTCTGGTGGAATGTTCACCAGATTATGACTGCTGGGTGACAGTGTAACTCTGGTATTACAGGCGATTTTTGCCAGTAAGGTGGCAGAAGGACCTCCAGTTTCTAGCAGGTCCTTCCGCTGCCTCACTGGCCAACTTGTAGTTGCCCCGTGCGGAAAACGTGCTGGTATATGTTAATTGTGCACCAGTCATCTCATAATGAGCCCCATTGTATGGAAAGAAAATGTACAGCAAGACAAAATATAAGACTAGAGAACACACAAGAAAACGGGAGTGGTGCTGTGCTGTGTGTACCCTGATGCCAAATGTTTTTAGTATCTGCATTCTGTTTTATCTATCTATGATGTCGAGGTGAAATTTGTGTATGGTTTGCCCTATTCTAAATGTCAACTGCACCTTGATACTGTGTATGCAGTGATAAATTGTGCCCTACAAACACATTTTTCTACTAATTCTAATACAAGACTTAAGACACGACAATGTTTACAGGTGTCAACATTTGCACTGGGTGTTTGCCATCAGCAACTGATAATTCAATCTGCTGCACTGCCTCCGGGCCACCCCTTGCACTGGGGTCCCCCCATTTCTTCCTGCACTTATCAGACTTACCCTGTCTGCTGCCTTAAACCCAGCACTTTCCACTTGCTGGCTGCACTACCATGTTGTCTTTTATTTGTGTACTATTATTGATCTGTTTCTCCTTTGCTCCGCACTTTCCACTTCTCCCCCTTCCATGCACTTTTCCCCTCTCCCTCTCCCATGCACTTGCGTATTCTCAATGTCACTGGGCCTAGTAAGGTCGCTGTTTTGTTCTCCCCTGTTCCCCTCCCTTGCCTTGCCGCGCTCTGAAACACTTGTGTACGAGCGCGATAGAAATAAAATATCAATATCAAGTAAGGATGATGTGCTGTGTGCATGTGGAGAGCTGGCATTCATGCCAGGGGGCGGGAGATTTGTTTTGCTGGCTAGTAGCTTCCCAAAAATCCAGCACACCTTGGAAACAACTATTAGGATGTTTTTGTGAAGACTAAACTCCTGTTCACTATTTACAGTTTCACCTTTTCTGTGTTTTGCAATCATAATTGCTGAAAAATTGCCCTGCTTTTATGTACATGCATTAGCAAATCTATGACCATGTGTAAATACCTTGAATTGTGACTTCAGTTTGCTTTTTGCTTTGTTCTGTCTTCAATATGTCTGCCAATCAGTAGGCAAGTGTTGTTAAAAAAAAACTATTAAATACTCCTTTTTTGACATCAGCTAAATAAATAAGCTAATACTCAACTTTGACATTTGTTTGTATTTATACCTCTACTAATCATGAGTATACAGTTCCTTTGATACTTAGCATGCAAAATGACATAACCTTTGCAGTAAATAGAAATGCAGAGGATAATTGATGTAATTGACGCCACCCTTATGTTTCAATGGCTAGTAGCTTCACGCCTAAAATGTTTACCCCTTTTGCAAACATATTTTGTATGTCGTGTTTTCTTTTTCAGTTTTGCAATTGATACTTATGAGTTGCCTTTTGGTGTCTTATTGTACTGGTATCTGTTTGACTCTTTTTGCAGCTCTTGGGTTTTGTTCGAGCCTCTGCACCGCAGCTCTCACATTTACTTCCCGGCATGGACACATTGTTTCGGGCTTGCCGTTCTTCCATGCACGTATTCTCCTTCTGGTTTACACAACATGATGTTATTCATAGTGACCGTCCTTTATTTCTGTTCTATTTTGCGTGGCTGGCTAAAGCCTGCTTCGCTGTTGAGCGGGAGGAAGAGGTTTTGATTGTCATCACAAATAAAAGGAAGGTCCAATAACAGATATATTTTTTTTTAATTAAAACAGGACTGTCCAATCAAACCACCCGCTTTGAGGCTGCATCCAGCGAGGCAGCCCCACCAGTGCGCCACATCACAAGGGCACGCCGCACACATCAAAGACCCTCCCCCTCAACCTTTTCTTAATGGACCATTTTGCACAAGTGTGCGTGAGTGCAAGGAGTACATTTTGGAACAAGGGACTCAATTATTCAATTTTTGCCCACCCTCCCCTCCATCCTGCCCTGACACCCCCCTTCTGTCAAGCAGTTAACGTCCTCTCTTGTCGATGCCGCGGCCTTGTTTGTTTCCGATGGGTCTTTTTTTTGCGTACTTCAGAGGAACCCGCTCAGAGACCAAAGTGATCGGAACTGACAATATTTTATTGGGTTGGATAAAAGCATGGAAGTGATCAAGAGTGCCCGCCGCCTATGATCATTAGGCCGGCCTTTGATGGAGCCGGCTGCTCCGGCCCCGGCGGACAATGGCTCCATTCAGTGTTGGACCTGCCACCAGATCTTCCTCTCTTCACCCACCAGGCCCAGGCCAGCCGGGCCTACCTCAACACTTTCATGAACTTGCCAACTCTCCCAATCACTGCCCCCACCGTTGACTACCCCCAGCCCTCTTGCCATCCCTTCCCTTGCCCTGCCTCCACCCTCCCCTCCGCGTGGCCAGCCTTTGGCATCTTTGCAGATGCATTAATGAATGAAAACAGTTGCTGGGAACCACTACCCCTATCCCTCCCCCTCCACTCTGTGTGTATATATACAACGCTACCTCACCCCTATCCTTATTGTTTGGCTGTCATCTTCAGTACGGACGGTGGGCCTAACGAGGCGAGGATAGTCCCAGAACAACAAGAGAAAACAGAGACGAAAGCTCAGGGGGCGAGTCAACGGCAAGACAAGACAGTGGGAGGGGGAGAAACAGCAGACACAAACTCCGGAAGCGAAGCAACGGCAAGTCAAAGACAGCGGGAGGGGAAGAAAGAAGAGACACAAACTCAGGAAGCAAAGCAACAACAAGTCAAAGATATCGGGAGGGTGAGAAAGAAGAAATCAAAATTCAAGAGGCGAGGCAGCGTCAACACAAGGAAAGTGGGAGTGAGCGAAAAAAGAAAGGAAAACTCAAGAAGTGGGAGAGCGATAAGGCAAGCACAGTGCGAGTGAGAGACAAAAACTCAGAAAGAAAAACAAGGACAGTTGGGAGGGAAAAAACATTGAGACAGAGGGAGTACTAGAAAGAAGAGACTAACACATCGGAAGTCAGAGAACCACAACACAGAGTGAGAGAAAGCGATGTGATAGCTGAGGGTGCAGCAAGAGAACACAGGGGGGGGCTGAGGGGGTGACAAGACGAGTAGAGAGGAAGGAAAACAAACAAAGCGGAAGACTGGGGGGCTGAGAGTTCGACAACACCAGGACAGTACAAGGACGTCACGAAGCGAGAGAAAGTGGACGGTGGAAGGAGGGGGGTCAAGAGAGGGCTGCTGGAGAGAGAAACACGAGAGGCGCGGGCATTCAGGGACTTGCTCTAGTGGACAGTGGGGTGTCACTGAGGACAGGGGGGATGATAACATGCAAAAGGGACTGAAAAAGTGAAGCGAGTTGGCGGCCCTTTGGTGGGGAGGTTGACTGGTGTACTGGGAGACCGGATTTGAAATCCTGCCTACTGCTCTTCATTATTTGTGTGATCCTGGTCACATATCGCCATTTCCTCATCTTCCCGCAGAGGGGATACTTAGAACTCTGCTTACCCCCCTCTCTTAACAGACATATAGAACAGAATTCGACGGGTGAGGGAAACGGAAGAATACATCACACAGGCAGTAGAAAGCAGAGGGATAGGGCGTTGAGAGTGAGTGAGGGGGCAGAGTGCAGACTGGGGAAAGGACCGCCAGAAGGCCAGCTGCTGCCGGTGCAGGCTCCAGGCCCCTGCCGAATAAGACGATGGGACCCGGCTGCGCCTGTGCTGCCATCCTCATCCTCCTCCTGGCCGCCGGGCAGAGCTGCAGCGCCCCCCTTGCCAAGGACCTGTACCTGATGCCAGCCGGAGTACTAAGAGGTCAGTGCTCCCCGCCCCCTCTGCCACGGGAGGCGGGCCTAATGCTTTGCTTCCGCTTCCGTTTCTGGGCCTTCTCCCCCCCCTCCCCTGCCCTTCAGACCCCTCAAAATCTCTTTGGGTGCCTATTGTGTCTATCATAACCCGTGCATCCGTCCATTTCGGACCCATTACATAGCAATGACTCATTCCCTCTTTCACCCCAGGAAAGCGTAACATGAGTCTTGCGTATTTTTGGCATAAAAAGGCCGCAGGTTTATTTTCCACAAAATCATAAAACACACTGCACACATTAGTGGAAATACTTTGGAAGATGCAGCGACTGCTCCATGTCCAAAACCTGCTTCCCCTTGCTTTCCACAAGTCCATCATAGGCCCAACTCTACGAAATCCTTGGTGGCAGGCGGGCGTCCCACTGCCAAGGCTGGATGATGCCTGCAGTGGGCAGCCTGCCTGCTTTAAAGGGGTAGCTCCGCCCCTTCTCATTGTGGTCCTTTGCAGGTTTTCTAACCTTTTGCCGCACTCTTTACTTTTCGCAGGCTTTCCCCCCGCTTTTGCCGCGCTCTGTCGTCACCTCCTCTCCTTTGCGGAGGGAGAGGGAGCTTTAGGAGGAGGACACCTCCCGGGTTATCGGGGTGCCTCCTCCATTTTGGAATTTTCATCGTCACCTGTCATTCTTACTCTACCGCAGGTCTCACTATGGCCTGTCATCATTGGTCAACCCACCTGTAGCGGCCATCCCTCCTTCAGGCAAAAAACGCCTTGAGGATACGTATTTTGGGGTGCATCACCACAAAGTTGCCTATCCACCCCATCCCATTCATTCATCCTTCTACCTATCTATCCTATCCCCTCTGATCCTCCCCTTCATCCATCCACTTTCCCTGCCCTCCATCCCTTAATGCACCAAAATACCACTCCCTTCCACACATGCCCCCAATCCCTTCATCCACATCTATCCACCAAATTCATCTACCACGCTCCCAATGCACATAACCCTCAAACTGCGCGTATGTCCATGCATCCATCCTTCATCCCCCGCATTGAGTGCTGATTTATCCGATCAAACATCGATCCACTCACCCAATGCACGTTTCCCCCAAATCACCTGCATGCCTTTCCATCCACCTATCTATCATCTACACATTGATTCATCAATGCACCATTCATCCATCGATCCACTCAATTCTCTTTGCCCATATAACCCATGCATCCATCCATAAGGCACCATCAATCGGTTGCTCTACCCATCCATCTACCCATCCATCCATTAGCCACCCATCAATCCACTCACCCAATGCATGGATCCCTCAAATCACCCACATGTGTTGGCATCGATATATCTATACATCCATCTAACCATCGATTCATCCATACACCATTCATCCATTGATCAGCTCAACACTCTTTTGCCCATATGACTCATGCATCCATCCATAAGGTGCCATCAATTGGTTACTCTAACCATCTATCCATGCATTAGCCACCCATCAATCCACTTGCCAAATGCACGCATCTCTCAAATGACCCGTATGTCTTTACATCCACCTTTCTATCATCTACCCATAGATTCATCAATACACCATTCATCCATTGATCTGCTCAACACTCTTTTGCCAATATGACCCTTGCATCCATCCATAAGGTGCTATCGATCGGTTGCTCTACCCATCCATCTACCCATCCGCTCATCCATCCATTAGCCACACATCAATCCACTCGCCCAATGCATGTTCACCCGCCTGTGTTGGGATCCACTTATCTATACATCCATCTAACCATTGATTCATCCATACACCATTCATCCATCATCCCACTCAACACTCGTTTGCCCATATGACCCTTGCATCCATCCATTAGCCACCCATTAATCCATTCGCCCAATGCACCCATCCCCAAATCACCTGTGTATCTTTCCAGCCACCTATCATATTCATCTATCTTACCATCGATTCAAAAATACACCAACCATCGGTCCACTCAATGCGTTTTGCCCATATGACCCATGCATCCATCCATAAGGCATCATCAATCGGTTGCTCTACCCATCCACCCAGCCATCCATTAGCCACCCATCAATCCACTCATCCCCCAAATCACCCGCATGCCTTTCCATCCACCTATCTATCATCTACCCATTGATTGATCAATACACCATTCATTCATTGATCCACTCATCGCTCTTTTCAGATAGGACCCATGCATCCATCCATAAGGCACCATCTGGCGGTTGCTCTACACATCCATCCATTAGTCACCCATCAATCCACTCGCCCAATGCACACATCCCCAAATCACCCATATGCCTTTCCATCAACCTATCTATCATCTACCCATCGATTAATCAATACACCATTCATTAATTGATCCACTTAACACTCTTTTCCCATATGATCCATGCATCCATCCATAAGACACCATCAATTGGTGGCTCTACCCATCCATATACCCATCCGCCCATCCATCCATTAGCCACCCATCAATCCACTAGCCCAATGCACGCATCCCCCAAATCACCTGTATGTCTTTCCATCTATCTATTCATCCATCTTACCATCGATTCATCAATACACCATTCATCCATCGATCCACTCAATGCTCTTTGCCCATATGACCCATGCCTCCACCCATAAAGCACCATCAATTGGTTGCTCTACCCATCCATCCACACATCCACCCATATCAATCGATTAGCCACCCATCAATCACTCACCCAATGCATGCATCCCCAAATCACCTGTATGTGTTTCCTTCCACCTATCTATTCATCCATCGTACCATCGATTAATCCATACACCATTCATCCATTGATGCACTCAATGCTCTTTTACCCATATGGCCCACACATCCATCCATAAGCCACCCAACGACCGTTTGATCCATCCATCCATCCATCCATCCATCCATCCATCCATCCACCAGTCAGTGCACTCAGCAAGGCACACACCCAACCAAACCACCCACACGTCTTTCTCTACATCTATTCATCAAGCCAACCATCAATTGATCAAGCCACCCATTCAGCAAGCCCCTGGTAATATTCAACATCAGGGTTGTCCAACTCCAGACCACGAGGGCCGGAAATAGGTTGGATTTTCAGGATACCCCTCCTTAATATTCATCAGAGACATTTGCATACAGTGATTCTAAATGTATGCACATTTCTTCTCATGAATATTAATGAGGGATATCCTGAAAACCCAACAGGATTATGGCCCTGGAGACCTGGAGTTCTACACGGATCGAGAGGGCGGGTAGCTGTCACAGGCGTGTATGCATTCTAACGTCAAAGGTAATTGCCCAGGGTGAACAGCAGGGCATTTTGGCGGGGGCGCTGTTTTTAGGGAGCTACAAGACACAAGCATTAGGGCAGCAAGAGTTCATTGTCTTTACACGTGTGTAACTAAGCTCACATGCTTTCTATACCTCCGGGCTCCCATTCGTGAGTTCCCCTCTCTCGTATAGCGCTTTGAAATGGCTCGAAGTTTGCTGTAAGCGCTGAACAAGACAGCGGAATTCATTTGTCCGTATAACTCTTGTAAACTCGTGCAGGGCCGTGCCCTGCTAATGTGGCAGGGACCTGAAGTTGGCACACGTCAGGTGCCACCAGAGCACCTCGCACTGGGTCTTCTTTTTGCACCTGGGCCTTTGTAGTGCTGCATTTGGAATGGGAAATCAGAGGAGCTACGTGTGAGAGAGCACGGGAATGAGTGCACTACTGCGAGGTCTCTGCTCATGCCCTCAGTGCCCGTCTAGTGACACACACTCATTGGCACTGTCCTGCCCCGCTTCGGCATTCCTCTAACACTGCCCATCCTAGGTGCGCTTCCCTCTGTGCCCAGGAACTAGTCTGCCTTTATGGGAATCACCCGCCTTCTGCAGTGCCTTGCCCTGCTCCAGCAGTGCCCCAATAGTGCCCATCATTGCGTGGGCAGCGCTGGCATTAGGCCCTTCTTTGCCTCTGCAGTAGCCTGCCGGCTGGCATGGGAATCACACGTCTTCTGCAGTGCCCTGACTTCCTCCAGCGTGCCCCAATAGTGCCCATCAGTGCGTGGGCAGCGCTGGCATAAGGCCCTTCTTTGCCTCTGCAGTAGCCCGCCTGCTGGCATGGGAATCACCTGCTTTCTGCAGTGCCCTGCTTTGACATTGTCCTTTAAATGCCCTGTCTGAGCTGCCCGCGCGCTCCCTTTTATCGTCACTGCAACAGTAGTGCCCAGCCTTGCTTGGCCAGTTATGTTCTAATGGCCCCCTTTGCTCAGTTAATACCCTGGTAATGCCCCCCCCCCCGCCCCCTCGCTCGCTCAGTGGACCTTGCGTACGTCCTGCATTTTTGGGTATTTCCTGCCTTCTGTGGGCAATGCCCTTTCTCTATAGTTTCTCAGAAATGCCCTGGTTTCAGCAGTGTAGCATATGGCCGTGCCAATGTCGATTGATCTGTAGTGCCCTCCTACTAGCTTCCTTGCTATCTCGGTGCCCTGATTATGCCCTGCGTCCCAATGTGCTTCACTTTTCTGCTGTGCCCTGCTAATGCCCGGCCCTGTTAATGCTGTACACCTCTCTGGTATTGCTGTGCCTAACATAGACATTGACCGGCTTACACTGTGCCTGGTTTGGGCAGTGCCCGGTGATGTCATGAACAGTGAGTGAATGTGTGAGTGAAGTAATTTGACACCTGCAGCGGGTGCAGCGTCTCTCCCAAAGGGCGCGTTAACAAACAGTTGAAGCCCGCATTTGGAGCAACCTGTCAGCAGCTGCCAAAGCATCCGACACTCCTCGACTGCCTCTATTGTTTGCTGCAAAAACACAAAAGAGAAAAATGTTCCTTTCCACCCCCGCCCCCTTTCCTTTCTTCTTCACTCCGAGAGCTGAGAGGAAAAGGAGGTCGACACAAGAGCAACGATCTATTACAGTGCATTAGCGCCCGCTGATAGCTGTTGCTGCCCACAGGTGGCGGTGGCGAAGTACACCTACCTGGCTGCCCTTGGTTTGTAATACAAGCGCCGGGCCATTAAAAGCTGGTTCAGCCTGCCAGGTGGGTGTTTATCCCCTAACTAACGTAATGTAACGTGTTCTGGTATAGCGCAACTTTAATTATTTCGGCTTCTTGCTGCTAAGAAATGTAATATGTCATTTTTATAGCGCCGAGTGCAATTGTTATAGCCTCAAAGCGCTGTAGGTGAACGCCCTTGGAGGACCGAAGTCCGAGGTATGAGAGATTGGTCAGTGAGTTTAGAATGCGTGTGTGCATTTTAGCCAGTACGAGGTAGGTAGGGGTGGTTAAGTCCCTGCTAGCACCCCATGTAGAACAGGCTTCTGAATGGGCGCTGTGAAAGCTGTCGGGAGGGTATGCGAGTCAAGGAGACTGATTATGTCTCCAGCGAGACCCAATGTTTGTCATGGGACTTAGCTGCATTCTCGTGGCAGAGGTGATGTGCGCTACGAGATCAAGTTGCGGGTGATTGCTGAGGTGTGCGGCCGGGTGGCCGTGCCTTGGGAGTATTAAAGCTATCTTCCAACGAGATGGACTAAGTCCTGAAAGAGAAGGGAGAACATATTTAGGGGAGAGACTGGATGCAAAAGGTGTTGAGTGCAGAAGAACCTTTTCTCTGTGTGCGAGTATGCTTCTAGGTGAGTTGTGGTGCGGGCACTTATGCTTATAGGTAAGTTGTGTTGCGGGCACTTATGCTTATAGGTAAGTTGTGGTGCGGGCACTTATGCTTCTAGGTGAGTTGTGGTGTGGGCACATATGCTTCTAGGTGTGTTGTGGTGCAGGCACTTATGCTTCTAGGTGAGTTGTGGTGCAGGCACTTCTGCTTATAGGTGAGTTGTGGTGCGGGCACTTATACTTCTAGGTGTGTGGAGGTGTGTCGTGGTGCAGGAACTTATGCTTCTAGGTGAGTTGTGGTGCAGGCACTTATGCTTATAGGTAAGTTGTGGTGCGGGCACTTATGCTTCTAGGTGAGTTGTGGTGTGGGCACATATGCTTCTAGGTGTGTTGTGGTGCAGGCACTTATGCTTCTAGGTGAGTTGTGGTGCAGGCACTTCTGCTTATAGGTGAGTTGTGGTGCGGGCACTTATACTTCTAGGTGTGTGGAGGTGTGTCGTGGTGCAGGAACTTATGCTTCTAGGTGAGTTGTGGTGCAGGCACTTATGCTTCTAGGTGTGTTGTGGTGCAGGCACTTATGCTTATAGGTGAGTTGTGGTGCGGGCACTTATGCTCCTAGGTGAGTTGTGGTGCGGGCACTTATGCTTCTAGGTGAGTTGTGGTGCGGGCACTTTGCTTCTAGTTGAGTTGTGGTGCAGGCACTTATGCTTCTAGGTATGTTGTGGTGCGGGCACTTATGCTTCTTGGTGTGTTGTGGTGCAGGCACTTATGCTCCTAGGTGAGTTGTGGTGCAGGCACTTATGCTTCTAGGTGTGTTGTGATGCAGGCACTTATGCTTATAGGTGAGTTGTGGTGAGGCCATTTATGCTCCTAGGTGAGTTGTGGTGCGGGAACTTATGCTCCTAGGTGAGTTGTGGTGCGGGAACTTATGCTTCAAGGTGAGTTGTGGTGCAGGCACTTATGCGTCTAGGTGTGTTGTGGTGTGGGCACTTATGCTTATAGGTGAGTTGTGGTGTGGGCACTTATGCTCCTAGGTGAGTTGTGGTGCAGGCACTTATGCTTCTTGGTGAGTTGTGGTGCGGGCACTTATGCTTCTAGGTGTTTTGTGGTGCGGGCACTTATGCTTATAGGTGAGTTGTGGTGTGGGCACTTATGCTCCTAGGTGAGTTGTGGTGCGGGCACTTATGCTTCTAGGTGAGTTGTGGTGCGGGCACTTATGCTTCTAGGTGTGTTGTGGTGCAGGCACTTATGCTCCTAGGTGAGTTGTGGTGCGGGCACTTATGCTTCTAGGTGTGTTGTGGTGCGGGCACTTATGCTTATAGGTGAGTTGTGGTGCATGCACTTATGCTCCTAGGTGAGTTGTGGTGCGAGCACTTATGCTTATAGGTGTGTTGTGGTTCAGGTACTTAGACAATGTTTATGCAGAAGGAAGCCCAGGTGTAGGTGTTCTGCTTGGTCTTAATGTAGTACGGGGGCATGTGACACTGGCCCAGAGTGAGTTGCTGACCGGGAAGGGGCTTGTAGGGAATGGACCATTAACCTGTGGTGATAATTCGGCTTGCAATGTGGCAGTGAGTAAGACATAGCAATACAAAAGAGGTGATGGCTGAAAGGTTTAGAATTAGTCATAACCTCTGCCATTGCTCTGGGCAACCCTCCAGACCATAGTTCTACA
This sequence comes from Ambystoma mexicanum, assembly GCF_040938575.1. Classification (NCBI taxonomy): domain Eukaryota; kingdom Metazoa; phylum Chordata; class Amphibia; order Caudata; family Ambystomatidae; genus Ambystoma; species Ambystoma mexicanum. The sequence goes on along the minus strand of NC_090932.1, from coordinate 71,790,881 downwards.
CCTGCAAAGCCGTTACAAAAGGGGAAAGAGCATATGCAAATGCGGCCCGGTTCCACCCCACTTTTGGGTTGCTTTAGTGAGTATGACATTAAAGAATAGCTGGCATTTGGTGCATAAATATGTTATTTGCAGCTGGGCATTAACATAGCATTGCCTGCGCAATAGCATACCATAGAATCAAAATATAGAATGCCCTGCCTCACCGGTACCTGCAAGCATGGTAATGCCGAGGTCTGTGGCCGGTTACCGCAGTCGCTTCTTCAAAGGGTGTGCACAGCAGTGCTGCATCACTACCCAATGGAAGGCTGAGTGGGTTCCACATTCTTCATTATTTGGTAGGGTCCCCTTATGCCCCCCTTTGCCTTTCACTACTACCCCTACCCCAAGCCCCCAAACCCTCCATTTTACCCCATAACCCTTCAATACATGTACCAAAATGAAAGTAATTCAAAGTGTTTGCAACGAAGTAAATGACCGCAAAGTAATTGGCTTAGTTGAACCAACGGGAGACCCTGAATGTTGTTGCAGTTGGAATATCTGTTAATAGGTAGAGGGCAGGGAGGCTCCAGACAATTGACTGCAATTTGCAGACCCTGGGTCATGCCCAGGCTGGCTTGACATAGAATAACATAGGCTAACATTGCACTGTATAGTGTAATGAGGCCTGCGAATGTAAAGACAGGCGCAGCACTTCACAACAAGCCATGAAGTGGTGCGACGGTGTATTAAGGGCACAGCAAAGCGGCCTCGTCTTGAATTATGCGATGTATTTATACATGGATGGAAGTTGAAAAACTATTGAACAAAATATGAGAGGACGCCTATGAATTAGGTGATGTTTTATGCATTTTTGAATTTGATTCTTTAGGTAAATGATGAAAATCATGAATTGAATGTTTATTAAGTTATTGCTGAAATTAGTTTTAACATGTATGTTCCTTCCTTCGTGTTTTACAGTGTTAAAGGTTGTTTGTGACGAAAGGCACTTTAATAAAAAAAATGTTTTGAAAAAAAATAACAAAGCTTGGAAGGAAATACGCCACATGTCTGTCTGCTGTCCCTCCAAATGCTGTCCTCTGAAAACAGCTCCCATTTTCACTTTCTAACTTTCAAGCTCTCTTTCGCTCTGTCTCACTCTATCACGCTCTATCTCTCTTTTTATCATTTTCTTTCACTCTCTTTCCCCTCGCTCTGTCTTTTTCAAATAGATACTTGTACATCTGAAAATAGCAGGTCTGGTGATGGGGCTGAACGAGGCCTCCCACAACAAGTAAAGAGCCAGGCTTTCTTGGAGGCCGAAGGAGGCCTCCCACAACAAATAAAGAGCCAGGCTTTCTTGGAGGCCGAAGGAGGCCTCCCACCATAAGTAAAGAGCCAGGCTTTCTTGGAGGCCGAAGGTGGCCTCCCACCAAAAGTAAAGAGCCAGGCTTTCTTGGAGGCCGAAGGAGGCCTCCCACCACAAATAAAGAGCCAGGCTTTCTTGGAGGCCGAAGGAGGCCTGTCACCACAAGTAAAGAGCCAGGCTTTCTTGGAGGCCGAAGGAGGCCTCCCACCACAAGTAAAGAGCCAGGCTTTCTTGGAGGCCGAAGGAGGACTGTCACCACAAGTAAAGAGCCAGGCTTTCTTGGAGGCCGAAGGAGGCCTGTCACCACAAGTAAAGAGCCAGGCTTGCTTGGAGGCCGAAGGAGGCCTCCCACCACAAGTAAAGAGCCAGGCTTTCTTGGAGGCCGAAGGAGGCCTGTCACCACAAGTAAAGAGCCAGGCTTTCTTGGAGGCCGAAGGAGGCCTGTCACCACAAGTAAAGAGCCAGGCGTGCTTGGAGGCCGAAGGAGGCCTCCCACCACAAGTAAAGAGCCAGGCTTTCTTGGAGGCCGAAGGAGGCCTCCCACCACAAGTAAAGAGGCAGGCGTTCTTGGAGGCCGAAGGTGGCCTCCCACCAAATGTAAAGAGCCAGGCTTTCTTGGAGGCCGAAGGAGGCCTCCCACCACAAGTAAAGAGCCAGGCTTTCTTGGAGGCCGAAGGAGGCCTCCCACAACAAATAAAGAGCCAGGCTTTCTTGGAGGCCGAAGGAGGCCTCCCACAACGAGTAAAGAGCCAGGCTTTCTTGAAGGCCGAAGGAGGCCTGTCACCACGAGTAAAGAGCCAGGCTTTCTTGGAGGCCGAAGGAGGCCTGTCACCACAAGTAAAGAGCCAGGCGTGCTTGGAGGCCGAAGGAGGCCTCTCACCACAAGTAAAGAGCCAGGCTTTCTTGGAGGCCGAAGGAGGCCTGTCACCACAAGTAAAGAGCCAGGCTTTCTTGGAGGCCGAAGGAGGCCTCCCACAACAAGTAAAGAGCCAGGCTTTCTTGGAGGCCGAAGGAGGCCTCCCACAACAAGTAAAGAGCCAGGCTTTCTTGGAGGCCGAAGGAGGCCTCCCACCATAAGTAAAGAGCCAGGCTTTCTTGGAGGCCGAAGGAGGCCTCCCACCATAAGTAAAGAGCCAGGCGTTCTTGGAGGCCGAAGGTGGCCTCCCACCAAAAGTAAAGAGCCAGGCTTTCTTAGAGGCCGAAGGTGGCCTCCCACCAAATGTAAAGAGCCAGGCTTTCTTGGAGGCCGAAGGAGGCCTCCCACCACAAGTAAAGAGGCAGGCGTTCTTGGAGGCCGAAGGTGGCCTCCCACCATAAGTAAAGAGCCAGGCGTTCTTGGAGGCCGAAGGAGGCCTCCCACCACAAGTAAAGAGGCAGGCGTTCTTGGAGGCCGAAGGTGGCCTCCCACCAAATGTAAAGAGCCAGGCTTTCTTGGAGGCCGAAGGAGGCCTCCCACCACAAGTAAAGAGCCAGGCTTTCTTGGAGGCCGAAGGAGGCCTCCCACAACAAATAAAGAGCCAGGCTTTCTTGGAGGCCGAAGGAGGCCTCCCACAACAAGTAAAGAGCCAGGCTTTCTTGAAGGCCGAAGGAGGCCTCCCACCATAAGTAAAGAGCCAGGCGTTCTTGGAGGCCGAAGGTGGCCTCCCACCAAATGTAAAGAGCCAGGCTTTCTTGGAGGCCGAAGGAGGCCTCCCACCACAAGTAAAGAGCCAGGCCGAAGGAGGCCTCCCACCAAAAGTAAAGAGCAAGGATGTCTTGGAGGTATGATGTTGTTGGTTTCAGAGAAGGTTCTGGCCTGGGTGTGAAAACCACAGGTGCTCATTTCACCTTTCTCAGGATGTTGGTTGGCAGACTGAGAGCTATCTCACACCTCATGAATGAGTGAGTGAGAGAGTGAGTTTGCTTCTAGAGCACTCATTCTGCTACATGAATCCTCCTAGACTTTTAGCAGTCTCCACCCGAGAATAGAGACTAAGCCCAGACAGTCGCCCACACTTCCCTATGGTGCACTTAATATGGCATCAGAGTGACAAGAGTGTAAATACACTCAATGGGCCTCATTCCGAATCTGGCGGTAACCCGGGGATTACAATGCTGGCAGTCCGGTAAATCAGGCGCCGGCAATTTGTAAGTCTCTTTTCCATATGGGAATGGGTACCACGGAAGAACTGGGTGCTTCCGGACTGCCACAGTTGTCATGAGGCCCGATTTCTCCCCTGCACACCTGTCAAGTGGCCACGTGTCATGTGTGTTGTCTGCACCCCCTCTTGCTTTTGTGCTAGCAGCAGATTGCATTGTGGGATGTTCGGGCTGGAACGCTCCACTTAAAGACATGGCAGCACGGTTCTATGTTCATTTAGCGATGGCCATTTTTTCGATGCTTTTTCTGTCACATTTGTTTCTCTTGAAAAACTCATTGAAATTATTTGTCTTTCTTTTTGGGGGTTCCACCCCCTGCACCCTGCCCAATTAAAGTAGTATGACCTACCCCACCCCTTATATACCCTTCCCCACACCTTCCCCCTATGTTTTTATGAGTTTTTTCGAGAAAAGAAATTTCCAAAAAAACTTCGAAAAAATGACTGTCGTTAAATGAACGTCGTACCCCAGACACATTCCTTTAAATGATGCGACCATGGATCAGAACAGCTTAGAATGTTGGTGTAGGCGCTACGATTGATGAAATACAATTTTGATCCAGAAATATTTTTAAAGGTTGTGCTGTGTGGCCCTGTCCAGCAGATCTGGAGTTGTTGCAGGAGAGGCCAGCCTTGGTGTGGCGGGGTGGGGTCTTGACAGCGGATATATGGGCCAGAAACTGTTCTGAAGTTGTTTTAATTCGTGCACTGAGGAGATTTAGCAGTCCCTAGCAGTCCTTAAAAGTTCCTAGCAGTCCATAGCAGTCCCTAGCAGTCCCTAGCAGTCCATAGCAGTTCATAGAAGTTCGGGCTGAACTGCTCTGATTGATGGCTGGACCAAGCTAGATTCACATATGGCTGGTCCCTGTTTTAATGGAGCTGATGGACTTAGAACAATGGATTTTGCGCTACCCAGAGCAAGCCAGTGTTTATGATTAATCCTAAGTGTTCCGTTCTTCACTTTTTGGTGTCTTCTGTTGTGTCAGCCACGATGTGGTGGTGGTAAGTGTGGTGAGGAACGAGGAGAAGTAACACAGCCACATAGAATGACACCATTGTCACTGGGCCACGGAAACAGGATGAAACACTGCGCCTCCATCTAACCACATGTGGCAATTCATCAGGAGGACTCATTACCAGATGGAAAGTGATTTGTTCATTAACCAAGAAAGTTCACGTGATTCAGGACAAAGAAAGTTACATTCTGCATTAAATTGCATTGTGTGGTAGTGGCTCCCCCAGACACAGACTGGACTATTGGGAAATGAATATGTTTCCATACAGTTTAGAGAGGTCAGTGAGGCTGGCGAAGAGTTCTAGATTCTTCCTGTGTTCTGGAAGCTTTTGCGAACCCCCGTACTGTTGGAAAATCTCCCATTTCTGCATAAGCCCAGCAGCTTTTGCCAAGAGCCTAGTTTATGATTCTCCAAAAAGCAGGGCTTAAAGTGGGCCAGAGCTAGCCGGGGCAGAGTCCCAGTAGTCTCCATAAAATGTATCTGAAATGGAGCGCTGCCCGGGCTCCATAAAGTCCCCACTAGCCCCAGTTGATGAGGCCGCTAGATGCCAAGGCCTTTTTCTACTACAGCCTGAAGCTCTCGCTCATGTGCAAAGCTTCAGGTTGTAGAAAGAAAAAGGCCTTGTCCACGCTGTTTCTTCCATAATGGTGGAGCTGGCCTCCGTCAGGCATCCCTTTAAGAGATGCAGCGATCATCCAGGACTGATTGCTGCATCTCTTAGTTAAAAGGATGCCTGGCAGGTGTCAGTGTCACCATTGAGGAATAAAAGGGGTGGTGTCAGGGTCGACTGGGCCAAAAAATCGTCCCGGGGACCAATATAAAAGTGGCCCAGAGTTGCAAATGGCTATTATTATTCAGCAACACTTGTCAAAACTATTAGCCGCATAGTGAAGTAACTCATCAAACTGGCCCACACTGGTCAAAAAAGTGGACCACGTTTACCCAAAAAATTGGCCCACACCAGCATTTTGTGTTTTTTTGTTTGGCCATTGGCCTATTGCCTTATAGGCCAGTCCGAGGCTGGCTGGTGTCGACCCACGCTAGGCATCCCTTTAAGGGATCATCACCCTCTCCCCCTGGTGGTTGGCTGCCAGCCATTAGGCCAGTAAACCGGAACTCGTTAAGGGGGCATGGCCTAATGGTCTGCAGGCGACCCCCGCCATTAGGCCACGCCCCGCAACCAGCCCCGGATCGTTTTCCCATGCCACTTAAAGCCCTGCCAAAAAGTCTCTCTTGAGGACTCTGTTCCGATGTCACAAGGAAACTAGCAATATTCCCCTGGTGAACCCTAATCTGTGTCGCTTGCTGTTCCAGCTTTGTCCAGCAGAGGGACTCTGGTTCTAGAGGCGGCCCTGAAAAGTGCCCTGGAGTCCATGGAAGGGGCGCTGGAGCAGCGGAACCGGTGGCTGAAGGCGTGCAGAGGCTGCGCCCCCTGCCTCTTCCAAGACTGTGGCAGCACCACGACGGAGTGTGCAGGTATGTGTTTCTCCGGGTGCTCCCTACACACAGCCTTTTTAACCTAGGCGTGGGGACTACCGCAGTATTTGGGGAGACTGAGAAGGGCTTTACCATTTGTTTTACAGCCATCAACATCTATTTCAAGTTCCATGCGCTTTTGGTTCGAAAGTGAGAGTGTGGAGGAAAAGGAACAAAGGAAGAGGACCCAAGGTTTGAGTCCTCCCGTCCCCTGCACACTCTAAGGCTACGCAACAGGGGCGTAGATATTTTAAGGTAAAATTCAAATATTTGTTTTTAGGCTTTCTATAGAAGAATGATTTGTCGAGACTTTTAACTTAAAACATAAGAACAATCGTTTTGGTTTCTTAGGTGTTCAAAAGTGGAGTGAGCACCTATTTATTAATACATAAAACAATGTGTAGTCAAGGCAGGAAAAACAGAACAACATTATAATGTCAACGTAAAGATGATTGATTGAGATTCCACTTTCTATGGCTTGACGCGTTTCGAGGAGATTCCTCTTCTTCAGAAGCCTTTGTGGATCTACTGTCTAGTCATTGTACACATAGAAATAAAGATCAAAAAGAAATCAATTAATCAAACGAAAGTATATGTCTACATAGGCTTCATTGATCAATAAAACAAAGTTTCATAACTACAATCAGATTGAATATATACACATATTGTGGTCTACATTGCACATATTCAGTTTAGTACACCCAGGGTTGCCATATTTTTAGTTGAAAGCAACTCCAAAAAATATCAGTCTAGTGCATTCCCTAGCACCTCTAATGGGAATCTAATACGATAAAGCAGTTCTACAGGTGGTACATGGGGGTTAGCAGACATGATTGCCCAGAGGAGGACAATTTAATTGAGTATGATTGACGCGGGCTACTCACCCAGCGAAGTTGTTTTGACAAGGAAAAGCATTTTCTAAGTAAAGTGCACTAACCTATAGAGGTCTAATGTTGTGGCTGAGAAGCCACCCACAGTGAGAAGTGCGTCAAAAGGTTACATACTAGAGAAACCAAGTTCTCGATGTAAATATTTTCCTGATGCCGGTTGGTGTTCCGACACTCTCAGTGTGACCTGTATGAAATAGTAATCACGTACAGGTCACCGTGTGTGATTCGATGTAACTATACAAGTGTGAAAACCAAAAATGCATTGGTCGGGATATGCCAAAATACCTCTCTGCGGCACGATTCAATGCTGTGGTAGTCTCTGGGACACGTGTAACATCTCAGGGGGAGCAGGTGAGAGTGGATCGGCGGAGTCCTAAAGCCAGCCGTTGTCTGTAGAAAGACAGTGGATTGTAAGTAAGCCTGCAGAACTTGGTAAAACATAGATCGCGTGAGTCGAGTGTGCAGAAAGTTAAAGGAACGCGTACCTATTCCATCGCGATGTTCTATTGAATCGGCAATGCTCTGCTCGTTGTTAACACGATCTCCATGGAAACCAGGGACCGTGTAGAAACAGTCTGGTATTTGGCGGGCTAGATTCAGTGAAGAGACATCAAGGAGGGACTAACCCAATCGTAACAGAATGTGGCGGCCATCTTAGGCAGTCTGGGTAACACTGGTAAGTAAATGTAGTAGCATGTAAACGATTCAGAGTAGCATCATCGAACAACTGAAACAGGAAGATGATGCCAATAGCATGTTTTTGAGAAATCTATGTTTCACCTAAAGTGATCAAATATAGAAATCAGAATAATTTTCTCAAGTGGTTTTTTACGTGATGGTGCTAAGCAATGTGGCATTACTAAGGCATTCGAGTATAGGTGAGTCCCCATGAACATTCATTTCTTTATTACACTTCGCTGAAACATCTGATAAAAAATCTACCAGGTGTCCTCACATTCTTTGTGATTAGCTGAACCATCTGGTTACGAGTACCAGGTGTCCTCACATTCTAAGTTGTACGTAACATACTCAATGTTTAGCCTTAGGGGATAGTTGTACGTAACATACTCAATGTTTAGCCTTAGGGGATACCATTGTAGGTTACATCTTATGTCAAGGATCTCAACTATGTACATACTGTGTAACATAACGTAGATACTCTACTTAAATGGTAGCGTCCCCATAGTTGGTGCTATTTGTGCAACAGATGGCTATTGTTCAATCGGGAGCCATTACGTTACTGATCATCTCATATATCAAATATCAGGTGGGTATTTATTGGATCGTTGCTGACAAACCATGTCCCAAGACTAAGTGAATATGTTGGTGTATACTAGAGGGTGCAGGGTCTACAGGACAGAAATATCTAGACTGTTAAAAAATGTTCAGATAAAGCAGTTAAGGGATGTTTCCTCATTGAGTCCCCTTGGATATTTAGTGTCTAGAAGATATATCCAGAATTTTTCTCTTTGTGACAACAGTCTTGTATAGTTGCCACCTCGCTGTGGTTTGCTAACAACTTCAACGACCTGAAATCTCAATTGGCTGATGTTGTGTTTTGCTTCCATAAAATGTCTGGCTACCGGTGATTTCTGGTTTAGGCACCGGATGGTGGACTTATGCTCTGAAATTCGTTCTTTTAGGGACCTCGTGGTCTGTCCAATGTACAATTTACCACACGGGCATTTCAAAGCATATATGACGCCTGCTGTTAAACAGGTGGCGAAGCTTCTGATCTTTATCTTCCTGCCAGTCGATGGATGAGAGATGGTGTTTCCCTTAATTACATTATTGCAATTGGTGCAATTAAGACATGGGAAAGTACCCATTTTTTTAGTCTGTAGGAATGTTTGTTTCTCCTTGTCAGGTCTTTCAGCTTTCACGAGTCTATCCCTAAGGTTACGACCCCTTTTAAAAGCCATCATTGGTGCTCTTGGAAAAAGTTCCTTCAGATGTTCATCACTCTGTAGTAGTGGCCAGTGTTTTCTTATTGACTTACCAATTTGGAAGCTTTGACGTGAATATTTGGAAATATACATCAATGGAGTGGAACTAGTTTTGGGTTGAGGTGCTAGCAGATCTTTCTGTGTTAGATGATTTGATCTGACGTTGGCATCTTGTAAAATGTCATGGGGGTAACCCCGTTTCTCAAAGCGTTCAATCAATTGGGTGCATTCAACGTCGAAGCCCGCTGGATCTGTTATAATCCTTTTAAGTCTCAGTATCTGACTGTAGGGGAGACTTTTTAGCATCGGTTTGGGGTGAAAACTGGTGAAATGTAGGAGATTATTAGCATCTGTAGGTTTATGATAAATGGTGGTCACTATCTTGCCTTCATAGATCTTCAAGCTTACATCCAAAAAGTGGAGGTCTGGTTCCCCCACATCCATTGTGAATTTGATTTTGGAATGTACTGTGTTCATGTAGAGCAGAAAATTATCCAATTCCATTCTTGTGCCGCACCAGATTCCAAATATGTCGTCTATGAATCGTTTCCATACTATGATCTTACTCGACCATATTTGGTTCTCTAGGACATGTTCTATTTCAAATCTATGCATAAAAGAGTTTGCATAGACCGGTGCCATAGCAGAGCCCATGGATGTGCCGGATATTTGATTGTAAAAGGTATTTTGAAATCTAAAGTAGCTATTATATAGAATGAGTTTCAGTAATTCTATGATGAACTCTGGGTTACCTCGTGTTTGTTCCGAGTTGAGGAGCAACCATTCCACAGCGTTAATACCTTCCTCATGGGGTATGGAAGTATATAGGCTGCATACATCCATGCTGAATATGATGCAGTCACTACTGATAGCTGAAATTTCTGCTAGACAGTTGAGGAAATCTGTAGTATCCTTGAGATAGGTAGGAATTACCTGGATCAGAGGCTGGAGAAGGCGGTCTACATAGATAGCCAGGGGATCGAATATACTCTCCGTCCCTGCAACTATAGGTCTTAGTGGAGGTTTCTGACTGTCCTTATGGATTTTGGGGAGTCCATAAAATACTGGTGTTATGGGATATTTATTGATAAGGAATTGACTGGTTTTAACACTAATCCAATCATTTTCGAGTGCATTATTGATTAGGGTCTCGATGTTAGTCTTTAGGCCCTGAAGGGGGTCTCCGTTCAATCTGTTGTACGTTGTCTGGTCGTTGAGTTGTTCAAGACATTGAGCGGTGTAGTAGCTCGTGTCCATAACTATTATGGCTCCGCCCTTGTCTGCAGGTTTGATGGTGATATCTTCATCTTTTGCCAAGGTTTCAATGTGCTCAAGTTGACTATTCTTGATATTAGTCGGAGATGATTTACGGTAGTTAATCTGTTTCAGATCATTGAGTACCTTTTTCTCAAATAAATCAAGTATAGGGTTTTGAATGGGTGGGTCGAACAAGCTCTTAGGTCGTAGCTCTAAATTGTCTTCAGGAGTGTCATCTTGTCCAGGGTCATTTTCAAAAAACATCTTGAGTCTAATCTTTCTCATGAGACGGTGTAGGCACACTTGTTCATCAAACATTGATGTATTGTTCGTGGGTACAAATGATAGGCCCCGATTCAGGATAAAGAGTTGGTCGCTTGATAGATGTTTGCTTGAAATATTCATCACGATATTCTCAACTACTTGTTCTTTGTTCTTGGAGGTCTTTTTCCCTCTTCGGGTCTTTCTCTTAACCGGTCTCTCAGGCCTAAAAAAACCCCAGATGTTGTTGCTGCTCGTCCCGTGTGTTGATCTATTGATGTTTCTAGTCTGGCGCTTTCTGTCTCGCTCTGGGATACTGTTGATTGTTGTCCTGAGGCTTGACCAATTGGATCCCCTAAGCTCCCACTGCTGCTGTCGCTACCCGAGTTAGGGGAATTCGGGTGTGGTGGTCTATTTCTGTTTTGGTTTCGATGGTGGTAGAACTCTTGCCAGGAGTAGACGATGTCGTTCAAATAATCGAAAGTATCACGTTTGAACTTCCTTAATTTTCTTTGTTCAATGTCGATCTTATAATTATTTAATTTCTCGTTGATGTCCTCCAACAGACTTTTGAGCTCCTCCGCTGTTTTGAACTCTGATAATTGTGTTTTAAGCGTATCAATGTCTGTATCTAAACTTGTCAATGATTTCGAAAGTTCTTCAATCGTTAGTAAAATGAGGTCAAGTGAGCATTTATTCAAAATTTGGTCCCATTTAGCAATAAATGCTTTACTTTCGCTGCACAGGGTCGGTCTCAGATATACCCTAAGGCCTCTGGGGATCCTCTGGGATTTATAGTATTCAACTAATGTAGTAGCGTGAAGTTTTTGAGATATTTCACGCCTGATCAATTTTTCCAACTGAGAAACAAGTTTCTCCGGGTTTGATGTGGATTGTAAACTTTGTTCTGTATTCTTGATAAGAGACAAAATGCGTTTTGCTTCCTCCGTGCCAAATGCGAAGGTTGTAGTCTATCAAGCGACCAACTCTTTATCCTGAATCGGGGCCTATCATTTGTACCCACGAACAATACATCAATGTTTGATGAACAAGTGTGCCTACACCGTCTCATGAGAAAGATTAGACTCAAGATGTTTTTTGAAAATGACCCTGGACAAGATGACACTCCTGAAGACAATTTAGAGCTACGACCTAAGAGCTTGTTCGACCCACCCATTCAAAACCCTATACTTGATTTATTTGAGAAAAAGGTACTCAATGATCTGAAACAGATTAACTACCGTAAATCATCTCCGACTAATATCAAGAATAGTCAACTTGAGCACATTGAAACCTTGGCAAAAGATGAAGATATCACCATCAAACCTGCAGACAAGGGCGGAGCCATAATAGTTATGGACACGAGCTACTACACCGCTCAATGTCTTGAACAACTCAACGACCAGACAACGTACAACAGATTGAACGGAGACCCCCTTCAGGGCCTAAAGACTAACATCGAGACCCTAATCAATAATGCACTCGAAAATGATTGGATTAGTGTTAAAACCAGTCAATTCCTTATCAATAAATATCCCATAACACCAGTATTTTATGGACTCCCCAAAATCCATAAGGACAGTCAGAAACCTCCACTAAGACCTATAGTTGCAGGGACGGAGAGTATATTCGATCCCCTGGCTATCTATGTAGACCGCCTTCTCCAGCCTCTGATCCAGGTAATTCCTACCTATCTCAAGGATACTACAGATTTCCTCAACTGTCTAGCAGAAATTTCAGCTATCAGTAGTGACTGCATCATATTCAGCATGGATGTATGCAGCCTATATACTTCCATACCCCATGAGGAAGGTATTAACGCTGTGGAATGGTTGCTCCTCAACTCGGAACAAACACGAGGTAACCCAGAGTTCATCATAGAATTACTGAAACTCATTCTATATAATAGCTACTTTAGATTTCAAAATACCTTTTACAATCAAATATCCGGCACATCCATGGGCTCTGCTATGGCACCGGTCTATGCAAACTCTTTTATGCATAGATTTGAAATAGAACATGTCCTAGAGAACCAAATATGGTCGAGTAAGATCATAGTATGGAAACGATTCATAGACGACATATTTGGAATCTGGTGCGGCACAAGAATGGAATTGGATAATTTTCTGCTCTACATGAACACAGTACATTCCAAAATCAAATTCACAATGGATGTGGGGGAACCAGACCTCCACTTTTTGGATGTAAGCTTGAAGATCTATGAAGGCAAGATAGTGACCACCATTTATCATAAACCTACAGATGCTAATAATCTCCTACATTTCACCAGTTTTCACCCCAAACCGATGCTAAAAAGTCTCCCCTACAGTCAGATACTGAGACTTAAAAGGATTATAACAGATCCAGCGGGCTTCGACGTTGAATGCACCCAATTGATTGAACGCTTTGAGAAACGGGGTTACCCCCATGACATTTTACAAGATGCCAACGTCAGATCAAATCATCTAACACAGAAAGATCTGCTAGCACCTCAACCCAAAACTAGTTCCACTCCATTGATGTATATTTCCAAATATTCACGTCAAAGCTTCCAAATTGGTAAGTCAATAAGAAAACACTGGCCACTACTACAGAGTGATGAACATCTGAAGGAACTTTTTCCAAGAGCACCAATGATGGCTTTTAAAAGGGGTCGTAACCTTAGGGATAGACTCGTGAAAGCTGAAAGACCTGACAAGGAGAAACAAACATTCCTACAGACTAAAAAAATGGGTACTTTCCCATGTCTTAATTGCACCAATTGCAATAATGTAATTAAGGGAAACACCATCTCTCATCCATCGACTGGCAGGAAGATAAAGATCAGAAGCTTCGCCACCTGTTTAACAGCAGGCGTCATATATGCTTTGAAATGCCCGTGTGGTAAATTGTACATTGGACAGACCACGAGGTCCCTAAAAGAACGAATTTCAGAGCATAAGTCCACCATCCGGTGCCTAAACCAGAAATCACCGGTAGCCAGACATTTTATGGAAGCAAAACACAACATCAGCCAATTGAGATTTCAGGTCGTTGAAGTTGTTAGCAAACCACAGCGAGGTGGCAACTATACAAGACTGTTGTCACAAAGAGAAAAATTCTGGATATATCTTCTAGACACTAAATATCCAAGGGGACTCAATGAGGAAACATCCCTTAACTGCTTTATCTGAACATTTTTTAACAGTCTAGATATTTCTGTCCTGTAGACCCTGCACCCTCTAGTATACACCAACATATTCACTTAGTCTTGGGACATGGTTTGTCAGCAACGATCCAATAAATACCCACCTGATATTTGATATATGAGATGATCAGTAACGTAATGGCTCCCGATTGAACAATAGCCATCTGTTGCACAAATAGCACCAACTATGGGGACGCTACCATTTAAGTAGAGTATCTACGTTATGTTACACAGTATGTACATAGTTGAGATCCTTGACATAAGATGTAACCTACAATGGTATCCCCTAAGGCTAAACATTGAGTATGTTACGTACAACTATCCCCTAAGGCTAAACATTGAGTATGTTACGTACAACTTAGAATGTGAGGACACCTGGTACTCGTAACCAGATGGTTCAGCTAATCACAAAGAATGTGAGGACACCTGGTAGATTTTTTATCAGATGTTTCAGCGAAGTGTAATAAAGAAATGAATGTTCATGGGGACTCACCTATACTCGAATGCCTTAGTAATGCCACATTGCTTAGCACCATCACGTAAAAAACCACTTGAGAAAATTATTCTGATTTCTATATTTGATCACTTTAGGTGAAACATAGATTTCTCAAAAACATGCTATTGGCATCATCTTCCTGTTTCAGTTGTTCGATGATGCTACTCTGAATCGTTTACATGCTACTACATTTACTTACCAGTGTTACCCAGACTGCCTAAGATGGCCGCCACATTCTGTTACGATTGGGTTAGTCCCTCCTTGATGTCTCTTCACTGAATCTAGCCCGCCAAATACCAGACTGTTTCTACACGGTCCCTGGTTTCCATGGAGATCGTGTTAACAACGAGCAGAGCATTGCCGATTCAATAGAACATCGCGATGGAATAGGTACGCGTTCCTTTAACTTTCTGCACACTCGACTCACGCGATCTATGTTTTACCAAGTTCTGCAGGCTTACTTACAATCCACTGTCTTTCTACAGACAACGGCTGGCTTTAGGACTCCGCCGATCCACTCTCACCTGCTCCCCCTGAGATGTTACACGTGTCCCAGAGACTACCACAGCATTGAATCGTGCCGCAGAGAGGTATTTTGGCATATCCCGACCAATGCATTTTTGGTTTTCACACTTGTATAGTTACATCGAATCACACACGGTGACCTGTACGTGATTACTATTTCATACAGGTCACACTGAGAGTGTCGGAACACCAACCGGCATCAGGAAAATATTTACATCGAGAACTTGGTTTCTCTAGTATGTAACCTTTTGACGCACTTCTCACTGTGGGTGGCTTCTCAGCCACAACATTAGACCTCTATAAGTTAGTGCACTTTACTTAGAAAATGCTTTTCCTTGTCAAAACAACTTCGCTGGGTGAGTAGCCCGCGTCAATCATACTCAATTAAATTGTCCTCCTCTGGGCAATCATGTCTGCTAACCCCCATGTACCACCTGTAGAACTGCTTTATCGTATTAGATTCCCATTAGAGGTGCTAGGGAATGCACTAGACTGATATTTTTTGGAGTTGCTTTCAACTAAAAATATGGCAACCCTGGGTGTACTAAACTGAATATGTGCAATGTAGACCACAATATGTGTATATATTCAATCTGATTGTAGTTATGAAACTTTGTTTTATTGATCAATGAAGCCTATGTAGACATATACTTTCGTTTGATTAATTGATTTCTTTTTGATCTTTATTTCTATGTGTACAATGACTAGACAGTAGATCCACAAAGGCTTCTGAAGAAGAGGAATCTCCTCGAAACGCGTCAAGCCATAGAAAGTGGAATCTCAATCAATCATCTTTACGTTGACATTATAATGTTGTTCTGTTTTTCCTGCCTTGACTACACATTGTTTTATGTATTAATAAATAGGTGCTCACTCCACTTTTGAACACCTAAGAAACCAAAACGATTGTTCTTATGTTTTAAGTTAAAAGTCTCGACAAATCATTCTTCTATAGAAAGCCTAAAAACAAATATTTGAATTTTACCTTAAAATATCTACGCCCCTGTTGCGTAGCCTTAGAGTGTGCAGGGGACGGGAGGACTCAAACCTTGGGTCCTCTTCCTTTGTTCTTATTCACTATAGGGTTGTTGTGCCATGACCCTCTATTCCTCCTCTGCACCTCACAAGAATATAGAGATCACTCCTTGTGGGTGTTAAAACAATACTTCGCAATACCTTCTCTAATTAGGTGTGCACTTACCTTACTACTATACAGTGTGGAGGAAAAGGGCCAAGGAAGTGCCCACAGTCATCACGTTAAAATCAAATTAATTTAATGTCGCAAGCCTTCTTCTTTCTAAATCTCGGGGCTACGTGCTCGCTTAGGAAGCAAGACGACACGGACCACCACAGGTTCGATCCCCGGGTATATATATTAAATATATTAAATGAAATAGAAACAGAGTTTCAAAAAAGGAAATAGATCTACCTTCTGAAAAAAGGAAATGGCATGTTTGGCTGCACAAGGGTTCAAGAAAGAGCAGGGCCCTGTAGCTTAAACACAGATCCCAGCTACAGCCTCTCAACCTGCTCAGCTACCGCCTCTTGTTTCTGCCTGAAACAAGGATCTCCTGCTGCAAGCAGTGCGGCTTCATCGCAGAGTGAAAACACAGAACATCTCATGAAAAATGATGGGAACAGGGACACTCAGGGGTGATATGATATGAGAAGTCATTCATAACGCGCCTGTACACAAGTGTTACTAGGCGCGACTAGACAAGGGAGGGAAGACATAGGGAGGATAAGACAAACGATCTTACTAGGCCTTGTGTCATCCAGATCATACAAGTGTAATACAACGCAAAGTGCAGGGGGAGAGGGAGCAGGAAGTGCCGCTAGGGCAGCATTGCGCTGAGTAAGTGCAGCTAAGGAAGCACGACTTTGGGTAAGTGCAAGGAGGCAGGGGACTGTAGGGTTACAGTTACAGCCCCTAAGAGCGTGGTAGGCCTGGAGGCAGTGCAGGGGTGACTGATCATGAGGAGCATGCTACCCAGTGAGACGCTGAGGGTAGCCAGACTGGGTGGGGTGGAATCACAAAGCAGGAGTAGAACACTCACCAAAAAAGCACACAGAGGCTCGTACACAGCAACACATCCGGTGGGTCAAGCTTTCTTTGTTATCGCCTTTGGGGTAAACACTGGATGAGTCAGGGGTCGGGGGTGTCACACAGCCTAACACTGTTAGATAGCAGTGAGGCCAGCGTGCAGAGAACGTTTAAAGTGAAACCTCCAGCCACAGCATGTTCATGTGATCTGCCCAACTCTAGGAGCAGATCACAGGGGGGAACACTGCACCTTGCAGTCCTTTTGTAACCCAGGCCCAGCTAGTACCCTGTCATGATGCCCCCAATTGGGTTTCCCGTCCAGTGCAGTGAAAAGGCAGGAAGGAGGTGCTAACGATAATTTTAACTGAAACAGTTGAAAGGCCCTGTCGCCTCCCCTGCCTAATCACAACTGCCCTTAACTAAAATGCTCCTGCAGTGACAAGCTGGTCAGTGCTGGAGCACTTGTGATCAACATTTGCAATACCAGCTGGCACACGATATACTCTTTGCCATGATTTAATGCAGTGAAACACGGCAAAAACCGCTTTCCATCTTTGGCGACGGGTGAATAATGATATGATATGATATGATACTTTATTCATATAGCGCCTATACACAATGTGTTTCAAAGTGCTTGAAGGCAAGGGAGGGAACAAGGGAAAATACAATGACATTCTTACAGGCCATGAACAGTTAAGGATCTGAAATTAACTATCGTACTCGGTCTGACGACATTTCAGATAGTGCAAAAGCTAAGACATAGATAAGGAAGGGAGGGGGAGAGTGGGAAGGAAATGGAAACAGACAGGTGACTACTGTACTAGGCCTGACGACATTACAGATAGTGCTGGAGGGAGGTGGGGGAGGAGACAGACATGGTTTCTACCATACTAGGTCAGAGACAATTCTGATAGAGTAAGTGCATAGAAGAAAGTAAGGGGAGGAGACAGGAAAAGGGAGAGGGGGAGAGAACAAAGAGTAAGCAGTCAAAAGAACGGAGAAGCAAGAGGGGAGAGCAAATACAATTGCAGAAGTCAGTAGTAACACATAATGTTGCAAGCCAGGATACAAGATGAAGATGGGAACAGCATGATTCAGGGCCACCATGAGTACAAGATGCAAAGGAAGTCCAGCATGAGAGATGGGAAAGGGTGACGCACCGTAAATCAATGCAGTCAATAAAAGTCAAATCCAGCCCTGGTCACAAGACGGTGATGGTGAAACCAGAATGTATCAGGACAGACTCCTGCAGGAGTAGGCTGGAGGGGGTGGATTGGGGCCGTTGCAGCTCAGTTTCTACCAGGAGGTACAGGCTGTCACATTATGCTCATCCCAGACGTGTTTGATTGGACATAGGTCTGGAGACTCAGATGGAGTCCTGGCCCAACAAAGCCCCTGGCTCTCCATGTGAGCACCAGATGAATAATGTGTTGGGCAATAACTCTGAAGATGATCTGCTAACATGGGCAATAACATGTTCAAATATTATGCTGCAGCATACAATATGCATGCCAACTAACCCACCCACACATGGCAACTGGACACCCTTCCCAACAGACATCAGAGCACTCCGCCTCTACAGACATCTTGCAAACCACAGCTCCAGCTAATGTATCCTAGCACCACAGGCATACACGCCTCCCCGCAAGACACACATGACCTCATGCGACACTTAGAAACAGGCCCATAAGCGGAGCTCAGGGTGCTTCCGATCGCCACACATCTACATAACCTTGAACCTACTAGTATTTCCCTTCTCTCCCCAATAACCTTAGCCGTCCCCCCTCACCCCCCATTTCATATCCCCCCGAGTGCCTGGAGATGATGCAAATTGCAGTGTAAAATAGTATACATTTAATTGTGGTAACATAATATACTGAAAACCTATTGGCGTGCTTCAACAGGCCACATCTCTGGGTATTTGGGGTTAAAGCCCCCCCTTCCAGCACTATCTACCTTCATCTCTGCTTCCAACTTTATCTGTAACCAAGTACCAAGAATCTGTAACCAAGAAACCCCACGTGTTGCCGACACCAATGTAACCATGAATCATGCCAATGTACAATTTCATGTAACAGCGCCTCTATGCCTTTGGGCTGTAGTGTACTATAAAATTGAAAATAAATAAAAGAAATAATATTTAAAAAATATCTGAAATGTCGTCAGGCCGAGTACGATAGTTAATTTCAAATCCTTACTGTTCATGGCCTGTAAGAATGTCATTGTATTTTCCCTTGTTCCCTCCCTTGCCTTGAAGCGCTTTGAAACACATTGTGTATAGGCACTATATAAATAAACTATCATATCATATCAAAACAGTGAGGTACTGCATCAGTGAAATGGCCATTTGTGCCAAGAAAAAAGAGCAATATGCCCAAGTGCCATTCTCAAGCACAGTCGTGCTCCCCTGTGCTGAGGACGGGAAGCCTAGCACAAGTCGCGCCCAGAAACACTTGCGTCTAGGCGTGTTATAAATGCCAAATCATATCATATATCAAGGCAACGTATGAGTCTCTCGACGCACGCTCTGACACACTCAGTGAGTGTAACCCAAATAGATCGAGTTAATGGAAACCGCACTTCCCAGAATGCCTCCTTTGTCCAGAAACAATGGGTAAGAACTTGTAAACATGAGTAACTTGGGGTCGGGGGAGGGGACACATATACTTTGGCTAGTCGCACTCGATCCACACTTGACTCCCGCTCCGGGCTGCATTTCTCCATCCGCAACAAGTCAGGTCACATGGATCACTTGTCCCAAAAGAAAACTAAAAAAGACAATTGTATTCATTCTGTGGGGCGTTTCTGAACCAATATGGTACGACGTTGTTACATCGCCAGGCTTTTTTTCAGTTTTTTGCCGAAAATGTTCAGCCGAAAAAACTCATCGAAAAATATGGGGGAGGGAGTTGGTGGGTAAGGGGATACAAGAGCTAGGGCGGTGTGGGGAATGGAGACTAGATAATAGGAAAGGGAGGGCTTGGGGGTTACTACACCAAATACAAAATAAAAAAATAGCCAAAAACTTTCTGCGAAAAAAAACAGGTGATCTAAGAACATAGAACTAACGACTACAAACTTGTTCACACTGTGGCGCCCCAGTGCAATACAATTTAGTTGGATATTGTATAGCACAACATCTGACAATTGGGAGGCCTGTTGGTAGGGTGACCAGATTTCGAAAATAAAAAACCGGGACAGGCCACTTACATAGAAGTAGGACTACAGCTCCAGCGGTGAAACTGTAGTCCTACTTCTATGTGGGTGGCCCGTCCCGTATCATGTTGCAGCACTGGGGGCCCTGAGGCTATTTTAAATTTAAAAAACCGATCCGGAATTGGAGGGTGGGGCGGATACCATCCCGGTTTTTGGTTAACTGGTGGAAAAATCATGATATCCGGCCAAAAACCGGAATGGTATCCACCCGATCCACAAATCCCGTGACAGGGTTTTTAAACTTAAAAAAGTCTCGGGACCCCAGGACGCAGGTTCAGATTCCCAGACAGTCCCGGCAAAATCAGGACGTCTAGTCACCCTACCTGTTGGGTATTGGCTCTGATAAGCGAGCGAACGATTGGAGTGGCTGGGTGTGGTATTGGTTGGTGCCACCTATAACGCCACTGCCCCGGAGGAGCGATACTCTCACGGAGGCCTCCTTGGAGCAGAAGCAATCTTTCATGATCCTTTTGTGGTTTATGCACTGGGTGCATGAACACTTTGGGACATTCCGAAACGCAAAACATTTGTGCGCTGTGATTGGCTGAAATGCCAGTCGTTTCAGCCAATCAGAGTGCATGAAAATGTCAGGCTTATTAATTGACCGAAATGTTCACACGCCTGGGCATAACACACAAAACACAGTTCACACTACACAACAAATTCTGCACTGCTGGCACAATGGCAGATGTAGTGGCTTTCTCCCCCCATCTGCTGTCTTAATGGCATAACCCCAATGTCGTGTATCCTCACTAGAGAGAGTCTAAGCGAGTTAGGTTAGGGCAAGTGGAGTGTGTGTTGTGAAATGTGAGCACCAGGTGTGGATATTCGGCTGGGCCGTGGTGGGTTACTTGACAAGATACTGATACTCCTGGGGTTGAGTTTAGAGGCTGTTGAAGCATCAGGGCAGATGTTTGTTTTGGTGGGGTTGTGTGTAATGTGATTGCAGACATGGCGGGTGAGAGGGCTGAGGGAAGGCTTGTTATCCGAGCCTCCTCACTTGGACCCGGCTTTGATAGGCTGTGCTGGAAAGTCACTGCCATGCAGGCAAGCTGGGCAGGATGTGAGGCTGGTCGCAATCTCTGGGATTCTGCTTCAAGACTTGATTCGCTCTTAATCTGGGGCTCTCCTGTGAGGTGGCGCTCTACCTTTCTATTAGCAACAGAATCCCAGGCCAATGGGGGTCTTGGACGCCCCTATCCCCCAGACTCTTTGCGAGTCACATCTTCCTACTGCACCGGCTTCCAGCTTCCTGATGGACCAGCCCAGGATTTCTGTACTTGGAGCCTCACATAGTTCCAACGTATGGACTTTTTGGAGGCTCACCAATGGGGCCTTTCTTTGGCCCCCTGGTTCCTTGTTATTCTCCAGGGCTGGCCTAGTCTCACGGTGCTTCCTGCAGTTTGGCGTGCAGGTTTCTTTTTGTCCTATCGACCCCATCGGTCGAGGTGGCTTGGTCCAGCATTATTTGGTGTTCCTCGCCTAGTTCAGCTCTTTTCTGCGCTTTGTTAGCGGGGCCTAGGAAGTGCGACTCACCACCTTCACGCATCCGGGGAGTGGACTGCGCGGCCTCTTCCAGCGTCAGCTTTTCACTCTCCTTCGCCATCAGCAGCCACTGCAGGGGCGCAACGAAACCTACATCTCGGGGAGGGGTGGGCTGAGTGGTGATGGGAGGGGCCGCTTCAGAAAAAAGGCCGGGCAAAGTCAGAGGCTCTGCCCCCCGCCCCATGGTCTGGTGTGAGGACCAACTATCAAATAGTATATTTTAGAGCGCAATATGCGGAGAGGCGATGGAAGTCTTTCTTCAAAATAGCAGCTTTAATGTTTTACTGAGTTTGTTCAAGTACGTTTTTCTGCACAAACACAGTAAAACTTTAACACTTGAACGCCGCCAGTTTCGGAAAAAGGCTTCCCTCACCACTCTCCTAACAAAATGCAAGTGCGCACATCCTGGGGGGCACCTAGGCTAAAATGTAGGCAGGGGCTAACCCTTCAAATGTTGGGAGAGGCGCCAACTTCAGAGACGGTGGAGGAGTGGCAAACTTACTTGTAGAAGGGCATCGAACTTCATTACTCATTGTAATGAGACTGTTCTAGTGCAGCTTCAATATTACAATCAGTTAACTCTCTCCTTCAAGTCTGAAAATACCCACTTCTTGCAGATCCTGAAGGTCCTACAAATTGTGAAAATGGCATATTTTATGCAATGAAAGACTCAATATCATAGCATAACAGGACATTTTAGAGTCTGGGGCAGTACTCTGGACGGCCCAAGCAACTTCAGTGGCTGGGAGCAACAGGGGAGAAAATGTAATGTTGCTTCTACCACAGTTAGTCCGCTCTACTAGAATCTCTGGTGAAGTGACTGGCTGGTGAGATTATGTCTGCCTGTCAAATGAAGTAATATGAAACTGCGGGGGGGCAGGTGGGCAATGCAGCAGTAATGCAATTCTATGTGACAGTTTTGGAGCCACTAGCAGAGGAGCACCAGGGTACACCAATGTGTCCTTACACTTATTTAAACTGTCCTATTGTAAGGGTGTATACGTAATCTATTATAAGCACTCCAATTGTTGCAGTTGAAGTCAGGGTGAGATTACGTTATTGGCTCGGGATCACACACTTTCGTTAAACAGAGAAGCAGGAATTTTAACCCACCCTGCAATTTAGGCAGAGCCACCTTCTTCCACGCTTTAATTAACTTGGAACAAATATTTATGTCTTGGGTGTCAAGACCTACAATAATACTGTCCTATAGAGTTTACTTGCAAAATACACAAATTGCATAAAAGCTTCATGACAACATGTAAATCCTTATAGCAGCATGTTGGGCCAAAATAATATCAGTGTCCCTTTATTTTCCACATCCTGAATGGAAAACTATAAGATGCAAAAGGCAAAATATCTTTTTACCCACTTTATTTTCAGTGCTTTGAGACACACAATAAAAGAAGTTGAGTCATAAACTCACTTAGGTTTGGAGATTTGTCACAAACCTCCAGTGTGGTGTTATGTATGGTGTTAAGAACATTCAACTAAGGACATCAAAGCAAACTTTACTTTTTAGCATATCAAGAAGTTATGGGTATGAACACATTTTGAAAGGGTGCTTTATTGTGTTGCTCACTTTAAGTGTCGCAGATGTGCAAGGTGACTGGTGGTCTTTCAGTTGGAAATTCACCATCATGCATAAGAAAGGCTATGCTGCTGATCACAAAAGAGACGTGTGGTCGAGTTCATTACGACACTGGCTGCAGAGCCAGGAACGCAGCCTGTGTGTCTCAGGCGGGGCTGGGACTCAGCAGATGCACCAGCCCACGCAGGGGGTGCTAAAGGGGCAGCTGGCATAGCGGGCCGCCCCTCTGGCCACCCCCTTCATGGACTTGCCACCTCTCACCAAAGGGGCAGAAGTGCATGCCCCCCTATGGTACGGCTGGAAACGGCCTGGCCTGGGGAGGCACTTAAATAGCCTGGGCTGAGAGGTCCAGGTCTCTCTTCCAGCCCAGGCTATGCCAGAGTCAGCCATTCAGAAGATGGGTAGATGGGAATCGGATCGGTATAAGTTATATATCCCGGCCAGAGGGCAGGACACAGGGGTGCAGCCGGGGATGTGAGGGGATGTGAGGGTGAAATGAAGAATTCTGGTGGTCGAGTGTGGTGAGTGGGTCAGATGGAAGGGGCGTGCGTTATAACATTGGTGTTTTCTTTCTATTCCAGCGGGTTGCACAGTCTGGGTCATTGGCCATTCTTTAATCGCCCCAGCAGAAAAGAGGGCCCGAGCAGGGCCTAGGCGAGGGGCCCACTTAGGATTTCAGGAAACTGAGCTTGTCTGGCTGAGCACACCCGGCATGCGATTGTGCACTTTGCTCCCTGCGGTGCTCAGCCAACTGGCCCGGATGGGGGCACCCAGGATGCTCATAGTACTCCTTGGGGGTAATGACCTCGCTGATTTGGGAAGGGGTCGGTAACTTAAGGAGATGCAGGATGGCATCAGAAATTTAGGGCGGATGCTTCCTAAAACAGAAATAGCATGGTCGGAAATGCTCCAGAGGAGTGTGTGGCATGGAGCAGGGTACAACGCAGCCATGGAAAAGTCTAGGAGAAGGGTCAATAAAAACATGGAACGATTTAGCAAGAAGGGTTGGCTTTTGTCAGTCACTTCATTTTGTGCGATAGGGACCCAGTGGACTTTGCTAAAGACAGGGTTCATCTGTCCAATGCCGGTACGGATACCTTCAACTGAGGGCTGCGGGGAGTCCTGTCAAGGGCAGGATGTACATAGTTTGAGAGGATCTATCACTGAGACCACACATAATTGCAACGGCCGAAAATGCTGACTTTTAAAAAAATTAAACCCTCTTTGCACCACATAGACATGCGGGGGGAGACCCCCGCAGCTCCCTTTATTACTATAATATCCCATAACCCCCCACATATATGTGTTTTAAGGGGGTATACATTTTTTTTTAAAGTCGGCATTTTCAGCCGTCGCAATTCTCAGGTCGACATTTTTGTACGATTCCGTTTGTGATGGTGAGTATGAGAAATACAACTGATGCTGTGGGGGCATTCTGGGTTGCGGAGGTGCCACCCCCAAAGCATGGCGAAGTTACAAGGGCGGTCCAAGAGAAGGAGGCACGCTGCGGTCTATCTGCGAGCTATAACCACTGGCTGCATCAGCCAGGATGGGGGAGACGAGCACTGATACCACTAAGGATGGTTGGGTCTCCTCAACAACTAATGAAGTGGCCTTGGGTTCGATCCATTGTCCAAATGGGAGTGACTGAACTGGCAGTCGTATACCAGGGTGGGCCGTTCTCACAAGAGCGAAAATGCAAGTGAGAGGGGCTCACTGGTTTGGAATTGGACTATGTAATATAGGATTGGCAAAACCACCTGGGAAAGAATGATGTTTGGGGCCAGGCATTCTTATGGCCTGAGCAGGGCTGGGACCGTCCGATAGGATGACTCTAAGAAAGCGACCATGTGTTTTTCCAATAAAATGTTATATGTGTTTAAAAATTCGGAAAAGGTCTCTGTCTCATCTCATTATATGTGAGCCCTGTATATTATGTATTACTGGGTGGGGCCATAGTAGGGGTGAGCCCCGCTATGGGAAACAGGCAGTGCTTGATCATCCGAGCCGAGCAGATAATAGATTTGCCTCGAAAGAAACAAAATGCGCCCAGAAGCATGTTCCTGATCCTCTGAACTGCTAAAGATCATGGAAGCCCTGCCCCTCAGCTAACATTTGGGGGAAGGTGGGCTTCAGCCCGGCCAGCTCAATGACATTGCGTGCCTAAGCCACTGATGCCATTAGCTCTTTGAAAGGTTTGCCAGGCTTGATATTTGCGGCGATAGATTTAATGTTGCTCTCTGTTCCGTCTCAATGCATGAGTATAATGTCTGGCTGGAAGTGACGCATCTATCACTGTGGGGAGGAGACGGGAGGGAGTGTCTCTACTTGTAAGGCTACTCTTGCATTCATTTTTACTTCCAAGGATCAATGGTGGAGTTCCTTCTCTGCCCCACCCTCTCTCGGATTTAGGGTGGGTTTAAAGTTAGTGCTTTGAAGCCTGTAGCACCTCCCTCTCTCTGCTTATTGTGTCCAGCATCAGCTGGAATGCTTGCTCCTCCCTTATTGAGGAAAAGGTCTGATAGCCCAAGTAGGTCTGCATCCCCTCTCCCTCTTCCCTACCTTGCATAAATGTCTGAGGGTCTGACATTGGATGTCTCAGGTGCCCCCAGTTTCTTTCTTTCTGGGGTTCATCGTCTTTGTGACCTATCCCTGGCCCTGTGTCAAGGGCCCCGGGGCCCATGAGCCTGGCCATTGTTGTAGACAAGGGGTTTTCTGAAGTCTTTGGTTTTTTTGGGACACCATCTCACCTTTTCATATGACATCATTTTCGGTGGACATTTTAGCCAGTGCTTATGGCATAAACAGTGTTACGGGGGAGAGGGGGACGGCCTATGCTCATAGCGGGCGCCCATCAGGGCCCCTGGTGATTTCATATAGCAGATGACAGGTTTGGCAGCGTATGCAAAAAACATGAGGGCAATTGTTAAGACTGGACCGATGGGGATGCAGGAAAATTCATCGAGGTGATGTTGAACTGCCACAATTGTCAGCCATTTGCCGCAAGCATGCCCCATATTGCCTGGCCTGTGCATTGCCTACGGCACGTCTCCTTTCTCCTTCTTCGTTCAAATCAATCCACTCCCCCTAATTACCCAAATGAGGCCTCTTCTGAACTAGCTGTCTTCACAGGCTTTGAGTCCCCAGGTGTGCTACAGGCTAAACCGGGCGAGTGAGTGTGTGTGGGTCCAGTGCTGGAAATGGAAAACATTTGAAGGGGGTTCCAAAAAGGGCTGTGGTGGGAGCAGAGTTTGGAGGAAGGGGCAGAGTTCCAAGGAGGCGGAGTTCACATTGGGCAGAGCTGGCATTTGAACTCAGATGAAAGGAAATGTTCAAAATAATAGTTTTAAAATGGTGCAATTTCTTTCATGGCTTGAAAGTACATAAACCATAGTAAGATACGCACACAACTTTTCAAGACATCTTTCTGAGCACAGCATGTACCGTCCGTGTCAAAATGTTTTTTGATATCCCCAAAACTACAAATACCAGAATGAATTTGGGAAAGGCCATGGTCACCGAGCCTGCGAAGCTGGGGGCTCTGCGATCATTCCGTTTTCCAAATGGATTCTGCTTTGTGCGCACAGTGCGCTTCCAGCTCTGCCACAGGGTCTTTGACCCTTGACGAACCTGGAGCCTCTCCTGAGTGATCTACTCTGCTCTGTGCAGGGCCCTCTGCACACAGAGCAGATTAGATCACTGAGGGAAGCCCCCAGGTTCGCCGAGGGTCTGCCTTAGCTCCTGCTGTGATATAGGTAGGGGGCGGAGCCAGAAGAGCGCTCATGTCACCAATATTCTCTGTGCCGCTCCGCCCCCCCACTCAGCAAGCACTTTCGGTTGTATGCCGGGGCTGAGGCAGAAGCAAGCTGGATCCTGAGATCCAGCTAGAGATCTGATGCCGGATCTCAGATCCGGCGAGGGCCGGCCCATTGGCCAGCACTGCGCGTGTCAAAGTTAGCAACAACATACCTCATAATTCCTCAGCCAGTCGGTTGCCGGGCACTATAGGAGCGCTGTACACTCTGGGGACTGTGCAGGTGACTAACAGTGGTGGGGCACTCTCCGTCTCCGACCTGCCCTCCTCCCTTCCCAGCTCTTCTCAGTCACTGATTCATTCTGGGCCTAACACAGCCCAATGCAGTAAATAGCTAAGTGAGACTGGTAAACGGCGTGGCTAGCTAGACCGCTCCTTCTCCACACCGAGATATACACTTGTGTAGGCAGTGTCCGCTTCTGCTTCGCCACAGTTCACACCACATATTAGACTAGCACTGCTGACCAACTACTGGCCTATTGATCCTTGCCTTTGCCTCCTATCTTCTTGTACTAAAGCTGAATATCTATGTGTCTGCATGGCTTATTATTCATTTGAATCTGTGGAAATCTACAGGAGAGGTTTGCAAGTAAAAATTACCTTTATTAGCCCATGAAGATCATTATTGACCTCCTCCCAGCCAATCAGGATGTTCGGAACATAGTCAATAACTACCGGTATTGACTAGAATCTGATAATTCTGAGTGCAAAGACAAATTGAGAAACAACAATGCAATTTCCAGGCACGATTTCTTTCCACAAGCCACTCCCTCTCTGGGCGAATCTTCTTTTTACCGCCACTCTAAGTTTAACACAACAAAGAGAAAGCTAAAAGATGGGGAAATGTGTTCACATTCTCAGCAAGAAACCATTTTCTTTTACATCTAATGCATGCTCATGTGAAATCCATTCCAGGAGTTCAACTCAGGGTTCAATTAAAATGCATAATTTAGGAAAAACAACTTGTTATTTAAATCCTGACATTAAATGTTGTAACTAAAATTGACTCACTATTAAACCACCCTTTCTGATTTCACCACAAGAAATTCAAAAAATGTATTGCTTTCACCACTATGTGTACTAAAAGCCTCCTAGACCTCTGGGAGCGGTCATTATCGCTTGGGATAAGGATCCTTCCCCAACCTCTGGCTCTCGGCTTTGCCTCAGGCCATAACTCGGGAGTGGGTCATTATCGAGCGATAATGACCCACTTCCAAGCTCTAGAAGGCTATAGTAATGTTCAAGTGTAAATGACACTCTAATTGGAGTTCCGGTCTCATTTCCAGTGCCGGATCCTGCTCAGGCCCTGGAGCCCAGCTGCAAGGAGGTCCTGGAAACCCAAAGAATTCCAGAACAGTCCAGAAGAAACTGGGCACTGAGTAAGGCGTGCTCCCACTACCAGCGGCTCTGCCCAGAAGGAAACCCCACTGCAGAGAGCTGCATCCAACTGATGGCTGGGAACTGCAAGCTCAGGCTGCAGGAGTGCAGTAAGTATCTCCACGTCACCCCCACTTGCAAGGGTGTGGTGCATTTATAGTCAACATGCGTGTGCCCAAAGGAGTCTAACTTCATGTGTATTCCCAAAATGTCAAGCTTGTTTTAGGAACCTCTTTGAGCACACCTAAATGTTGCCAGAAGGTTCTAGGGCTGGGTGTGAGCGGTGTGAAAGTGAAGGGAGGTGTCCTAAATGTGTAGGTTGTGTGAAGTAGTAAGGTAATTTGGAGAGAAAAAAGTTTGCAAATTATGGGTGCACATATTCTGACAGCAGTAAGTTACACCTGATTTCTTTGTGAACACCGCTTTCAGGTGTAAATTAATCCCAAGAAGAGGATTAATGTTTGCCTGGCATAATTTATTCTGAATAAAATGGGTGTCTGTTACTAAGGCCCTAAGGGTACTGAATATTGTACCTGGCATTGCATTAAGGGTCCCCTTAAAACTGGTGACTTGAAGCCAGAACAACAATGTGACTAATACACCATAATAAAGAGTACAAAACTAACGTGTACCAAAAACATAGGGGGTCATTACGAATTTGGAGGCAGCCATGGTGCTATTAGCGCCATGGCTGCCTCCAAATGCGGGTCCAGGTCCGGTCTGGCTGTATGGGGACTTACCGGGATATTTCGACCTATGTGGACCCGGTAAGTCCCCATTCAGTAAACCATTCCCCATTCCCATTTGAGTCCCTATAGGGCTCAATGGGAATGGGGAAGGCGCTAATAACGGGCCCGCAAATTGCGGGCTCGTTATTAGCTCTAAGGTCCCTCAACGGGACCCGCAGAGAACGGCTGGTCAGACCAGCCGTTCCTGCTGGGACCCGCTAAGGGACCTCGGAATAGGGCGGTAAGGGTTTACCGGCACCGGCATCCTTACCGGTACCGGTAAACCCTTACCGCCCAACTCATAATGACCCCCATAGACTTGGAAAAACTGAGTAACCTAAATAAAAAGTTACACAGAGACAGAATTTCCAAAAACAGACTGTTTAAAAAAATGTAGTAATTAAAAGTGACATTGTTAAAAACTTTGCATGGCAAGAATGAATAGATGCAACTATGTTTCTACTAAAACGAATGCCAACATATTACAGTGAAATGAAAAAGTAGTCAAGCTAGCATAGAAGGTTAATGGGGGTGCACCTCATTGAGCAGGAATGATAGGGCTAGTTCTTTTTGTTTAATAATTTGTATTAGAATAATGACAGCATGAATTAACAGCAGACATATTATCTGACAGATGATAAACTAGCCTTAAGTAGGGAGTTGAACTACAAATAAAGGTGGTGTTATGGAGTAAATAGATTAACAATGTATAAGTATGAGAAAGAAAAAAGAAAAAAAAACAGACCAGAAACTAATACACTAAGGGCCTCATTACGACCTCGGCGGTGGCCATGCCGCTATTGGCGGCATGGCTGCCGCCGAAATCGCACCCGGGTCTGGGTCCACAGAATAAGGAATTACCGGGACATTCCGAGTTCGGAAGGCCCGGTAATTCCTCCCTCCAAGGACCCGGACCCGGTCCTTCCCCATTCCCATTTCAGCCTCCACAGGGCTGAATGGGAATGGGAGAGGGAGCAAACAACGGGCCGATTACGAGTTGGCTCGTTGTTTGCTCTCTCTTCCCCTCGCGGGGACCCGGTAAGCACGCCTGGTTTGACCAGGCGTTACTTCCTGGGTCCCGCGAGGGGACCTCGTAATGAGGCGGTACAGGGTAAACGGCACCGGCACCTTTTACGGCGCCGTTAACCCCGTACCGCCATGGTCGTAATGAGGCCCTAAGAGTTTAGATATGTATAGTTCTACGTTAAGGCACTCTGCTTTTACTGCGAAGCCTTGTTGTGTGCCTGTGCAGACCTCTTATCTGTGGAAAATTAATGTGTTCCCCCCATTCCCTCTGCTTACAGGGTTAGAAAATGATATGGATTATCTGAACACAGCCACGGAGGAGGAGTCAGGTGAGCCCCCGGCCGGAGTGACCGGACATGCGTGGTGAGTCTACGTCTGGGGTAAGCCTTGCAGAGGGCTTTTAGCCAGTCGAGGGAATACTGTAAAGCACGGATCTGCAACCTGCTGCTCTTCAAAGGTTTTGAACTACAACACCCATGACCCCTTGGCAATGTTTGATGGGAATTGAGAGTCAAAGATTTCAGATCCCTGCAAAGATTTAAACATGACCTTAACCAGACTGTATGGTTCAGCCCACACGGGGGCACATGAGCTTGGGCACCCTCCCAGAAAATGCTCTTTTTTTTTTTAGACGTGGCCCTGGAAATGTTTTTCAAAGTAGCCGTATATTACACTCTGTACGCAAGCCCAAGCCCACTAACTAGGGCTTTGGGTGGTCTGTAGAAGATGTGGGGGAGAGGTGGAAGAAAGAGGCAGGGTGCATGGGGGAGAGAGTAAGTGGAGCAGAAAACCAAGGGAACCACACAAACCAGGCCCATGGCAGAGAGGCCCACTGGCAACATCGAAACAGAAGAAGAAGAGGTGGTCGAGACAGACAGAAAGAGAGAAAGAGCGGCAAAGGGAGAAGGACAAAGAGAAGGAGAAATACTGGGAAAGATAGAAAGAAAAAAGGGACACGGGAGAGGAGGGAGGGAGGTGGTCCAGCCCACTTTTACCGAATGGCACCTTTGCCAAATTCGAGTTTGCTGCATTTCTTTTGCCAGTTTCTTTTACCACAAACAGTTGTATGATAATTTGGGGAAAAGGTATATAATGGGGTAAGGTGTTGGGTGGAAAGGAGAATACGGGGGTCAAATCCCACTGTTTGTTGTAAAAAAAAAGCAGCAAAACCAGCGACTTTTTTGGAGTGAAGTTGGTATTCAGTAAAAAAAATGTGGCAAAGGTTCATATAACCAGAGACTGAGTCTGGGAGTTCATGAGAGAGAGAGAGGAGGATAGGGTGAGAGAAAAGAGAGAGTGTGTGACAGATAAAAGAGAGAGAGAGAGAAAGAAAGGGAAAGAGAGAGCGAGTGAGAGAGAAAAGAGAGAGAGAGAGAGCGAGAGAGATAGAAAGTGGGGCGTGTGGAGAGAGAAAGAGAGGACGTTCTGGAAAGAGGAACCATCCAGAATGTTCTAGACTCCTGGATTTTCTGAATTCTACTGTCGTGTTCAGCCTTTCTCTTAGTTCGTAGTGTCTCCAAGCACTCTGAGTGGCTGCAAGGCAGCGTGTGGGACATACAATTGTTTGAAAACAAACTGTTGAACCAGGCTCGCTTGCCTTCACAGGAACCTGCGGCCGTCGGCTCGAACCAGCTAATGCCACTGTGGTGAAGGGCAAGATTGTGGGGGGCACGGCAGCGGGACCGGGTGCGTGGCC
Organism: Ambystoma mexicanum; assembly: GCF_040938575.1. Lineage (NCBI taxonomy): Eukaryota > Metazoa > Chordata > Amphibia > Caudata > Ambystomatidae > Ambystoma > Ambystoma mexicanum. The sequence continues at coordinate 71,759,307 of NC_090932.1, read as the reverse complement.
CTGGCTGGTGTCCATCCGCCTGAACGGGGAGCTGATGTGTGGCGGCGTGCTGGTGGGCCGCACCTGGGTGCTGACGGCGGCGCATTGCTTCACTGGGTGAGCCAGCAGCCATCTTGAATCATAAGCAGAGGGCGCAGGAAAGTTGAACTCCGCCCCTATTGATCACATGGTCACTCATTTAACAGATACTGCACGCTGAATATTTTCTAACATAAATAATATATGCTTAGGAAGTGGAGCAATGGCTGATCGAAAGAACCAGTTTTCTATGTGCGGGTACATTTCTCATGGGTCATGGTGAGGGCACTGGGGGGGTCTGTGTTGGGGAAAGGGGTGCCAGGTGTGGGTATCCCCCTGGGTTGCTACAGTTGAGGTCAGTCCTGGGTGTGAGGATGAGAGAGGCTGCTGGTAGGGTGACCAGATTTAAAAAGTAAAAAACCGGGACAAAGCAATTAACATAGAAGAAGGACTAACTCTTGAAAGTGCCTTTCAAGGCACTACACTTCAGTAGCATTTGGAGGAGAAGGGGGTTTAAGTGTTACTGTTGAAAAGAAACACATATTATAATTAATCACAAAGACTATTTTAAGCTGTAAAATGCAGTGTTTCTTCTGTGTGAGATTATGCATTCCTGCCTGCCAGCTGTGAAGACCGACTACCAAAAACCCGAGACCACTGCAGTTTCCAATGGGAACATAATCTTGAAAAAGGGGGACAGAGCAGCAAGTATGGGGCCAGATCAGGCAAAACCAGGAATAGCTGCTGCAGGGATGGGGGCGTAGATCATGGTGTTGGTGTGAGCGGCGGTGGAGAGGAACTGCAGGCCTATACAATGCAGTATGTTTGTGGGGGGCAATGCAAGATGGAAAGAAGATGGATGAGTAGGTTAGTGATGGACGGCTCCCCTCTATCCTCTTCCTCCTATGCCGTTCCTTATCTCACCCAATCAGTGGCTGGATGCCACACAACTGATTGAATGTGGGCTCAGGCAAAATTGCTGATCATTGGGGCTTGTTAGGATTTCCGGAGGTACCACCAAACGCAATTACCATTACCGCCACTTTCAATCAGGCAAAATCCACCCGATTATCAGTGGCAAAATGGCATTGGAAATCCTCCAGATTCCGGCACTAAGGAGGAGGAAAAACCTCCAGTCAGTTGCCCGAGGCGTCTGCTCCAGACTACTGCCAAATTTGGAGTGTGGCCATTCTTGTCCTGACATTTGTTGACCACACCATCATACTCATAATGAGCCCCTACGTTTGACAGTCAGTCCCACCTATGGACTCGCTTCCTTCTTCTTTCAGTGGGTAATCCCGGGCCACCCCCACACCGCCATCTTCCAGTTCCCCTCTTTTCATTTGTAGTGCTCGTGCCCAGGACTTGAAGCTTGTATGTATGTACGTATGCATGTATGTATGTATGTATGTATGTATTTATTTATTTATTTATTTATTTATTTATTTATTTATTTATGTATTCATTCATTCATTTATTTATTTATTTATTTATTGTGTTGTATCGCCACAACGTGTGGTCTAATTCAGAGTGTGCAGGCTGAAAACAGGCGAGGGGAGGGAAGGAAAACAAAGTTGAGGGTATCTGACTTAACAAGGCCAGGTGCATGGGCATAATTTTAGGGGGGGACTGGGTTGTTTGTCCCCCCAACTTTCATGGCACACCATTTTGACCATACTGGGGCACCTTTTCTTCAGATGTCATGTCCCCCCACCCCCAACATTTTCAGAAAAGTTACTCCACTAGCTAGGTGCATGGAGCTGGGGCGCACATGTCTTCAGGCCGCTTTATAAACACTCATAGCTCCATACAGAAATGGGAAGAAAGGCAGAGGGGCGATGAAGAAACAAGCCTAGAGCCTCACACTCCTGGTTCATCGGGAATTCAGGGAAAGAACACAGTTCTCCGGGTCCTGAGATCCCAACTCAGCCAGTGGTGTGAGTGACCGAGTTTGGGCTGCATGGGGTGAGTGACTGCGCAAGAGCACACCGCTTATTCCCGGCTCCTCAGTAATTACCTCACACACAGGCTGTCCCGGGCAAGCAGCTTCCATTCATGTCTGGAAAGGCCCCAAAAGTAACCCAAATATCCAGGGAGACCGGGCTTTCCATGTCACTGTACGGGCTTTGCCCAGAGGAATCATACATGACGGCTGCCGTGTCCAAGCACAGCGTGTGGCATTCGCATGGCCTCCTCTGGAATCCAGCAGCTTTAAGATGTTGGCAAAGATGCTCCCGTGTGTGACAGAGGGATCATATGGGGTGGTGAGAACGTGATTATACTTTCTGTCACCCCCGTACAACTACCTTTGTATCGCCCAGAGTGCTAAAATGGGTGTTAATCAATGCACATGGTTTTAACGCCCACTTTAGCACCCCGGGCCCTTTTATAATCAGGCAGAGCTGTTTGTGTGCACCTTGCCCTGTCTTTAAATTCTATTCACAGACCTGACGGCTCTTCAACATGTATGCGTGACTTTTGCATAGACAGCTTTTAAAGACAGTCTTGAGTAAATAACCACGGATTCACACATTTCATCAGTCTAAGAAGGAGGAAAGGCCAGCCATGCCTGGTGGGGTTTGGACCTAAGATCATCCGTTCGCACTTAGATTTGTACAGCATTAACCCACTGAGCTAGATTGTAGAATTGCCTATAGGTGGGTAATCCTGGCATTGTGCATGCGCCTGGTACTCAGCCAACGCGTCCACCCAGCTGCTCCATAGCGCAGCAGGCATAGCGGGGAGGTCCCCATTGGACACCCCCACCTCCTTTGGTCAGTATTATAACACAATGACATGAATAAATGAATACACAGACAACTGTATTAAAGTTCTTTGGAAAAACACAAGGTCACAGTTTATTTGGAGCAAGACAACTTGGGACGGTCCCAGCCACATTACAAACAGTCAGATACGGGTGACACTGTCACCTCTTTAGCCACTGGCCAAACTGACAACACTGCTGGTTATTCCAGCAACACTGGCACTGCCAGCCGGAACCAGGGGCACTGACCAGGAAGATTGTTGGCCTAAAGCCCTAAGGAAGGGAGTCAGTGCCCGTCGAGGGATCGGCTCGAGCCCGGCCAATCCCGAGCCACTGCAGCTGCAGCGTGAAGTCACTCATTGGCTAGGACCGCCCCGATACTCCGCCACGCTTTGATGGTGGCTGACGCTGCCATCAATGCCCCCAAACCCTAGGACCTTGCTTCTCTTTAAAAAATGTTTAGACATTTACATGATTACCATACTCACCATTGGTTTATCTGCGACCAGCCCTCTTTAGCTCGCCCAATATAGCCCTCAGGAAAATATTGTTGCCTTTATCCGATAGGTGGACCCCATCTGCCTCAAAATGGGAAGGCAAGGAGCTCAAACAGCAGTGCCCTACGTACCCCAGGCCCTCTGCCTTGGTGAATTTCGCAACACTTGTGTTGAGGCGCTTCCTGGATTTCTCCATGCCGGCCACAGAAATGGCGTCTCTCCACACTTGCCTTTGCACGACTTCTGACCAGAATATTTCCGTGCCTGCCAACTCGTGCGCCACTATGCGCAAAGTAACCTGTATTTGGGCGAGCAAGCGTCCGCGCCCTAACTTGGCCAGATCGTTGCCCCCAAATGAATCAATAACCACCTTTGTGTCTGCCTCCACTGGAGTCGCCAGTGAATTGCAGGCAGCAAGGAATTCCACCTCATGCCAGGCGTGCCCAGCCACACACACTCGGTACCCTTGAATCCCAGGTTGAGGCCGATCGTCCATTGCCTGGCCCTTCTCTCAGCGCGTGTCACAAATGAGTGGCCGATCAGCCACACTGCATCATCTGAGGGGAAAAACATACCATACCATAAATTCTTTGATCTGCCCGGATCCAAAAACACACAACTACCCAGCCCCGGTCCTTGAGTGCCCTTGGTGTCTAGTATTCTTCAGGGGATGCACTGTGCTGGGGGCGGACATACAATCAATAACGGCCCGACTCCCACCTCCCCACCTTCATGATCGCCCGGGGAGACATGCCCTGCTGAAAGGCTGTGGTAGCTGTGCCTATCCTGAAACTATGGGTGGACCATCCCTCCCCCTGAATTCCCAAGGCCCTCAAAGCCATTGTTAGCACCTTGCGAAATTGAAATACAGAAAGGGGAGAAGTGTCGGCGTGAGTTAGCAGGGGGCCAGCACTTGTAGAAGCGCGTACCTGTTCCTCAGCAGTCTGTTTCTCGCCCTGCAGATAAGAGATCACGCTCTTGAACTTACCATAACTTTGCTGGTATCTACATCTTACTCAGGGCGTGAGTGAGCGCTCAATCAACTCTGTGAGCGCCCTGTCCACACCACCAGCTGCCACCATTCCTTTTTGAACTGCGCTCCCTCCAGCTTGCCCTCCGGGTGGGCCTTCCGGAACTTGGACCACGGAAAGGGAGAAAGAGCGTCAGCAGCAATATTTGCAGTGCCCGGCACATGTCAAGCTCTAAATTCAATGTTGTGATACAGACACAATTCCACTAGTTTTCTGAGCAAGCTCAACATTGCTGGACACGATGCAGACTGTAAGTTAATGGCTTGTACTACCGCATTGTTGTCAGACCAAAAACGTACCCTCTTGTTGGCCAGAACCGTAGGTCATAACAACAATGCGACAACAATGGGGAACATCTCTAGGACCATTATGTTTTTTGTTCTGCCTTTCTTGTGCCACTGCTGCGGTCACTTCTGAGCACACCACTCAGGCCCTAGGATCACACCAAACCTTTGCTTCCTGCAGCATCTGAAAACATCTGTAGCTCAGCGCTGGTTTCCCACGGGGTTCGCCACATCTGCACCCCATTGAAGTTGTCTAAGAATCTGCACCACATCTTTAAGTCCTCTTTGAGGGCAGCGCTTAATCTAATGTGGTGTTGTTTCTGAACCACACCAGCTGTTGCGCTGGCCAGCTTTCGTGCAAAGACCCTCCCTGCTGGGATGACTTTGGCCGCAAAATTCAGCTTGCCCAGAAGTTGCTGCATTTTTTCCAGGGTGGTCCTGTCCTTTGACAAATTATTCACAATCTCAGCCTTCAGTCCATTTACGTTATCCTCTGGTAACCTGCAAGTGCCCTTAACAGTGTCTATCTCAATGCCAAGGAATGTTAGAACCCTACATGGACCCTCTGTTTTTCCAGGAGCTAAGGGAACCCCCATCTCTCCCATCAATTGTTGAAAAGCAGACATTGCACTTGCACAGTCATCGGACCCCTCCTTGCCCGTAAATAAAAAGTCGTCCAGATAATGAACCATTGCCCCCCGCTGCTCTCTTCTGCGTGTCGCCCATTCAAGGAACGTGCTGAATGTTTCGAAAAAGGAACAGGAAACTGAGCACCCCATGGGCATACATTTATCCACAAAGAAACCCTCCTTCCACTGGAATCCCAGCAAATGGAAGCTGACCGGATTCACTGGTAATAAGCGAAATGCAGATTCTATATCCACCTTGGCCATCAAAGCCCCTTTCCCCATATTGGCAACCACCAGCATAGCCTGATCAAAAGAAGCATAGTGAACAGAGCATATTTCAGGGCTCAACCAGTCGTTAACAGACTCTCCCTTTGGGTATGAAAGGTGGTGGATGAGCCTGTACTTACCCGTTTCTTTCTTGGGAACTATGCCTAGTGGTGACACAATGAAGTTGGGGAGGGCTGGGGCATCAAACGGTCCCGAAATTCTGCCTAGTTCCAGTTCTTTGTTCACTTTTCTATCGACTTCCCCCAGCAGATCCCTCGCTGAAGGTAAGTTCCTAGCAAAGCGGCAGGTCAGGGGTCCCTCGTAAGGAATAACAAATCCTTCCGTGAAACCCCGAAATAGCAAATCCCTTTCACGCTGTCTGGGGTAATGGTTTAGGTGTTCACCTAAAACTTGCAAATTGACTGGAGAGGGGCCCTTTGTAGACAAATCCCTGTCATAGTCGGTCCACCCAGTAGAACCGTACTCCTTTGCTTCCTGTACGATAGATTCCCTTTATTTCACCAAACCTGGTCCGTGCTCAGGATTCTTTTCCATCACTATTACTGACAGTATAGCGAACGCTTTCTCCCAGTTAGCGATGTTCTCCTCCGGATGATACTTCCGGTGCCTCTTATTGTTCTCCTCCGCACTTAACGTGACATTGGGACCGGCATCTTCTACTGCCAAAAGGCTAAATATGTCAATATTCTTCCGAACCCATATCTGCTCTCTAATGTCGTGGGGTATGTGCCATGCCAAGGATGACCTGCCCGACAACAAGGGGGCAACTGTCACAGGCTGCCCCGCTCCCAAAGGCGCAGCAGGTGGGGGAAGAAGGGGAGTGGGGGTGCTGATGCCTGGCCCCGGGGCTGTCGCGGGAGCGCTGGGTGCGGAAGCGGTGGGTAGATTGTTATTAGTAGTGCACACATTGGTACCCTCCCACACGCTCCTAGGCACTGGTAAGGTTGCCGCCGCCGCAGCAGGTGCCCCATTGCCCCTGACCAACAACAACAATTCTTCCAAAATCGTCCCAAACCTTTCATTCCCTACTGCACTGCTGACTAATGGTGTCACCTCTGAGTTCACAGCAGAAACCTGTAACAGGGGTGGTGCTATGGTAAACAATTGCGCTTGATTCACACTCATAACCCCTGGCGCCGCTATCGGTGGCAGGGCTGTAGCCCCCGGCCCAACTTGCGCCAGCTCGCTGGTAGTTTGCACCGCAGGCGCCACCTGCAACACTTCAGTTTTCTTACCCTTTTGCTGGCGTTTCCTTTTGGCAGGTAAGGGCTTCAGTGTGATTTCGCTGGGGGGCAGGGGGTATCCACCACGGGGGGTGGACAGATTTGGGCCTCTACCACCACTTGTTGGGGGGCGGTGGTTGCTTCTTGGCTAACACTTTCTTAGCCCAGCCTTTCCCTTACCTGTGCATCCTCTCTTGAAATAACGCCCAGATGGCCCCTTCGTCCTCCTCCTCATTTGAACCAGGGGTGTTGGGCACTTCTTCAATGGAGTGGAACAGGTCCTGCGAGTCCTCCACCGACGACATCCTATACACTCTTCTTTACTCTTCGAAAATTAGGCTTAAATTTCACTCAACCACTGCTTCTTTGCCTGACCAAGTCCTAAAGGCCGACCGATGCTGGAACTGCTGGGCGGTTCACACAAGGCGGGAGCTGCTGGGCAAAGAGACTGATGGCCAGCAGCTCCCGCCCTTATAAGTGTCCCCGAGGAGACCTGACCGGAAGCCAGGTCCCCCGGGGACGCCTCTTCTGCCTCGCTGAAGGGGGGAGGAAGAGGAGAGGCCTGACCAGCAACCGGAAGGGGGTGGCCAGAAGGGACAGCCCGCTATGTAGGCTGTCCCTCTAGCGCCCCCTGCGGGGGCCGGTCAGCCTCTGTACCATGACTGGGCAGAGCAAGATCAGAACCGATTAACAGCCTGGCATGAGCGTGAAATGGAGATGCGAACGGCTGCCCGGGCACCACAACACAAATGCCAATCTGTGAAAGTTCTACACATTCCCCTCCAGCCGTAGCAGTGAATATGGTACAGCGCCTTGAAGGGCTGGATCAGCAGAACGCTTCTGTGCGCTTTGTCTGGTCTGTGCCACAGTGTAATGGACCGATTCTGTTTCTTTATCTCTCGTGCACAATCAGCCAATGTGCCAGTGTGTTTCCGTGCATGTGCGCACTTCACAGCCCTTCCCATCTACTGCACGTATAGGCTTCGAAGCGCTTTAGGTAAAGGCCATCCTGATAACCCAATGAAAAAGGTCCGAATTCATGAACTTCTGAAAGATGAAAGGGCGAGCAGCCTTGAGGTGAAATCTTCTAGATGTCACAGGACTAGGTGAAACGACCCCCGCCTCTTACACCCGAGCTTCGCCCTTGCCTTACATCACCCCTAAACCGCACAGATAATTGCTTTAAAGTAGCGATGGCTACTTCCGCCTTCATTATTTAGTAACTCTGTAAACAGTGCGTGAACACAGTCTTCGGCAACACGTGCTTATCTCACTGAGCTATGTGGCTTGTGTTTGCATGAGCTGTGTAGATGTGGCTGGCCAGTGGCCAGGCACTTGTTTACAGGGATGATTGAATGAAACCTTCCATAATGCCCACTCCTGATCTTGTATGGTCACTCCTGATCTTGCACGGCCACCCCTGATCTCGCTAACAGCCGATTCTTGCATTGCCTCCTCTGAGTGAAGCAGCCCCTGGTTTGATTGGGAGGGGCGAATGCAGGAGCCAGGTACCCTAATCAGTACAGGGACAGCTGTGGAGCCTTCGGTTCCAGCCCGTCAATTAGTTTAATTAAGGCCAGTCTTCCCTGCATGGGAGCACCAACCTTCTTTCCAGTCCGTGGCTAAAACATATCTGGCCCTGACCTGCCTCATACTTGCATGGCGGTTAGTCTGCAGCCACAGCAGGTGAGGACAGGCCGGTTCGTTCGAAAGGCTGCTTGGTGTATATTTATAAAGCGCTTAAGCCCGCCTTAGGGGTCAAAGCGCTATGTAAAACATAACAATAAAGAGAAACCAAGCCAGTGAGCGGTATGGAGAGTGTCAGTAGCAAGCAGAGCCTATGAGGACAAGCCGGTTCCTCTGAAAGGCTGCTAGGTATGTATTTAGTTATTTATAAAGCGCCTAAGCTTAGGTGTCAGAACGCTACACATGTGAAACATAACAGCAAGCAGAAACCAAGCAAGAGGCAGATGTGGAAAGTGGCAGTCGCAAGCAGAGCATATGAGGATAGGCTGGTTCCTCTGAAAGGCTGTTAGGTACATAGTTATTTATAAAGCGCCTTAGCTTAGGTGTTACAGCGCTACACGTGTGAAACATAACAATGGGGAGAAACCAAGCAAGAGAGGGGTGTGGAGAGTGGCCGTCGCATCTGCGCATGGGCCTTTCGGTCTCCCGACTGGAGTAGTCGAGGACGTGTGTAGAGTCCGTTCCTCAGATGGGAACTAGATCCGGGCGGAGCGGTGTCTGGGAGGAGGGTGCTGGGCTTGAGGAGGCGGAGCGGTCTCTCTAGGCGGGTGCAGGGGGAGAGTGTGCCTGGAGGAGGAGGTAAGGATGGCAAAGGGGGGTGGGAAGGCTGATAAGAAAGGAGGGGTGGAGGAAGGGGAGAAGAGGGAGAAGACGCAGTCTGTGAAACCTGCACCTGTGGAGGGGGGGAAGGGGGAAAGTGAGGGACTGCATCGCAGCAGATCTCCACTGAGGAATGATGGAGGGGGGCTGGTCAGGAACATCTCAGGGTCAGGGATCCAGGAAAAGTGCATTTTGGAGGGGCTGGGGGCCTCCGGGAGCGGTGTGTCTGGGGAGGAGCAGATGCAGTATGAAAGTGTGTGGAAGCTGGTATTGAAGCCTGAAAGTCGGGTGAAGACATTTCAGGGAGATAATCCGATGGTGATTGCTGAATGGGTGAAAGAGGCTGTGGGGGATGTCACTCGGGTGCAAGTGGTGGCTGGGGGCCGGTTGTTGGTGGAGGGGACGGATGCTGGCAGTAAGGCTAAGATTCTGGAGGTGGGTTGTCTGGGTAGACATGCGATGCGAGTGTTTGATCAAAGTGGTGTGTCGTGTAAGGGGGTGTTGTATGGAGTGCCGGTGTCCGTGAATATGTCTGAGGTGGAGGAGCAGCTGGCGGATGTGGGGGTAGTGGAGGCGTGGAGGCTGGGGAGGAGAGATGCACAAGGGGATGTGGTGTCAACGACTGTGGCAGTGAGGTTTGCGAGAGCGGAGTGTCCGGAGGTAGTAGTGTTGGGTTACCAGAGGTTCCGTGTGAAAGCTTTTGTAGCGTTGCCTTTGAGATGTTACAAGTGTCAGCAGTTCGGACATGTGGTGAGAGTATGCAGGAATGAGAGGCACTGTGGGAGGTGTGGTGGAGATCATGATATTAAGGAATGCAAGGGGGAGACCCCGGAGAAGTGTGTGAATTGTGGAGGGGGGCACTCTACAGCATTTAGGGGGTGTGAGAGTCATAGGGTGGCAAGAGAGGTGGTGCATGTGAGGGCGGCAGAAGGTTTGTCATATGCGGAGGTTGTGGCAAAGGTGAAACCGGTACGAGTAGTGAACGAGGTGTGTGGGTGAGAGTCGGTGGTGGATGAGGCTGCGGGAAGGAAGAGAGTGGTGGGAGAGGTGAAAGGCGTAGAAATGATGGTTGTCCCGATAACTGAGTTTGTGTGCTTTATAGTTAGTGTGCTGGAGCTGGTTCAGGGGAATTTGTCAGTCAGTGTGTCAGATATTACGAAAGGAGTGGTGGAAGCAGGGAGAAGGTTTTTGAATGTTGTGGATGTGTTGGAACTTGATGTGTTTAAGAAGGTTGCCAAAGTGCGGAAACAGAGTGTGGTGTCGGCCTGAGAATTTTGCAGTGGAATGCGAGGAGCTTGTTGAGGAATGGGCAGGAGTTGAAAGCGGTGTTGTGTGGGGAATTGAATGTTGATGTGGTTTGTATTCAGGAAACGTGGTTAAGGGGTGATCTGAGGTTTGTGATTCCGGGTTTTGAGTTGTTTCGTAAGGATAGGATGGAGGGGAGAGGGGGCGGTGTAGCTCTGGCAGTTCGGAAGGGGTTGGTTGCAAGGGAGATTGTGGTAGATGGAACTGTGGAGGTTATCGGGGCGGGGATTTGGGTAGGGGGATCAGAGGTTTTGGTGTTGAATTATTATAATCTGTGTGAGGTGGTGGAGGTGGATGTGCTGTCTGGAGTGATAAGGGGACATGTGGGACCTTGTGTTTTATGTGACGATTTCAACAGTGCCAATACGTTGTGGGGTAGTGATCGGACGGATGTGAATGGGGAACTGTTGGAGGGTATGGCGGATGAATTGAGTCTGTTTTTGCTGAATGACGGTTCGGGCACGCGGTTGGATGTGAGGACTGGGAAGTTGTCGTGTTTAGATCTGACCTGGGTGTCTGCTGCGATTGCGGGTGAATGTGACTGGATGGTGCGTGAGGATGGGGATATGGGGAGTGATCATTCTGGCATTTTGGTGACTGTGAGGGGTGAGGTAGGGGTCAGATCTCGGATGCTTGGGAGTCGATTGAATTTTAGGAAGGCTGATTTGAAGTTGTATAAAAGATTATGTCAGGAATTGATTGTTCCTCGAGATAGAGATGGGGGGGTGGATTAATGGAATGAGCATTTGATGCAGGGAATGAGAGCGACGTGGGTGGCAGCAGTTCCGGAGGTTGAGAAGCGGAAGGGTGGGAAGGTGGAGTTTCCTTGGTGGTCGGTGGAATGTTCACGGGCTGTGGCAGCGCGTAAGAAGGCGAGGGCCAGGGCGGTAAGAATGGGAAGGTTGGAGGATTTGTTGGCATATAAGAAGGCGAAGGCGGTGGTACAGAGGGTGAGTAGGGAAAGAAAGCGCAGAGATTGGAGGGGCTATTGTGGGTCTCTGGGGAGTAATTCTGGTGTGGGTGAGGTTTGGATGCAGTTCTAGCGGATGTCTGGGTTGATGAGGCCTCAGGGTGGTGTGTCTGTGTTGTTGAAAGGGGTGGAGGTGGTCAGTGAAGATGGGGAAAAGGCGAATTTGTTGGGGGAGCATTTTGCAGGAGTGCACAGTTCAGAGAACTTTCCAGAGGCGGTGAGACTAAGTATGGGAGTGGTTGAGGAGGAGAAGCGGGAGTTGTTGGCGAATGTTGGGCCTTGGGAAGAGCAGTATGAGGTTCCGTTTTCTATGGTGGAGTTGGATGGGGCGATTCGGAAAGGGAAGTGGTCAAGTCCGGGGGTAGATGGTGTCATGTATGTATTTTTGGAGAAGTTGCCAGTGGAATGTAAGTTGGAGGTATTGGCGCTGTTCAATGAGATCTGGAAGAGTGGAGTTTTGCCGAAGTTGTGGAAGAGAGCGATTGTGGAGGCGATTTTGAAGAGTGGCAAGGTTCCTACGGAGTGTAATTCGTATAGGCCGATTGCGCTGACTGTTGTGATGTGTAAGGCTATGGAACGGATGGTGGTTGAGCGATTGGGGTTTTATTTGGAGTCGAATGGGCGTTTGAGTGATTTCCAGAGTGGGTTTAGGAGGAATCGTTCAGTGGCTGATCCGTTAGTAAGGTTGGTGACTGGTGTGGAGGAGGCGTTGTGTGATGGGGAGTTGGTGGGGGCGTTCTTTTTGGATTTGGAGAAAGCGTATGATATGGTGTGGAAGAGAGGGTTGTTAGTGAGACTCTTGGAGATGGGTGTGAAGGGGAGGATGTTTCGGTGGATTAGGGCGTTTTTGGCTGATAGGACCTTTCAGGTGAGAGTGAGAGGGTTGCTGTCTGAGGTTTGGAAGATGGAGAATGGGAAGCCGCAGGGGAGTGTGATTAGTGTGATGCTGTTTAATGTGATGGTGGATGGGTTGATTCGGGCTTTGGCAGGAATTGGGTGTCAGGTGGATTTCTTCGCAGATGATGGTGTGGTATGGGTAAGAGGGCAGAGTTTGTTGTTGGTGCAGAGTCGGCTGCAAGCTGGGATAATGCATATGGAGGAGTGGTGTGGGAAATGGGGCTTTTTGGTGTCTGTGGATAAAAGTGTGAGTATGGTTTTCTCAAGGAAAAGAGTGCAGCAAGGGTTGGACTTGGTTTTGAAAGGTGTGAGGGTGAAGAGCGTGGAAGAGTTTCGGTACTTGGGGGTGATTCTGGATAGAAAGTTGAATTGGAATGTGCAAGTGGATGGTGTGGTGGATAAGTGTAAACGTAGATTGAATTTGTTGCGGGCGGTGACTGGGAAAGAGTGGGGTGCGCAGCAGAAGTGTTTACGAATGTTGTATAAGGAGTTGATTTTAAGTGTGATGGATTTTGGATGCCAGGTGTCAGTGGGTTTCACGGCGAGTCGGAAGTTGCGGTTGGATAGGGTGCAGGCGAGGGCATTGAGGGTGAGTTTCGGGTGTGATGAGGTCCTCTCCAGTGAATGCGGTTCAGGTGCTTGTGGGAGAGATGCCGTTGGGGTTGAGGAGGGATGAGTTGAATATGAGATGGTGGGTGAAGTGCAGTGCGAAGAGTGTGGCTCATCCGGTGCGTGAATGTTTGAAGTATAATTGGAGGTTTGACTATTATAGGGACCAGTGGAGGAGGAAGGGGGGCACTTTTGGGTTTCACATGTGGGAGAAAGGGGTGCAGTGGGGTGTGGGCGATTTGATGACTGTGACGGATACAGATTTGGAGAGATGGCCCAGGTGGATGATGGGGTCTCCAAAGGTGTGTTTGGAGTTGGCGAATGTGGTGTAGAAGAAGAGAGGATTGCGGGGTGAGATCAAAGCTTTGGGTCAGGCGTATGTGGCAGGAAAGGAAGGACGCAAGGTGTTCACGGATGGTTCGAAGGATCCTGTGTCTGGGAGAGTGGGTATGGCGTATTATCTGGAAAGCACTGGGGAGTATAAAGTGGGACGATTGACGAATGATGTGTCGACTTGTACGGCTGAGTTGGTGGCGATTGCATTGGCGATTAATAGGGTGTGCGAGTTGGGGTTAGAGAAGGTGGTGATGTTTTCAGATTCATTGAGTGGGTTGCAGGCGATTGTGGCAGGGGATGGTGATAGGAAGGATGTGATTATGGACATCAGGAGGAAGATTGATCGGTGTGTGCGTGGGGGAATGGATTTGGAGTTGGCGTGGGTTCCCAGTCACAGTGGCATTTTGGGTAATGAGTTGGTGGATCGGGCGGCGGGTGAGGGTATGAGAAGGGGAGCGACTGATGTGAGGCTGCCTTTGAGTGTGGATGAGGTAAATGCTGTGGTGGTGAGACGGGTCATGGAAGAGTGGCAGGAGAGGTGGGTGAGTGGGGTGAAGGGCAGGTGGATGTTCGGTGTTCGTGGGAAAGTGTCGGTGAAGGTGGATGCGGGGAGCCTGGAATGGAGGCGGGGGAGGAGGTGATGCTGAATCGGTTAAGGATAGGACATGTGGGGCTGAATGACTGTCTGTTTCGAGTAGGGAAGCGTGAGTCGAGGGATTGTGCGGTGTGTGGGGTGCCTGAGACTGTGGGACATTTTCTGCTTAGGTGTGAGAGACATGTTGAGGAGAGAGAATTGATGAGGGTTCGGTTGTCTGCGCTGGGTGTGGCTGAGCTGAGTGGGAAGGCTTTGCTGGGAGGTGACGGGGTGAGAGGCAGGAGAAGGAACAGTGTGATGTTGGATTTTGTGAGGCAGACTGGGCGGTGGGAGGAGTTGTGAGATTATGGGAGCTAAGTACTGATTGGTGGGTCTTGTGCACATCATCCTTTAGGGTGGGGAAGCGCCTGCGTGGGTCCGCCCACTCACCCGATAATTAAGAAGAAGAAGACTGGAGTAGTCTGCGGAAAGTCACAGGAGCTCTTCGGGCAGGGAGAAGCCTCACCCAGTGGCCCGCGTGTGCAGCTGCAGCTGAAAGGGCACACACGGGCCGCGTGCCAGCAGCAGCCCAGTGACACCAGCCTGCCACATTCCCGGCAATCTCCCACGCGCCTCAAAGCTCTCAGCCTGTGAATGCATCCTGTGCACTTGAACTGAACCTGGGTTTAGGATAGCTCGGTGGGTTGAGCACCTCCCCCTGTTCTCGGATCTGTACGCAGCAGGTGCCAGTGGTTGTACGATAGGTACACACCACCGGCTCACATTCAGAGCCCATTCGATTTACAAACGGACCGACTCGGCCTTTCTTTCTTCGGAGTTCAGAAAACATGAAACAAATAGCGTTGACAGGAGCAAGAGTAACACTTATAGTTTGAATCCCGCCCGGTGTAGGTCACCTTATAGATGGCAGGAGGGTGGCGGTGGTGTATTAAGTCCGATGGAGCTGTGTAAGGTGTAACGCGGGTGTAACATTGACCCAGGCTACCTTATTCATCAATAGACTACGCACGTATTTTATGTTTCGGTCAGTTCTTTCTTTGTCCACTGCCTCCCTCTAGCGGAAAAGTGGAATACTGCACGCGAACGCGCAAAGGCATTTTCTTCGTGTAAAGACACTGCACACATTTCAAATGATTTTGTTGAAGGTTTGAACGTTTTGCAGTTTGAGATCATGTTATATAGCAGGAAAGTCAAGCAAGATGTAATGGCAGCAAACTATTTTTTGATTAAAATGAAGGACGTAGTCTGGCGGCTAAAATCCTCTTTTGTAATCCGTCGTCCTTGGAAACTAGCCCCAACTCGGACTCATATCACGAGCTCTTACATGTAAATATGTTTTGGTTGAATGGAATAAATAGCATAAGTACACGGTACCCTCGTCCTAATGTGCCACTTTGTATTATTTTGCATGCACTGTCAGGATTTCTCAGCGTCCCAGAGTCTCCCAACTCTTTCCTTCTTGCTCGAGGTTGTGAGTATCTAGTTGGTTTCTCACTGTCTTTCACAATTCATATGGCTTCTCAGATTGACCAACTTTCAGGTTTTCCCAGAACCCGTATTGATTTATTTGTACATTTAAAGCAGCGCACAAAACCCTGAGACATCTAGGCGCTAGTTACAGTTACAAGGTAAGGAGTGCATTCCACAGTGTGTGGCACTGAGCATGAAGGTTACAACAAAGAGTCGATTGTGATTGCACAATCTGGCAAAGCCTCACCTCATGGTACGGGGGCTACATCAGGTGTACAGGTACAGCCCTATTCGGGAATTGGGATGTACTGGGAATGCCACATCCACTATACTGGGGGCTACATCGGCAATGGCAGGTAAGAAGTCCAAGGGCAATGGGTTTAGAGCACAATTCAATACAGTACAATGCTGGCGGTTTACATAAAGTCGTGTAGATGGTTAAAGACCAGACACTATTCAGGATACGATACATTGGATGAAATCGTGATGAGTGTCTCTGGGATACATAATACAACATGCCCTGCCTACTGGGTCAATCATGCTGGAGAGGCGGGGACACAGCAGGCGAAAGCAGGAACCAGGCATGTGGGGCGCAAACCGGAAAAAGCCACACCCAGTGGCCTGGGGGCTGCGTCGGTAGCGCTGGCTAAGAGAGTCACTGATCAAAGGGATGGTGTTATGATTGCTATAAAAAGTTAGAAAGCGAACGCTTTGCAAACACCGAGCGAGGATTGCAGAGAAGGTTTCCTGGTGCAGCCCCCTGCAGGGATTAGTACAGTCCAGTGCTGCTGCATTGCCAAAGAGCAAAGGTGCAGTTTAGAGGTGGTGGAAGCATACATCGAGCTGCGCATATTCTCTGGATCTCTGCTTTTTAAAACTTTCCACTGCCCCTCTCAAGCTCTAGGCACGTCTCAGACTTCTTAGCGCCCCACACAGACCGTGTTCTCAAGGCCCCTCTCAAGCTCTAGGCACGTGTCAGACTTCTTAGCGCCCCACACAGACTGTGTTCTCAATGCCCCTCTCAACCTCTAGGCACGTCTCAGACTTCTTACCGCCCCACGCAGACCGTGTTCTCAGTGACCCTCTCAAGCTCGAGGCACGTCTCAGACTTCTTAGTGCCTCACACAGGCTGTGTTCTCACTGCCCCTCTCAAGCTCTAGGCACCTCTCAGACCTCTTACCGCCCCACACGGACTGTGTTCTCAGTGCCCCTCTCAAGCTCTAGGCTTCTCAGACTTCTTAGCGCCTCACACAGACTGTGTTCTCCGTGCCCCTCTCAAGCTCTGGGTACCTCTCAGACTTCTTAGCGCCCCACACAGACTGTGGGCATCGTTCAGTGTTCTCAGTGCCCCTCTCAACCTCATTGGCACGTATCAGACTTCTTAGCGCCCCACACAGACTGTGTTCTCCGTGCCCCTCTCAAGCTCTAGGCACGTCTCAGACTTCTTAGCGCCTCACACAGACTGTGTTCTCAGTGCCCCTTCAAGTTCTAGGCACGTCTCAGACTTCTTAGCGCCTCACACAGACTGTGTTCTCCGTGCCCCTCTCAAGCTCTAGGCACGTCTCAGACTTCTTAGCGCCCCACACAGAATGTGTTCTCCGTGCCCCTCTCAAGCTCTATGCACGTCTCAGACTTCTTAGCGCCTCACACAGACTGTGTTCTCCGTGCCCCTCTCAAGCTCGAGGAACGTCTCAGACTTCTTAGCGCCTCTCAGAATTCTCAACACTACGCTTGGACTCCAGGCACCTGTAGTGCTTCTAAGCATCTCTCCCAGGCTCCATGTATTCCTCTGGCTTCTCAGCACCCTCTCATACACTTGGCACCTCTCACTTTTCTCCAAAGCGTCGCCTTGGACGCACCAAGATTCACATAAGAAGGTGATTATTATGAAACGTGCCACCTTACAAGGGCCCAGCCTCCTATTGGACCGTTCTCCTGGGGCCCCATCCTTGGTGTTTGCTTGAGAGTATTCCAAGAGCCGAGAAAGGGCAGAGTAGATGGACAAGGCCTTGTCGATTCATGCGGCATGTCGTAGGAGTATGTTCCCTTTCTTTTCTGGGCCACCTCAGATCATGATAATTCCAGCAAAACTCAACACATTCCACCTCAATCACTGACACATGATCGATAAATATGCGGGCTGCCTGTGGCATTTCCTAGTGCCACGAGGTTGTGTTGGCAGGGATATTAGCACTCTGCAAGGGTTTTATAGTATAGAATAATACACAGTAGGGTGCTTGGTTTAAGGTGATTCGAAACAGGATGTGTGTTATTTATTGGATGTGGGTCGGTTCTCTCTCTCTTTCTCTCCACTCTCCCGGAGATCGAAATGGGCAGGAACTAAAGGGAACAACGTTTCCACAATGTTGCTGAAAATCCGCCAACGTTCGCTCACTTTATGCCACTCGGAGCAGCGCTCCAGGCAGGCGCCTTTGTTTTTCCCCCTTCTCCTCTGCAGAGGTTTCGAACTCGGCCTCTGCTGGGGCTCTGCTGGTAACACTCCAGTGTCACAACTAACTGAGCTATCTCAATAAAAATGGGTTGCTCTTGTTGTATTTCAATAGACTAGTTGGGACATAACGCCCATTGCGAGCCGCCGCAGAGCCCTGCTCCGCAGTGATCTGCCTCTTCTGGGACTAGGGAGGCACGAGGCCCCTGTGGATCACGGCGCCTTGGTGGTGGGATACCCCCTTTCCCCATTGGGCGGAAGAGGTCACAGCACCACCCAGAAATACTTGCACGTATGCACTGACTGGCGTGGTGTGTTCAGAAATATGCAACAGCCTATACTTTAAGACGAAAGACAATTATGGTAGAATAGTTCAGTGGGTTGAGGACATGCTGCTGAGAAGTATGTAATCTCTGGTTTATAGGCTTGAATCTTGGCGTGGCTGAAGTGGTGCCTCGTCTCTTTGTAACCCCTGCAGGTTCCTATCCATACACTGCCCTACTAGAGCCAAACCTCAGTGCTCATGAGGAAATAAAGACAGGCAGAGCCCAGCGTGCTGGGTAATAACCTACTGCCAGGGGCCTAGTTTAGCCAGAAACTTTGGTTATGCAGTTAAGTTATAGTCCTAGATGTTTAATTGTCCGGATTAAATGCAGGCCTTCCAATAGTGGGTGATGTGAGCCTGGAGGCCAGGTCTGATTTAGAATGTCCTTCTTGACCTGGACAGCCTGAAATAGCTACAGGGCGGGGGTTCAATTCCACCAGGCCTTCAGGCATTGCTTAGTCTGATTCTGCACTGGCTTTTCAGTTAACACACATTTGCATTCTGGGACTTGTAGTATATTTGTTTTTCCTATAAGTGAATGTCTGAAAATCGACAAATGCAAAAGGATATTGGTTAAAAGTAAAGGTTGATCACGTGCCTGCTACTTTTCTAGGGTTACTCACTCACTCTATAGGGTGGTCAAGAGCGTGCCAGGCAAGAGTAGTTAATCCTGCCTTGTTTCTTTGTGCTCTTGTTAGGGGTGTACGAACAGTGAAATTACTATTCGGCCGAATATCGAATAGTTGGCCAAAGTATTCGGCCGAAGATAATTACAGGTCTGAACAGTTAACTGTGAGGGAAAGGTGTGGCTCCAGCCCCCATTCCTACAGCAGTAGGTTTACCGTACTGCTTGAGGTACGCTATGGAAATGACGCAGGCATTTTTCTATGGTTACATGCACATTTTCTGAACGGTTTAATAATTAACCCAATCAGAAAATGTTCATGTATCCATGTCTGGAGACTAGTCATGTAAATGCCACCTTTGCTGAATGTGTCTTGCTCATGGGGCATCTCCAAGGATTTCTTTTGGAGACCCTGCATGAGCAAAATACATCCAGCACCCCGTCTGTGCCTCAAGCAGAGGCACCTTATATAAATGCCACCTTGACTGGTATGCTGAGTGTGTCTTGCTCATCGAGGGTCTCCACAGTGGAGATTCTCCGTGAGCAAAATACAGTCAGCACACCAGCGAAGGTGACATTTGCAGCAGCCAATAAGCAAACAGCTTATTGCCTGCTGCAACCCTCTCCCCGACAGTTCCACTCTCTGTGATTCGCTATCATCTCTCAAACAGAGAGAAGATAGCTAATCATAAAAAGTGGACTTTGGCTTGGAGCGAGTGTTCCATAAAGTAGTCAATCAAAGCCAAATATCTGGTTTTCAGCCAAACATAGTCCGAATAGTTAATTGACGCAGAAATTTGGTACACGCCTAGTTATTGTGCCCAATCCTTCTACTTACTCCACTAGAAGTGCAGAACTATAGGTGACAACATGCCAAGAAAAAATAAAAGATGGACTGGGTGGACTGCAAACGTATGATTGCTTATGCCTTTTCTTCCTATTGAACTCTTCTGTTGTCCATTTTAGTCTTGCGTTCCATTGTTTCACACTTTTTTAATCACAAATTGTTTTGCATGATGGCTAACGTGTACCATGTATTCACTTGAACATTTCATGCACTGTATAATTCCTTGGATTATACATGCCTTGAGGAAGCACTGTTTGGCACGAAACAACATGTCAGCTTTGTTTCACATAGAATAAAAGATATCCATTAACTAACATAGTCTTCTTCTTCATGCTAAATCTCTGTAGTACACCAGCAGTATTTGCAGATTATGGTGCAAAGCACAAGTAAAATGACAGTGCGTGTCACAGTTTGTAAACCTCAGAAATCTCACTTTCCTCACGTCAGGTGCCAAATATGCCACGTCATATGATATGATAGTTTATTTATATAGCGCCTACACAATGTGTTTCAAAGCGCTTCAGGGCAAGGGAGGGAACAAGGGAAAATACAATGACATTCTTACAGGCCATGAACAGTAAGGTTGTGAAATTAAGTATCGTACTCGGCCTGACGACTTTTCAGATAGTGCAAGAGCTAAGACATAGATAAGGAAGGGAGGGGGAGAGTGGGAAGGAAATGGAAACAGACAGGCGACTAACGTACTAGGCCCGGCGACATTTCTGGTAGAGCCTGAGAAAAACAAAAGGTGAGGGATAGGGGTGTAGAAAGGGAGGGGAGGAACAAAACAAGCGACTATCGTACTAGGCCTGACGACATTTCTGGTAGAGCTGGAGAAAAACTAAAGGTGAGCTGTTTCTTTCCGTAATTCTGGTGCATGTAGGTTTGCTGTATACTCTCCCATGAGTTGCATTATCAGAAGGGGTCACCTGATTTTTTTCAGTGCTTGAAAAAGGCAAGCAGTTTTTTATATATTATGCTAATAAAATAGGTAGTTCGCCCCCAAAAGTAATAATTGTTTAAATAGTTATGTGGCATTTTCTTCCCAATGTAGCCAATTCGTTTTAGGAACTGTGGTGGGATTTTTCTTTAAAATCCATAGGGGGCATCTCTGTGATAATACCAACTATCAGGATTTTTCTTGTAGATTTTGAACTTTTCACATGTAAGCCTTCCTGGAGATGAACTTCCGCTCACAGCCCATTGGCTGTACATTGCTGCCTGCTGGGCCGCCCTTCTCTGGCGATAAGCCTTCACTTTAGAGCGTGAAGAAGAAGCGATATACAGCCCATATCCAGCTAGACTAGGTCTAGACCACTCTGGTTTGACCAACACCTTCGGACCCGACAAGAAGATGCCCTTCACCCAAACCAGAGGTGGTGACTGCAATTAAGGGATACGTGGACTATCATGGTTGGGAGAGACATTGGGAGGGTTTCTATTCATCCAATGGTTGTCCACTTGGTGAGAGAGTCCTTCTTCCACAGCTCTTCTTTTTGAGTGTTGTGTTGGTGAAGGTCATCATTCTTGCCATTCTCAGGTTTCTTGTTGGTGTTGATGTCTGTAGACTTTGGCTGACATGTGCAGAGCCTTTCTTCCAATAGTCTGGAAGCATAATGTGGGGGGTTTTGAAATCAGTTCTCCGATTCGCTGGAAGTCAGGGAGAGTCTGCAGAGCTGGCACAATGCTGTCCTGAGGTTGCAGGCTCATGACCACCCTGGCTGCCTTTTGTGAAGAAGTGGTAATTGGGGGATGAAGTTTGTAGGGACACTAGAGTAGGCTATTGAAGTGGGCACTGCAAGATATATCCATAGTCCTAGTAACTGCTAATAACTTCTATTTTGTGTGACATGTTTGAGGGCTGAAGTTTAAGGTTTGACCATTGCACCACTCAAAGAGCAGATTTGTTCTATACAAAACATGCCATATAATAAAAAACACATGCCAGGGCCGGGAGGATAGGTCAAGGGCAACACGCTCGCCTTGGAAGCAAGACGACATGAAGCACCAGAGGTTCGATCCCCGGGTCCACGCTTAGAAACCTCTGGGTACTAAGCGCATTATAAATAACCAATTACAATTCCCACAAGGAGTTGGATTGTCCTAGTTTATGTAAGTTATATTGAGAGCAATTGCACCAAAGCTCACCCTCTTCCCTTCATGCCATGTCATTACATCGTGTCCATCAGTTAGGAAGCGGGGGACCTCTATGCAGTGTTTACTACATCGACAATGCCCGCTAATTTTTGTATTAACCATATCTTTTACCATGAACCAAAACCGTGCAACAAAAAAGATTTCTATAAACATAAGATGTAATCAACCTTATAAGCGTCTTTATTTAAATTGCATTTGTTCTTATGTTTTTTCATATAACTTACGATTGGTTATTCCTTTTCCTCCTATTCAACTCTTCTGTTGTCCATTAGTTTCTTGCGTTCTCTTGTTTCACACTTATTTGTTATCACTAATTGTTTTGCATTATGGATAACGTGTGCCATGTATTCACTTAAATAATTCATGCACTGTGTTACATTTAGCTGCATCTTTGAGTACATCTACTGAGGTATATTTAGCTACATTTTGAGTATCACTGTGTTACATTTAACTGCATCTTTGAGCATAGCCACTGAGGTTTATTTAGCTGCATTTTGAGTATAGCACTGTGTTACATTTAGCTGCATCTTTGAGTACATCTACTGAGGTATATTTAGCTACAGTTTGAGTATCACTGGGTTACATTTAGCTGCATCTTTGAGTATAGCCACTGAGGTATATTTAGCTGCATTTTGAGCACAGCCTCTGTATTATATTGAGCAGCTTTTGAATATAGCCACTGTGTTAGAATTTAGATGCACCTTCAATTCACCCCCTTCTAAATTCAGCTGCACCTATGAAACCAAGAAACCAGCCAGTGGCACGGCCACCCACCCGCACGCATCTACTATCATACGTTACTCTAAGACACATCACGCAACACCTCTGGCCTAAGAATGCAGCTATGCACCAAGATAGAAATTAAGTCTGGCTGTAGACATAATGATACTGCTCTCTCATACTCTCCGGACTACCTCTTAGCTCCCATCCACACGCCAGCTCGACATAGTTAGCTAGCTGTGACTTTGCTACTGCTGCATACGTTCATATTGGCTACAATGCACACACACATTCTAAACCCCTCTGAAGAATTTCCCATACCTGGACTTCGGTCCCCCGAGGGCAGCGCTTTGAGACCATACCAATGGGAAAAGGCGCTATATAAATGACAAATACATTACATTACAATGTATAATTTCTTAGATATTAGCCCTGAGGAAGCCCTGAGGAAGCCCTGAGGAAGCTCCATGTGGCATGACACAATGTACCAGCTTTGTTTCACATAAAATAGAAGAAATCCATGAACTAATGTAGTCATGTAAAAATGCAATTGAACATAGTACCTTCTGAGAAATTCTCTTGTGCTTGAAGAAATTCTCTAACTCACCCTCAGCATGGTCTGCAATTGCACTGAATACATTTGGTACTTGAGTAGCGCACTAGTCACCACTCCCCCCCTCAAACCCAGATTATAAATAGAGTTTGCAAGAGACCCTACGGGGTTTAGACCGTGAAGCCTCAACTCCACTAACATTACCTTATCCAAAGGTCGAACAGGAGAAGCCTGGAAAGCTCTATTACAACAGCAAAACAGAAAGGTGGTGGCTGGAAGGTTTTGAATTAATCATAACCACTGGCAAAGCTCTGGGCAACTCTCCAGACCATCGTTTTTCAGCCTGCCAAGCCATTACAGAAGGGGAAAAACCATATGCAAATCAGGCTTGGTCCCACCCCAAAAAGGGGTAGTCCAGCCCAAACTGCTAGGTCACATCCCTTCTGCAGGAGACCACAAGCATCCCCAGACATGTTTCAGCCTTGTTGGGCCTCATCAGTGAGGAGTAGCTTCGGTCTCTAGAACCAGCAGACTCGAGACCCATGTCTGGGCATACCCGTCCCACTCGGGGTGACTTTAGCAAAACAGAACAGTGATGCCTGGAAGGTTTTGAATTAATCATAATCACGGGCAAAGCTCTGTTCAGAGGAGAATTGCCTAGCATTTCGGCGCTGGACTGCCCCAGGGCAGGACAAAGACTGATATGTTTGGGATATTTCTTCTCTGTGAAAGATAGTGAGCTAAAGACTCTGGGTAAGGCTCTTTTAACCAGGACTCATGTCTGCCAGAGAGTCTCCCAGGACCCTCCTTGTTATCTGCATAGTTCTATAACACCTCCTGCACAGACGAACTGGCTAATAAGTGTTCAGGTTTGTGGGCGATGTGCAAGAGGAGGTGTGCATTTGAGCACATGGGGTGGCGTTGGGATTTCTCCAGGTAGCTCCTGGGACACTGCGGCTTGTGCATTTTGATGGCCAGAGGGGAGGGTGACTGGTGGAGCTGGACTGAGGATGGAGGGGGCTTCATCTGACTTTTTCCCTCCCCCCTACTGAATGCAGACCTTTTCACACCTCATCTTTTACCAGATCTGCTTGTTAGTTCTTTTACTTAATTTGCACATATTTGTGAACTGGTTTGCACAGCACTTTCAGGCAAAATACAATAACCATTACACAATATTCTGCAATAAACACAGGATATCAGAATAACTGCTGTTGATTGGGCGCTCTCCGAAAAAGCAAAAACTCGAGGTCACTGTTGCATAAAAACAAGTTACCATTATGATTATGCAAAGTGGCTATTGCCCCCCCACCGTGCCCCCCATGTCATTGATTGCGCTCATCTGCATGCCTGCTCCCTTGACTTGGTATTTTTCTAGCGGCGGGAGGAGTTGAATCCTCTGAGCCTGAACACAGTGCTTTGCTTACAACAGTTCCCTCTAAGCACTAAAAACACATCGCTTAGGTCGATAATTGGCCCAATCGCTGGGAATAAGCCCCTGACCCCCCCAACCCCCACCACGGCACTTTCCTCGCCCCACATCTCCCAGCTGCTTCGCTTTCAAAAGTCCTGGGCAGGTAGTTAGGACCAAAATTGTCGTTGTTTTCTTTCTTTTTAAAAGTGTTTCTTAAAATCCATTTATTTCCAAAAATTCAATTGGAAGTTGGACCGTATCTGCCTTACCCAGAATTGTACCTCGTTCGTTATATTATTTCGGAAGATGAGTCTTTTACACCTTGTTCATGTGTCAGCTCTATGATGACGGCCTTCACGTTCCATGCTTATCCAAAGAGTCGGGTGCACCCCATGACTCATGGACACCTGGGGTAAGATTCATCAAAACAACAACAGGGAAGGGTGTCACGTGACATGAATGCATAAAAAACAAAGCAACACGTGATCAAACCCTAAAGCCATCAATAGGCGTGGAACCAACTCAAACCCAGAACCAAAGAACTGCATTGAAATCTGTATGATAACAATGCTGCTGTACACAGCAGCATTTTCAGGGTCATTTCACCAAAATGCCAGGGGTGGCGGAAGTGACATCACATGACCCTTGACCTCTGATGACATCACAGGAAGTGATGTCGTTTGACCCCCACCCCAAAGTGACATCATGGGAAGCGATAGAACATGACCTTTCACCCCTTTAATGAGTCTAGCAATTATTGTATAGAATTCCAGAAAGACAAATTATTTGTTATTCCTATTCCTTCTTATTTAGGGTCACTACTCAATGTGTTACACTTGCTGAACCCCCTGTTCTTTTTAAGAGGGCTCAACATAAATTCCAGCCTCTCCAGAAAAAAAGAGCCACATGGCACTGGCCACAGCCCAGGAGCTTCAATGAAAAAAAAAGCTTTATTTATTTAAAAAACAATGTATTTTAGGTGTAGCAAGGGAGACCACATGGGTAGCAAGAGAAACCTCAGAGGTCGCAGATGCGACCCCTCGTGACCTCCAAATGACGTCCCTGAGCATTTTACATAGACAATTACCAAAATAACACATGTATACACAAATACCAATGATTAGAAAAATGCATATTCTAAAAGCGTCTGCATCCATGAAAATGTGCATAGAAAAAGACAAAGTGCAAACCAGGGCTCAGTTAATAAAAGGGGAGGGTGACTGTGAACCTTTTTAACTTAGAAAAAGTCAACCCCACATTCACCAAGTACAAATAGAGTAAAATAACACTGCATTATAAAAATGCACCAACAGAACAATCTGATGCACAGTAAATCAATAACTTGTTCACCAATGAATTACTAGTTGAGGTCATATGTCTACAATGGGCCTCATTCAAGAGCATCCTCTTTTGACTAAGCAAGGTCATGCTGTACCATATACATTTGTGAGAACCGCCCTCCCTGCCAGTTTCGACTAAATAATGAAAATATAATTCAAATAATGAACCGCCTTCATCAGGACCAGAAGAGCAGCAATTGAAACATTTGTTCTTGTCTATGTAAAATGCTGCCGTGTATAAAATCATTATTATCAAATGCATTTCAGTACAGTTCTGAGTTGCTGCCACGCCTATAGATGGCTGTAGGATTCGAGTACGTATTGCTTTGTTTTTTTTGCATTCTTCTCATGTGACACCCTTCCCTGTTGTTGTTTTGGGCATTCAAGTTCCAGCCAGTTGACTCCTCGTTGATGCCACTCCTTTGCCATTGATATATGTGATTTTACCGGCCACAATTACAGAGTGGTACATTTAATCACAGGCAAAACACAAAACCGATTTTTTTATTATTTCAGCCCCCTGATTTTAAACCCTTATAACGCCACCCCAAACCCATCCTGGCCCATTTTAACCCCTTACCCCACTTCCCTTTATATATGTATTTAATCTTTTCAGTGTTTTTCAGTGTTATTGTCTGCTCTTTTGTGTACTACTCTGTAATGTTTGCGATAAAATGACCGGATACCATTTGCCATCTATATAGGCTGGAGTTTAGCCTGTTTTATAAGCACTGCCAGTTTTGGCAGATAAGAGAACTGAAGCACAGGGAGGTACAGTGATGCATTAAGGATCGCACGATGTAGTCCAATGAAGAAGTAGGGCACCCACAATCCTCAACAGAACGCATGCTAGGGTGACCAGACATTCTGGTTTTCGTGGCACAGTCCCGGGAAATCACCCAGGGTCTCGGGAGTTATTTAATTTTATAAATCCCGTCCCGAGTTTGCAAGGGTGGGTGGCTACGGTCCTGTTTTTTTCCAGGACCCGATTTCGAAATCCCGAAATCGGGTCCCGGTGCAACTCTTCCTGCGTGAATGGGGGCTTTAAATGCTTTTCATGCCCCTGTTTCCTCACTCTTCCCCTCCCCGGCCACTCTCCTCCAATGAGAAGAGTGTGCCTGTGAGCACCACCCCGCCCCGCCCCCCCGCAACAGGCCAGAGACATAGAAGTGGGACTACAGTTTTATTTGTATTTACTGTATTCCTACTTCTATTTTTATGGCCTGTCCCATTTTTTAAAAAAATCTGGTCAGCCTAATGCATGCAGCTCGCTGTGCATAGTGTCTGCATGTGAATGGCACCTGCTCTACCCGAGGTCCTGGGCATGATTAGCACCTACCTCTGTTGTGCCCCTCCCCACAATGCGTCCCGGGCAGCTGCCCGTTCAGCCCGCCCCTAGAAACGGCTCTGCACCTCACCAAAGTCATCTCACCGGACTGACAACCGGAAGCCTATGGCCGGCAACCCCACACCGGCAGCTGTGCCACTAGCCGACATGCAAAAGTTTTGGGCTGGATCTAGCCACCATCAAGTCTTTTCTATTCCCTTGGAAATCCCTTCCACTTCCGCTCAGACTCCACACAGACCACTAGCGTTTCAGGAAGTCAATGATCGCCTACGGTTCTGGAAGCACATCCGGCTTGCATCACTTTGCAAACACTTCTATCACAATAAATACATAGAAATGAATACAACGCATCGTGGTGTTTGTTCCTGCAACAATGCAGCTTCTCTGTAAAGAGTTTGTCGGACAACGAGTCCCACTAATTGTGTTGCTGCCCTTTTTGCTTGCTTGTGTAGGACCAACAACGAGCTGTACTGGACGGTGGTGGTGGGGGACTATGACCTCAGCAAGCCAGACGAGGGGGAGAAGGTTCTCGCGGTGAACCGGATCATCGTCCACCCAAAGGTAGGCATGACACAATACCCACCTCCCTCCACCACGCAGAGGGTGGCTGTCCACGCAGAAGCGCTCCGCATTCAGATTCCTGCTTCTTGTGTTTAAATCCATCCATGGGCTAGCCCCACCCCCACAATTCTTGTGTCTATGTGCTGCTGCTCATCGCCTTGCACTGAATTCTCACAAACCCCTTCTCATAGTAGCCATCTGCAGTCCACCCTGTACTTCCACCTGCTTTCACTCCTTCTCCCTCCTGGCTCCCCATCACTGGAACTCCCGGGGGCCTGAAACTGAGGACATCACTCCAGTCAAGATCACCATTAACAACCCCCTTCTCTCCTAGGATGGAACCGCAGAGTCTATCCCTCTTCCATTCACTCCCAACAATTATCACTAGGGGGCTTATGTATATTTATAATATATATAGTGTAATTGATGAAGGTGTGTTTAATGTCTTAAATATGGAATCTACTTGTTTTTTGCACATGCGGTTGGCATTTACATTTTTACAAAACAAAGTGCAAAAAATAATTTATATCTGTTTTCTTTTTACACTGTGTCTTGTAAATGATGATGCCAATTTCACCAGGGGGACCAAAGGATTACAAGTGCAAACACAGACGGTCCCCTCTGAGTACTTCACTGTTTTTTTGAAATTAGACATTTTGTGAATCAAAAAGACTCTCTTCAGTAGTAAATCACAGTTACTCCTGGCAGCTTCTCTGTGAATCCGCCCCCGTCTTGTGGAGTAGAATTTGACGTAGTACGATGTACGTGCGCATGTGTGTGAATTCACAAAATATATAGAGACTAGTGTAAGAGCCTGTACACGGTCCAAGGTGCAGGTTTTCATTGACACAGTAGGATCCCTACATATCCTAAGGAAACAGCTCAAAGCTATGCTATGGTGACAACTATGGTGACAACAGGCAAAGCTATGCAAATTGACCTTGTCTCTCTATACTAAGGCAAGAGCTCCCTCTAGTGTTGACAAGTGAAGCTATACGAATTGGCATTGTCGCTGTATACTAGGCAACAGCTCCCTCTAGTGGTGACAACAGGCGAAGTTAGGCAAATTGGCATTGTCTCTCTGTATATTAAGGCAATAGCTCCCTCCAGTGGTGACAACAGACGAAGCTACTGCATCAGACAAACATACAGGACAAACATACACCTGGCCTTTTATTATATTGTTAGATATGCCAAGGAGTTGGTGTATTCTACGCACTGAGTCTGTTTCACAAATGTTGAAACCTGTCTGAATGAACCTCTTGCCAGTGACTTTACCTGTTTCCATCTGCTTAACTTTGCTTGCAGTATTTATTTTTTACAACAATGACAATTTCTCGTGCGTACATCTTCAAAAAAAGCAATTAGTTTACTTTCTGCCACACAGTTCCCTCTGTGTGCACCAATCCAGTTCAAGTGCATTTTAGGTGCTGGCATAACTGGAGCAAATCATATCTCGCATATAAGTGAGCCAGATATGTGATGTCATTAGTAATGTCATCAATGACATTTGTGATGTCATCTTTGATGTCCTGGGTATTAGTCTTAGCAGTGCACAGTGGTGGTGTGAGTTATGGTTACTTAGCTTACCATAACAGGCACATTTCTGAGGTTTTTCGGTTTTACTTGTAACCATAAAGTCCCTGTAACAATGTTTTTCCATTGAATTTCATAGGTTTTTATTAGTGCAACTTAACCATAACGTCCCCTTAGCTACGTTTTTTCATTGAATTTCATAGGTTTTTACTGGTGCAACTTAACCATAATGTCCCTGTAACAACATTTTTCCAAAGAATTTCATAGGTGTTTATTCGTGCAACTTAACCATAAAATCCCCTCAACTAAGTTTTTTCATTGAATTTCATAGGTTTTTACTAGTGCAACTTAACCATAAAGTCCCTTTAACAAAGTTTTTTCATTGAATTTCATAGGTTTTTACTAGTGCAACTTAACCATAACGTCCCTGTAACAAAGTTTTTCGATTGGATTTCATAGGTGTTTATTAGTGCAGCTTAACCATAAAATCCCCTTAACTAAGTTTTTTCATTGAATTTCATACGTTTTTACTAGTGCAACTTAACCATACGTCCCTTTAACAAAGTTTTTTCATTGAATTTCATAGGTTTTTACTAGTGCAAATTAACCATAAAGTCTCTTTAACAAAGTTTTTTCATTGAATTGTATAGGTTTTTATTCGTGCAACTTAACCATAACGTCTCTTAAACAAAGTTTTTTTCAGAGAATTCCATGGGTTTTTACCAGTGCATGCTGTTTTCCTACAACTTAATAATATCATACTCACCCCAATATAGCAACATTTATGTCCAATTTACAACCTTTCACCTTAAAACTCTGCCATTTCCCACCTTCTAGCATCATTTTTACACTTCTATACTTTTTCTACTGTTTTTGCAATCCGTCGATGACCACGAACGTCTGACGTCACTGTGGACCTTCCGGACAGTGCCACGTGACCATACAGAGACTCAATACATTTGTCCAACATTTCCATTAGCATTTTGTGTTATGCTAATTGGAATAATCTGGCATTCATCCCACGTTCCAGGGACTGAAACGGGGGATAAGGGCCGGGCAGCCCAAATTATCGGCCCTACCGAAGTGTGTCTGTGTGCGCCCTGATGTCTGTGGGCATTGGCACATTATAAATAAATAAATAACAAGGACATTATCCTCTATTGCACCCACTGCAATGGCCGATAAAGGTCATTAGCACCCCTGGTTCCCAAAGCGAGAACCGAGGGTGCTAAAAAATAGATTTTTCTTCCTACAGTGGGACGCCTGCGGTGTCCCGCTGTAGGAAGAAAAATCCTTTTCCAAGATGGCCACCATGGAAAGAGAAGGTGTAGCTCAGTACAGAGCCCCTCTTCCCTTTTCATGGCAGCCTGAAGAAGGCAAAGTCAGAACCCTATGACCATATTATCACAAGCACATTTTTTTTCCCTTTCAAATCCACCCTACCTTCGAATAACTATATCACATAGCCGGTCCCAGGTGGACATGGCTAATTTAACACAATTGTTCCTCCCTCGCAGTTAAGGCTAGTAGCCAGATTGTCTGGGTCATGACCTTATACCATGACCCGCACAATCTGGCCACTGCCCATTGCTACAGGCTATACCTCAGTCACCAGAGGTATATCACTATTGTTTGTACCTACATTATGCACCACCTGCAATGGGGAATAAAGGCCATTAGTACCCCTGGTTCCCAAAGCAGGAACCCGGGGTGCTAAAAAATAGATTTTTCTTCCTACAGCAGGACGCTGAGTACAGAACCCCTCTTCCCTTTCCATGGCAGCCTGTAGAAGGGGAGGTCAGACTCCTATGACCATATTAGCATGAGCACATTTTTTTTCCCTTTCAAATCTATCCTACTTTCGATTAACTTTATCACATAGCCGGTCCCAGGTGGACATGCCACTCTAACACCATTTTTCATCCCTCGCGGTCAATGCTAGTAGCAGGATTGTCCGGGGCATGACCTTATACCATGACCCGGACAATATGGCCACTGCCCATGGCCAAAGGCTATACCTCAGTCACCAAAGGTATATCACTATTTTTTGTACCTACATTATGAAACTTGTCAAAAAATAAAACACAGGCACATTTGCAAAATCATGCTTGTAGGTCCTTGCCAATGCTCCTTAGACAAGTTTGCCGGAAATCCGGCCATGTTTTATTTTTTCAAAAGTGTCAAATGTATGCACATACAATCGTCATATAACCTAGACCCCACTTGACAAAATCCATTCAGACTTTACAAAAATGTTAATATGTAGATCAAAAATGTTTTTGCAAACCTTGTGTAGATTTGTCAAATGGCACCACATTTATAAACCTTTACAATATTTTGGGACCCCCTCTTATTTTGCCCTCTCTTGACAGAATCTCACCATACTTTGCAAACCCATTCGGAATCAGGTCGAGAATATGATTGCAAAATATCATGCAGTTTCATTAAGTGGCGCCAAAGTTATAAGCCATCCAAGAACTGCTTTCCACCAACCCTGTAATGCAGAGGTGTCCGCAAACTTCACAGGACTGTTCGCAAACATCTCAACTGTTCGCAAACTTTTACGTTGCAAAACACCTGTTTATTTTGATTCTTGCAGCCATATCCCATCCCATCCTCATCACCCCTCTCCTCCCCAGAGATTATTTGATAAGTTTGACAAGTGCAATGTTGTGTTTTTTAATATGTTTTACTGCGATGTCCGCGGACATCAGCCGCTGTCCGCGAATCCAAGATGGCGGGCATTTCTAAAAATCTGACGCACTTCACGCTTTTCACCATCCAATCAGTGGGCGCGTACGATGTACGCGGACATCACGTTGCATTCTAAGCCAATCAGAGTCCTGTCCATGGAGCACACAGGGAAGTGTGTCCGCAGACCAGACACAGATATCACTAATTTTTTACTTACTTTGTTGTCATTTAAAAAAAAAAATACTGGACGGATTTACACCAAATTAACAAAAGTACGCTTTCGGAACCAAGCCGCCACTCATGCCGCAAATGTGGTGAAATACCGTTCAGCGGTTCGTGCTGTAGGCGTGAGCAAAGGTTTTTCACATTATGTCTATGGGAAAAAAAAAATAATTTGGGACCCCCCCTACAACTTTGCCCCCTCTTGGCGAAACCTCACCAAACTTCCCCAAAAATTCAGATGTACCATATACTTTTTTGCAAAGTTTGGTGAGGATTCGTCCAGAGAGAGCGAAGTTATAAGCCACCCAAAAAGTGGTCTTCA
Source organism: Ambystoma mexicanum (assembly GCF_040938575.1). Taxonomy (NCBI): domain Eukaryota; kingdom Metazoa; phylum Chordata; class Amphibia; order Caudata; family Ambystomatidae; genus Ambystoma; species Ambystoma mexicanum. The sequence continues at coordinate 71,726,932 of NC_090932.1, read as the reverse complement.
TTTGAGTTGAGCAACTTAACCATAACTACATGGCCGCTCCCGCAGGCCCTGTAATATATACATTTGTATTTTTGTATGAATTATACGAATTCTGTATTATATGTGGATTGTGTTGTAGCTAGATATGCTACATATATTTTATCTATTTGTAATACATTTGTAATGACAATAAATAGATGTTTTACTTTTATTTTTAAAAACCTATCGCTACAGAAAAAAAAAAACGAATGTGTTAGGATACATTGATAGGCCGGCTCACCTATTGTAATTGGCAGGCAGCCCCCATTTTTTAAATAGATCTCACTCAGCTAGATTCACTTGGCGAGCCTTTTCTAAGGAGCCCGAATGGCTCTAGGCATTCGAGACAAGCACTTTAAAATTTGCTCATCCCTTTTTTGAAGGCTTACAAGCAGCAATGGCATAACCTAGTCACTATGTGCATTAAAAAGAATTGAAGTCGTAAGTAGTCAGATTGCATACAGTAAAGAAGGGATAGGGAACTACAAGTTCATGGAGGACCAAGCACCCTAGAGCACCCTATACGCTTTACAGCAGATGTCTGCCACCTACAGCTCTCCATATGTTTTGGACTACGGTTCCCATGTTGCCTCACCATTAACCATGCTAACATGGACTTGTGGTGTGACCCAGCTGGAGGGCCAAATATTGTAGATGCCTGCTCCACATAATTGATGATGATATTTTATTTGTATCGCGCTCGTACACAAGTGTTTCAGAGCACGACAAGGCAAGGGAGAGGAACAAGGGAGAACAAAAACAAGGCTCTTACTAGGCTCAGTGACATTGAGAACGTGCAAGTGTAGTGGAGAGAGAAGGGGGAAAGTGCAGGGGGGAGGGGAAGAAGTGGAAAGTGCTGAGCAAAGGAATAAAAAAAAACAACAGTGGTAGTGCAGCCATCAAGTGGCAAGTGTTAGGTTTAAGGCACAGACAGGGGTGTCTGATAAGTGCAGAAAAATGGGGGGACTGTAGGGTTACAAATACAGACCCAAGTGCAGGGGTTGCAAGGAGGCAGTGCCGGTGCGTGGCAGGGTGAACAAGTACCTGGGCCCGAAATCAGAGGGTTACCAGGTGCACGATGCCAAAGCAGAACAGATCAGCAGGGGAGAGGAGGAGCGAAGGCAGAAGCAAAGAGGAATGTCTTGAGGTGCTCTCCTCATAATGCCCGAGGCCTGCTGCAGATTGAAGGTTATAATGTGGCAGAAGCGTACTGACTTGCCAGGTCGTTGCCTGCAGCCTCCAGACACTGCCTGTTCATCAAGGCTGGCCACTCACAGTGCACACCTTCCTTCCTCTGCAGTTCAACCAGAAAACCTTCAACAATGACCTGGCTCTCGTGGAGCTCACCGCACCCGCCACACATCTGGAGAAGACCAGCCCCGTCTGCCTGCCAGAAGCCCCCCAGGACCCTGCCGCCGGCACCCCCTGCTTCATTGCGGGCTGGGGCTCTGTGTACCAAGGTAACACGCATAGGGGGAGAACTCAGAGGTGCGACAATAGCAGTATTTTCCTGATCCTACACTGTGGGAGGTGGGTGGGGCAGAAATCAGAGGGTCCTTTTCTAAATGTTCAAGGGGTGAGAGCAAACGGTGGTGGAATAGCCCCTTACCATAATACAGATTGTCTCTTTCAGAGGAGGTCTGGTCCATAGGGCAGGACAGACATTCCAAAATAGGCCCTCCCTCGGAAAAGGTGTATCCTGCTGTTAAGATGTGAGACTTCGTTTCTCTCCCCGGGCAGTGACTAGTCTACTGGAAATTCTGGAGTTTTTAGGTGAGCTGGTGCCTCACAGTGGGCGATACTGCTTGGCAGAGTTAGTTAAGTGTTGACATGCTGATGACTGTGCTCAGGTCTAGCAGCCAATGTCTGCAGAGCCCACCCCCCAATGCACGAACTTCCAGCACCACCTATTGTCTCACCACATGCCTCTTCTCTTGACCCCCTCACAGATGGACCTTCGGCAGACGTAGTGATGGAGGCCCGGGTGCCAGTCCTGAGCCAGGAATCCTGCCGGAACGCTCTGGGCAAGGACCTGCTCACCAACACCATGTTCTGTGCCGGGTATTTGTCGGGTGGCATCGACTCCTGCCAGGTACATTGGAGAAATCTTGTGTCTGCCAATGGAAGATTATTTGCAGGGAAGTGGGTGTGACTTTGGGGTGGGGGGTGACAGTTACATGGTCATCTTTGTTTGTACTTCTGTCCCCTGAGATGTCACAACTCAATCAGTCAACAGATGCAAGACTCACCGAGTATTAGTTCAAACTTTTATCCTCGAGAGCAGATGTAGAGGTCTTTCAATTGGTCGAGTGCAAGACTCGTAAACAGCATTAAAGTCCGTAGTGCATCTGCTAGTCCACACATGCACAGCACTATATGTAATGGGCAGCCATCACTTTACAGGACTTGAATCCCTTTAACTTCAGCGCCTGGTCGCACTGGGTCGCACAACAGAGCTGAGCAGAGGAAAAAACCTAGCGAAAAAAGTAGTGGAACTGTGACCCAGGCGGGATTGCATGGGTAGGGTGCTGGCATGAAACAACACACGTGTTATGGCGTTAAGGGGTGTGCAGGCAGAAGGCCAAGTGGCTCGGGTGGGCAAAAGAAGAGGGTCTTCCAGGAAGGCTTTTCTTGTGTTGTGTATTTGGAGATTTTTGGCACTTAAAAGGTTGTACACATTGTTGTACTCTGGCTGAAGAGATCGCTGGCGCCCTACAGAAGTGAATAACCAGAGCGGGGAGTTAATCATTTTAACCTGCCCCCTGCTGGTTTAGCATCAGCGTCCTACTGAAAGGAACTGTGCCCCGCTCTCGTACTGGCGCTGGCGAAAGCGGGGTGCATTGCCTTTCATTAGGGCACCTTCAACCACCACGCCAGCTCGGGGTACCCTTAAAATACTCCCCGAGCTGGCATGGCAGGGGCTAATATGGCGGCCTGGGGACCATAACAGTTCATTTGGAAGGCAGTCTTTTAACTACAAATGTTTATGTACTATCTTCCTTTAATCTTTTGTTTAATGCACTTTAATAATATTATGCACTTATATAATACTGCGGCATGAGGGACCCTAAGTGAGGGAGCATAAGCGGGGGGTCGTGGGGGGCCTGAGGGATTATAACATTCTCTATTGCCCGCCAGATCTGGGGGAATGACGCTGCCTGCGCCCGTTTCGTGATGGGAGGGAAATGCCACATTTTATAGTCACTTAAAGATGGCTGCCGAGCAACGGGTGATTGGAACGGCCCGTCATTGATTTTCAGTGCCCAGGTCAGGCGAGGCTAGGACTAAAGAAGCTGCCATGGAGGTGCTGGAGAGTAGGCAATGTGGTCTCCAGCAGCCCACACCTGCATAACTCTCACCGTTGTGTGGCCCCCGGGACTGGTGAAAACACCCGATTTCGTTTTGGGTGGGTGAAAGCCTGTTGACATGTATGGGCAGGAAGAGAGCTGGCTCAGTGAGAGTGCTGCTTACAGGGCGGGTGACACCGGCCAAAAGCATGTGAGCTCAGAGGTATGCACCTGGAAAGCATGGGTGAGTGAGGGAGGGTTGGTCGGGAGCAGGGACAGCAGTGCAGCAACACAGAGACAATGGCAGACACCCGGTGTGGCCAGCAGTGTCCTGTGAGACAAAAGGTTCCATGGTTACACCAGTGATTATTGCCCAGAAGCCCTGCATCCTGACTGGTCGTCCAGATTGCAACATTCCACCCACGGTGCTAATTTGTTTTAATTAATTTTGCCTGATCCTTGTAAAATTGCGAGGTGGACGGACCATGTACCATTTGACTCTAAATATCGATAATTTTCACATTATTATTATTATTATGATGGTATTTATTGAGCCCGGACCTGGCTTCGAGAAGCAACAGAGCGCTTTACAGAGGTATAGAACACTACAGATGCATAACGGTGCGCTTTACAGAGGTATAGAACACTACAGATGCATAACGGTGCGCTTTACAGAGGTATAGAACACTACAGATGCATAACGGTGCGCTTTACAGAGGTATAGAACACTACAGATGCATAACGGAGCGCTTTACAGAGGTATAGAACACTACAGATGCATAACGGTGCGCTTTACAGAGGTATAGAACACTACAGATGCATAACGGAGCGCTTTACAGAGGTATAGAACACTACAGATGCATAACGGTGCGCTTTACAGAGGTATAGAACACTACAGATGCATAACGGAGCGCTTTACAGAGGTATAGAACACTACAGATGCATAACGGTGCGCTTTACAGAGGTATAGAACACTACAGATGCATAACGGTGCGCTTTACAGAGGTATAGAACAGTACAAATGCATAACGGTGCGCTTTACAGAGGTATAGAACAGTACAAATGCATAACGGTGCGCTTTACAGAGGTATAGAACACTACAGATGCATAACGGTGCGCTTTTTCTGAGGTAATAACAAAACAGATATAGAGAGGGGGTTGAATACAGAGGGGCACTGAAGAGGGGTATTGCTGTACAGGGCAGAGGGAAGGTGAATGGTGGATGGTGTCTAGCGAGTCAGGAGGCATGAGGGGCGACATGATGGCCTAGGTGTTGAGGTGGAGAGACTCCTTGAGGAGGTGGGTCTTGAGTTCTTTTCTGAATTGTAAGCCCGTGGGGGTGAGACTGATGCTGACGGGGAGGAGGTTCCATAGTCTTGGGGCATAGACAGAGACGGCTCATTCTCTGGTCCTTTGGCATGCAAGCTCGCATCCCTTTACATCCGTCATCATGTTCACTTTGAGATTTACCCTCATGATGCATGTGAGTATTTCAATACATCTTGCGCAGCTGCAGTGTTGTAAAGTCATTGATACTAGAACATGGGGCCCAAGCATTTCTTTGCTGCACGTCCTTTACCTAGTGGACTTAAATAGGGTCCTTCAGCCTAATGGACCAAGATGTCTTCAGAGGCCAGTGGTTGTTGCTGTGCAAAGACAGAACAGTGCACTGTACTTGGGGATGTTTGCGAATTGTTGCACGAAAAGCTATTTGCTCAGTTTGCCTTTGGTAGTTGGCAGATGTGACTGCCAATGGGAAAAGAAGTGCCTCACCCGTAACTTGGGGCACCAGGAAGATGCCGTCTTTCCGCAGCGGGTGCCTTCCTACTCAAGAATAATTAATTCAATACAATAAATACATGTACAAAATGCTGTATGTTATTTTGCCACAAAAACTGTATGGATAGGTCTTCATTACCCTGTGCTTTCCTTACAGGGTGATTCCGGGGGGCCCCTGACCTGCCAGGATCCCGTCTCCAAACTGTATGTCCTGCATGGCATCACATCTTGGGGTGACGGCTGCGGGGAGAGGGGAAAACCAGGTGTTTACACAAGAGTGACGGCCTTCACCGACTGGGTCCTTCATCAAATGAGCAGTAAGTTCTGCCCTAGCTCCGCCATCTTGGAAACGTGAGGGAGGTCGGGATTGGCGGATCGTGCATGACTCGCCTTGCATCCCACAGTGCACCTCAACATCCAGAGAAGTCCCTTACTGCACGTCTCCTCCCTCCCCCGGGCATGCAGTTATCACTTTTCTATTTCCATCTAAATGGTGCAACTTTCTAATATTGGTTTTGGGTGTAAGGGCCAAAATGGCCGCACTGTTCCCATTTGCAAGAATCCCTTTGATTCTTTATATCCCTTGTCCTTTCGCCAGCGTTAAATTGACACTAAACTGTTCCATGTGGCTCCTGGGCCAATCTGAAACAGTCTGGTTTCATAGATACAGTAGCACACATCATGTATGTTGTATGTTATCCCATGATACTGGGATTTACACAGTTTACATGGTCTCCAAAAGCTCCAGCAGATCTGTTGTGTTGATGTTTGCAGGCCCTCTCTCTCTCTCTCTCTCTCTCTCTCTCTCTCTCTCTCTCTCTCTCTCTCTCTCTCTCTCTCTATCTCTGTCTCTCTCTCCCTCTCTCTCTCTCCTTCTCTCTCTCTCTCCCTCACTTTTCCCACACTCTCTTCCCTCTCCCCTTCTCTCTCTCTCTCCTCCTCCTCTCGCCCTCTCCCGTGTCTCTCTCTCTCTCTTCCCTCTTTCTCTCTCCCTGTGTGTCTCTCTCTCCCCCTTCCTCTCTCACCTCTCTCTCTCTCTCTCCCCCCTCATCTCGCCCTCTCCATGTGTGTCTCTCTCTTTCCCTCTCTCCCTGTCTCTCTCCCCTCTCTTCCTCTCTCCCCACGCGCTCTCTCTCCCCTCCTCCTCTCACCCTCTCTCTGTGTCTCTCTCTCTTCCTTCTTTCTCTCTCCCTGTGTGTCTCTCTCTCCCCCTCCCTCTATGTCTCTCTCTCCCTTTTCCCACTCTCTCTTCGCTCTCCCCATCTCCCTCTCTCTCTGTCTCTCTCCCTTGCTCCCTCTGTGTGTGTCTCTCTCTCTCTCACTCTCTCTCTCACTCTCTCTTCCATAGACACATTGTATTCCATGTGCAACAAGGATCTGGGAATTTGCAGATGAGGGAAGGGGTGAGTCTGGAGTTCCCACTCATCATCAGCTGTGTGCTAAGGGTTATGGGATGGAGGATTGCTTGGTGAAAAGATCATGTTTTGAGATAAGAAGGCCAAGAGTGCCCTTCAACCTACATTTGCATGTTGTTTGGCAGCTGAGAGCATCTCAAACCTCACTGTTACTTGCTCGGTTGCTTGCTTGCTTGCTTGTAACTTGCTATTTTGCTGTGCTCAGTGGCCACCTGAAATGTTTGCCTGTCGGGGCAAGAAACCGTGTATGTCTGTTGATCAGGGCAGGGGCTAGAATCACTCATTGGTTTCTCCCATAAAACGACCTCAATGCATCACGCAATCCTCATACTCCTGATACTCCAGGCATTCAGCCACAGGCCAACATAAAATGCACGCATGACCCATCTGCCAACCCTTATCTTCTATTGGGGCTACTCCAAAACCTAGGTTTCAGAATCAGGTTGAAGCCCTGGAGGGTTGTGTTCATGATGAGATGCGGAGCAGGATAGATCAACAAAGGAGCTTGGAATCCTCAAAGTGCCCCACGAAATCTGGGTGGATGATAGGGGTGCTGCGGTTGAAGGACGGTGTGGGAGAAACACGCCAACAGTGGTAGAAAGGAGATTGGGGGTGATAGGATGGTATCTTCGGCCCCTTAATAGGTAAGGTATTGGTCTCTGCCAAACCTCATCAGAAAGTTCTGGGAAGCAAACAAATATGTAAACAGATTCTGTAGACTGGGCATTGCACAGTGTGAGGAGTTCGGCCATCCGCACGGTGGGTGTGCACTGGTCTGGGCTTTAAAAAAATGTTTTATTAAACGGAATGACGGTGAAACAACCTCAGGAAAATATGTGAGGCTAATCCACACACATTTTCCTATGCTCACACCACGACAAACACATGGAATTGTGTACTGTGGGGGTACACAACCTACAGGTACAGGTCGCACTAGCATATTTAGTTGGCTTGTGACAGGCAGCAAGCTTCCCCAGCCATGGTCAGCCTGATTAACTAACAAAGGTTCCATGCACTTTTGTTTGGTCCTGCAGCGGGTGGCAGCAATTAACTTACTAATAGAGTGTACTTCAAACAGGCCCACATGGGACCTGGCTGCAGAGGTTAACAAAGGAGAAAGGAAACCCAACAACCTTTCAAATGTTACTGTGTCAATCTGAAGCCAGCTCCTGCCCTTAGTATCATTGACAGTGAGCTGTCATGTCTTGGGCTGCCGGTTTACAGTAGGCCTCCCGGTTGGGGGACCCCATTTATCAGGTACAAGAATGTGGTTTACAGGAGTCAGAGAGTCTGGTCTAGCAGTAGCTTTAAGGGAGAACTACCGCTTTTATCAAGATGGGTGGGTGTATTGCTCGCCCAGAGTGCACGGACAGTCATTAATCACCAGTGCAATTACGGAGTCAATACTTTAAACGCAGGTAGACGACGCAATGACTTACAACCACACACACTCTTAGAAAATAATGAGCACTTATACGGCTATTTATTCAAAGCTTGGAAGCAAGAAGTGATAACACAGAAATAAATCACAGAAGAAACAGAGAATTCAAAAGAAAATACATCACTGTGGGCGTAACTGAATCCCTCATCCCGCCAGAAGTGGCTGGAAGACCCCGATAACAGCCAGGCCGAGAGCACAACAGCCCACAGGTATGCCGGACGGAAGCGTCCCCCCTCCAACTGAGGTCCCGTCTGACCGTTAAGGGGTTCCGCATCTATGCACTCCTCAAAAAGGGGTGGTAATTTCTTGAACCTTCTGGCAACGCACTTGCGCATTGATGGGCAGCCGTTGGTTGTCAGCTGGGTCAACCGACAGTAACCTCAAGGAGCAAAGTGCTTCCCTCCTCTAAAAACAAGAACCACGGAAAACAGTCCCATAACTCATAACAAGACATAACAAAGCCAGCTTTCCCAGCAGAATGTCCTTGACTGCATACCAGGTTTGGAAAGCATGTTTTCTTCAGCATAGTGAATCCAGCTCTCAGCAAAATGAATACAGCTTTTCACTGCGGCATGAAGTAAATATCCATTATGGCTCTGAGTGCTCCCAGAATGCACTGCGCACCAGCGCCATGTTTTAGCTCAAGCATAACAGTGGGACTTAGTAACACAAGTGTTCACCCCTTTATCTTTCCTGTTGTACATTACTCTGGTTATGACCTCATGCATACAGGAGATTGTTGGTAGGGACCCCAGGATTAGTTCATTAAGGTAGGCTTAGCCTACACCAATCACTGTGGCCCACTTTGCTTTAAAATAAGGCTGACCCCCTCTATTGGAAGATCATCTGAAGACTTTGCAAGTAGTAACAAGAAGAACTCATCATTTGCCCGAGTTGAAGGTACAGTCTGCCTTACAGCATCCACCAGTGAATGAAGGCCAGGAGTTCCAAAGAGGGAAGCAAGATCCCTCCCCTAAACATCTCCCAGGGAACAGCGGTAGATAAAGACCTCAGAGGACCCTCTGGCCGCTCCAGAACCGGTACCCAGCCAGCACACAGCATGCCCTGCTAGGCTCTGCAGCAAGCTCCCTATGTAGGAAGTGCCAGAAGGTCTCTGAACCTGCAAGAAAGGACAATGCAGCTGCCAGCAACACACTCCTGCCGGCTATCGGCGCACTATGAATACATACATAAACATAACTCCTCTGCTTTGGGCCATCTGCCTTAAATGATGATACAAGCCCAGTGAAGAAGCTGGAAGAAGTGCTGGAGCTGCAACTGACTACAAAAGTGACTGTTGTTATGCTGCAGTCACTTAGACATCCAAGACGTCTCAACCAGTGCTTCAGAACCTCCGACCAGCACTCAGACAACGATCCCTGACCATGTGCCGCCTTGTAGGTCAGCATGCAGCTGTTGTTCCAGCTTCGCTCGCCAAACCGTCTTGCCACCTGATACCCTCAGCTGACTTCCATCTCAAACTCTGTCACAGAAGACTGCAAAGCACCCTGAATCCGCTAGAATCATTTTTAGACCCATTGCTCCCTTTGTGCTGAAGCCAGGAAACCATAACCTTTTGTGGTCATTAACAATCCTTGACTGGACAGTCCCTTTTATCTCATTGGATAATAATTGTATTTTTGCTGTGTTACAACTAACCAAATATCCACGACCTTGCGGAGATAAGCCTGCCATTCCATCCATGTTACCAACATTGGACAAGGAGGTTTATAATTGGCTTGTTATTGCAATCTGTTCGCATCACTTCTGGTGTACTAGAGGTGTGGGGCTGATTGATGGTTTAGAAACTGATATTCACCCCTGGACCACTGGTACCCCGGAAATTGATTCGTCACACACAGTAATGACCAAAGGCTGCTATACTTGAATCATTTTCATTACTATATTTCATTGCAAACATCTTAAAGTAAAAGTGGGGGCTAAAAGAAAGAGTGGGCTCTTTCTTGAACCCATGGGGCAAAGACGATAAAACGATGACATAAACATGCAGCACTTTGGGATTTTTTGATGAGTCGCAGAATTCTCTTTGGAAAACCTGGCACTAAACAACCCAGCGTGCATATTAACGTAAGCAATGACTTCCTGGGGGACAGCTGGTAAGAGGGGTTTCCTAAAATGGTGATTACCATAAGGACTCCCTGATATTCCCTTCCCCTTCCCTCCGCATACGCAGGATTTGGATTGTAGGGGTGGGGGAGGCGAGAGAGAGTAGAGAGAGAGAGAGTAGAGAGAGAGAGAGAGAGATGGGAGAGAGAGAGAGAGAGGGATGAGAGAGGGGGAGAGAGAGAGAAAGAGAGAGAGGAGCGAGAGAAAGAGATAGAGGGGAGAGAGAGGGATGACAGAGAGAGGAAAGAGAGAGGGAGAGAGAGAGAGAGAGAGAGAGAGAGAGAGAGAGAGAGAGAGAGAGAGAGAGAATATGAATAGGCTGTGCAATGGATGGTTTTATTTTTAAGGTCAGAGTTCAATTGGTCCCTCAAGCTACATCCCCAAGGTCAAGAAGGAACACATCTCTCTAATGATGCCCAACAGGGAAACACCTGTCACACTGTGGGCATGGCCATCCGCTTGATAGTGCTAAATGCCAACCATCGCTTTTCTGAAGTGCCGTGGGTGGGTTCAGTCTAGTCTGTTGAATGGTTCGATGCTTATTTTTTGCAAAGTAACAGGGTGTGTGTGTGTGTGTGTCCCCATTTGTGTACATCCTTCTCACAAACCTCCTTGATTGTGCCCCTCAGAGTCACCTTTGACCCGGGAACCTACCTGCCATGAGTTGGGGACGCTGTCCAAGCTGTCCGAGAAGGACCAGAGGTCAGAGTTCAGCCGCTTGTGCTCCTTCTACACCCAGTCCTGCACCCCTCGCCTGAGCAAGGCGGCCTGCACCCGGGCGGCCGAGGAGACCTGCAGAGCCAAGCAGAAGAAGTGTGGTGAGTGCGGGGGCTGAGAGGGCACTGAGAGACATCAGCGCCACATGCAAGGTGTGCAGGCATCAGCTCGGTAGCCGACTAATGAATTTCCCAAGGGGGGTGCCCAAATATAGGAAGTGGCATCACCAGCGGTTATATGACCGCATTTATACATAGTAGCTAACTTGGTGCGAAGGGGGTGGGTGGCGCGCAGGACAGTGGAAACATTGGTTAGCATGTACTGCATATACTAAAGTCAAGTAAGAAGGAGGTTTCAGCCTTCCAGTTGCATTCCAGTAGGCCAACACTGCCCCTACTCCACCCCTCTATAATCATCCCGGTTGAACCAGCCCTCAAAAGCCAGAGCAACACAACTAGGATGGGAGAACGAAATGCCAGCCCATCCCGTGAGTGTGTCAAATCTCAGAGCAAAAATGTGCGTGTGCTTCCTACCTTGGAGCACAATCTCACTAATTCGGTGCAAATCTCGCAAGTGGGAGCATGGGAATCCCCTGTGTGTGTGTGGGCTGCAGACCCAGGATCACATGCTCACTTCTTCAGTGTGAAACTCTGGCCAAGGCTCTTTGGGCAAGCATTCAGGATGGGTCTCACACCTTTAAAGAGTGTGATATATTGAGTGGGCACCTCGCTGCTTGGAGCATAGTATCACCTGTTGCTGGTAATCTCACAACTGAACGTACAGTTTCAATCTTGGTAATCTCAGTGACACCATGTATATTAATGGAGTCAGTCTCCCATCTGGGAAGACGATTATATTTCTGTTAAAACACTCTGAATTCTCACTCCAGTTTTCGCGATCTATGGATCCATACCATATTCATTCGATGTGTGTACAGGGGTGATAACTTTTGTCTGAGAGATCTCATTCTTTCATTCAGGAGAGATAAAGTGGTAACAGCCCCTTGTATGTGGCATCAGGCTCATTTTGCCCATGACCCTTTACTGCAGAAGGAGTGAGCAGGTTTTAAGACCCTGCTGATTCTGCTGTCCTACAGGCTTGAGCCTTCTATCCCTTGCCCCATCACGGCTTCCAACATCCTGAGCAGCAGCTTATGGACAGCGAGCAGCTCGGGAGATGCCTGTTGCCAATTGAATGTAGCCAGATCTACAATTTAGACATTGGGAGAGTGCCATGAACCCACATTGGTGGTGAAGAAGCACTCAACATACAGAACACAATGGTCTAGTGTTGCAGTCCTGCTGAGAAATGATAATTCAGTCTGTTTAAATGTAAAGCAGAGTGGCTGAGAAGTACACACACTGTGCCATTAAAAATAAAGCAGCAGTGGTGGTTGGAAGTGCTGCCTCGGTGGCATCAACAGTATGCAATTCCCTGCGAGGTAGTGTTGGTCATTTCCTATTGTAGTATAGCAGCCCTATTGAGAAGTGCCATTAAAAGTGAAGCTGTCCAGTGGGCTGGCTCCATGCTGCCCCATAAAAGGCGTAGAAGCCTCTGTGAGAAGTGGCAGTACTGTCCCAACGGCGAGAAGTGTAGTATTTCCACATTAACTATGCTTAAGCGCTTTGGGTTATTATTGAATAGTGCTGCTACATTCTGAGTAATTCCATCCCTTTAAATATAGTAGCTCATGTATAACCACAACAGTTTTGAGTTATTCTGATGATGATGAAGATGATATCAGACTTGCTGAATAGTTCTGGTTCTGTCTCATTAAATGTACTTCAGAACTTCAGAGTCTCGGGAGGATAGCTCAGGGGCAATGTGCTCGCCTTGGAAGCAAGACGGCACGGAGCAACACAGGTTCGATCCCTCGGTCCGTCCAACACAGGCTCGATCCCTCAGTCTGCGCAACACAGGTTCGATCCCTCGGTCCACGCAAAAAAAAAAGGTTCGATACCTCGGTCTGCGCTTAGAAACCTATGGGTATTACGCGCATTATAAATAACCAATTAAAATTAAAATAAATTAATCTGCTGAGAAGTGCGGGGCCTTGTCACTAAGAGTGTAGCAGCTCAACTGAGAAGTGCTGATGTTGTCCCATATATAGCAGCCCCACTAAGATGAACTAGCATTGCCTCAACAAAAGCATAGTATTACCGCAGAGAAGATTCAACAATTATAGAAGCCCTGTTAGGAAACAGCAGTACTACCCCATCAAGAGTATAGCAAGCTAACTGAGGAGTACCAGCATTGCCCCATTTCAAATATGGCAGCTCTACTAGAAAGTGCTGGCACATACACAGCCCTGCTGAGAAGTGCTGCTACTGTCCCTTTAAAAATATAGAAGCCCGGACATGCAGAAGGCATTTGATTCAGTCTCATGGAAATACCTGTGGTGTGTTCTCGAGAAATGCAAATTCGGCCCCAACTTCCGCACCTGGATAAAGCTCCTTTATACCGCCCCGTCAGCTAAGGTCCGCACGGAAGACAGATGCTCTTCCCCCTTCCAGATATCTAGAGGTACATGCCAAGGATGCCCCTTCTCCCCACTAATTTTTGCTATAGCCATTGAGCCCTTCGCAGATATGATTCGGCAATCACACTCTCACAGGGGGTTGCGCACATCTGGACAGACCGATACAGTCTCCCTCTATGCTGACGATGCCCTGCTGTATGTTCGATCCCCTGAAATCAATCTTTTCCCTATACTGACAGATGTGGCTCGATTTGGGGACATATCTGGTTTGAAGGTTAACTGCTCCAAGTCTACATTATTTCCACTCACAGACTCGACACAGCCCCTCCCCCCGATCTACATGGGTTCAACTGGTCTCCTTCTAGTTTCACCTACCTGGGGGTGGTGGTCTCCCGGCACACGTCACAGTTGCGTGACAACAACTATCAGAATTACCTAACTAACCTGGAGGCTAAAACCTCCAGCTAGACTGAACTCCCCCTCTCACTAGCAGGCAGAATTGGAATACTCAAAATAATTGTATTACCTCAATTACTGTACTGATTCACCAATCTGCCTCTGTGGCCCGGGGATACTTTTTTCCAAGCACTGCACAGCATATGTAACACCTTCCTCTGGCACTCTGGGGCCATCCGACTCAAATTATCCACACTGACCGCTCCTAAGGCGTTGGGTGGTTTCAGCGCACCCAATTTTATCAGATACTGGGTGGTGACGCAATCACAGTTTGCTGCATACTGGTTCAATACCATTGATCCCCCCCCACATGTTCGCCTCGAGAAGCTAACTGTCTGTGACCGAGTGATCGGATCCCTGGTCCTCCAACCAATCCCCCCTGACTCAAATTCTGCGAATCCTGTAGCCAGTACATCCTTGGCTCTAACCAAATTCTGGTCCATGGTCGACACACCCGACCCATTCCACGGGGATTTGCCACTGTGGAACTTCTTCCCCGATGTCCCACACATTCCACTTTCAGTGGTCACTCGCTGGGCCGATGCTGGCTTCCTGACGCTACGCGATGCCTTTGAACAGGGAAACTTTATCGAATGGTCTGACCTTCCTCCTTCACTCATGCGCCGGCCCTTGGTGTGGCTACAGTACTCCTCACTCCACGAACATCTCAAGTCCAGATATTCAGACTTCCCCGCCTTGCCCCCTGATGAACCCATAGTGGAGGAGCTCTGTTTCTATCTCTCCTTCAGGGGCAAGGCGGCGAGGCTCTACTCCTTATTACAGACTAGAGCGGCCCCCCACTTCACCGAGTTGAGACGCAGATGGGAAGAGGACCTTGGTTCTGAGATCACTGACGAGAGGCGGATGTGCACTCGTACCCACGAGTTCTCCTACAACACTAAATTTAAACTCATCCAGTTCAAAATCCTACATAGGTATCATCATACACCTATGAGACTCCATCGCATGTTCAACGCCAACCCTCCCTCCTGTCCCAGGTGCGGTGCAGATCAAGCCTCTTATATACACATGCTGTGGCTCTGTCCCCGGCTGTCCCAATTTTGGGTAGACATTTGCTCTACTTTGTCTGACATTCTGGAGGACTCGATCTCCCCCACCCCACTGCACTGCTTGTTACACATGACCTCCCTCAGTTACCCCGTGATTCTAAGAAACTGGCAGGTCTCTGCATGCTACTGGCAGTTCGCTGTATATTACTTTGTTGGCTCCGTCCTAGAGCGCCTACCTATACACAATGGCTCAGATCGGTCACATGGGCTCACGACACTGAGCAATCCTGGAACGCGATGCAGTATCCACACTCTAGGCCGAGGGATATCTGGCCGAGATTCCGAAACTATATCTCTGCCATGGCCTCACCACCAACTTCTCCCCCTACTTCCCCAGGTGGCTCCCCATAGATGGTGACCCGTTTTGGTGTATGTATCAATTCTTTGTATGTTTTCCTTTTATTAATGTGCTTCATTCCACTCAATATGTACTGTTTATCATTCGCATTGCTGGCTCTTAGCACTGGTGCCATGTGGCTCCCTCTGTTTTCTTTGTTGTGCTGTCAAGTCAAATAAAAAAGAATTAAAAAAGAAATTAAAAAAAATACAGAAGCCCAATAGCTGTGCTCCATTGAGTTACTGCAGCCCTGCAAGTACTGTCCCGTTGAATGCTATTACACTAATCAAGGTGAACAGTATGGCAAGGTCCATACTGGGTACAATGTCATCATTCTGCGTTTTGAAGAACAAATACAAAAAAAGAGTGATTTATTGCAGCTGATTTTTGTGGTCTTCAAAATGCTGAATTATCCCATTCTACTGCCCCCTGCTAATTCCCCCAAGAAGGTGATCCCACCTCACCCCACACCTCTACTCTCTCCCGCGCTGTTTCCTCCCTTAGAATTCAGGGGAGTTCCCTCCCTCAGCACCTCCATTCCCCGCCCATAGCATTCACCCTCACCACGTGCACACTCAGAGACATGCAAACAGTCTCATTTGCCATCTCCCTGCCCCCTCCCTCCGCAGATGCAATGGATGCAATGCAAGAGGGGTGCACAGATGTAGAGGTACACCCAACCCAAAACTATTTTTAGAAATTGAGGGACAGACTTGCTTTGCATCTGTGCCTCAGTTTCTAAAAATGATTTTGGGTTGGGTGTACCTCTATATCTGTGCACCCAGGTGCACAAATGTAGAGGTACACCCAACCCAAAACTATTTTTAGGAATTGAGGGATAGATTCAAAACAAGAGCCTCTTGCTTTGCATCTGTCCCTCAATTTCTAAGCTTTGTTTTCTTCCCCGGCTTTTACCCGGGCCACCAGAGAGAGACACAGTACGGATGAAACAAAGGGCCATCCATACTGCGACTCTTCTCTCCGGCATGGGGGGGGGGCTCAGCCCTGACTTCATTCTGCGGGCGGATGCCCGGGCCCCGGAGCACCCACATACTCGGCGCCCCAGGCATGGTGCAAGATATGAGTGGAAGACAAGGGTTGCCAAGGTGCGCTGCATGGTACCAACACGGTGTAAGTTGCAGCAGCCAAGATGTGAGGTCAAGATGTGGGCTCAACGTGATCCAGAGTGTGAGGTCAATCCATATCTCAGGAATAATAAGAACGTTTTGATTAGCCCTGATGTGGCTGTGAGTAAATCCTTTTGTGAGTACCTTCTGCTGTGAGTACCTTCTGCTGTGAGTAAATGCTGTTGTAACTACCGCCTGCTGTGAGTACCTTCTGCTGTGAATAAATGCTTCTGGGAGTACCTTAGGCTGTGAGTAAATCCTGCTGTGAATTCATCCTGCTGTGAGTACCTCCTGCTGTGAGTATCTTCTTCTGTGAGTAAATCCTAATGTGAGTACCTCCTGCTGTGAGTACTTCTGCTGTGAATAAATCATGCTGTGAGCACTTTCTGCAGTGATTAAATCCTGCTGTGAGTACCGTCTGCTGTGAAGAAAGCATGCTGTGAGTACTGTGTGCTGTGAGTACATTCTGCTGTGAGCAAATCCTTCTGGGAGTACCTTTTGCTGTGAGTACCTTCTGCTGTGAGTAAATCCTGCCGTGAGTAAATCCTGCTGTGAGTAAATCCTGCTCTGGGTACTTTGTGCTGTGGGTACCGTCTGCTGTGGGTACCTTCTGCTGTGGGCATATTCCACTGTGAGTACCTTCCATTGTGAGTAAATCCTGCTGTGAGTACTTTCTGCTGTGAATAAATCCTGTTGTGAGTACTGTGTGCTGTGAGTACATTCTGCTGTCAGCAAATCCTTCTGGGAGTACCTTCTGCTGTGAGTACCTTCCACTGTGAGTAAATCCTGCTGTGAGTACTTTCTGCTGTGAGTAAATCCTGTTGTGAGTACTGTCTGCTGTGAGTACCTTTTGCTGTGAGTAAATCCTTCTGGGAGTACCTTCTGCTGTGAGTCAATCCTTCTGGGAGTACCTTCTCCTGTGAGTACCTTTTGCTATGACTGATGTACTCCACGGGACATGGCAAGCTCTGGTATATTCTGCAGGAGGTGTCAAATTATGAAGAGGGTTATACATTTAGGAAGCGTGATTATGGGCACTGAGAGATGGGATTAGCCAAAGTAGCCCTTTTCTGCTGGTGGGTGCATTCCCCTGACTGGCGAAGTGTTGACTCTCTGGCTGGGGCAGGGATGGCGTCAGGGTCTTTCCACAATTTTCAAATCCAAGGGGCCTCGAGCCTCAAGGGGGCCCCCACCAACTACCCCCACTGTGCCAGCCAGCAGTTCAGTAACGTGGCAATGTATTCCTTTATAGTACTTACGTTCTGGGGCTTAAAGTGTGCGCTTTGCAGCGCTCACCTTACAAGATGCGTTTGCTGGAGCCCGTCCAGACATCACTTCGGTTGGGGGAAACAGGAGTGTTAGCACCTTGTTGCTTTTCAACACTGGGTCCTCCACATAAGCCACTTACTTACAAAGAAGGATTCATTGCTATTCAGCGCGCATTCAGTGTTTTAGCTCGCTGCCTCTTGATAATTGCGGGCTATTAACCTTATCTTTTTCTCCATTATAATGTATGCCCCCTGCGGGTGCCTCAGACTGCTTCCCACTCTAAGCCAGTGGGAGGCAGGCAACCATCATGTTGAAATGGGCCCCCATACATCTTCAGCCGGGAATGGGCTGGTGGTAGTTTTATTAAGCTCTGGGGTGCAGGCCGTAGATGTGTCCAGAGGTGATGCCGGACACCCTACTTACTAAAATACTCGGCAGCCCTAGGAGCCAAAATGTGTGTGTAACTGTGCACGAGAGGATGGTAAAATGCCTGGCCACCCTCCAGAAATCCACACATGCCCACATAAGGAATTGTGTTCCTTTTCCTCACCTGTGCCCGTTCATGCCAGGGATAAGTGTGCCCCAGAGGATGGTAAGATGCCAAGCCACCCTCCAGAAATCCACACATGCCCACATAAGGAATTGTGTTCCTTTGCCTCACCTGTGCCCGTTCATGCCAGGGATAAGTGTGCAGGAGAGGATGGTAAGATGCCAGGCCACCCTCCAGAAAGCCACACATGCCCACATAAGGAATTGTGTTCCTTTGCCTCACCTGTGCCCGTTCATCCCAGGGATAAGTGTGCCCCCAGAGGATGGTAAGATGCCAAGCCACCCTCCAGAAATCCACACATGCCCACATAAGGAATTGTGTTCAGTTGCCTCCCTTGCACCCGTTCGTGCCAGGGAGCAGATGTATGTTTGCTTGTAAAGTGGGACTGGGTTCCCTTGGCTCTGATTGGCCACCTCCTTAATCTCAAATCTATGCAGAAATGACAATGGAGCTGCAACAGTGTTTCCAAATTCCCCCCATAAAGTCTGGAGGCTCAGAGCAAGTACTTGCAACACAAACTGGACTGGAGATCAAGAAGGAGCTTGGAAGAGCAGTCTTCTCGAGTGATGCTTTACTGAAGTACCAACTTCCTCTCCAGCAGGTGTGACTGGGACGAGGCCAATGTGCTTGGAAGCCTGCTTCTGCCAGCATGCTTACAGAAGAAATTACCATGGCCCCAAAGTATAAATGTACCGGCAAGCGCCACACCATGTCGCACCTGATGTGCACCATGACCAATCAGCCGGAGATTTGTCCGGAGATTTGAAGGCAGAGGTCCGCCTGTGTCAGGGGTTGCAGCTTAGAGGTTAGAATCAAGGGTCCCAAAGCTGGTGGTGACTGTCAAGTGATCTCCAGTTTGGCAGGCCCACCGCACACACACACGTTGGCCACCCAGAGGTGGTGACTCGACCTGGTGAGCCAGTCTTGGCAATTTCCCAAGTCTATCGCTGGAGTACGGACAGGAGCAGGTGCATCGATATATAATCTTTCAATATAAAATATTCAATATAAAATCTGCATACCGTGCACGCTTCTCCAGCCCACACCACTGTCGCCAAGCTCTGCTCGGTAGTCCTGCCGGTGCCCATCGAGCAGTGGGAAGAAACCTTCATTGCTGTGTTACAAACACCTCACCAAAACCGCTTGGGCCTGGCGTTTCCAACCACAGCCATCACCGCTGAGCACAACAAGCCACTGCCGTCCTCTGTTGCAGTGTTCCCCAAACCATGGGCGCAAGATTTTTCTGCGCATTTACCGCCATTCCCACAGAGTGCCCTGGACATTATCCTTGTATCATGAAGTAAGTGACTTATGTGGTCTGGCCTTCTAACTGTATTCCTCCTCCTCTTTCAGCACTTCTGTTATTTTACACACAGGCACCTTACACGCACTTCCTCTCATTTGTGATGGATCCAAGAAGCCCCTTCCTGAAGAAAACAAACCGACCAGGGCTTTAGTTGAAACCAGGACATGATGCTCTTGAGATCCTTTTGAATGGAAAACAACAAATTGAATGTTTGGATATTGTCTCACCTTCATATGACTTCATATGATCATATCCACTGCACATGAGTGTATTTCTCCATACGCTGTACCAATTGGAAACCATTGATGGCTACAACATGAGATCAGACCTCTGTGGTTGTCTACATTCTGGTGTCCATAGCTTAGATTCTGATTCAATAGGACTATCTTGTCTAGAACCTTATAGAACAGCTTAGGGCATTTATGCGACTTACTTGTTATGTTCTGTTCCCTAACCTCTCCATATTCTGTCATTTTTTCTTTCTCCCTTTTCCATGTACCTCATGTGTTGTATCCAATATGTATTGACCATTTGTTTTTTAACATACATGTGTTGAAGCCAGCGACTTGTGGTAATTTGGAATTATTAAATACAAATTTTGATAATTTATCTGTATGATATCCACCGTCATTTCCTCCCTTTTTTTGATCATTTATCTGTATGATATCCACCCTCATTTCCTCCGTTTTGGAATTATTATATGAGACTTTTGATCATTTATCTGTATGATATCCACCCTCATTTACTCCCTTTTGGAATTATTAAATGAGACTTTTGATCATTTATCTGTATGATATCCACCCTCATTTCCTCCCTTTTGTTGAATTGATACATATTTGGTCCAGGATCTGAGGGTTTAAGGGCCTACCTACCTTTTGTTCTCCAATTAGCTGTAGGGGAAACCTCAGCTGTGACATTGACTCCTTGTCTGGAATATTTATGCCACTGACATATGCATGCCTTTATCATAGCTCCCTGATGCCAGCTGCTGTCCATACGGTGCAGGTTTGGCCTTTGCAGCCCTCTCCGTGTGATGAAAGATGGAATCTTGGTGGTTCTTCACTCATGTTATCCAGTGTTTGGGCTCCAGACATTGGTAGCAGAGTCTTCTCCTGTTTTATGTGTATTTCTGTGCACCCCATTAGTCCCTTGGCTCTTTGCCCAGTCGCACCCCATTGCTTGGAAGCTTTCAGGTCAATGGAGAAGAAACCCCAAATCCATTGCCTGTTTGATGGCTTGGAATACCCTACACCCTATCATGCACTGCTCTTCCTCAGGGATACACACATGTTGGAGGTGTCATGGTGTTTTGTGTTTCTCTTGCCCCTAGAGCTAAGATCCTACCTGCAGGGGCTGCTGGATTTGCTGCGGTTGGCCGAGGACTTTCTGCGCAACAATGTCGACTTCTCCTTCTTCACACAGACCCTGCCGCAGTTCATGGAGCAGATGTACAAGCAGACCTTCTCGCCGCGCGTACGCAGAGACCTCACAGGTATTGTCTTCCGCACCTGCTCTTAGACCTCCCCACTTTGTCACTTACTCCCTTCCCTGAAGGCCCCACTGTGTGCCTCCGGGTGGTCCCCTTACGGCTACAATGCTCAGTGTCCCCAAATTCTCACATTAGAACCATTGTCTTGCTCCCTTCCTCTTGCCCTTCCATCTGCCAATCATTCTCTGTCTTTGTCCTCCTGAGTGGGGGACTGGTCTATGGGGAGATATCGAGATATCCAGGAAGGGCCATCGCTCCAAAGTGTGCAACCCAAAAGTTAAGCTGTGTCATTCAGCCTTCTGAAATTGTGAAAGGATTACCGCTGAGTTGTGTTATAGGAACTCCTGTTTATCCCAGTCCTACAAAAGGACAAAAGTATTCTACCAGGCCCTATATAAACAAGTTACACATTTTCTAAACTTGAATGGCCCAAAGATGGAGGAGGCTTACCTTGGTGCATACCAGGGGGATCGTCTGCCAGTCACAGGCCACCATTTGTAATGTCAACACATGGAAAGTCATCTTAGCGGGATAGTGGACCTTGAACCATCCTCGGCCCCACAGTTCTCAGAAGATGTAAAATTGTCATTTTTACAGCTCAAGTTGGCCCTCACTAGTCGGATTTACCGACAGGATACCACCAAACGCTATGGCCGTTCCCACCGCCTGATATCCTGATATTACTGGGATATTCCAGGTGGCGTGAAGAGCGGTGAATTCCCTATCCATGGAGTCCCCTAGGGCTAGAGGGGAATGCCAATATTACAGGCACCGGTAATACTGGTAATACAATGATTTTTGCCAGTGGTGGCGTGATTTACCTCCAGCTCTTCACTGGAGGAAAATCAGGTAACCCCCACCGGCAAACTTTTACTCTGCCGGTCCGGAAAAGTGCTGGTATATGGAAATACAGTAACAATTTATTCCAGATCGGCAGCGATGTAAGGACCCACAATCGTCTGAGATGTTCTTCCAGGACAGCATGCCTTCGGGAAGGCTAGCATTGTTGGCATGGGTTATTTCTCCGTGGCTTATGTTTGCTTATCTGTGTTCTCAAATTGCTGGCCTCCAGACTGAGGGCCCACGATTCAGCAGCCTGCATCCTGTGCCCTCTCTCCCAGGGATCATGTCATCTTCTGTGTCTCCCTCTGCTGGCTTGCAGGGCATCAGGGCAGTGGCATGCATGTTGCCTCGTTTTTAGGGTCTGCGCTCCCGTTATGAGCTCCAAATGTATACTCTACCCCTACCCATTATAGTCATTCCTTCTGTCCAAGAGGAGAGGAATTCACTGACGGGCCCATAGGTCAGCGCTCACTCTCTAGAACTTGTAAAACAAGATAGCTGCACCATGTGAGGATAGGGGGTGCAGGATTCACTTACTCCGACACGACTCAATAATGAGGACTCAGTAGGTTGGCAAAGGGAAGTCCGTTTAATGACAAGTACATCGAACAGAGAAACAAATGGAAATCAGGATCATTGCGATCTCCTGGCTTGCTCCGACTTCCTCGAACATCAGTCAAACAGTCATTGTTATAGGCAAAACTCGTCATCACTGACGTCTAATTCTATAAAAAATCATCATGCAATATAATTGGTTAGGAAAGGTAACTTGAGTATAGGTGTTATATCTGTATATGATAATAAGGCATGCGGATTGGATAATTCTTACCGGGTGGGCGTCTACGCCCATCCCTCTACATCACGTGCGATAGACGTCACTACAACTACGACGTCCTATTGGTTACAGTATCCATAGGACCCTAGATTACATGGTCCATTGTGACTGGGCAAGTTACGCCCCTAGACATAAATCCCTGTTTTAATTAGCGGCATGCAGAATGGACACCCATGTGCCTGGTGTCCCAAGTTTCACCCTGCCTCCCTTCCATCAATCAGTGTTTTAGGGCGATGTGTCAATTAGTTGGCTAAGGATGGCCTCGAAATTGTAGTCTCTTATCGGGAAAAGTTATGGCATCCTCGGGTCCTGGATGACATCAGGCGGTGGTACTTCTTCGCGCCTGGCTGGTCACAGATCTTCTGATGTATACTGGGCAGCGTCCCAGGGCAGCTCTTTGTTGGTTCATTTGCTCATCATACGTTACATACCTTGGCGAGTACGTTCCTGGTAACTCGAAATGAGGGGAAGGGGTGCAGGCCATGTCTGGGACCTCCTCTACACTTCCAACTTGTTGCAATCATTCCTTTCGATAATAACCCTTCATCAGATGCAATATAAACAAGCAGACACATGTTAACATTAACTAAAACATGTCCAAAAACTAAAAATACAAACTGTAGTCATTGAAGATCATGCATATGTCGTGGTCAGAACTAGGGGTGGGTGAAATTGCTCAATTTCATTCTGCGAGAAAATTGGTGGATTCCAGGCAAAATTCACCCCATCCACAAATTTTGCTTGTGTAGCAGAAATTGCAGTTTGTGGACTTTTCCTGTCTCAAATTTTTTTTCAAAATTTCGCTTGTTGAAAAACAAAGTTTCGTTGTTATGCAATGCCTCATTAAAAGTTTGGTGGTGTGGGAAAAATGTGTCTGTAATTCCGTTCCCACCACTTTTCCTGCACCACCAAATTATAAATTGGGCAGATTTACCACTGGCGGAATTACTACACAGTAAATCCACCTATTTTTGGGGATATGGTGGCAGATTCACCTCCAGTTTACCACCACTTGTAATCCCATGGTAAACCCACTGCTCAAAGTGGTGGTAACGCTAATTGGATATGGTGGTAATTCAGCAGAGCTACCACCAAATTACCACCAAATTACTGGCAAATTCGTAATGAGGCCCCAGATTTCAGTGGATAGCGAAATCTCTGCAAAAATAAATCATCAAAATATGTGGTTGAAAAAGTTGAAAACCACCCAGTAGGAGGAATGGAATTGTTGGCGAATATCGCAAATTCCTTTTCGATGTCAGCAATTGTGCCCACTCCTTTTCAAAACATTGAATCTTACTTAAGGTGCTCATCTTTACTTGTTAAGATCTCCTAGGGCCGGAGTTTGCCTGGCCGTCCCTGAGTTCAAGGTCAACCTCATACCCTCCTTAGAGTTTCCTAGAACCATCTGAATCTCTCCTGAAAATGCCAGGAGAGGAGGCAGCAGGGGCGTTGCTGGGGGGGGGGGTTAAGGGGGCTATAGCCCCTGATCTTTTGGTTGTAGCCCCGGATAGAATCTCAGGAGCTACAGCCAAAAGACGAGCTAGCCCCCAGTCCCAACAGTTCCGACAACAGCATAGCCCCGGGTCTTTTCCAGACCTAGCAACTCCCCTGGGAGGCGGGGTATTCTAGGCGGTAAGAAATGAGCTCTGCCTCTACCAGAAATGTCGAGCTATTAGCTCCATGGCTGCCACCAAACCGGGCTCATTTACCAAGTCCCTGCAATGAGGAATAACCGGTTCATTCCGACATAGGTGGACCCGGTAATTCCTCCTGGCAGGAACCATTCCCCATTTCCATTGGAGCCCCCATAGGGCTCAATGGGAATGGGGATGGAGGTCACAACGGGCAGATTACAACTGGCCCGTTGTTACCTCCTTCTTCCCATCGCAGGACCCGGAAAGCACGCCTGGTTTTACCCGGCGTCCGATCCAGGTCCCGCGATAGGAACCTTGTAATAGTGCGGATTGGGTTTAACGGCACCGGTACCATTACTGGCGCCGTTAATCCCATTCTGCACTAGTTGTAATGAGGCCCATTGTGAATAGGCGCTATATAAATAAACTATCATATCACCCTGAATCAGAACCTTTGTTGACAGTGAAACCCCCATCTGATGCCTCCTCCGACCGGGTTAAAAACCCCCATGTCCGCCATCTTCCTCATAATGCATACTGTGCATGCAACCACCTGCACTTTGCATTCATTGCACACACGCACCCCGTGTTCACCTTCACACCTTCCTAGTTTGCAGGAGTCCATTTGCCCCCAGTTCCCTGACCCCAAGGCCACTGATGCTATTACCTCTCCCCCACGAGCTCCCTGCTCCTTTACTGAACCTCTGATTCTTTTGATTTAGAGATGGTGACGGAGGAGGCATCAGCAAGAGACGCAACCCAAGCACCAGCAGAAGCCACACGACTGCCCGGCAAAGCCACCCCACCACCCACCGCAGGAGGACCAACAGGCGCAGGAAGCAAACCCATGGAGCACCCAGAAAGGTAACTGCGCTCATACCCTCACTGTGGACTGGGGTGCGGATGAGGGTGTAATGCGTGGTGCAATTAAGAGTAAAGGAGGGAGCAGAGCCTTGAGTTCACACAGCACAGCGCCACTCAAATGTGCTTCTTAGCGCTATCCACCTGCCAATGGGAAAATGGGCCTGAAGCGAGTAATGTCACGGGCCAAGGATCCCCCAGACTCATGCTCAGTTTGCCCTCTAGACACTCTATTTTAGCAGATGAGGGAACCGAAGTGTAGAGAAATGGAGGGATTTGGTCAAGATCACAATGTTTGGTCAAGTGTGAAGCTGGGATTATTATTCTTATGGACTGGTTCGCTTCAGGGCCCATTTTCCATCTACCCTTCCCTTGAGCAGAGGCCTGAAACTGAACTAAATTCAATTTATTTTCATGAGAGGCACCAACCTACCTTCATTTCTAGACGGGTAACTATTTCCAGAAGGGGTAGCGTGTTTTTAAAAAATATCTAATACTGAATTAATGGACTGGTCAGTAACATAGGGCCCTAATGAGTGGGAATTCTGTGTCTGTGAAGCAAAGAAGGTGGGCTGCGGACGTGCCAAGAAGCCTTGAAGAAGCACTCAAGGCACTTTATTTCTTGGAACGGTTTGGGCCACATTGAATACAAAATGTAACAAAGAAAGCAGCATGTTTCATAAATGTACAAAATTGTTCATCAATATTTCATACAGCACGTGTGCCAACTTTACAAAAGTGACTAAATCGTTGTACATAAATTGCACACCAGGCCCCCTGGGAAATAATCAGCAAAATTCAAACTGGCTGGCAATACCTACCCCTTACCCGCTCCCTTTGCTATCCTATGCCAGCTGTTCTATGTCTTGAAATCAAAAGGAGGTAGTTATGATATGATAGGTTATTTATAACACACTTAATACCCAGAGGTTTCTAAACGCGGACCCGGGGATCGAACCTGTGTTGCTCCGTGTCGTCTTGCTTCCAAGGTGAGCACGTTTCCCATGAGCTATCCTCCCGGGATATGAGGTGTATGGAAAAGGGAGAAAGAAAAAACGACAGAATATGGAGAGGTTAGGGAACAGAAGATAACAAGTAAGTCGCATTAATGCCCTAAGCTGTTCTATAGGGTTCTAGACAAGATAGTCCTATTGAATCAGAATCTAAGCTATGGACCCCAGAATGTAGACAACCACAGAGGTCTGATCTCATGTTGTAGCCATCAATGGTTTCCAATTGGTACAGCGTATGGAGAAATACACTCATGTGCAGTGGATACGATCATATGAAGTCATATGAAGGTGAGACAATATCCAGACATTCCATTTGTTGTTTTCCATTCAAAAGGATCTCAAGAGCATCAAGTCCTGGTTTCAACTAAAGCCCTGGTCGGTTTGTTTTCTTCAGGAAGGGGCTTCTTGGATCTATCACAAATGAGAGGAAGTGCGTGTAAGGTGCCTGTGTGTAAAATAACAGAAGTGCTGAAAGAGGAGGAGGAATACAGTTAGAAGGCCAGACCACATAAGTCACTTACTTCATGATACAAGAATAATGTCCCGGGCACTCTGTGGGAATGGCGGTAAATGTGCAGAAAAATCTTGCGCCCATGGTTTGGGGAACACTGCAACAGAGGACGGCAGTGGCTTGTTGTGCTCAGCGGTGATGGCTGTGGTTGGAAACGCCAGGCCCAAGTGCTATTGGTGAGGTGTGTTTAACACAGCAATGAAGGTTTATTCCCACTGCTCGATGGGCACCGGCAGGACTACCAAGCAGAGCTTGGCGTCAGTGGTGTGGGCTGGTGAAGCGTGCACGGTATGCAGATTTTATATTGAATATTTTATATTGAAAGATCATATATCGATGCACCTGCTCCTGTCCGTACTCCAGCGATAGACTTGGGAAATTGCCAAGATTGGCTCACCAGGTCGAGTCACCACCTCTGGGTGGCCAACGTGTGTGTGTGCGGTGGGCCTGCCAAACTGGAGATCACTTGACAGTCACCACCAGCTTTGGGACCCTTGATTCTGACCTCTAAGCTGCAACCCCTGACACAGGCAGACCTCTGCCTTCAAATCTCCGGACGACTGGGCTGGTTGGTCATGGTGCACATCAGGTGCGACATGGTGTGGCGCTTGCCGGTACATTTATACTTTGGGGCCATGGTAATGTCTTCAGTAGGCTTGCTGGCAGAAGCAGGCTTCCAAGCACAAGGGCCTCGTCCCAGTCACTCCTGCTGGAGAGGAAGTTGGTACTTCAGTAAAACATCACTCTAGAACAGAGGTCTTCAAACTGTGGGGCCGAATCCGGGGGGGGGGGGGGGGGGGG
The DNA here is from genome assembly GCF_040938575.1 of Ambystoma mexicanum. NCBI lineage: Eukaryota > Metazoa > Chordata > Amphibia > Caudata > Ambystomatidae > Ambystoma > Ambystoma mexicanum. The sequence goes on along the minus strand of NC_090932.1, from coordinate 71,699,564 downwards.
AGGGGTGGGGCGAGAGACCAGCATGAAATGTGTAAAAAAAAATAAAAAAATATAGAAATGGGCAGGGGTGGCACACATGTTCAGACTGGGCAATAAAACTGTCTCAGGCATCAATGAAAAAGTGGCCCACAGTTGCAAATGGATATTCATTCCTTAAGTGACAGACTGTTTGAATAGTACCCAAGGGGGTGTTGTTGGTTAAAATGTAAGCAAATTGTGATATTTAAAGAATATTTATTCAGCAACAATGGTCACAACTATTAGCTGCATAGTGAAGTAACTCATCAAACTGGCCCACATTGGCCAGAAAAGTGGCCTACTGGCCAGTCCGAGCCTGGCGGCTCATCCATAATGAGGAGGGGGCGTCCACCCAGTGGCTCCTTCACCCATTATGCAGGAGCCGAGGAGCCAGCCCATTGAAACACTGAGCACACCCTCAGCAGTTTTTTCGAGCTGAGGAAGTGCTCCTGGAATGGCTGAACTGTCAAAGGGAAACCTTGTTTCCCTTTGACAGTTCAGTTCCCCAGGCGCATATTCTCACTGAGCCATGCAAGGCTGGGGGAGTTTTGCTTCGCCAGCCTTGCATAGCTCATTGGAAATGCTGGCTGCGGCACTGCATGTCTGTATGTGCGAGGGGGAGCTCCTGCGATTACTCGCACATACGGACAGAGCAGCCTGGAGCATTTCAGCATCTATGCGCAGGCACCTGCGTACATTTACGTTCATTTATTTTTTATTTAAATATGTGTATGGATGCGTGTATGCTTGTGTTGTGAGTGAGTGTATGATGATGGGTGCTTGTATGAATGATAGAGTGATTACTGTCTGTGTGTGTGTTTTTGTTTTGGTCCGTTGAGCTGATTTTGGCGAGTGGGGGTACAGGAGGGTTGTACAAGAAAGGCACACTCCCCCTACCCACCTGCCGAAATCAGCTCTCCTTCTGAGGCGCTGTGGAGCCCAGAGGATGGGGATGGTATTTTTTTACTGGATATCTTTCATAGACGTCCAGTCAAAAATATCATGCTTTTCCCCCTTGGTCCCCCTCTACCAGTTGCAATCTGTTTGGCTTTTTACCCATTTTCTTTTAAAGTATGCTCTAAAATGTTACATTTTAACACATTATTTTTAGAAAATTCACTGGGATGCCCCCCCCCCGAACCTCCCTTGTTTGGTTCAGGCTCCCTCACTGCGCTCGGTCGCTATGGCATTTTTTTCGGAAATATTTATGCCTCTCCACATAAAAAATACACCAGTTTCCACTGGCCCTCGGACTGTGTTGAGAACAAGATGGGGGGAGCTCAGGGACTGTGGTGGGAGCAGGATGGGCAGGACCACTGGGATATTGGTGGGAGCAGGGTGGGAAGAACCCAGGGTCTGTGATGGGGTTGGGAGAGCCCAGTGACTCGGTAGGAGTGGGAGGAGGGAGCCCAGTGAATGTGATGGAGCAGGGGGGGGAGCCCACGGACTATACTGGGAGTAGGTTACGATGACGGCACGTAATAGTTCATAGCCATTTGTACATACTGTCCATTTCGCATTTTTGGTGGGGGCCCGGCCTGCCCAGATTTTGCTCAGGGGGGGCACAGGCCAAAAAAGTTTGAAGACCACTGCTCTAGAAAAATGCTCGTCCAACCTCCTTCTTGATCTGCAGTCCAGTTTTTGTTGCAAGTACTTGCTCTGAGCCTCCAGACTTTATGGGGGGAATTTGGAAACACTGTTGCAGCTCCATTGTCATTTCTGCATAGATTTGAGATTAAGGCCAATCAGAGCCAAGGGAACCCGTTCCCACTTTACAAGCAAACATGCACCTGCTCCCTGGCACGAACGGGTCCAAGGGAGGAAAATGAACACAATTCCTTATGTGGGCATGTGTGGATTTTTGGAGGGTTTCCTGGCATTTTACCATCCTCTCGTTCACACATATCCCTGGCATGAACGGGCACAGGTGAGGCAAAGGAACGCAATTCCTTACGTGGGGATGCGTGGATTTCTGGAGGTTGGCCTGGCATTTTACCATCCTCTCGTGCACACTTATCCCTGACCTGAACAGGTCCAAGAGAGGCAAAGGAACACGATTCCTTATGTCGCCATGTGTGGATTTCTGGAGGGTGGCCTGGCATTTTACCATCCTCTCCTGCACAGTTACAAACACATTTTGGCTTCTAGGGCTGCCGAATATTTTAGTGAGCAGGGTGTCCAGCATCACCTCTGGATACATCTACGGCCTGCACCCCAAAGCTTAATAAAACTACCACCAGCCCATGCCCAGCTGAAGATGTGTGGGGGCCCATTTCAACATGATGGTTGTCTGCCCCCACGCTTGCTTAGAGTGGAAAGCAGTCTGAGGCACCCATAGGGGGCATGCATTATAAAGGACCCAGGGATCGAACCTGTGGTGTTCGGTGTCGTCTTGCTTCCAAGGGGAGCGCTTTGCCCCTGCGCTATCCTCCCAAGACAAAATTGGCTTGGATACTTCTTTCTCTGTATGTTTAACTCCATGTCACACGTGTAATGTATCATTTTGATTATCCTTTAGCTCTACCGATATTATATGTGCCTATCATATTTTTCTGTACCCCTGACAATTAATTTCCGAAGGTATGACTCTCTATCTCAGCCCAGCCGTGTGTATAGGCAGCTTACTCGCCCCATTGTAATAAAAGTTTACTGCTCAACCCTAAGTTGCACACTGTGTATTCTTGCTTAATACAATGCAGAGTAAGTTAACGCCTATATAACATCTGACACCCTTTAGCAAAGAGGTCTTCAAGCTGTGTGGGGCGAGAGCCCAGCATGAAATGTAAAATAAAATTAGATTGGAGGAAATGGGCAGGGGCAGCTCACATGGTTGGACTGAAGCATACAACGGTCTCAGGCACCAATGAACAAGTGGCCCGCAGTTCTAAATGGCTATTCATTCCTTTAGTCACATACTGCTTGAATAGTACCAACGGGGGTGTTTTTTGTTCAAATGTAAGCACATTGTGAAATTTAAGGAATATTTATTCTGCAACAATGGTCAAAACTACTAGCTGCATGGTGAAGTAACTTGTCAAACTGGCCCACTTTGGCCTATTTTGACTACCCCACCCTAGCATTTTGCATTTTTAGTACGGGCATTGCCCTATTGCCCTATAGCCCTATAGCCTAGTCCGAGCTTGGAGGCTCATCCATAATGGGTGAGGGGGCGACCACCCAGTGGCCCCATCACCCATTATGGAGGAGCAAAGGAGCCAGCCCAGTGAAACACTGAGCACTCCCTCAGCTGCTTTTTCCATCTGAGGGAGTGTTCCTGGGCTGGCTGAACTGTAGAAGGGAAACCAAATTTCCCTTCGACAGTTCAGTTCAGTTCCCCAGCTGCACATGCTCTGAGCCATGCAAGTGCTGGGGGCGTTTTGTTTCAACAGGTTTGCATAGCTCATTGGAAATGCTGACTGAGGCATTGCATGTCTTTATATGCGAGGGGGAGCTCCTACACCTCCTTGCACATACAGACAGCATGGAGCGGGGCATTTCAGCACCCACGCACAGGCCCCTGCAGAAGGTACGTTTATGTTAATTTATTTTCTATTTAAATATGTGTATGGATGAGTGTATGCCTGTGTTATGAGTGAGTGTATGGTGATGGGTACTTGAGTGAATGATAGAGTGATTTCTGTGTGAATGTGTGTGTGTGTGTTTGTTTTGGTCTGTTGGGCTGATTTTGGCGAGTGGGGTGAACAGAGGGGAAGGAGTGTTGTACAACAAAGGCATTTTAAAAATGCCTTTGTTGCACAAAACCCCCCTACCCACCTGCCAAAATCAGCTCTCCTTCTCAGGTCCTGTGGAGCCCAGCGGACACAGATGGTATTTTTTTACTGGACATCTCTCATAGATGTCCAGTCAGAAATACCATGCTTTCCCTCGTGGCATCCCAGCGCCTTCCATACACACATAATCATGTTGATTGTGTTAGGCCCAGTGGGGCCCAGGGGAGAGGGATAGTATCTTTTTACTGGACATCTTTCATAGATGTCCAGTAAAAAATATCATGCCTGCCCCCTGGCCCTCCAGTGCCAATTGCAATATTTGAACCCATTATTCAAAAGTAATTCACAGGGGGAAAACCCCCCAAACCCCTCTTGATTGGTTCTGGCTCCTTCGCTGTGCTCGGTCGCTATGGCACATCTGGCGGACATATTTATGCCACACCACTTAAAAAACTAACCTGCTACCACAGGCCCTGGGACTGTGCTGGAAGCAGGGTGGGGGAGCCCATGGACTGTGGTGGGAGCAGGATGGACCGGAGCCATGGGATAGTGGTGGGAGCAGCATGTGGGGCGAGCACAGGGACTGTCTCGGAGTGGGATGAGGGAGTCCAGAGACTAATGGGAGCAGGTGGTAGGCGGGCAGAGAGGTGTGGGGGGGGCCCAGGTTCTATACCGGGAGTAGGGTGCGGTGTATGCACGTGATATTTCATAGCCATTTGGACTTACTTTCCATTTGGCATTTTTGGGGGGGCCTACAAAGTTTGAAGACCACTGCTCTAGCACTATCTTTGTAGGATTATTCAATACAACTAAGGACCCCAACCCCTATAGTAGCATTCTAATTAAGATTTGATATTTCTTTTCCAAGACTTGAGGCCTTTGATTTTGGCTCAGGCTGGGAAGCCCTTATCTCCCTTTCCTATTGTGTTCAGTTGTGCACCCTCCGATTCATAGCCAACTCTTGTGTTCTGGGTACACTTCTTTCAAATGGACTTGCCTAAGGCAGCCCACAAGAACTCTGATCTGGGGAGTCTTGGCATGATCCTTCAGTATAAATAGCCAACAAAACTATCTGGAACTCTTGAGCACATCTCAAGGCCCTCACACATCCATACCAGTGGTAATGAAGCTCCTCAACACATTTAAGATATTTGTGAACAACATACAGAGAAAATAACCCTTAAAATCCACTCTTTCTTCCTCTGTGGCCGGAAACGCCCAAAAAGTTATTACAAAAGGATTGTTTGGACCATCTTCCGAATTCGACCAGTACTAAAAAATCAAAGACCAAAATACTGAACATGAGGAACTGGGGTTGCGGGGCTGTCCCCCACTCTATATTTTTGATATAATGGATTTCGGGGTTGCAGGGGTGTCCCCTGCTTCCTTGACAATGGAATCAGGGGACCAAAAACAAACAAAAAACGATTGAAAAAGGAAAAGTGACCTTGCAGCGTCGGCTCCGATCCGCGCTAGAGGGACCAAACTAACACTGCAGGGGTACAGGAGAAGCAGCGGCAGCTGGCAAAAAGGTAAGAAGGGGGGTTTGGTCTACGGCTGCTTACGGGACATGGATTTCGGTTGTTTTACCGAAGTAAAAACTGATTTGTGACGAAATCGACTACAGTCATTTCTGCAGCGGTTGTTTCTACTTTGGTAAAACAATCTTTAACTTGTATTTCCCTATGAACTGCTACATATATCATACCTGTATCCCTGCTCACACTTGCATTTCTACCTGTTGTCATTTTACCGAAACGTTGTTTTATTCTGGTTTGTCATATTTCATTCTTCCCACTCACTCATTCCCTCGTCTCACTGTCCCTTCCCTCTCATCCCTCAAAAACACAAAATGCTAGCCTGGACCAGTTTCTGAGGCAAAGGGGGCCACTTTTTTGTCCCATGTTGGCCAGTGTGATAAGTTACTTCACCATGCAGCTAGTAGTTTTGACCCATGTTACTGAATGATTAATTGCAGAATTTGCACCACATTTTATCAAAAACTTCCCCCTGGGGTACCACTCAAACAGTCTGTCACAAATGGAATGAATTGCCACTTGCAACGGTGGGCCACTTTTTCATTGATGCCCGAGGCAATATTATGGCCCAGTCCGACCCTGCCTCAGACTACGGTTTGGTTTAACACCTTGACGTGAGGTCACAATTCACTCAACCACGGACAAAGACTCAGCACCCTAAGACTACTACGGTGGTGATTTGCGCAGAATAAAAGCCAAATAACATAACATAAAATAACATGGGGGGTGCATGACATCATACCCAAGATCACTTCCCTCGCCCCTGTGTACCTACCAAATCAGCAGGGACTGGTGCGTGTCCCATGGCAACTTCCCTGGCATGCCCTGAGCCACGCTTCACTACAAGGAGCAAAATGTATCTTCCAAAATGTACTCCATTTATCAGAGTTCAGTAAACAATCTTTAAAATGTATCAAAAACCCTGCCACCCAGGTGATACTTTAACACCCTAAATTGTTCACAATACCTAACCTAAACCTACCTAACTTGTGGTGATGGGTCGGCGGGAGAAACAATTCTTCAACAGCTGGGGGAGGTGGCCAGGATCCTTGCGACCAGCAAGAATAAAGGGGGGAAACGCATTGCACCACCCTTTTTATCTCATCCAGGTCCCAATGCGTCTGAAACCCGGCATGGGACGCCGCAATTCCAGCGCTGTCTGATAAGTACAATGAACTACACGCTGGGTCCCACATGTCTCCCTCTTCTGCCTGGCATCGCGCTGCCCAAAAGCACCTTATTGGCAGGCTGCCGGAGCTTGCTATGAATCGCTTATTTTTCTGCAGCATCGACCACTTTTGTTCCCAGTACTTTGTCCTGTGATGGCCCAACATCAGAACTTTTAGAAAGGCACTGAAGACCTTTCTCTTTGAGTAAACCCTCTTTTCTTCATTGTTGCTCTGTTCATGTCCTGTAATTCCGTTGTTTTATGTGTATATGTGCGCCCTGATACCCCCGGGTTCCGGCGTGTTAAAAATCAGGAAATAAATAAATTGATCACATTAGCCCCAGGAGGCACTTTGCGAGCTGCAGGATTCGGCACACCTATAACCAGTGTTGCAGGAAAAAGGGGGTCAGGGAAAGGCCTCACTGAAGCACATGTCAAGGTCTGTACAGCAGGTCTGCAGGATTTGCAATGGAATGCGAGGTGAGGAGTGAGGGTGCCTGGGTCTGACGCTGCAGCTCACTGTAAAGGCAACCAACCCTACAGGATCTACCGGATCCCATTGCTTCTAATAAATCACATCACGGATGAGTTAATGGTGTAAAAGAGATCTAGGCGCAGAGACGGAACACGTGTTACATTTGCACCCACCACCGCGTGCGCTATCTGATGCAAAAGGCCCTCTCCCAAGTTATGGCCTGAGAAACCGACCAGGGCTTATAGCTAGAGCGGTGCGTATATTGACCCGTATAGGCCCCATCAGCCGGAGGGCTAAAGTGCTCTCAGAATCCTCCATCCACTGAGAGTAGAATGTTATGAATAAATCAGGGGAATGCAGATGAAAAACACTGGAATGCTGGGACAGGTGGCATGTGCCGGCGATGATTAACTCTTCACTTTCTACAGTAGCGCTCCTAGCTTTCCCTTGTTCTAACACATGATGCCAGGTTTAGAGTTTCAAGTCTTTAAAGATCAGGCATTTTTAATGTTCATCATGAGCAACATGCAAGCAATGTGTATTTGTGTTCATTTTTTGAAAATGAACAGCATTTCACCCAGAATCTTTAGACATAGAGCCTGTTGTTGGCTGGAACAATCCCATGTATGGGCGCTCTGCACATCTTTGCACAATCATAATAAAGCAGTTAATACATGCACTGCTGACAAGCGACTTGCACTGCTAACACAAACCCTGATCCATGGAACTGTGCAAAGTGTATTTTTGCAGTGCAGAGTCAGTGCAAAGTCACTTTGAACCGTGCAAAAAATTCCTTGAATCGGGCCCTTGATGGTATGGTGGTTGGTAAGGCGATAGAAACAGTGAACGGGGACAGCACAGGACAGACTTTAAATGCATCTTCAGCAATTAGAATATTTCCAGACCTGTGCACAGATATTCAAACCCTAGGTTACAGGGGTTGTGCCTCGTTCAAGTGGGTGGGGGGAAGAGTAGCACCAAATTACTCTGGGATTCCCAACTTGTAGAGAGTGGGATCTTGAAGGCAGTCACTATTGGAATGTCCTTCATTTCTGGGGGTATTCATTCCAAGGATGACGTGCCAGGAGGGGGAAGGAGTCAAAGCAGCACAGGGTCGGGCGGGGACAGATAGATGGAGGGGGGCTTCGTAAAAAGAAACTTCTACGTGGTACATAACAGATCAATTCCCCAAGGTAGTGGGGGCTAGCCCGTGGAAAGAATGAAACAAAGCACAAGGAATTTGAATAGGGGCCATTTTGAATGGTTAGCCAATTCGGTAAGGAAGCATTTGGCGGTGGTGGGTAAAGACTATGCAAGGTTGAGGGCAACGGTAGCGAAGCTCAGTACCTTGCTGAGAGTTGTCAAGGAGTAATGGGTACGTCTCATAAGGAGTCTGACGGTGTAATCCACTCTGTGGAGGACCGGGCAGCTAGGAGGGTTTTGACAGGGAAAAGGAGCAGAATAAGTGTTCAGTACACAATCTTTGAAATGTCTCAAAAACACAGCCACATATAAAGCATGACAACCATAGCAGTGGAGATGATGACATGCTGGCCAAGTGGACCCCGGCTTTCCAAACCTTGCTCGATGGATCCAGGGAAAAGGAATAAGCTAAAGGCGAAAAGGGGGTGGCATTGGTGGTGGAGGGAAAGAGCTCTTTGGTTTTCAAAGGAGATGGGCATCAGGCAAGTGACGGGTAGCAATGGGCATTTAGTGCTGTGAGATGGCAGCTCAGGGTGAAGAAGGTCAAGGAGAGAAAGGTTTGAGTATTATCAACAAATGGATGATATGAGATGCCAAGGAAGATTGTATTGCCAAGAGAGGTGCAGAGTGCAAAGAGGAGACGCCCACAATCTCTCCTTGGGGACCTCCTCATGGGATCGGGCTGGCAAAGAAGGCCCCAGTGCTTTTGAAGACAGAGAAGGAGCGATCAGCCAGCTAGGGCGCACACCTGCTGTCCCTGAAGGTCAAATGGTGGAGAGTCTGGAGGAACCGATGATCAAAGGCAGCAGAGAGATCAAGCAGAACGTGGATGGATGGCCGATGGCAGTGGTGAGCCGTAAGCACAGGAGTGGGAGATGTGGGTAAGTGCTCTGTGCATGGTGCATCTGTTGCGGAGCCCAGATTAGAGGAAGGTCACAAACTCTTGGCCTCCAGGCAGGAGGTGATCAGGCTGAAGACTGATGTGGTCGATCCATAAGGCAGCGTGGAACATGGAATAATCAGGGAAGAGTGACATACCACTTGCCAACCTCCACCAAAACAGGCCATAGGTAGGCACATTGCGACTCAAGTTCACCAACTCTTCATTTCAAATGGTCCAAGAAGAAATGCAGAACAAAGTAATAACCTAACTAAGCGACACCCATAAAATGCAGTTTTGCAGTAATATAATATGACGGATAAAAGATGAGCCATCAGTAACTGAACCATTCCAAGTTGTATCAATTTACCGTGGTTTCCCATGATATCAACAGGACGAGGATGCAGGCTGAGTGCTGTGTGATGACGTGGGATTGCATAGTAGCTGGTCACTCTAACGGGGTACAACATAAAACCACTATGGGGGTCATTTTACAATTGCTTTTACGCTTTCATTTTCCGCTCTAGCTCATCTTCATGGCATTCGGAGGAGAAGGAGGGCAGCAAAGGTAAGTCGTCCTCTGTCTGGGAAAAGCACTTGGTTTTGAGCCAGCATGAGATTTTCATGCAGACGTAAGTCCAAAGATTCCAATGGAATGCGCCTTGGTTTAGCACTTGGTAATGACCCCACAGATTATTTTGGAATCCATTATGAAACACCGCCCGCAGAGCACATTTCATTTGCAGGCATTTGTAAATGCTATGCCAGAGGACCGAGGTTCGTGCTATACAGTCACTGTTCAGCAGAGGACCCAGGCCCAATGAACCCTCCCCCGTTTATGACAGAGGACTCAGCCAAGAGAAAGCTAGAACTGTCTTTTATTATCCAGACAGGGATCATACAGGAAACCAACAAATCTCCAGCAATCACAGCTCTGGGGCCGTGTCGTGGGCTTTTGTTACTAGATGGCATCATAGCCGTTGACCTCTCCCCAAAAACCTAAGAGCCCATTCTATTGGTTGGCTTGGGTGTTAGTGCCTATAGAAGGCACCTATAGCTGTTAGCTAACTGGTCCTTCCATGATAGGTGGTCTCGCCTGAGGTTTCCGAAAAACAATCAATTACATTGTTTCAAGATTACAGGACTACCATTGGCCCTTGCCCCTTACCTTCCACCTTAGATTTTGTGTTCCCTGATTGGCTGGTGCGGGTCTCCTCGGGCCTGGCACCTCGCTCTGTTCTCAGCGCTCTGTGTACCTTCTCAAGGTGATGAGAAAGACTGTGTCCCAATTGTTTCCACTGGTATATCCACCATGCCTGAGAGAGGGCCTGCGACTTGCAATGTTTCTTGAGCAACACATATATCAGTTCTTGTCTGCTTCGGTGGGAACAGCTTCTCTTCCCACCATGGGTAAGAGGCTATTGTTCGGCTCGGCCGCATCACGTGGACGAGGACCGCAAAACTGAGCTTTTCATCTGCAATTAGTGAGGATCTATTCTGCTATTTTGCAGGTGGCTCCATGCCCCTGGAGTCAGGAATGTTCCACCCACCTTTGTCCTTGGCTGTGAGCACTGTCCCTTTGCTTCGTGCCGCAGAGTCTGCATGTCTTCCCTCCTTGTTCTGAGGCCTGTGGATTCGTGTAATTTCACTGCAGTTCTATGGTTTCTCTATGTCTATCTATATATATAAATTGTATTGCTTTCTCGTGAGGGTAGTAGTATTTGGTTCTTCCAGGTTCCTTATACACCCTTGAAGTCGCCTATGGTTAGTGCAATAAGCTGGTGCAAACTTGTTTTGTGTGACTCTTGCTTCATTGCGTTTTTGCATTTGGCTAATGAAAGAAAATAAGAAAAACATTTGATAGTATGTGCATGCATCTGTCCTCTATAGAACTGTGTATGCATGTTCTTTGTGTGTGCACATGTGTGTCCATGTAACGTCGTGCAGGGATAAGAGTGTGCTTTGTGGCTAACGTTGCTATGTTGTGGTGTCTCTAATGACGCCAGCACAGCTGGATATTTATCGTTAGTCAACCTGGTCCAGTGTTGAGGCACCTGTGTTTGTGAAGACGTCAGCTGGATAGGGTTTGAATGGTTGTCTAAGAGAATATTTGGTCACATATGTAGTATGTACTGGCCCAGCTGGAGGCTGGCCAAACTTTGACTGGCAGCTCTCATTTCTCAGTCTCTGGGCTGTCATGTATATAGGGGTCACGAGGACCATTCTAGGTGCCATCTCTTCACAGTGTTTTATATCTCTCAAAGCGCAAAGGAAAAACAAAGAGTTAAGGCAATTGTTCCTCGGTTTAAAATTGCATGCAGGGAGCCAACAGCACATAAGTGCAAGCACTGTCAGTTCCCTGCATACAATTTTCTCCATTTAGCAAATTGAACCCCATTGTATCACTCTTGCTCTTATGTCAGAGCTGCATTGATATCAGTTTTTCATTAGATAAAAAAAAAAACACAAAATACTATTATGCACTGGAAAGTTTGCTGTTCTAAAGATGCCCCCTATATCAGGTGGGAATACTACAAGCGCTCTTGGAGGTTTACTCACCCCAGCGTTTCAGCTCTCATGGGTTACTTTTCGGTCACTCCTAGTTGTATGTTTTCCATTTTAAATTCTGGGCTGAAAGTGCCAGAATCTAAAGTGCCTTTTGGCTAAAAGGACACTGACTGAAGCTAACACACGAAACATAGGAGGGTGGATAGCTCAGTGGCAACGTGCTCGGGCTTGGAAACAAAACGACATGAAGCAACACAGTTTCGAGCCCCAGACCCGCTCTTAGAAACCTGTGGGTATTAAGCACTTTATAAATACACAACTAAGACATATTCCTGTAACAGTGCCTCAATGTCCCCGGGCTGTGTGAGTGCTTTAAAAATTCAAAAAAATAAAATAAATAAATAGGACAACTTGAGAGTACTGTCAAATGGCCCCCGGGGATAATGCACTTTTTCCAGAGCTCTAGGCATAAACTGGAAATTCCGTGTTCAAATCCAGCATAGATTACTCAGACTTGTATCCTTCTCAGGTTAATCAAATACATGCCAATGAATAGAAACATCTGTTATAGTAGCGCCTGAGCTCAGCACTTTATAAAAAAGAAATTGTGAGTACTAGAACAGGGCTCCAGATCTCTGCCTAAATCTATGGTGGGAAAAGTGTCCCTTCTTGAATGAAAATATGCATGAACCCCCTTTATTGTTTCTTGGGTAAAGACTCCTGATGATGAGCTGTACCAGAGGCCCATGGTGTGTGAATGGCCTTCAGAACACCTGACATATGTCTTCTAGGCGCTGCGAGTTCCAATTGTCCTCTCTTCTCTGTCACCCCCTTGCAGGCTGTCTAAGGAACTGTCATTTGAATCCTTATTCCAAGGCGTTGGTCCCCATCTGGAGGACTGGGTGACGCACCTGCGAGGCCTGGCAAGCCTAGCGACAGGGCCCAATGTAGTGACTTCTACTAGCGGTAAAGGTGGCCTGGCAGCGGAGATGGAGCTCTTCAAGCAGGTCAGTGAAGCGAGAAGCTGTTCTCGAACTATGTCATCAGAAAGCATTGATATCTAGAAACAAACAATAGGAATTTCCCAACTATATTATTTCCACATTTGTTTTGCTCACCTGTCACTCATCCCACAGGGTTTTGCTTTTATTGTACTTTTATTTGTAAATTTTAAAAGAAGTTCTCCAATGCATACACTTACATCACTAGTAAGACTGGTTTCAGAAAATGCAACGCCCAGAGAAGAATATCCACCAGGACTCACAAAGTTATATAATCCTGAAGAAGGCTTTCACATTTAAAGAAATGCTGAAACATGTTTACTTTTTAAAGGTCAGGTCATCATTCAACATCATAAGTTATCTTCACCACTTGTAGTTCACATGTGTATTTTTAGAGAACCACTTACAATGTCTAATTGGGCAAGTACAATTATTGAAACTACATAGGGCCAGATCACCAAAACTTTGCACCTGTGAAAGTGCAATTCTGCCCCAGTGCAAAGAATGATTCCTTTCAATTTATTTTTGCACCAGGGCTATGATTGCCCTATTGTTCAAGGGCAGGCATAGCCCTGGTGCAAAAACCATAGCCCTTGAACAATAGGGCAATCATAGCCCTGGTGCAAAAATGATATGAACACAATGGGCCTCATTACGAGTCTGGAGGTAGCCATGCCCTTTATTAAGGGCATGGCTACCCCCAAACTCTGGCCCGGGTCCGGGTCGCGCAAAATGGGAATTGCCGGGTCATTCTGACCTTGGAGGGCCGGTAAATCCCATTCGCGGGACCCGGACCTGGTACGTCCCTATTCCCATTTGAGCCCCGATAGGGCTCAATGGGAATGGGGAGGATGGTAGCAACACCCCGTAAATAACGGGGCCGTTGCTGCCATCCGGTACTGCTCGTGGTACTGCTCTGCACGTCTGGTTTGCAGAACTCGTAATGTTGTGGCGCGGTAACAACGGCACCGTTAGCACTACTGGCACCGTCGTTGCCTTACCGCAACACTTATAATGAGGCCCAATATGTTTTCCCCCAAACTCTAATACTATGGCAATGACCCCTGAGCCAGCGGGCCAATGCCACCTAAAGTACTGCCTCCAGGGCCTGAAGTTACAGGCCCAAGCGCAGTGAGGGCCTTAACAGTGGCCCCGGGGCCATTACCTTAAGGCGGTATTGGCCCGCTGGCGAGGTGGTTCTTGCCATCAGTATTCCGGGGTCTGCAGTCTCGGGATACTAGTTTCCTGGAGTTTGCAGCCCTGGAATACTAATGCGATGATGAAACCTTTTCAATTGACATTTCTTTTACCGTTTGAAAAGGTGTCGACGCAGTATGCGTTAGTTCTAGGAACACCAGAACGCGTGTACTGCTTCATTAGTACGGAGCACCAGGGCACCATTATGGGCCAACTTGTTGCGTACTAATGAATGGGAGGAAACTGGCCACCTTGGAAAAGGGAGAAGGCATTACGTGTGGTCCCTTCTCCCTTTCCATGGTCGCCAGAAAAAAAAGAAAAGAAAAGAGTGTAGCAAGCGCGTGATGCACATAAGTGCATCCACTGGATTACACTGCGGCATGGCTCGGAAATGAGCCAATCCGCATTCAGTGTATCGCGTGGATTGGCAGCACCGTGTACTAATGTGCTTGTGCTTGTGCTTGTTCTTGTGCTTGTGCTTGTGTAATGCGACCCCCGTTCTGATTCCAGCCGGCTGCATTTACTTGAAACAATGCTCCATGAATCCTGCTCCCTGGATATTTCTGGCAGTTTGTTTAGCACCTGCCTAGAAACACGGTTTCCTGGCGCTTTGTGATACTCTACCATTGTTTCAATGAGAAATTGAGAAACCATTGGATAAATGAAAACCAATGCTTCCTCTGAGACCTGCTGACGAAAACAGATGGGTCAACAAGGAAATAGAGGAAGTGCATGGCTTTACGGATGCCTCTGTGAAATAAAGTGCCTCTGGGCGCTACATTCCCTTTAGGAAACGTTTGTAATTATTTGCTGAACATCAAAAGTGCTTCTCCAAGTAGCACTGTGCAAGGTATATTGAAAACTGCAGCAGTCTAATTGGTTTACATAGTCACGATGAAGTAGCTTGTTAATTAAACTGGACGACGGTGGTGGAGGAGCTTGAGACCACGAATGGGAACCGCACAAGAAGGACATTGCATTTATTTATGTATTTATTTATTTATTTATGTATTTATTTATTTATTTATTTTGCATCGTCAGTAAATGCAGTATTTACTGATTAGTGAAGACATGCATTCAAGTGGTGATGCTGGTTGATGATGACTGTGGGATGAAACCACAATAAGACTCCTGGTGATGGGGAGGCAGAACGGCGAAGGAGTGGAACCGGGAGGCAAAACAAGTGGGCCGGGTACTCTTATAGGGTGAGTGGACCCTGGGAGTGTGGAATGCTAGGTGGGGAGAAGCAGGAGACAGATTCAGCCAGGTTGAGGGGTTGGGTAGCAAGACTATCCTTTGGATGGATTTAAACAGAAAAAGGGATTTCACTTGGGAAGGACATTGTACAAGAAGTCACATCCATGAAGGTCACGCATGGAGGTGGGCAGGAAACGTGGAAGGTTATATAGGATGCAGGCTGTAAAGTCCAACACATTGTTAGGAGGAACAGACAAGTTAGAAGATCTTCTGAGTTGGCTGGCACAGTAGTCAAGCCAGTTGGAGATTGGCAGAGTGAAAGGGGGAAAGGGGATGGGTTTTACTGATTTTCAGGAGGATAAGCCTGGCAGCCGTAGCAGTATAGGTGATAAAGGTCTGAAGTGCCCGGTCACTCTGAAAGGTAGACTTTAGATTGCTAGCTTTGGGCAATGGCCGAAGAAGATCAGGTGTCAAGGCCAGAGGAGAGGCTTTGGAGTCTTAGCAGTACATTCACTACAGTTTTAGATGAGTTGGCAAATGTCAAGAACAATACCTTTTCGATGACTTTCCTCATTGTGGCAGGGTCTCCCTTGGGTCCTCTGGCTTCGACCAGATCCCTGGTTTTTGGTCTTGTAGTGAAAGGATCTGTCCTAATGAGAGGCTAGCCTGGGGCTGAATGATATCAGACCTCGGAGTCTTTGGAGGATAGCTTAGGGGCAACGCGATTGGCTTGGAAGCAAGACGACACGGAGCACCACAGGTTTGATCCCCGGGTCCGCGCTTAGAAACCTCTGGGTATTAAGCTCGTTATAAATAGCTTATCGTATCATATCATATCATGGACCCACCCCAGGAGTCAGCCCAACAGGGGCGAGGGAAACCCTGAGGGGAATAAAACCCCATATGTGTTCTTGCAGATGAGAAGAAGGCTGGTAGGTCTGACGTTAGAGGATACGGCCAGCTCCTAATATTCCAGCAAAGGGCAGATGGAAGGTGAGGAGAGAGTAGGCTGAAGGATGACTAAGGCGAATAAGCACATATACTGAGACGAGGAGTTCGGCAGGAGGTGCACAGTAGAAGAATAACGGGTCAGAAAGAACAGGAGAAACAGCGTACCTGCAACAAAGGATTGTAACGTGATCAGTCCACTAACCGGAAGGAAGATTAAGCTTCCAGGATCAGAGCAGGGGATGCATGATGACGTGGCGATGAGTCAGCACCGGATGCAACCTAGACGCAACAGAGAAGACTCGACCGCTACCAAGTCCTACTTCCTGAAGTCGTACAGGTTTCCAAAGGTTCCTCAGGAATGGGGATTCATAACAGTATCAGGCAATGCCACGCCATCAAGTGGCAGATGGTGGATAGGCAGTTAGGGGTGTGGAAGTACAGCTGGGAGTGAAGGGGGTGGAAGGAGAAGATGATCTGACTATCATCAGCGCATAGATCATACGAGAAGCAAGAGGAGAAGCCGAGTTTGACAAGAGAGGAGGTGCAGAAACCGAAGAGGAAATGACCAAGGACAGATCACTGCGGGGAAATGGGGAAAGAGCGATCAACCAGATATGAGTTTGGCCAATCCAGGCCTGGAAGACATGGATTGAGAGCCTGAAGGAGGGGGCGGTGATCAACTGAATCAAAGGTGGCAACGAGATCAAGATGAATGAGGATAAAAGGCAGATGGCAGGTGGCAGGTGGCAGTGCTGGGTTGTAGACAGGGAGTTAAAGATATGGGTAAATGCTATCTCTGTGGATTGTGTACTGCAGCACCCTGATTGGAGGTGGTAACTGCCGGCGCTGTCTTCTGGTTGGTCAGTCATGAGGTTGACGACTACCTGTTTGACTATCTTGGAATAGTGAAGAAGGAAAGAGAGGGGTCAATAGGTGACTCTGTCAGGGTTTATTCAGAATTAGTATCATGGTGCCACTTTGAAAAAAGTTGCAAAGATACCAGAGTGAAGTGAAAGTTTGAAGACAGTGGAGCAATTGGATCAGGTCTGAGGGTGCCAGCTGGACAGCAAATGAATGCCCACTTATGATGAAACACTGAACATGAGAGAGTTACAGTGACATGTCCCTTCCCCGGCACTACAGACACAGTGGAAGCAACAGTCGGTCCTAAAATGCTCTTCATTACCCTGGACATGTCCATGACTGCCCCATCACTACTGGCCTTGCAAAGGCACCGGCTGGTCTGTACTTCTTGAGATTCCCATATTGACCAGTGCACCTCTGGATCCAGATGTACTTTAGTGGCCACTGATGTTTCTCATTCAATAAGTGAGTGGAATAGCCTAATGGGGCCTCCTGTATTCATTTAATCATTGTCTAGGCTACACCTGTACATACACCACATAATTCAAAGTACACTGTAACTCATCTAAGGAGCCTAGATCTCCCTCATCTAAAGTAACTTCACACAAAACTAGCACCAACATCGGTGGGTCTGATCACCAGTACACACTCCAAAAGACCTTCGCCAAGATTTGCCCTTGGGCTGGTAATCTCCAAATATGAACACTTTCCCAGGACGTCATTTTCAAAGGTTGAGTAAGAAATACACTGTTGAGGATACCAACAACATATATTGAAATTTTATCTTTAGAAATCATAGTAGCCAGCTCAGACTATCTACACAAACTAATCTAGACTTCTTTTCCCACTTCCCGTCTACCCGCCTCCTCTGTTACCCCCCTGCTTCCAATGCAACCAGCATGTATAGCTTATTAAAGTCTACCTTCCAGCATTAAGTTATCTGATCCATTTTCAGCAGAATCACAAAGCATCAGAAAGACATATAAAACACCTAACTTTGACAACCAAAGAGACTCCGTCTAAGTACATAGCACTGTCCTACAACAGGCCTACGTAATCCTGGCATCTTGCTCGACTCATCGGATACCCTCGGCAGACTCGAACCTTGACACGTTTAACACATTCACTCTCCATCTTGCTCTCTGCCATCACACCCATAGGTACAACACACACGTGTATCATCATACAGATTTACAGCAATGGGAAGACTATGGTTCAAGCAATCCACAGCCATGTGGTTCCATTACACCAAAATGTCAACTTTGTGATAGAAATAACCGAGTCCCAAGTGTGAAATACCCAACTGCGTTTGATGAAGCATCCAGTCGCCCGGCCGCACAAGCTGCACTGCCCGCCTGGCAACCCCCGCACTTGGGGACTGTTTCTTTATCCCTACAGCCCCCCTACCAGCCCTTGACACCTGCTGTCTGCACTTACCCATGCACTTGCCACATGTTGGACGTTATTTTTTACTATTGTTATTATCTATTCCCATGTACTGCATTTTCCCTTGCTCCCTTCCCTCGCACTTGCGCGATCTGAATGACACCTGGTCTAGTAGGATCGTTGTCTGTCCTCCCTTTGTAGCCCTCCCTTGCCTCGTTGCGCCTTGAAACACTTGTGTATAGGCGCATTATAAATGCCATATCATATCACATCATAAAGTATACCCAATCCATCCTGATCACCCGCGGACCTTCCTTCACTGCCACTGGCCTCACGTCCCGTTGCCCCAAGATCATCCATGAACCGACCAGCACTGCTGCTGGAATCTTCCAACCCACTTCAACCCCACCCCCACAACACACATCTTACCCTCTGATCTGCATCTCTTCACACACTACTGTCCGCCAAGAGTCTTCCAGCAGCTCATGAGTGACCATCACCTGTAGTCATGCCCACCTGGCCTCTCTAATTTTGACCTGCACAACAGAGACCCATAGGGAACAAGTATCCTCTGCAACACCCAATATTGGGTTCCTCCATCATCATCTCAAGCACGTGCAACCTTCAACTTAACATCCCATTGCAAGCCACCAGAGGAATGAGTCAGGGTGTAATTTGGTTTGTTCGAAAATGCCTGGGAGGAGTGAGAGAGTGACTGCTTAAGAGCGGATGGCGGAAAAATACTGGCGGCTTCTGGGCAGAAGAAGATTAACAGAGCCACCCCTCTTTTCAAAGTGGTGCAGCCCTTCAGACAGGGCCTTGTCAGCTTCACCGTTTGCTTTGGATCTCAAAGGAGCTAAATAAATTCCAACCAGGCGTAGGAGAGGAGACGACAGCAAACACCTAGTGGGCTTGCAGATCCTGCAAAGGCTGTGAATGTGAGCCCTCCTTAAGGTGCTTTAATACCGAAAGATTTATTGTGTGTAATCAGGTATGGGCTTGCATACATGAGAGAGTTATGGGTGCACCTGCAGAAAGATAGAAGAGTTATGGAAAATCTACTGTTGTGTAATAAAACTTTGGATGGATATTGATGATGTAAGAGCAGCCTTCTGATTACATCATACATCAAACAGCATCATCGACATATGTTACATTGAAAATGCAGTCCGCAGAGATCCAGGGTCATGGAAAACCATATGTCAGATTGCCTAACTGTTATCAGAGACGTTGAGATTTTAAAAAAAATGTTCTAATGTTACTGCAGCATTAAAGCAATATTGCAAGAACTTGCAAAGTCTACTGACAGTTGTTCATAAATGTACAGTAAAATGCAGGTTCATCTTCAGAGCTATGCTGAGAAGATTGTCTGATGGGAATGTTTCTTGCCCATCCATTTCCAGGGGGATGAAAGCTCGGTGGAAGAACTAAAAGGGCAGGGATGGCTGTACATCCAGAGACTGATGCTGGGCCTGGCTTCTCAGGCACTTGATCAAGACATCGGCCATCTTGAAATGCCTGCCGTGGAACAGCTGGAAATCCTAATGCTCAACGGTAAGGTGGAAGAGGTTAGTTCTGTAGCAGGTTGGACACCAATTCACGGCCAGAAATGGACTCCCCGTGAGGGCACATATGGAAATATAATTCTTCCGTAACAAGACAATCTCCCTAAACATGAAGGATATTTTCAGGCCCTTGCAAAACCGAGCACCTTCTCAGCACACCATGTCTGTGCGCCTTGTGAGTGCTGAGGCCGCAGTGGCCTAAGGTTCCCAATCATGTCTCATTGTCAGTGACTTCGGAAAACGACACAGGGTAGAGTTGGGGACTCAAGGCACTAAAGGTATTTTAATTTTCAAAGCAACCTAGGCCATTTTTGATAGTCAATTTTTGTGTGTAGGAGCATGTAGGGGTTTTCAATTTCAGTGTCCTCTAAAACCTCCAGACAGAAAAAAGATAGATTTGAATGCAATTGTTTGGCCTATAACTTTGCTTCTTTAAGTAATGGCGAGCTGTCCTTTTTGCCTAGGTAATCTAGGAGGTACCAGCTTTCTTAGTTGCCGCCCCTCAGCCTAGGCTGCCCTAGGCCTATCCAACAAGCCCTGACTGCTTATTACAGGAAAGCCTTAGCTGCGCTCCTTGCATAAGACTCGGATCCACCAGAATGTTGCAGATGGCCCAATGCTAAGGCTTCACACAATCTGAGCCTATGACAGAGAGTGCCCTCTCCTTCACAGGCTCCATGTATATATGACATCCAGTACTAGTGCTCTAGGCTCCTCTTCTGGGAATTCCAGTTGACCTGTTGCAAATTGTTTCTACTCAATACATTTGCTGATATCTGGTTCTTTGGAGATTCAACTTACACTGGTACGTCCTCTGCCAGTCTGCTTCCACACAGTGTCCCTCAGGGGTCTGTCTTTGGGACCATCATTTTCACTCTCTACACCTCATCTTCTTCTAAATCCCCTCCTTCACTGGAGAGGTATCTTTCTGCATCACTGACCGCCTCTGCACCATTCGCTGCTGGGTGGTGCTTTGCTGTCAGTTGCTTAACTCCTCTAAATCTCACTCACCCTGCCCACTCCACCCTCCCTTCCCTCAGATACCCTCGCCTCACCCTCCAGTGTCTGCAACTTGGGGGTTCTCTTTGACAGCAATCTGAAACTGCAAGAGTTCTTTGCTGCAAAGGCTGCCAGGTGTAACCTCCCGCACATTCATAAAATGTGCCCAACATTTCACTCCAGCAAGATTTGCATAGCCAGCATAGTCTTCAGCGGGCAGGATTACTTTGCCAGCCTCTTCTTGGGTCTCCCTCTATTCGCTCTTATACCCCTTGTTGCAAGGTTCCTACACTTTGCCATCCGCACCTTCTTCAACCGTTCTTCATCCTCACCCACCTCTGTGCCCCACCTTCATGTGGACTCTCAGTCAATGCAAAATTGCTCCCTCTTTAAAGTCCTTCTTCGACTCTAATCAATCCATGGTATATCCCCCAAAACTACCAACTGGATAACTCCCACCAGTGATTCTTACACACTGAGTTCTGAAGCCCTCCATATCCTACATGTATTGGTTCTCTCTGAGCTACTGCCCACTTCCAGTCCTTCAGCCTTGTTGCCACCTGCCATTGGACCTCCCTATCCCCCCAGCCGCACTGTATCAGGATTCAGGACATTGAAGCAATACTTGAGTGATCTAGCAGCCTCCGCCCTCCTCTGTGATCCCCACTCTCACCCACCACCTTTAGGCACGTGCCAAAATCTGTAAATCATCATCTCTGTATATGCGCGGCATGTGCTCATTGCATGTCAGTACTGTCCCTTCTTCATTGCCAAAACCTCCCTACTCAGAGGCTGTTTACTCTGTCTGTCATGGCATCTTGTATCCTATTGTAAGGCAGGCAGTCTGGGGATTTCAACTCCAGTGCCTTCTACATCATGTACAGAGCCTCATGTTAGAGCTCTTCCCTCCCCTCTAATAAACTCAGATGCAAAACGTGGTATGGGAAAACAACTATTTCCATGTAGGAACAATTTTAATATTTGTATTCAATCAGTAGAATTTACATTGCTTTTTGGTTGAGGCCATATATATGATAACATCCAAATGCCAATACACCACAACTAAACCCAGTGGAAAACTGAAACTTACACCAGGATCTTCAGACACCCCCCTATAGAAGCACATTTCCTTAACCGATTTTTTGTGATACCTTCAATCTCCAAGTGTCCCATCCTAGGTGGCCACAGGATTGTGACGCCGTACCACGTGCCATTGATGTTTGCCATTTATAGACTTGTTTAGCCCCACAAACTCCCTTCTCACATCTGCTTGTTCTCTTCCTGAAGCGCTTCAGATATCTGTCCAAAACCTGGGTGCATGAGTCATGCATGACTCACAAGCATTCCCATCTCATCCAATCACACTAAATCATATCCAATGAATTATATGCAAGTGTATATAATAACATTTACAATAACACCCAATCACATCAAACCTAATCATGTGTAGTCACTTCTTACTACATCTCCAATCACATCAAACCACATCCATAATCACATCAATTCATATCCTCAATCACATCAGCTTGTATCCACAGCCACATCAAATTACAGCCACAATTCCGTCAAATATCATGAAATCATATTAACACAATCCATCAAATCACGTCAGATGACATCCACATCATACCAATCCACAATCACTCCAGATCACAACTACAGTCGTACAACATGGTACCCAAAATCACACCAAATCATATCCACAAGCATATCAAATCACTTTTAATATGTATAATCATATTTTAGCAACAATCACATTAAAAACATCCATACTCACATAAAATCATATTGGCAATTTCATCAAATTACATCCACAATTCCAGCAAATCAAAGAAAATGACATCTAAAATACGGTAAATCACATCCACAACCACAACAAATCCCACCCGCAATCACAGTAAATCACATCTAAAATCACAGTAAATCACATCCACAATCACAGCAAATCACATCTAAAATCACAGTAAATCACATCCACAATCAAAGCAAATCACATCTGCAATCACAGTAAATCACATAAAATCACAGCAGCAGTCACATCTAATTATATAGACAGTCAGATCAAATCATGTAAATGACATCTAAAATCACATCTGCACTGTCAGTGTCATAAAATCACACCCATTATCACATAATAAATCCTTTCACACTTTCATGCAGCATCGCCTCCCGTGGATCTCAGCGGGGGTCTTTCACTAAGCACTCATCTTTGCAGTGCTTAAGCGCACAGATGGGAAGGATTAAGATTACAGCTGGGTTTAAGCACCTGCCCACCTCTAGTTAGACTCTGTGATGGCCGAGGGATCAGGAGAACAGAATGTAATCACACAGAGGTTTGGCAAATATGAAGGGCCTCATTTTCATAAACATAAGCAGGAACATCTCTGTGATAAGGTGTCAAGTAATAGCAAGGTAAAGTCATGCACCAAAGCTTTAATCCCTTTGCTACTAGGAGCCGCATTCCAGATTCCATTACCCTGTTCCGCACTAACATAAACGTACACAACATACCGGGCAATCTCAGCCCAAAGTTCAAAGTTCCAAGTCACGTGGTGAGGTGTGGAGGTGTGGAGGTGTGAAAGGATATTCATTGGGGTGAGCTGTGTCAGGCATCCAGTGATGTTGAGTTGTGAAAGCCTCTATGTAGAGTTGGGATGTGGAGAGTAGTCTCCAGGGTCGAATTGTAGCAGACCCTGAGTTTGGTTGATCTGTGCTGTGGGGAAAACTCACTGGGTGTTGAGCTGTTGAGAGCACTCTCTTGGGTTGAGCTGCGCAGGGCACTCGGTGAGACTTAACTATGGAGTGCATAGAGTGAAGTTGAGCTGTGAAGTGCACTCAGTGGGATTGCGCACTCAGTGGAGCAGCACTGTCAAGGACACTCAGTGGATAGTGGGTTGCTTTGGACACTTATCACGCTGTGGAGTGCACTCATCACACTGCTTCTACTTGTTTTTTACTGTCTGCAGAATCCGAGACCCTCAGCCGACCTTCTCGTAGACAGGCAAGAGATGTAACTGGGACCATTGCAGAGAGGAGAGCAGACTCCAGAGGTAAGGTTTGGGCAGATGTGCCCTTATGCAAAATGTGGACGATTCAAGTTGGGGGCAGACGCTTTGACCCAGAGCTAAATAAACAGCGTAGGACACTGCCCCATCATTCTTCAGGAAACCATTGCATCGTTCCACATGAGCCGAGCACTGGTGTAACAGTGGAGACCACTATGTTGGTGGCTGGAACCTTATATAACTCTTAACATAACTTAGCCTTATCTTTGCTAGAGGATTGCAGAAGAAATGCAATAATGCTTCCTTCACCTCTGGCTTTGCAACATCCACCTGCCCCTACAATAGATGTACTTTGCGGCCACCAGATATTAACTGGGTCCACTCGTAAACATTAGTGCCTACCACGGTGATGCTGTGGGAAACACTGAATGTGGATTGGCTCAATTGCGAGCCTTACCACAGTGTAATCCTGTTCACACATCGGCATGCACCTCGCGTCGGGTCTCATATCTTCCTCACTCACCGCCATCCGCTTCCATTTCTGGAAACAAACTCGCATTACTTGCGAGCCCGGCACAGCACGCTGCAGCTTCCACAATAGTCCACACTCACTTTCAAAAGTGTTTCGCAAGTTATGCAATCTCACTACATTACCTCCCAACTCATTAATACGGATCAACTTGGCCCAAAATGGCGCCTTGTTGATCCGTAGTAATAAAGGAGTACACGCATTCTAGTCTCTCTAGAACTAAGACGTACTGCAGCGGCTGCCTTTTCAAATGGCACAAACAAATGCTGATTGAAAAATAAAACAACACCATTAGTATGCCGGGGCTTAAAACCTCAGAATACTAATGACAATAAGCCCCTCCCCAGCGGGCCATATCCGCCTAATGGTAATGCCCCCACAGCCTTCGTTAAGTCCATCACTATGCTCAGGCATATAACTATGGGCCCCAGGGGCATTACCTTAGGTGGTAATGGCCCGCCGGCTCGGGGATTATTTCCACATTAACGCCTTAAATCCTAAGGGCCAGTATGTTTATCCCATTTATATAGGAAGGCATAAAGGGGGTTTTAACCAACTGTTAATAATTAATCATGAACCGATCTAGATCTATTGTCTCATCCACTCGGATCAACCCTAGCCTATGTTTGCTTCAAGTGACCTGGTGAACTATCTTAGTAGGTCAATGCTCCTTCTGCATTTTGTATGTGTAACACAATGGTCAGAGGTTGGAATGTCAACATGTTGACTTTGCCTTTCTGCTGTATCCCAGCGATAATATAGTTGTATTAGTGTTAAAAGTGCATTTGAAAGTTGGCAAAGCAGTTTTCTGTTTGGCTCCTGAGTATGACACAGTTTGTTTAGCAGATTAGGGATTAGGACTGGCGGTTGGCCAGTAATTCATTCTAATTAAGTGCAATTGCTGTTTCAGATTTCAGAAAGAAATCATTCCTGTGGCACACATTTCTATCACAACGACATGATCTATTATTTTAGGTGCAAAAAAGATTGTTTGATCAAATATGAATCTTGAACAGTTCTATTTTAAGGTTGTGTGTGTTGTCACATATGTGAGACTTTGACTAAGGTGATAGAGTTTGACTTCACATGGTTTTATTAATGTGGTATATTGGTTGACAGGCACTTTAATGGGTACTTGACAGATGAGTTTTCCTCAGTACGAATGTCGGAGTCCAGTATATATAATTTAACTTTAATTATTTAGTTTGTATCATTTCGATGTATTGTTACCAAAGCTCTTTCAAAAAATCTATAATCATGTATTGTGCTAGATAACTACATATTATTAATGGTGACTACACACGGTAGAGCAACAGTGTTGTAGATTATGTGCTAGTTATAAAATTTCATTTATGTTTAGAATTGTGAACTGTATAATGCTATAAGAAATGTTAGCACCCGGCCCGGCAAACAAAAGAAAAACACATACCTATGTTGGCTGGATTCCAAGCCTTACTGGATGGTAATCCCGATCAGGCAACGGCGTGCAGCTCACTCCCATCTCCGACAGTGTTAAATTCTGGAATGGCCACCATGGAAAGGGAGAGGGACTATGTGTAGTCCCTTCTCACTCTTCCATGGCTGGCATTTTTTTGTTTACTTTTTTCAACTTACTTCAATGGCCGCCATGGAAAGGGAGAAGGGACTACAGCTAGTCCCTTCTCCCCTTCCATGGTGGCCATTTTCTTTGTTTACTATGGCCGCCAAGGAAATAGAAAACAGACTACGTTTTCTGTCCACAACGGCCATACTGTAAACTTTTGTTTAATTTTTCTTTTCCGGCTGTGAAACGCAACATGTCTCGCAGCTGGGAAAAAATACATTAGTACCCCAATATTATGGGCTGGGGTACTAATGGCAATAAGTCCCTCAACTGCGGGCCATTATTGCCTACAGTAATGCCCCCAAGGCCTTCGTTAAGTCCCTCGCTATGCTCAGGCCTGTAACTATGAGCTCTGGGGGCATTACCATGGGTGGTAATGGCTAGCTGGCTCTGGGCTTATTGCCACAAAAGTGCTTGTTACATCTTCTCATTAGTTGAGTCTACAATATTTCGCCATGCAAACAGATTTGTGAGGCCTTCTTCAGGACAAAAAAAATTATACAGTCAATATGAAACTAGAAGGCCATAAAAAGTCACTTTGGATATGTATTGGATGGTGGGTTTGTATTCAAAGTTGGAATTTTCTTCACATAGAAAAATTGCCCATGTTTGTAAAATGAAATCTTTAATGTAGATGTGACCGTCACAGCATCAGTTTTCTGATTTATTATGTTTTGGGGGCATTTTGAGATATGATTTCTAGTGGCTTTCAATCCACAAGAGACCTGAGCACTATTCGTTGCAACGGTTTATTTCCCAAGACCTGTACCCATTGTTCTCAACTTGAAATTGCCCCTGGGTTCTCTATGGTCTGGCTTTGCTAACATATGTATGCGTCCTTCATCCAACAGGAGATGCAATGAGAAATGTTATACATATTGTATACATATCACCTGTATATGCTGCCTTCTCACAATCCTCTCTTTATAAAACACCCTGAGGATACAAGCACAACTCTCAACCATAACTACACCATTCTAGAAAACAAACTGCCTTGCACTGATATTAAAATGAACAGTTTGTTCATGAAGTCAACCTGTCAATCACACCACTGAGACCCAATCAGAATGTCTGTTATACTGTCAATGTCTTTTCATAATAAATCTTCAAAAAATAGCTTCATGTGAGTTGACTGTATTCTAATGAGACATCAAACCTTAATTTCTTAACTGGAGAAAAGATTAGCCCCAGTGACCTCCTACTACAAGACCAAAGAGATTGGAAACCTTGTGCAGTCTGCCGCGCAATGCGTCAGTTACGTTTGGCGTATGTGTTGTTCCGTTAGAACCTCAATGGTGCCCAAATACTGAACGCCATCCTTATTTTCTGTCCAGCATGCCGTGCCTTGAATGAGTCCCAGGCGAATGTGGCTGCCCTCAGGGAGCAATGTAAGTGGATCCTGCGGGCCCCGGAATCCAAACTGTCCATGGCCTTCCAGGAGGTGAGTGGCTAGGTTGCCTTAACTAATAAACCAGTAATAATACCAACCCTTACTAAACTGGCCAAACCGCAATACCAAGCTTTACTAAACTGGCCAATCTGCAATACCAAGCTTTACTAAATTGGCCAATACGCGTTCTACCAGAGTCGCTGAAAACTGCCATGACCAAGAAAATGTACCCAGTAGTTGTGGCCAAATATTGCAAATATTCAGAGACACATTTCATTTATTTTTTGAGATTCTGTGGATTTCCAAAAAGCCTGTTCATAATTCTGGACCTTTCAGCCAGGGAATGGTGAGTTTCTTTCAGGAAAAGGTAAACAAGTTCTTACGCCTTTCCACGATGATCCATGCTTTCGATGAGAATATTGGTGTATTTCAATAGAATTAAAATGAGTAAAATTTAAGGCGGCTCTGCTGGGAATTCCTATCAGGCCTAGTGATCACTTTATCTTTATAAGCACAGATCATCTATTTAGAATCAGAGTGTCTGAGTTACCACTTTACCACTTTGAGGAAGGTCTTTCAATGTTTGATATATTCTATAAACCTTTTGAGTACCTATGCACAACCCTGGAAAGGTTATTCTTATGTCTAAAACCTAGCCAGTACTTTGATTGTAATGCTTCAATACACATATAACAATAACAGTAGCAACACAAATAATAAAAATAATAGTAATACTAACAATAATATGATCAATAGTGCTAATATCAATAATCCAAACTATAAAGCAATAATAATAATTAGAGTCATGCTATTATTTTAATACTATGTATAATAATAATTGCCATGAACATGACATTAATAATACAAATAATAATAATAATAATGATAATAATGATGTCATTAATACTACTAAAACACAAATATTACAAATAATTACAATGATATAACTATTAAAAATAAAAGATGAGAAACATCAATAATACTAAAACAATCACCAATAATATTATAAATGTAAATACAAATCACATACATTGAAATAATAAGACTAATGATAACAGTCTTAGCGCGTATAATGACAGCAGCATGAGAATATTATAAATAATAATAATAAAAGCATTACATTAATAATAAACACTATCATAATAATACTATCAACATTAAAGTCAAAGAGATTAAAAAGATGGTAAGAGTGCAGTGAACTGGGAGTGGGCTGGAGAAGTTGGAGATCAGCGGATTGATAGCGATTCTGGCGCCAGGTGCAATTGATTTGTGGTCAGGGAGTAGATCCAGTATGTGCTATGTTCACCTATAGCGTCCAATAAGCTTGCATTGTTAGTCCAGGGACGCTGGTATTACGGGTTCGGTGCTCACTGTAAATATCTATGTTTGACCGTCAAGTCATAAGTTTAAATCACTCAAGCGGCAGCTCAGCTTTATTCACGTAAGGTCACGTGAATTAGAAACAGTGTTTTTTTGGTAATACCAATGCCTGTTATTTAAGTGCAAAGAGACAATTCACTCAAGGGTGTGCTAGATAACTGGTCCATGTTATTGTTACTTTATCACAAGCTTCGCTCCATCATTCCGGCAATGAGATCCACTATAGCTTTCCGCATTTACGACAGGTAAAATAGAGTCTTTTACGCCCACCCCTCCATCATAGACCATAAACCATATTAAACAAAGCAGTAACTACTGCGGCACACAGATGTCCAAAACAGAATATTAGCACCCTGGGTGGAATGTTGGAATCATAGTGGCCAATCAGAATCCAGGCCTTCCCATCATTATTGTCTGGTGTGCCCATTGGTCCTGCTAGCTTACAGGGTTCCATTTGCTAGAGCAGGTGCCAAACACTACCTTCCAAGACGGCTCATTCTCTGCCACCTGCGTTCCAAGCACTGCCTGCCACTTGCTCCTGCATGTCCTCATCTGACCGCCTCCTCCTTTTGTTGGCCTCCTCTGCGCCGCCAAACCTGCATCGGCAACAGAGAGGTTGCTCCCATCAGGACCTGCTCTGATGCCTCTATCTTCCACTGGCCTCTTCCCTGCCCTCTGACCCCGAGAGGCGACAGTGAAAAGGGACGAGTGCCTACATTACAAAATGGGGTTTGCTTTCCTAATCCAGAATGTTGTTAACAATGCTTAGCACCCAACCGCTCCAGTGGGACACTGTAAGAACTCCGAAAAATCTGTCAAGTGTTCTTGGATATTTAAAATTCAAAATGTCTGTTTAGACTGCAGAGGTCCTGTTGGGCAACATTCTTTAATTTGCTGCATGACGTACATTAGCGCTCGATCATATAGTGCCCCATGGATCCAGGTTGGGATTGAAACTCCTCTCACGCCTTCATTTGGAGCCAAGAAAGTCTCTTCAGCACTGGGGTCATATGTTCTTGAGACCCCTCTGGAAGCAGCATTATGTAATATTTAGAGCCACTGAAGGGTGGGTTGAGTAGCCCCTCAGAATAATTAGCGGCTGTAATCCAGCTCCGTGCCAACTACTGCCCAGACAAAGATGGCACAATGAGAGTCAGACAAGAGTGGCCTGCTTGAGTTACATAAGATAAGTATTAAGGGACCCGGATAATTAATAGGCTGCTCGAAGTAGAGTTAGTAGGCAAAGATGAAACTTCCAGCCTTATTTACAAAATGTTTTCAATGGGACTTTCCCATTTCAAAACATTTTTGTAAATCGGGCCTTTAAGGATTGAACCTTTTTCTGCACCTGAATAGAGTGGTCTGCAATGACAAAGTACAGGGATAGTTCCTTATTCCTACAGGTCATATATGTAGATGATGTCACCTACAACTATGTTATTGCTTGATTCGGGCCCACACACTTATCCGTCCCCCACCTACCTATTCCACAAAAAGTATTTTTCAAGGTTGTATCATTTTCATGGTCACCATCTAAGTGGATGATGATTAGAGTATCAACAGCATCATTCTGAAACTCGGTGCCCAAATGTAAGAGAGGTCATATAGTGGCTTAACAAAGTTATTGAAAAACAGTGGCAACAAACAAGACCCCTGAGGGACCTCACAGTCCACCAGATGTTAGCAGGATTTGAATCTACCAATACAAACACCTGATACTCTATGGTGCAAAAAATGACTCAATCCATTGCACTGATGTAACAGACACCACTGCCACCTTCATCAAACAATGTAGCAAAATGGAGGTTTCAAGACGGTCAAATACTGCAGACAAATATAATGACATCATCAGGCCAATACTACACTCATCTATCTATTTGCAGCAAATGATGTGATGTTATGTTAAGGGTTCCATGTCTTAGCTTCAGGTGTATTTACTGCTGTGTCTTTTTCTCTGTCTTGTCTGTTTTGTCCTGCTTTCTCTCTGGCCCAGTCTTTTTTTGTCTTTCTCAAAACACACACTGACCAGCTCTTGGTTTCTTTGTTTTGTTTCTTACTCATCACGTCTTACTCTTTCCTACTTTGTTTTAAATATTTTTCTCATGCCTCATTGTCTCTCTCTCTCTCTTTTGTTTCAATTGTCCAGCATTGTATCCTAGTCTCACCAGGCATACCTTTAAATCTTTCTCATTGAATCTGTTTGCATCATCCACTCTCTTTCCCTTGTTTGTTTTATCGCTGTTGCTCTCTTTTATTGCCTCTCCTCTTCCTTTTCTTCTCTTCAACTGTCCATACCAATGATTCCATGACCTCTCTGTCTCTTTCAGATACTCGTAGACCTGGGATCAAAGAATGAAAAGGGTCTTTTCCGAGCCCGGGTCCAAGCTACTGTGGGTGGCAAAGCTATCACCTTCAACAGCCTGATAGGTTTGGAAAAGGCCTCTTTGGACCGCAGCATGCCGGGACTGATTGCGTTGGCTCTCGGGGCTTTAAAGACCTAAGAGGTGGCTTCCTTCTTGGCAAGTACCCGCCATCTACCTTGAGCCCAAATAAAGTCTCCAGGAGGCAAAACGCCAAAAAAAGCCAGGACCCTGTCCTGCCATGGTCTTGAAGATCCACTGACCAGTGCACTAGTGGACCGTTTCTGCTCCGTGTGCTGAGAAGGACGGCAGAGACGAAATATCAATATCAAGGTGTTGGCCAAGACCAAAAGTAAGCGTTTACTACTTTAATAGAAACATCAGATGGAGAATTTGATGGAACTGGGAACACAAAACGAAATCACTTGTGGAGTCGGGTGAAACAAACTACCATCTTTATGTGACCTCTGAATTTGCCAAAGTTGCTGCGCATGGACGATCATTTGCCTGGAAGATAGGCTAGGCAATGAAAAGAGCCCTTCTCCTAATGGACATCACATAATGCCCAGGAAACCTGGTACTGAGTCTATCCGTCAATAATCTAGGCCGTTCCAGAAGAGCAGTTTCCCAATGTACCATTGAGGGTGGCGGAGCAGACAGCCATAGTAATGGACAAGACCTGTCACCGTTTCATCTACGCTCCAGCGTGTGAGAGGCTTGGGTTTAGCATCTCTGTTCACTGGCCTCATGGTTTGAGGATACCTCTACAGCACCATCATTCAGTGCAAGCCTACTTGCTGGGTGGCTCGATGACATGTATTGCTGGGTGTCTCGATGCCATGTTTTGCTGGGTGGCTAGATGCCATGTTTGTTTGGTGGCTCTAGGACATGTGTTGCTGTCAGGTACTCTATGCCATGTATCGGGGGCAGGCATCTTTGCAGCAAGTCTACACTGACAAGCAAAAGCTATCCCATGTGTATGTTCCTGTAAAGGTACCTACTTCTAGATTATTCTACAAGATCAGAAAGAAAGGTAGCCCTGCCGAAGGAACGAAGCTGCATCATAAGCCATCGACGGGTCTACCGGTTGGCAAGCTATTCATCATTTGTTGCGCGAAGGCCTATTTGTCTGAGGACATCACACAGTATCGACAATGCTTTGGAGCCATGAGTCATGCGAACTGTTGGCTTATTAAGAATCACAATACAGCTACTCAATGTCAGGCCTTTGACCAATTTCTGATTGGCTCTTGGGGTGAGTCTGCATAATCGCCATATGTCGGACACCGCAGCTTCACTGATCACCTATTGGGCGAGCTGTAGATCAATTGATCCCAACGAGATCCTACACGCAGAACATTTGCTATGTGTGCTGGTTGCAGACCGCTGCAAGGTTTCAATGCATTAGTTGCCTCTTTGATTCCAAGTGTGAGGAGGCATTTGGGGGACTGCACAGAAGCCTGCCTTCTACTCAGCTATATGCTGAATAAGACTCACCGGACTTTTCAGGCAATGGCAACTCGCAGACAGCCCTCCAGATAGGCGGAACACCTGTCTGCTCCCCTTCCTAAAATTAGACAAATACTGCAAACTAAAAATACAAGAAGTAACAGCTATGCAGGTGCCTGGCCCCTGCTGCTGCCAGCATGGCTTTGATAATGTGTTCAGACCAGAGGCCTGAACACCACCTGGCCCAGAGAGGAGCTCTGCTATTGTGTTATCTGATCTGAAGAGGGACTCAAAGATTGTGTTTAAAACATTCATTAATCGAAATAACTGGGCACAAATACACTATGGCCCTCATTACGACCCTGGCGGAGATCCATGGTGCAATTTGCACCATGGACCATGGCGCAGAGCTGCCAACTCCGCCATGGGGGTTGGCGGACTTACCGCCCCATTCCGACCTTGGCGGGGCGGTAAGTCCCCAATCCCCATTTACCCTTCCCCATTCCCATTTTTGCCCCATAGGGTATAATGGGAGTGGGGAAGGCGTTAATTACGCCACCGTAGCTTACGGTGGCGTAATTAACGAGGGGTCCCGTAGCGCCATGGATTTTTCCGCCCGGAAAATCCGGGCATAAAAATCACCATGGCGCTACGGAAAGTCCTAATCTGGCGGAGAGGTACGCCATGCATTACGCTGGCGTAAACCCCTCTCCGCCAGGGTCGTAATGAGGGCCTATGTGTTGCAACAAAAATTCCCATGTTTTTCTTTTTTAACTTTTATTTTTCAAAAGGAATACATCAACTAAACAACAGCACTCGGGGGTAAACCATGAAAAAACCCACCTTCGCAGTTTTTCAAAATAAAGATTCGCAATCCTAGAAAGAAAAAAAGAAACATTGTAAGAATAATCCGAAACATTACACAGTTAGCAAAATAACCTGAAAGGTTCACCACAGCATCAGATTTAAACACATAACCCCAAACAGCAACACACACTCCTGCAGACACAAACACCCATACACACACACCCACCTCCCTTCCTTTTCACAGCACAATGTAGGCCCTAATCACAAAACATAACCATACAATTCGTTAAAAGATGTCCACATTTCCAAATAGGTATCCTCTCGCTTCCATGTCATTTCACCGGCCCCCTTTTTTCCGACGGGTGTTTTGCCATGGGAGTTTTGCCCAAAAACTTCATCAACATTTTTGAAAAATTATTTTGGGGGTCTCACCTCCCAAACC
The DNA here is from genome assembly GCF_040938575.1 of Ambystoma mexicanum. Lineage (NCBI taxonomy): Eukaryota > Metazoa > Chordata > Amphibia > Caudata > Ambystomatidae > Ambystoma > Ambystoma mexicanum. Next base: position 71,665,918 of record NC_090932.1, on the reverse strand, counting down.
CCCCTTAATTTAATTTGATTTATTAACCTCGCCCCAACCCTTTATTTACCCTTCCCCCACCCCCAAAATTTCAATGGGAATTTTTTGCAAAACTCCTGCAGCAAAGCACCCGTCGGAAAAACGGGTGTCGGCAAAAGGATGCAATACCATCCTCAACCCATCCTTGAAAACATGACCCTACCAAAGCTAGACAACATCTGTAAATCAGTCCCCCAATCTTCACCTGTGGCTTTTTCCCTGTTTTCCAGACTTTCAGTATCTGCTTTACGGGCACCAGTAATGACCTACCAATCCACTGAGTAAGACCACGAGCTATCACACACCTGTCCTGCTTAGATAACAGAATAACCTGCACAGCTGATCTAGGGAAGCACACACTTAATGTCATATCCAGTCTGTCTAACACATCCTTCCAGGAATTCTCGATGTATGCAATAGTGCACCCCTCTCCGTACCACATCCCCAGCATAGATCCTTATCCAGTAATCCCAACTTGTGCATGTGCACAGGCGTCCAATCTAAGCGTCCAAGTATCTTCTGTCGAATCAATCTCAAATTCCGATCTAATGTTGCTCTGTAGCCTGCCTTCGTCATGTAGTCCCAATGCCCTACTGAGAGTTTGCGATTCAATTCCGTCGGCCAAACCTGTCGTAGGTTATCCCAGCGCTCAACGTATTCCGCTTTCACAGGCATGGCACTAAGAAATGTCGAGACCATTTGCAGGGGCGAGTCAAAACTCCTACACATGTCCGGTTTGTCTGTACCCGAAGCACTTAGCAAATCAATCCGGTGGAATAATAACCTCTTAACCAGTGCCCCATCTCATGTCTCTCTAGTTTAAACTTGCAACGTAAAGCAACAAAGCCCGCCATATGCTCATTGCGCAAAACGTCGTCTATGTTTCTAAAATTTAAATGTATTTTATCTTGCCTAAAGATACCCCAGTGGGCCATAAGCACTTTTATTTTTACTCCCTGAAAAATCTTTTTACTCCCAACTAACAAACACTAACCCCACCTCAAATCTGAGGCGCCTGCCTACAGCCTCTCTCTTTTTTCAGAAGGCAACCAATGGTAGGTTTTCAAAGCATCAAACGTGTATCCCCAAGACCCCTGTGGGTATTCGTGCACTTTCTCACCTAGGGAGCAGGTACGCCAAGAAACTACAAAGTGAACGCACTTAGTGCACGTCGGAGTGATAACTTATTCAAATAAACCCACTGATTCCTCATGGACTGAATGCACACACACACTTGAAATTAACTTAATGTTTCAGCAAATTTCGATTTGGTAGGTTCTTAATACACATATTACTATTTTTGTTCAGAAGGGCAGTGGTTGAAGTGTACGAAAAGAAGTAGTGGATCTATGTTCCCTACTAGCCTGTACCGCTCCCCACAAACCCCATCGCCACGCCCTCTCCCACGCGCAATATAAACCCCAAAACACATGCGCCTGCTGTTTCGGGAAACGCAACCATTCCGGAATGGTTTCTTTTTAAAATAAAACTATAGGGACAGTAAAACTTAATTAAAAGGCGTATAGGAGCACCGCTCCCGACCGCTCCCGCCCACTTCGACCACTGCAGAAGGGGGATACGAGACAAACGTCAAGGGGAGCAACGCTTGCTGTGTGTTTTTAACTATTGTTGTTAGTATGTTTCTTGTATTTGCAGAGTAATTTAAGGACATTTGGTCTAGTGGCATGGTGGCTGACCTTGGACCCTTGAGGTGCGAAGTCTAATGCCATCTATTGCAGGAGACTAATCAAACATTATGATTATGTGAACATCACTATCTCTCTGGCTCTAAAATTGCAAAGAGGGGAAAAGTGAATATGTAAAATGCCAACCAATGGACAGTGTGCCAGCCAGCAGCCATCTTGTACTGCCTAAATAACATGTTCCCACTCGCCATCCTCATCGTGTCCTGGTTTCTAATCTGTTAATCTTTGAGTCATTGTTTTGGATGTGACACAGATGTCCCTCTAAGTCTCTCGCTACTGCTTGTGGGTGGAGATTTAAAATAGAAATCTCCAAATCCTCTCCATGTTTTAGAGCTGTCTACACAAAAAAAACAGGAGAGTCCAGTACATCTAAATAATAGTTCTTCACACAGTTGGTGTGTTTGGGGCTGTCAAGAACTGGATTTAGAGACTCCTGGAATAAAACATATTGACGGGGACTTTGGGGACTCTGTGTTAAGAGTGGGTGGTCTAGCTCTTTTCCCGGGAGGCCGGTGTCCACAACTCTAAACACATAGACCCTTGTTGGTGTCAATTTGGGCATTCTTGGAAGAGAGCTCAAGAATCGTACATGGAAGCCGCCTGGCCGAAATATTCTTCTCAATATTTATATGTATTGTGTGTTTACTTTAGATGTTTTTTGTAATTATTGTTTCTGTTAGTACCCTGGTGCCTAGGGGCTAGCTTTGGCGCTATAGAAATAATAACAAACAAATAAACGAACTAGCCCTTTTGCACAGCTGTTATTGCAAGTTGGGGAGCTTTTGATGGAGTATGCATACACTCACACTGGCATCAACACGTGACCTTTCATGAGTACCGAAATAACAGCACAAAAGTCATATTGGTGCCTGGAAGTGGTTCAGAGAACACTGTGCGCTAGTCAAAAATAATCCTTGCCAGACTATAAAAACAGATCCTTGAGTCGGAAAACAATTGACTGCTCATGATATTTGAGCTTCAACGCCCTTGTGGTTCGAAAGTTATGACGTCTACTTTTTCTTGTGGCACTGAAAATTTGTAAGTTATGTATATAAGACTATGGACATCAGAAGGCGTGCAGGTGCAGGCGCTGACAGCATGTAATGAAAGAGAAACAGCACCTGGCGTCAATTTCATGTTGTCTCTATTTATTTGTACAGATAATGCATATGATTGTGAGGACTTTTGTACATGGTTAATGAAAAATAAAGTTATCAGTAAGGAATGCAAGAGTGTCTGAAAATATTTATTTTCAACCTGCACCAGATGGGGCTTTGTGCAGCCTTTTACACACCTGGTTGGAGGGAGACCTTTAAGTGGACCGGGTCTCTCCAGATCCAGGGCACAACAAAGCAGATGCAAGACCTTCAGAAGGGGGTCTTGCCAAATCCCTAACTCAGTTCCTTAGGTGGCAGAATCCTGTGAAGTGTCACTTGCCCCCTCCTTTACCCTTTAGCCCCTGGCTCCAGGAACGCAGTGGCACATACACAGGTGATTAAATTAATTCATTAACAACAGAGTGATGTTAAAACCGTGATTCCTTTCAGTGGCCCTCAGAGATGGTTTAGTTCATTTATTTTTGTGATGAGTCAAAGGGTGAAAATGATCCCCCTTCTTATAAATGTAAGCGCTCAAAAGAGAATGCAGAGGAACACAGGAGACATCTGTGCTAAAGTGCAGAAAAGATCCAGAGACACAGAAGAACCAGAAGAAGATGGTCCGTCTGTGCCTGAGTATGATATGATATGATATGACATTTAAAACGCGCCTATACACAAGTGTTGATTTAAAGTCTTGACCCTCGCGAGTGCTGTGGCGGGCTGTGGTACTGCACAGACCATAGCCCAGTGTCCCCAGTGCCAGTGTAGCATTGCCGAGATCAGTCAACACAGCTGATCTACTCCACCGCACCTCCAAAGTCAGAACCCTGCAGAGTGATGAAACTGCCAGTAATTCCATAACAGTGAGATCTAGGGTTTGCCCTCCAGCCCCCCAATAAAACTATATAGAGCGCCAAGAAACCATGCATGTGGCAACTGTGGCCTACGGTTGCCCCCCCACTCTGGAACTCCCTACCACCTCACATCAGGCTCATTGATCCCACTCAGCCTTTCGCAAAGCCATCAAAAAAACCTCTTTGTCTGACTGTATAGACCTGTGTTCTGTGATACTAAGTAACCATTGACTCTGAAACTCTGAAATGTAAACAAGTCTTTCACTGGGTGGCTTCTTTGTAACCCTTCATCAAGCCTTCTTAAGCTCTGATACAGGGCCTCTATGCTTGCGGGCTGTAGTGCACTCTAAAAATCCAAATAAATAAATAAATAAACAGCGTGGGTATAAGAGCCTTTAACATAACATGACATAACATATCAAATGTTGATACAGGGTATTTCTCTTTTTTCAAAACATAAAGGCGCTGTATTTAAGGTTCTTCAATTGAAAATATTTTGCTTGTAATGAATGGGCAGCAGTGGAAACTCAAATTTGTGTGAGCGACGTAGCGACTGAGCGTGAGGAGGGAGTCTTAACCAAGCAATGGGGGTTTGGAAGGTTCTCCCCCTGAGAACATTTTAAAATAATGGGTTAAAATTGTACCTTTTCTATGACACTTTCTGTGAAAAATTGGGTAAAAGGCCACAAAGCTTCAGTTTTGTGTGATAGGACATAAAACGTTTCCAAATTCCAATAGATGTATGTCACCAGCAGTGCGCAGGGCATTTTCCAACACATTTTCATGATGCCTTCGCCCACAATATATGCCAGTATGAACGATATTTTCAAACTGGCTGTCCCCATACATGACCATGCAGAGTTCACCAATGTACGCCATGATTATCATATACAAACTTACTCCAGCATGGTGAGAGTTAATACGTTGCTAGACAGCCCTTCACTGGCGCAGACAGTGTTAACACTTATTGTGTTTGCTTTACCATTGTTGCCCAGTTAAAAGAAAATGTGATGCTACAGTAAAACAGTGGATCTAGACTGGGTGTGCAAATGAATGCCAGTCTAGCAATGCAATAAAACCCATCATGCTGGCTTTACCTTTCATGCCAGTAAGAAATGCCATGCCGCAATAAGAAATATAATTGGACTGGTTGCACCAAAGTACGTCTAGTTATATAATAACACTTTCCATTCTTGCTTTACCATTAATGCCCAGTTAAAAATGCCACACTACGGTAGGAAAGCAAGCCTTGCAATGTGATAGCACTCATCATGCTTGTTTATCCTTCATACTAGTACGTAAATGCCATCCACAATATGAAAACGTGACTAGACCGGCTGTACCAAAGAAGCTAGTCTAGCTAGGCAATAGCACTCCTCATGTTTATTTTACCCTTAATGCCCAGTAAAAAATACCAAGTGTAGCTAGACTGAATGAACCAACATATGCCAGTCTAGCTATGTAACCCATGCCAACCGTTTGCTTTACCCTTGATGCTCAGTAAAAAAAAAAACATACCACTGCAAAAGGATATGGCTAGACTGGCTGCACCAAAGAATGCCAGTCTAGCTATTTAATAGCACCCATCATGTTTGGTTTACCCTTGATGCCAAGTATAAATGTCATGCCACCAGCCGTCCCCCATAAAATTAGAGGCCTGCTCCCCTTCATACAGCCCAGGTACAAAAACTAAAAGCACATACCCTCTCATTCACACAGCTTACGCTCTCTCAATCACCTTCACATTCATACATTCACACAACACTCTTTCATTCACCCGGGAATTCATACAACACTCAGACAACTGCTTGCATGCATGCACACATAAAAATAAAGATACACACATTCACACGTGGACACATTTACACACTGCACTCAGACAACCCCACTGCATGCATGCATACATACAAACACATTGCACAATATACATATTTACATTCATTTCACTTGGCTCTATCTCACACCTTCCACATTCCGACACCATGACCACCAGACAGAAGGAAAGGTCTGTACCATGCAGAGTGCACCAACTGACAGAAGAGGAGGGGGCTCCTCTCCTGTCAGTTAGTGACACCTATTATTATAATTATTATCATTATTATTGTATTTATTAAGCACAGACCTGGCTTTGAGAAGCAACAGAGCACTTTACAGAGGTATACAACAATACAGATACCTAACGCAGCACTTTACAGAACAAAGGTAACAACAGAACAGATATACAGCAGGATTTGGGATACAGAGGTGCACAGACAAGGATTACAACTGTAAAGGGTGGCGGGTGGAGAGGGGGCAGGCAGTGTCTAGCTAGTCAGGCGGCACAAGCGGCGATATGATGGCCTAGGTGTTGGCCTTTGCTATTAGCACAATAATGAGAGGCACCAGTCTTCCTCTGCCCCCATCAGACTCGTATTATTTCGCTCCATGCATTTTGCAGAGTCCAAAGTGCTCCGCATTGGACAAAACAAAATTTAGCATGGAGTGTGCCCTGTAAATAATTGACTGTGCTGCCTACCACTCAAGAGATGGGGCAGCACACCCACTCATACGAATGAACTCCCACCGGTGGGCAGAATAAAACAGAAGTTGATTTGTGTGTAATTTATACCTTGCTAAGGATTTCAATCAGGCAATACACCCCGGTCTCAGCCTAGCGCACAATGCACAAATGAAATACTTATGTATTGTGTCTACAGGTTCAATATTCCGAGTGATATACCACTCCTATCACACCCCTTCTCAAAATACCCCCAGGTCACAATGGACCAGGAATCAGGCTGGTTGGTAAAGGTAATATTTATTTATTTATTTAAAATTCAAATCAAACATATGTTTTCATATACGGGGCAGCAATCGCCAATATGGTGACAATACAAATAAAGTAGGTAATGCAGTTGAATTCACTTATAGCAACACAGAATATAAAATATGGAGAAAAAAACAGTTTTGACTTGTTTGGAAAATAACACTCAAGTTAAGATTTCCCCCCTGGAGATTTCTCAACTCACAAATCAGCAATTCTACACAGAGGTAAGAGAGCAGCAGGTATTCAGGAATAAAGAAGAGTGTACAGGGGTTGAATACTTCCCTCCCCAAACAAGAGAGAAAAACGTTTTGGAAATTTTACACTTTTAAAATGACATTCGAAAATGGCTGAGCAAAACAATGAAAAGTGTGCAAAAAGTCCTTAAATCGATATAAATCTCTGTGGGAGCAACACTGAAAAGATGCTAACAATCATAAACTTTAGTATGAGCAGCAGTACACACATTGAATCTTTATGAAAGTTTGGAAATAATTGGAATTGAAAATCACACGTGTAAAACTTTTGCAGAAATGCAAATTCCCGCCTAAATTTCACTACGTGGTTTTTAAGAAAAACTGGTTAAATACACTGTTTTTGGATGCGGTATTTGGGTAGAGATGTAGCTAAAGGTCTTAGGTTTTAGTCAGAGTTGAAATAACTTTCTAGCTATTAATTTGAGGAAGTTATGCAAGTTTGAATGAGAGGTGCTTTTAGGAAAAGAGAACAGAGAAAAACAGAAAATCGGGTTTAAAAGGACAGGTTGATTTTACTTAAACTAGATTCATGGCTAAGAAAAAGACAATGCCACCCGTGAATCTCCACAGTTACACACGGATGCTTGTAACCCTTCACGTGGTGGATACCCCGTTTTCTTTATGGGAATTACTTTATTTAATCAAAATCACTAATGGCTTATGGTCTAGTAAAACAAAATGACAAAAATTGTCGCTAACACTAAGAATCACAGAGTTGCAAGAATGGTCTGACAATATTATAGGTTCTTGAGTTAAAGATGGGATAGGTTATAGATTGGGATAGGACAAGGCAAGGCAAATATACTATGGTTTACTATGATTCCTATTTATACTTACACTCCACTTTAATTTAAGATTGGACCATCAAGGGCTCTGGTCATCACGGATCGGGCCTAAGGACAGCAGGGCACATTTGGCGGAACAGGATCAGGTGGGCGGTTCTGGTCACCTAGACTGGTACCTCTGACTGGACCGGATTGGATTGGCCCTTCTGGTTGCTGGACACTGTGGATCAGTGGGATGGCGAGTTTTAGCAGCCAAGCCTTAATGGTGGCAAGCCAGACTGGATCAAAATTGCTTCCCTTAAGTTTTGGGGTGGTTTCAGGATGTGGGCCTAGCTGAAAAAGAGTTCAGAAATGCTGAGGCCTTGGTTTTGCAAAGAAATCTTGAATCAGGAACAAAGGTGGAGAATTCAGGAACAGGGCGCCACGCGGAAATCAGGACGGAGTCAGGAATCAGTGTGTTTGTGTGTTGTGAGGTTCCCTTATTTATCATGCCAAATGACATCACTCAGTTTATGGTAAGGGCAGACTTACAACCCACACCCACAAGGCTATGATTGGTCAAAGGTACAGTTCCCGCCTTGCTCTTTGCTGATTGGATGACAGAAAGGGCTTCATGTTTTATGAGATGACTGGAAACCTCCCACAGTCATTTGGACCAAAATCTAGCTTTCCCACAAATACATATTTATATACTTATGCCCTGTAAGAAAATCGGATACATGAATTACATATTTTGTGGGTCACATTTACATCCAACTCCCAAGTCAGTGGGACCTGGTGTTGCATTTCTGTTGAACTTTAATCATAAAAGGTTTGGCCTAACATTTCCTAATTCGGTACATATATGTCCAACCACCCCTAGAACATGGGTACACAATATGAGATTTGCAGCATGAATAGTTTCTGCGCAATTAGTCAATTTCCATAAGTTCAGTTCCTTATGCAGTAAGAAATCCTACCAAGTTTTCAAAAGGCTAGCATAAATTCAGACTTATATGTATGTACTTTTCACTTGTTTACTTATTCTTGCCGCCAAGTTAAATGTCTTGAATTTCAGTGGCCAAATAAGCATTTTAAACCCAAAAATCACGTCAGTTTTTTTTTCCTTTCATCCCAAGTGTGAGCAAACGTCAAGTCCTTTAAAGTTCAATGAGAAGCCTCATCCTGGAGAAAGGAGCATCCTGCCCCTGCCCTGGAAGGATGAGTGTCCAAGCCTGCTATTGTCTTTGCCTGGGGCCAAGACGAAAGTCTAATGAAGTCCTTTGTCATGAGTATGCGAGGCCTCCCAACAGCAATTAGCCTTTCCTGCCAGCAGTGAGTGTCAACCTTTCCCAGGCTAAGGACTGTCAGAGCAGAATTGTTTTTTAAATAGTTAATTAACTCAAGCTGTGTTTATCTTTAAGTTTCACCTAAATCTTTCATTTAAACATATAAAATGAACACAGTTTATAGGTGAATTCTTACATTAGTAATCCTTTGACATGCTTAAAGATTTAAGCCTTTAAACAAAAACATGCTTTCACAACAGGTGATTTTACACTTCATTCATGAAAAAAGCACATTAAACTGAGTCCTTTAAATCCGATTTTCCTATGCAGCAAATACACAATTCAGCATTAGGTCTTCCCATGAGTGCTGGGATTGTCTGCAATCTGGACACATGTAGCCTGCCTTTGTTTAGAGTTTCTCTCTGCACAGCTGATTATGTTACTTGTTGCAAAGTTAGCCACGTTTTTCCAGTGGAAATGAAAACAAGGGTTCCTGGGCTGCTTTTTCATTAGATACATTTTATAGAGCTGTCAGTCAATGAGGCCCGGTCCTCTGAGCCACACTGGATGATCCTGGGCACTGCAGTACCCTTTTAATCTCAATGTTTCAAGGGAAATGAATGGATCTAGCACCAAATACAGCACTTTTTTAAGGTTGCAAAGCTAACATTTTAAAAGGCATTTTCGGTTTTCAACACAATTCTGCTGCTTTGCTCCATGTTGAATGTGGCAGATTCCACTGGCATGCCCCTGCAGTGAGAACTCTGTTTTCACACCCCCGACTGTGTGTGGCAGAGTGTGCAGCCTTTTTTTGGTTGTGACCCAAACGCTGTTTTGAAGATTTTGGCGCGCACCAGAGTCAGTGCATCCATTTTGGGCTTCTTTCACCATTTGTAAAGTGATGCAGTGGGGCACATTTGAATGGGTCAAAATATCCCGCAACCCACAGTTAATATTTCAGGAAACAGGGGATGCATCCCTGCTCAGAGGCAGGCAACATATCCCCTTTGCAAATAATGGACTGTGCTAGATGCCACTCACGCGGGGGGGGGGAAAAACCCATGCCAACACTAAAGAATCATCACTGGTGGGAAGCCAAACAAAGGCGTGTATTTATGTGTAATGTATGCACACAGTCAATATTACAGGAAGCAGGTGGATGCATCCCTCTCAGATGCAGGAAGCACAGTCCCCCTGCAAATATTGGTCTGTGCTGCCTCCCATTCAAGCGAGCAGCAAGGGGCAACTGTCAAGACGTCTTCTATCTTGTCTGGCGCAGAGGCAGCATGAACACCTGCCTCCCTGTAAGGTCTTGGCACCTGGACCTGATAGGAAACACAGGCTAGTGCAACCCGCCTGGGAAAGAGGGTTAGGGTCCGTAAAGTGGATGGGTAGAGGGTTGTCAGATCACCAGGAAAAGGATTAGGGAGAGGTTATGGATGGGAATGGGGAAATTAGGGAAAGATGCTCCTCAGCTCCTGCCGCCTCCTCCACTGGTTTTTCTTGTGGTGCGTTCTCTGCCCACTCATACTATTCACAGTCACACCTTTGCCCAGTAATTGGAAGCCTTTTTTGTGGAGCTTGAAACCACACCATAGGAGCTTTTGCTTGGAGCTCTAACAACAATCTACTTCACCAGGGTGAAGTTAGCATGAGCCTTATTCCCCACTGCATTACCTTCATGCAGTTATAAAAGGCTTGTGTTAACGTGCACAATTACAAGATATCTAGTGTCATTACATAGCACCTTGTGGCATTACATAGCACCTTGAAGCAAGACAATGTACACTTTAGTAAAGAACCGGAATTGCAATTAGCTGCGGATCGTAGTCGTGTTCTCCTTTAGCACGGCACGGGAAGTCCCCGAATGTTCTATAGCGAGCTCCGCTGAAAAATACCAAAATAACAATAAGCGTGTGCTGGGCTAAACTTAACGTTCTGATACTATGCTTGTTCCCCAAAACAATGGGCAATCGTGACCCACTGAGGTTCTCGAGTCGGGTTGTCTTCACCCGTGGCTCCGCACACGTGCCTCCTGCCCTGCCCCGTAGGAGGATCGGAATAAGTACATTTCGGGTTTCCTCACCCGGAACGTTGCTTGAGCGTTCGAGCACTCAGTCACCCCTAATATGCACTCTGCATGCGGGTTAATGTTCTGCCATGCGTTGCGGTGTGTACCACCAAAATACTATGAATGCATGCACCGCGACTTCAGCCGCTTCGTTAGTCTTTCTCTCCGCTCGCGGAATAAATCTAGAGCACTTATCTGAAAGCTGGTGCAGGTCCTGTGATGAGTTCAGGCGGGCGGAATGCCCCGCGTAGGCTTGCTCTAGGCGGAGCGCTGAGAAACACGTCCGTTCTCCTCTGAAGCCGGAATAGCAAGCGGGGACGCGTGGGCGCGGCTCGCGCATGCACAGTTAGTTGGGCGCGGCTCGCCCGTGGGTCTTTTCTTCCCGGCAGGCTTGTGAAGCACACGGCCTGCTGGGAAATGTAGTTTCTTGATGATTCTCTGGCCCTTCATACTCTGCCTGCAATATGGATGGAAAATCCTCCTTATGTACTGCATACAGGGTTGTGACAAAGGATTCACAGGGTTTGGGTGACTAGGGGACACTACTTTCCCTCATGAAGTGCTGCCAACCTGCCCAGCCCTGACAGCAACGTCCTCCATCCATACTAATGAGTTGTCACGGATGGGCAGCATAAAATAGAATTTGATTAGTGTGTAGTTTATACCCACAGTTAATATTGCATGTACAATCAAGAACACTGGCCTTTGAGATCTGTGTGCAACCTCATGGCCGAAGGTTTGAATTCCTGTAATAAGCAGGTTGTATATATGTATATATACACACACACACACGCACACGAGCACAGACACACACACACACACGAACACATGCGCACACAGCTCTTTAATAATGAAAGGCTGAAACACTGAAATCTCGTATTTCAGCTAGATCTATGCCATGTTCCTTTCATCCCAAAACGTTGTTAAAAACAGTTTTCCCTTGTGTATTCCTCACCCCATTTGGCTGTGTGTTAATATTACTTGCCCCTGTGTGAATTCTTGTCTTGTCTTGTATCCCCCCAAAAAATAACTGATCACTTTTGTGTTCCCACTTCTTTGTGTAAACCTCAAACAGCTTCCCAAAGGAGTGAACCAGAGAACTCTTCCTGCATTTTTGTCATCTTCCTTTGTGTGTCTGAGTACTATTTCCAGTTATCTGTGGGAGTCTTGTAAGAATCGATTTGTTTGACCTAGTCACTTATTTCTGTTGGTGTTTCACAAGTCCTTTCTTAGCAAGAATTTTAAACCATGGAGCAGGACTGTGTAATGTACATGGAGGGAGAGGCGGAGGAGGATAAGGAGATGCACTTCTTGGAGGTTAGGGATGTCAATTTCCACTGCCAGGTCTTGGAGGACCTGTGGTTGCAAGGTTCAGTGACAGATGCCCACAGTCACACCAGGTGTTGACTGTGGTGGGAGAGTCATTGAAGGATGGCCCTGGAAGAGGAGATGAGGCCAGGCTGACAAATGAGAGTTTGCCACTTCCAGCACAGGTGGCATAGGAAGAGGTGGCAGAGGCAGGGCAGTTGGAGGGGTCATGCCCGAACAAGGAGTCCTTGTTCCAGAGGATGTGGGAAGGGATGGGAAAACACAGGTGTCTTGATCCAGAATGAGGGCACTGTAACTCTGGATAGGTTACAGGAGATGCTGGTCAATGCCTTCATCAACCTTGAAGTTGCAGAGGAGCTGGAAATAACTCATCATGGAGGTGTGGCAGAGGTGTGAGGCATCCCAAAGATAGATGAAGAGAGGGTACTGGTGGTGGTGCAGCGTGAGATGAAAGAGCAACAGAAGGATGAGGTAGACGTGGTGCCCACCAGAAGATACAGAAGCCCCCGGAGCAGTGCACACCTGGGCAAAAAGGAGAAAAACAAGCCTGGATCCCTTGCCAAAATTCCAGAAAGACAGGCATCATCACAACTCTTGACAGGTCCCCGCTCGTCATGGGTCTGGGACTACTTTAGCTTGTGTGAGGTAGAGACTGTAAAGGGGGAGGAAAGCACTCTGCTATGGCACAGTCAAGCGCCGTATACAAAGGAAAGATTGTCCATGGAACGCCATACCTCAGTGAAGCGGGGTATACCAAGGTAGGGTTGCACATGGAACACCAGACGCCAGTCAAGCAGGGTATACCAAGGTAGGGTTGCACATGGAACACCAGACGCCAGTCAAGCGGGCTATACCAAGGTAGGGTTGCACATGGAACACCAGACGCCAGTCAATCGGTGTATACCAAGGTAGGGTTGCACATGGAAACCAGATGCCAGTCAAGCTAGGGTTACACATGGAATACCAGATGCCAGTCAAGCGGGTATACTATGCAAGGGTTGCAAATGGAACACCAGATGCCAGTCAAGCGGGGTATACTACGGAAAGGTTTCACATGGAACACCAGACGCCAGTCAAGCAGGGTATATCAAGGTAGGGTTTCAAATGGAACACCAGATGCCAATCAAGCTGGGTTTACCAAGGAAGGGTTGCACATGGAACACCAGACGCCTATCAAGCTGGGTTTACCAAGGAAGGGTTACACATGGAACCATGGCAACGCACAAACACATGAATCAGAGCCTTGTTGCCACCCCCAACACTGTAGCTTGTTGTTTGTGGTGTAACCTTGTGGGTGTGGCACTATTTCAGCAGTCACAGAGGGACCACCTGATGTGGTATAAAGGCACACACTACTTTATCGCGAGATGTCCATCAGTCAGGGGGGTTGAACCCCATGGCATTGAAGCTTGCCATGTAGAGCTGCTCCAGTGCCATTATACCCAGGGTCACTCAACAATAACTGTTGAACAAACACAAATCCCTCTCTCCCTCCACCAGCAGCACTGCTCGACTGTATTAAATGCCAAGCCCAATGCTGGCACCCCCCTGTTGTAAAGCTCTTAGCTTCTCTTGTGCTAGGTACACGCTATAAGCAATTCATTAAAATACATTAAAATCCTCTTATAGGTGACTGGCATTGTAGAAGATGATTGGACAAGGGCAGGCGAGAGACTACCCCCAGAGCATGGGTCCCCAAATACGCTGGCATTGGCTCTCCAATTGTGCAAGATGTTTAAATGTGAATAAGTTACAAAAGCCATTTTCACAACCTCTGGTTTTGTGGCAAACAAATGCAGCCATGCTTAACATTGGATGTTGTACCACTATCTCCAGTGTTGGAAAAGGAATGAAAACAGTTCTCACAGGAGTTAAAGAGTTCATCATAGTTGCCAGAGATAATCCGGAATCAATATAATGGTCACATTTCATTGGAGCCTTTTGTTGGCCCATGATAGCTTGCGGTTGCAAACGTGTCCCTTGCAATACTGTTGCTATACTTTGAAGGCAGAAAGTCAAGGATTACACAAAGACCCTAGAAATGTGTCCCTTGCGGCAAAAATGCATGAAGCCAATATCAAGCACTCCACAAAGACATCTTGGACAAACATACTATAAATACCATTTTACATAAAGAGTATGGAGGTCATTACGACTTTGGAGGTAGCCATGCCGCTATTTACGGCTTGGCTACCGCCATTCCGGGTATCGGGTCTGGGTTCCTGGAATGGGGGAAATACTGGGCCATTCCTACCTTGGAGGGCCCAGTATTTCCCATTCCAGGAACCCATCCCCATTCGAGCCCCCATAGGGCTCAATGGGAATGGGGAGCATGCTAACAACGGGCCCGTTAATAACGGGCCCGTTGTTTGCATGCTGCACCGCTCGCGAGACCCGCTAAGGATGCCTGGTAAAACCAGACGTCCTTAGCGAGTCCCACGAGCGGAACTCGTAATGAGGCGGTAGGGGGTTAACAGGGCCGGCAGCTCTACCTGCCCCATTAACCCCCTACTACAAATCGTGATTACCACCCATGTCTGTCAAGTATGTTATCCATCGTCCCCTCTGGGATCTCTTTTGCAACTCATTAATGAGTAACTGAACTCTTAAAACTGCTACGAGCATTGAGAACACCACTGCTACTCAACAATTGATTGCATATATGGTGGGTCTCAACTACCCGCTCAACCTATTCTCAATAACAAGCAATCTGCCCAATGCCTCAATAGCATTCGACTGCCCAAGTCTTCCAGTTAGGGTCGGCACATGTCAGGTGGCAGGCACAGCTTTTGCTCCAGGTTTCCCCATGTCAAGAAATCCCCCCTCCTTTGCATCTTCTGTGACTTTTCCCTCTTGTTGTTGAGACCTGGGGATGATGGTTTGTTTTCTGAAGCCACAGAGTAGATGTTGTGTGTACATTCTGAAAAGATGTTCCACCTGAAACCCATGTGGTTCAGTGCTGGAGGACCTTCAGCAAGGGCCTGAACCTGTATGCTTCCAGCTGTTACATACCAGGAACAAGGAAGCCCAATAAACCTTGTTTGAAGCTCTCGTTTAACTGGGAGAACTGGAAACACTGCCAGGAGTACTGTCTGATCTGTTGGAAAGTGGCTCTCACTGCATTAATGTGGTTATACAGCAGGGTTGTCCAACTCCATTCCTCGAGGACCGGAACCATGCCGGGTTTTCAGGATACCCCTCATTAATATTCATGACATACATTTGACTACAATGATTCTAAATGTGTGTACAATTTCTTCATGAATATTAATGAGGGATATCCTGAAAATCCGTCAGGATTCCAGCCCTTGTGGGCCAGAGTTGAACAACCCTGTTATACAGTATCAGCGAAGGCCAGCTCATACGCTTACAGTCATTCACCACTGCCGTCAGATGCTGGCACTATGGCACAGCAGCGGTTTCCTGGGGGGACACTAAGGGCAGGGCTTGGCAGGATGACTGCTACTGCTAATGGGCTTCAGTAGGTGTATTCTGGGTTTCGCCACAGTTCTGTGCATGGTTTCACATTGTGCAGCACTGCAGAGATACCAATTGGACCCCCAAACATTCCCAAGCATGAAGGTTACTTGCACAGGGTGCACGTGATGGTTGGTATCAAAACTTCCCCCTTCCACACTTTGGATTTTCTTGCGGGCCATTTGGTGTCCTTCTGTGCTCATCTGGTTATGAAGGTGTGGTGGTAATGCTGGCGGTGTGGCTGCCATATACTGATTTTTTTTGTTTTACTTTCATATCTGCCAGGCTATCTTTAAAAGACCCTGTCGAAAGATGCAAGAGTGGCTTTGTTTCTTGAGAATGTGAAACTGCTATACATAGGCTGACATCTAGTGGTTGATGAGGAGTATTACATATTGTTTTTTCGATTTCGAAAAATGGGTTTCGCAGGGGTGTGTGTACCTGTAAAACTATCCCTACTCTACATGTACAGGTACCCATGATGCTTCACACGTCGACGTTCTCAGATTGTTTTTTCCTGCCACTGAGGTTGGACGCAAAATGCGAAGTTCCTGCGAGGAGGCACGTGCACATGGAATACCAAGGCCTAGATGATGCCTAACTACACAACGATAAACCAGCGGCACAAAACATCACCGGACACAGAACTGATGGGCAGATGCTAAACCGATCACCGAAAGTCACACCACGCTGTAAAGATGATGCAGTAGGGAGAGTGAGGGAGGTTTCATATATGTGTACATATATATCCCATGGGTTGAGCGACTTAACCATAACTACATGGCCGCTACCGCAGGCCCTGTAAAATATATATATATATATATATGTATATATATTCAGTGCAAAAAAAACGTTAAAGGGACATTATGGTTAACTTGCTCTAATAAAAACCAAGGAAATTCAGTGAAAAACATTGTTTTTATTAATGGGACATTATGGTATCAAGTAAAACTGAAAAAACCCAGATATTTGCCAGTTATGCTAAACTAGGCAACCATAACTCACGCCACCACTGTGCACTGCTAAAAATAACACCCAGGACATCAAAGATGACTACGCAAATGTCATTGGTGACATCACTGATGACATCACAAATCTGGGCCACTTGTTTTTGTTCAGTGACGTAGCTAAGCCAAGCAGTTTTTGTACACTGACAGTGAAAATATGAACATTGAAAAGGTGCTATATATCTAGACGTTAAAATTCTTGTATGTTCTTAAAGTACTTTCCTTAGGGTTTGGTTTCAGCTCATGGTGCACATGTATGGGGCAATAAACAGGCCTCAAACACAGATATCATTTGTATACATGATGATGAACTTTAATGTTATTGATATGTTCTGGTGATGTTGCTTATTTCTCCCTTACTTTCGTTTCCCTGTATGTGCCTCTGATTTGTATGCATTGTGGAACTTCATATATATTGTTTATACTAACACAAGTAAGTCTTGAATTATTAGCTATTCTTTCCATGTTTAACATTACTCAAAACTCTGTTAAGGTAGCATTCATTATTTTACTATCCAAAATTACCAAATTAAAAAGATTGTATTTCTATGGTGCATGCTGCTGCCATTCCCTATGTCTATGTATGATTATGTTTGTGTATTAACAAAAACACTCCAATATAATGTTCTTTAATACATTAAGTAGTTCACGAAAGGTCTCCCAATCACACATGACATCTTGTGAACAAAATATATGATGTCATCAATGATGTCATCAATGGCATTTGTGATGTCATCTTTGATGTCTTGGGTGTTAGTCTTACCAGCGCACAGTGGTGGCACGAGTTATGGTTGCTTAGCATACCATAAGTGGCGATTATCTGGGGATTTTCCATTTTACTTGTAACTATAACATCCCTCTAACAAATATGCTCACTGAATTTCATAGGTTTTTACTACTGCAACTTAACCATAACATCCCTTTAAGAACGTTTTTTCATGATGTTACATCACTATATATAAGTTATTAATAATTCCTCTTTTAACATACATCAAAGAACTATAAACCAACTTTAAGAAACATATTTTTTGCAACGCATACTGATGTGTGTCGTTATCAGCAGCGTATGCTGGGGATGCAAGTCATTGTTCAATTGCTTAGGGCATGAGGCTCGACCATGACACCAGCCCCACCAAACCACGCCCGTTATCCACTGCACCTACCCAGTATCCTAGTTCAGTGTCCACTATACCCTCATAACCTGGCAAATGGCCAGTGCTCATGGCTTGCAGGCATGACCGGTCTCCACAATCCATTGGGCATGGGCTTCGGTCAAGCCACATTCTCAAATAGGCAGATCAGAGTAGACATTTGTCCTTGCTGAGGGCTAGGTCCACTGGCAAGGCACTATTTTTTGTACTTACTTTTTGACACTTTCAAAAGGCAAAACAAAGGACAGATTTGCAAAAGCATGCTTTCAGGACCTTGCTGAGGCTCCTCTTGCATGTTTGCTGCAATCCCATCCAGCACTTTGGGCTGCAGCCGCAAGTACAATTTTTTCTCCCATTAAACCTAGAGCTTCTGCCATGCCGCATGTCCAAATAAGTAAATCAGAGTAGGCATTTGTCCTTGCCGAGGGCCAGGCCCACTGTCCATGCACCAAAGTAATATCACTAGTTTTTGTACTTACATTTTGACACTTTGGAAAAATAAAGCACACGACAGATTTGCAAAAGCATTCTTTCAGGTCCTTGCTGGTGCTCCTGGATCAGGTTTGCTGTAATCCAGTGAAGCACTTCAGTCTGTAGACGCAAGCAGAATATTCTTCCCATTCAGACCTATGGCTTCGGCCATGCCGCATGCCCCAATAATCAAATCAGAGTACACATTTATCCTTGCTGAGGGCCAGGCCCATTGCCAAGACACCAAAGTTATATCACAATTTTTTGTACTTATATTTTAACACTTTAAAAAAATAAAATACAGGACAGATTTGCCAAACCATGCTTTGAGGTCCTTGCTGATGCTCCTCGCAAATGCTTGCTGCAATCCTGTCCAGCACTTTGGGGTGCAACCACAGCAGAATTTTATTTCCCATTCAAACCTATCCCGATTTTGAAAAACATTACCACATAGCCGGTCCCTGGTGGCCAGGGCCACTTTAACCCTGTTTCTGGTCACTCATGGTCATGGCCAGTAGGCAGACTGTCCATGACTCGGACAATCTGGCCACTGCCCATGGTCTCAGTCACCAAATGTATATCACTATTTTTTGTACCTACGTTATGACACTTTTCAAAAATAAAACACAGACATATTTGCAAAACCATGCTTTCGGGTCCTTGCCAATGCTCCTTGCATGAGTTTGCTACAAATTCGTCCATGTCTTATTTTTTGAAAGTGTCAAAGTGTACGCACAGAAACAGTCATTTAACTAAGCCCCCACTTGACAAAATGCATTCAGACTTTGCACAAACATTCAAAGTTGGGTCTACAATTTATATGAAAACTTTTGTGCAGAGTCGTCAAATGCAACAAAGTTATAAGCCATCCAAAAATGATGAGACCCCCTCTTTTACTGTATTGCAATTTTTACAAAAAGCTTCTCATCACATCATTCATATTTGTTTTCCAATCGTTTAACGAAACGTCATAAAACGTACTCAAGAAAGGGAAGTAAAAGTTTCCCAATATTTCCTGGTCAGTTCAAGTCAGTATTCTGTTCCACATCGATATTTTTTCATGAACAAAGCAACCGCAATAACCCATTGCGTTAATGAGAGACCAAGTTTCTCAATAAAGATCGCCACTGCCAATGTCCAGTTTGTTTTCTCACCGCCCATGAGTTGCGCCCACCATTGGTCTTCATCCTGTGTAGTTACAGTTTTCAGTATTTACATTAGATAGGTCTCTCTTATTCCTTGTGTGCCCTGACATGTGAGCAGTAAATGTCTTACTGTCTCTACCGCTTTTGTCTTACAAAAGCGACATTCGTTGGATATCACATCGTCTCTGGTTGCCCTTAATTCGTTTGTTTTTAACAGGCTTAATCTGACTCTCAGGAAGGTACAGCTCAGCTTTCTATCTGGTTACTTTTTCAGATAGCCTCTCACCTCGTTGATTTTCATCAGGATGGCTGGGTAGTTTTTTGCAGCCTTATACCTTGAGGCATCCTCTTGTGTTTTTATCCAGTCTAATTACCTCATTTTATTTGCAACCTTATTAGGGTTTCTTAAGAGGATGTCTTCAGACAGTGCAACTTCGTCCAGCAAGTTCTTGTTGTCTGTCGCCCATGTTACGAGCATTTTGTTCTCACTTCCATCCAGTTCTTTTTTTAGGATTTCAAAGATCTTGGGACTGTGTGTCATGATTGATTTCATGTACAGCATCATGCTGTTTCTTGTTATTGTGCCCTTCAAAGATGTTAAACACAATTCTCTTCTAATTAGGGCTATTGGTACCGATTTGGAGAGGCCCAGCACACGCCTCCAAAACAGACCTTCTAATTTGTCCCAAATCTGTTTTGGCAAGCGAGGCATGACTTCCATGCCGTATGCCACACTCGGGACCAGTTTTTCCTTAAAAAAGTTTATCACCGGGATAAGGGAAAACATCTGTACTTCCTGTCCACCATCTTGGCCTGCTGTGCCAGAGCCATCATTTTCCCTCTCAAGGCCTCTTGCATGGGTACTTCGGTTTTGCTGTTGCTCATTATCACGTCCAAATATTTAATGCTTTTTATTGGTGCGAGTTCTTCTTCCACAACGTACCATTTTCCTTTTCCCAATGTTCTGGTTGACCTTTCAAATGACATTATTTTGGGTTTTTTCCTGTTCAATTCAAGGTTGTTTGACTTCAGGTATTCCAAAAGGCTTTCCAGTTGTCTTTGTAAGCCACTTCAGTTTGGTCCAATAATATAATGTCGTCCACATATAGGATCCGTGGCACCTTCGATTCCCCTATCATCGGGGGGAAACTTCTGATGTTTTTGGCCCACGCCTTGAGATCTGCTGTGTTGGCGTTGTAAAGGGTTGTGCCAAAGGGCACCCTTGTTTCACTCCCCGAAATGTTCTAATTTCTTTCAATATGTCACCAGCTCCATTCAGTCGAACTCTCATCGTAGTACCTTCATACAGGGCTTTAATGGGCTCCAGCAAGTTTTCCGGACATTCTGTCCCTTGAAGTTTCATCCAGAGGCGATTCCTGTTGACATGGTCGAACGCCTGTGTAAGGTCAACAAACGCCATGAAAACTCTCAGGCTGCCTTGATGTATTTTAGCTTTTAGGCTACTCAGTAGGAGGATATTCACTGTAGTGCTGATATGTTCTATGAAACCTGTCTGATAGTGGCCAATATAGTCTCAGAACACAAGAGCCAAATAGCTTTCCAATAACGTCAGGGAGCGCTATTGGTCTGTAGTGCTTGGGTTTGTATTTAGCTCCTTTTTTAAAGATTGGCACAACATTGGCTATCTTCCAAGAAGGAGGAACTCTTTTATAGGTATTACATTTCTTAAAGATCAGGCTGATCAATTTGGCCCATGCCTCCACGTGGTTTTTTAGATCAAGGTTTAATAATCCGCCCGGGCCTGGCACTCTGGAGTTGTTCAGTTTTATAATTTTATTTGTTATGGTCTCAATATTGTTTGGGATATTCCAGGATGTTGTGCCGGTCTGTTCTTCAAGTGGCGCTTCAGAGGTAGGTGCCTTTTATAAATCATCAAAGAATTTGACCTACCCTTCTTCACTTACATTATTTTGGAGTGCATCATTAATGCTCTTATTTGACAATTTAATTAGGGCCCAAAAGTCCTTAGATCTCTCAGTGCTCAGAGTGCGTAACATTTGTTCCGCATCCTCTTGATATAGGATTGCTCTTTGTTGTCGGAGCCAATTTTTGTAAGATCATTCTACTTTTTTTAGTTTTGCGTCCATCTCTGTGCTGTATTGGCTTTTTTTGCAATTTGTTTGATTTTTCTTACGATGGCACGCTGAAGGACCAGTTGTCGGTTGTAAATATGGTGGTAGGTTCCACTAGCTTTCATGGTTCATGGCTTCATTATCTGGTGTACTGTCAAAAGCTGTACGTAATCCACTTCCCGGTCGGCTCTTTCCCTTCTTGTGCCATTTTGGTTCATTTTGTAAGTCTCGGTTATTGTCGTGATCCAGTGAAGGCAACCACAAAAGTGGGGACACAAGTAACTGTTTGCTTTCAGAACGAAAACCTTGAACAGTAGACCGTAGACAGAAAAACCTTCCCCCCAAGAGCGCAGCCTGCAGGACTGAAAACAACTGACAGGTCACGAGTTTGGGTGAAAAGTCAGGAGCAGCAACAGAGCTAAGGGAAAAAGACAAAGATTATAGATACCATGAGCATCCGTTACATCAAGGAATCCCAGCCGCACCACTCTCAGAAACCCCACTCTTACCTGCAGTGTTCATGAAAAGGCGAAGAACCTACTTGAATTAGGAAGCAGTGTTAGGAATTAGGAACATATTTTCACCTGGTGAAAATATGTTCAATAGTTCCCAAAGGTGAAATCTTCAAAAAATAACTAACCCGAAAGGCACGAGGGCGTAACTAAAGAAAACAAAATAAAAGCCAGAGTGTAACAGCAGAGCATCCCAGAATATCTACAATAGGCAGCAAAGCGTCCATAGTTAAAAACAATGAAGAAAACAGCAAAGCGTCCCAATTGAAATCCACTGAAATCAAAAATAAGTGACCAAGACTTCAAGCAGCAGAGCGTCCAGTGGTCACTTTGGAAGTAGGGAGCCGGAGACTGCCGTATGCGACAGACAGCCAGACGTTCTGTCTGAGTTAGTTCCACATGGAACTGCTACACACAAAACAAAAAGGGTGTGTGAATATGTGCAGCGTTCGTGCTCAAGCAGGAGGACGTAACAGGAACACCAAATCCAATTAAGGGGCAAGACAGGAGGGGAGTAGGATGGGGAGCCAAAATGTCGGTAACCAGGAGAGCTTGCACTGTGGAAGGGAAATCAGGCGCCGGGTCAAAAATACTGGACAATCCAAAAACTCGTAGTCAGGAAACGTGTCAGAAGTCAGTAAACCAGGAAATAAAGCGCAATTTAACTTAGCAGAAGGCAACTGTTATGGAGCACTCGAACGGCTTTCCTCAGGTGCATCTATAGTTGTACAACGAAGCAAATGAGGGGAACGTTGCGTGCGAGTCACGTGACCACCCTTTACTTTGGAATGCCGGGAACTGTAGTTTTTCCACTGTTGGCGTTGTGCGAGATGCCAGGGCAGTCTCCATAACTTCAGGGAAAAAGGCTGTGTTGAGGGTGAGTTGGAATGAGTCATGACAGTTATGTTTCGAATTCCCTTCTCAGACAGTTTTATCCGCTTGCCTCTAGAGCACGCTTCAAGTTCCCGTGTCATTTTCTTTCTTCGTGATTGATGTTATTTCCAAGTAGTTACCAGTACATTTTGGTCGCTATTATCTGTTTTGACTACTTTAAAGGCATCAGTCGCGGCAAGTAGCTCTTTTGACACAAAGGTATAATCGAGTGTTCCACATTGCTCGTTTCTTTGCCAGGTCGCGGTAGCCCCGTTGTTTTTCGTTCTTAGCCAATGAAGGTTATGTAGGTCCCATTTTCCCATTAAGATCTCTGCCACCTCTTCCCTCTTTCCATTGCAGCCAACGCTTGGGGGTTAGCAGGTTTTTTGGGTTCTGGGTGCTCGCAGGTGAAATTAAAGTCGCTGTTTATAATTATGTGGGTCAACTGGTGTCTTTCACTCTCTTCCTCCAGTAAGTTGTCTATGTCGAGAATTAATTGCTCTGTTGTAATATCTTTATGATTCCAGTAGGTATTGATAATGATCAGCATCTCAAGGGTTATTTCGTGACTCTTCACTTCATTCATTTGCCAGGAGATAACGGAAGCCTGCAGCAGAGATGAGCATTGGATTCGAGCAAGGAGCTCAAGCCCACTGCCAGATCGAATCGCTGTCAAAAGCCCCGCCCTGGGACGGCCAGTCTGGCCCTTCTGGGCTGCCGTGAATATAATTTCATAGCCGTCCAAAGTGGGTTTTGACATTAACCAAGTCTCCTGTAGGCATAAGATGTCGAATGTTCCCAAGTTCACGTCACTGGGCGATGTCAAGTGTGAGAATCCTCTACTATTCCAGGAACCCATTAACATCTGTTTTTCCTGTAATGGAGCATTCTCTGATTCTCTGTTCTTTTGCTCATCATCAACCCTAGCTGTTCTTAGTTGCTAAGTTGCCTGGGTGTTTGCCAAGGCTAATGGGACCCACGCCCAGGATTGCTGTTCTCCACTAGGGGGTCCCAAATCTTTCTCTATCGGTCGCGGCAGTAGATTTGCCTTTTGAGGACTTTGGTCGAGAGTGATCATAATTGTTTCTCTCAGTCCTTGTGGTCATCTTTCTGGGTCTCTTAAGGATCCAAAGTGCTTCTCCTTGGGACGACTCAGTCGATCTGGGCTGTTAACTCCTTTAGCCCGGCTGGTTTTTATGTTCCCGTGTCGGGATTGCTCTTGATTCGCCTCAGAAATGCACCTATTTCTGTTCACTTTTATTGATTTCCTCCTGTGTGCTGTCTCATCAGGATCTTGGCTGTTGTGACTTTCAGATTTGTGGTTTTTCTTGGTGTCACAATCCCTCTTGATGTTTAAATTGTTTGTGGGGCCTTCCCCTAAAGGAGTATAAGGTTCTTGCTTGAGCTCTCTCAGGTCGTAGCCCAGGATCAAGAGGTTTTCCGTCTCTTGGTTTAAGATGTTCCTTACTATTAGTGAGTCGATGTGCAGGTAGACGCAATCACTTCTACCCTTCTCACATGGTTCAATTATCGTCAAGTCCGCTGAAGTTATTTGTCGAAGATTTGGAACATGCCCAAACAGGCTTAGAGTGGTGTTTCTGCTTAGTCTTCTTCTTCCCTTTGTTGCCTGAATCCCTTCAAGCAAAAATACACATCCACTCTTAATCCTTTTATAAAGTCGGGTCTCACTCCTGATCATATTGCCCTTGTCTCTGTTGTTAATTTGACTCCGCTGGGCCTTGTTACAATGACTGTACCTTAGTTGGAGAGTTGTCCCTCGATCTATGTTTGTTGGATTTCGCTAGGGCCTTACTGACCCACGAGGTTCTGCTCTCGGTCTCTCCCTGTGGAAGGTAATGGACCCTAGTCACATTCTTTAAGGGTGGCCTGGTGATGATAACCAAACATTTCCTTTTGTCTTCCATTGTGCTAAAAGGGGTCGTTAATTGCTCTGTTGGTCGGCTCTTTTCTGTAGGTTCTCTGGTGTTATCAGCTAGACCTCTCGCCCGCTCTTTATTTTTGTTCGGATCTCAACTGGGAGGTCCGATTCGGATTCCTCAATTGTATATGTGCTTGAGGCCAATAGATCTATTGATGGATCATGATCTTCATCCACGTCTGAGGCACTTCTTTGTTTTCTCTTCCTTGTTAATTCATTTGTTTGTGAAGGATTCGGTACTGGTTCCATTTTTTTAGCTTGTCCCTTGGCCACTGCCGTTTGTCTTGGCTGATCACCAAAGGGCACTATCTTGAGGACCACCTCCTTAGTCCCTTCGGGTCTGGCGGTTTGACTCTTCTTTGCCCCTTCTTTATCAGCCTCCAGCGAGCTGGTTTTGGAGAAGATCCCAAACTCGCGATGTTTTGGGCTTTTTTGGTGTAAATGAGGATTTGTCCTTCCTTTCTCATTTACAGGTGGCATAGTGATTTTGAATGGTTCTGTAGATATACTTCCATTGTCCGCGTCACCGTCCTTCTTTGCTTGTATATCTTGAGTATTTATTTTCTTCAGTTGTTTGCTCGCTGTCCTCTGGTCTTTGGATCGTCCTTAATGCTGATTGTTCTCCACTGGATCTGTCATAGGGCTGAAGTCTACTCCATCCTTCTCTTGTTTGTTCACTTCTACCATGGCCCCTGCACCTTGCGGAGGCTCAGATGGTAATACTGGCACACTAGCCTGCAAGGATATAGGGTTGTCGCGGTGTTTCTCGATCAAGCAAGATGTTCCTTGGTCCCTTGTGTTGTCGTTCCTGGCTTCACTGACAAGGATATGTTTTTCCAGATAGGTTAACTTGGTGTGCATCAAAGCGATTAACGTTGTTTGATCTTTCAGAGTCTCGTTAATTGCTTCGTATAGTTTGCTAAAGAGTGCTACTGCGATAGTCACTGTTGACATTATTGCCATCAGGTCGGGCTTTTTTTGCAGACTGGCCCTTATGGGGCTTTTCTGTCTCTCAGGTTCTTCTGGCTTGTCCAGGGCAGCGAGGGCTCCGGAGGTCTTATATCGAAACGTCTGTCTGAATTCGTCTCCGGTTCCTTAAATGGGGTGTCTTTAGTTGTTCTTGGACCACCCCTATGTTCCAGGATGTCTGTCGTCTTTGTGCAATTCAAGTCGATAGAAATCTCTTCGTTGGTTCCACTTTCACTCTCTTGGAGTATTGACACAGAACCCTTTGGGCAAGCTGGAGTCAAAGCCTGCGGTTCTCGCCTTTCAAACCGAGGTGTTCGCACGGTGTCATTTGTCTGTGAAGATAGTGGTTTCCCAAAGTGCCATCTCAGTAGCGTAGATGTTTTCTCGGTCACGTTTGTAATTAATACATTATTCGTCGGATGGTGTGCTTTCTCCTTACTAATCTCCCCGACTTCATTCACCCCTTCCAACAATTCGGTATTCGAGATTCCATTTGTCTTTAGGATTTCCTCAAGTTCCTTTCTTTTAAAGAAGTTTGACATGGGGTAGAACCCCCTTTGCTGTTAGGCTGCACCTCTGTCTTCTTATCCCTCTTTTTATGGGTCGAGCCCCTGTAATACGGCTTCCAATGGGATTTGCTGTTCTTCATCTTGTTGGATTTATTCAGAGTCATAGTTTTTGGCTGGAAGCTGGGTTTAGCTTTAATTTTTGGTTGTCTAGGGTCATCAGCTGAGCTTCGGGGGAGAAGAGGTTCTTGTAGGGGGCTTATGCTTTCCCCATCGCTTGTGGCTGGTGTAGCTGGTATAGCTGGTGTGATGATGTTAGTACTGTTCTTTACAGGTCCTTTATTCTTGACAGGTACGCAAATGTGGTCCGCCCCAGGCACCAACATTCCTATCAATTCAGAGTCCACGCTTGGCTCGTTTACCGATCCCCTCACACACCGGCCTATTGCTTCCTCCATACTCATATCGTAAGGGTCTGACCGCCCCCCCCGCCGCTGTTTGACCTGTCTTCGATGTAAGGTCATCTGGGCTTCTCAATGGCGAATTACTGTTTACTGCGTGGATTTCCATCTCCACGATTCATCCACAAGGGGGAGCTGGAATCGACTCCGCAGTCCAAGTGCAGATCGGGCCAGAGCCCGGAGGCACCCCCTCGGAAACAGCCACTACAGTAGGGAGAACTTCATGATTTTTGATCCTGGGTGACCCTTCTCTTGGTCATTGGGTGTTAACAGGTCAGGGTTTATTGGAATGGGTCATTCTCCCCCCTGTGCGCCTTCCCGATTCTCTGGGCCTTCTTTCAAATTGTCCAACACTGCCCTCCACCAGCACCTAGCTCTCTTTTGCAGCTTTCCGCGAGTGAGCCCGGTCCGAGCCGCCATGGGGTCGTCGGCGTCCTCACCCGCCTCCTCCATTAACCCGATAGCAGTCGCCCCACATTCCGCCTCAAATTCGAAGGCAGGGTGTTTCGGGAGCTGGGTAAGGAGTATCGGGGGTGCACTCACGCAGCTTTCCACAGATAATGCCATCTAAGTAACACAAGTCAGTTTCTGGTTAAGGGTACAGGGCGTTTTTCATCTCGATTCAAGTCTGGATATGATAAGCGGGGCGGGGTGCTTGGATGTTGCACAGTTTCTCTTACCTATGGACTCAGTGTCATTGACTACACCATTCTTCACCGCCCCGCTAGCCATTGCTATGGGCGTCCTTGCCTGGGCTCGTCAGTTGATGAGAGACTTCCCTCCGGAGACTCACGCTCGGCAGGCATCATTCTTCAAGACCCAGAATTATAGCTTGTGAGTCGTGTGTTGGTCCTGCAGTCTAGCCTGTCCTGCCTGCCATGACAGCGGTTATAAGCTGGGTCCTCCCAGTAAAATGTTAGTCACTGTAGACAGACTCTGGACACAGGATCTGGAGTAAGGAGTGACCTGCAGGACTGCACTACTCAGCAGCCCTCTAATTTTGCCTCCTCTTGACAAAATCCCACCAAACTTTGCAAAACCATTCAAATCTGGGTCTAAAATTGTTTTGCAACCTTTGATTGAGCTTTGTCGGACAGCAACAAATTGATAAGCCTTTTTAATATTTTGGGACCCCACCTCTAATTTTGCCCCCTCTTGGTGAAACAGCACCAAACTTTGCCTAACCGTTCAGACTCAGGTCTAAAATTAAAACTATGGGCGCTGTTTGTAAATCCAACATGGCGTCCATTTCAAAAGTTTTGATGCACCTCACATTTTTAACCGACCAATCAATGGGCATGTATGATGGCCGCGGATGTTGCGCTGTTCTATGATTGGTCCAGAGGCATCTGCAGCCCCCGAATCAGGAAGTGAGTCTGCAGACCAGACCCAGAAATCCTCATAGACGCAATGGAAAAAAGATTTTGCTCATGGCTTCAGCCCAAACCACTGGATGGATTTTCACCAAATTTGCAGTAGTAGTGGCAGGTTGGTCCCGAAAGCGCAGTTTTGTACATTTGGTGTAAATCCGTCCGGTAGTATTTTGTAAAATGGCAAAAAAGAAGGTAACATTTTTTTTTATATCTGGGTCCAGTCCGTGGATTTACTTCTGTATTCCCTCCACTGACAGCCCTCCAAAAGAATCAGAGGGATATGCTAAGGCTGCGGACATCGGACACACCCGCTGATTGGATGGTGAAAAGCATGAGGTGCGTCATATTTTTGGAAACGCCCGCTAAATTGGATCCATCAACAGCGGCCGGAGTCCGCGGAGAGTGCAGTGGGGAAAAAGTCTGGAAAGCACATTTGGGGTCATTTGGTGGTTGACAGGGGGGCTGGAAAGGGTAAGAGATGGAATAAAGATGATGTGGAGCTGTTTTTCTACGTGAAAAGAGTGGGCGTGGATGATGCCTGCTCCGCGCACAATGCAGTAGTCGGTGGACAGCGCCATGAACGAACAGCCTGGAAACCCCATTTGAGGTCATTTGATGACTGAAAGAGGGCTTGGAAATGGTGGGGGGTGGAATAAAGATGATATGGAGCTATTTTAAATAGGTAAAAAAGGGTTTCCAGATGCCACCAAGTCTGTGGTCACTTTTGCTGTCCACAGACATCATTTCAATTGCAGGGAGTTCAGGGTGAGTTTCATTATTTTATGGTGTGTTGTACGTACTTGTCATATGCTTTAATTCTATTGTGGTATTGGTGGTCGCAGCCCACACAACTATAAGAGACTAGAGGATGGAGATATATATTTTTGTCTTGGACGTCTTTGCAACTGCCCTCTTCAATACACAGCCTACAATATGATATCAGATGTGCAAAGGATCCCTTGTTTATCACTCTGCATCCAGTTTTTGAGCCTAGATGCATGTCGTTTCCCAGTTGAGTTTAGACATACCACTGGTAAATGTTGTATCAAAAAATATCACAATTATATTTTCATATAAAAATATATAACAACTTATTGTTATTTTACAAAGACACACACTTCATTGAGTACAAAAATATTGATTTTTTCTTTTATATTTCTCACTATTTTTTCATCTAAAAAACAAACTTCTAGACTAACAGTCATTCTCTATGGCACAACATTCAGAAGCAATTCCTTTTAAGTCTAATGTGCTGTTGATTTTGTTTACACGGTAAAATATTCTCTGTCGGTCGTAACTACCATGTGGTACCGACTGGTAGTCTCCTTATTAATTTGCATAGATGGCCTTTCATTCATCCATTCTTTCATTCCTCAGACAAACATACCCGACATGTTTCATTCCTCATTACAACTATCACATTAATTTACAGGAAATTCTTCAGGGGGAGAAAAACACAATAGGTAAAAACAATTTCTGTTTCCAAATTGCTTCTTATTCTTAGTTTTCACCTGGTCTCTAGGTTTCCTTTCTTGTCCCTTTTGATTATAGCTCTAGGTCAACTTCTGGATGATGTTCTGTGAAAAAACAAGGTATAAAGATGGCTCTATTATTCACCAATCTTTCAATGTAGTTCAATTCCTACATCTTTTAAATATCTTTTTCACTAATGTACCTTATAAACTTGTTTGCAAACCCTGTCACGACATGATACTAGTACATCTGTCACATAAAAAAAACCTCTTTATTTTACAGATAAATGATTTCTTTTTGTTCCTAAATTGTTAGTTCTAAGATGGCGGAACCTCATGGTTACCTGTTGAATGTTTAAGTGGAGTAATCTTCCTGCTCATGTGTCTGTCAGGTCTTGCACTGCAGGGTTTTATTCCTAGTAATCTGAGGCTTTCCTAAGCATTTATAACTTCATCCATTGCCTGAGTATTAAATTAAAGAAAACAGGGTATCATTTACGATTGTAGTGTTATATTCATAAACTGAAAAGCTATGTCCTGTTTCCTTAATATTTTCTCTTGTAGGACTCTCCTTTCGAAGACCCTCGCTTCTGCACTTTGTAAACTTATTGGTGGAGTAAAGTCAGATTTTTTATGGAGTCTACTATCTTGTCTATTAATTTCCTCCTTGTCAGCAAAATACTGTCTTAAGTGGATCTTCCTCATTAGTTTGTCAAACTCCTCTCTAAAGATGAAGCGGTTATGTCTATTTGTGGTGACAAATCCTAAGCCTTTTTCTAATGTATTGGTTTCTACTTCACTGAGTGTGTAGTCAGATAGGTTTACCAGAGTGTTTTCATGCTCCGTGTTACCCTCTGGTCTGGGTCCCATTATGTCCAGTCCCGTACTAAAAAATGTTGGTCGTTTGGATTTCCTCTGTTGGCATTTCTCCTGTTGCCACCTTGTCTTCCTCGGTATTGCCTCCAACCTGTGTTAAATTCAATATTTCTTCCACGTCTTGCCGTGTTACTTCCTTCACCAGCACTGTCTTCACTAGAACTATATGAAGTGCCCCTGATTCTCATTCTCCTATTCCCATTGTTACCTTTCTGGGAAATACCCCTCTCTACCTGTTCTTTAAATAAATTCTACTGTGTATAAGGAAAAGCTTTTTTGTGGGTAAATTGTTGGACGTATTTTTTCAATCTTCTAATATGTTCTTTAGTTAGATCTTCTTTAAATATTTTCATTTCTGTTAGTAATTCATCTAGTCTCTTTTTATACTGCTCAATGGGGACTATTTTTTTTATTTCATCTTCAAGTTTTTGTAGGTCTATGGCAATATTTTCCATAGTTTGTTTGGCCGTATCTATGATTAAGATAACCCAGCCCCTCCCACACTTATTCCCAATGTAACTCCATTGTATCAGGAACTCTATATTGTCTAGGAAGAGTCTGGGTTCATTTCTTACCACCAAACCTTGTGGCAAGATGCCATTTCTTAGGTATTCCAACATTATGCTCCTGTGGAGTTCAGATCTTATTATTCTTTTTTGATTTGAGTAAATTCATCCCAGTTCGTAAGGTTAGATGTAACTCCCAATTCTCCACCGAAGAGGGATGAGTTACTCAAACGTTCAGTGATGTATCCATCATCATAGCTTTTGCATCTTTCTGCCATGATGTCACCTGTATCTTGTGCTACCGTTTCTCCCCAAGTTTCAAAGGATGTCATGAGAAAAAGATTTTGTTTTTTGTTTATTGTCTCACGGCCTAGCGACCGTTCATTACACAGACAACTATAAGAGAGTAGAGAATGGAGACATATATTTTTGTATCAAAAAAGATCACAATTTTATTTTCATATAAAAATATATAACGTTTTATTGTTATTTTACAAAGGCACACACTTTATCGAGTACAAAAATATTGATTTTTTCTTTTATATTTCTCACTATTTTTTCATCTAAAAAACAAACCTCTAGACTAACAGCCATTCTCTATGGCACAACATTCAGAAGCAATTCATTTTAAGTCTAATGTGCTGTTGATTTTGATCACACGGTAAGATATTTTCTTTCGGTCATAACTGCTATGTGGTACCGACTGGTAGTCTCCTTATTAATTTGCATAGATGGCCTTTCATTCATCCATTCTTTCATTCCTCAGACAAACATACCCGACATGTTTCATTCCTCATAACAACTATCACACTAATTTATAGGAAATTCTTCAGTGGGAGAAAGACACACTAGGTAAAAAAAAATTCTGTTTCCAAATTGCTTCTTATTCTTAGTGTTCGTCTGGTCTATAGGTTTCCTTTCTTGTCCCTTTTGATTATAGCTCTAGGTCAACTTATGGATGGTATTCTGTGAAAAAAACAAGGTATAACGATGGCTCTATTATTCACCAATCTTTCAATGAAGTTCAATTCCTACATCTTTTAAATATCTTTTTCACTAATGTATCCCTCATAACCTTGTTTGCAAACCCTGTCACGGCATGATACTAGTACATCTGTCACATAAAAAACCTCTTCATCTTACAGATAAATTATTTCTTTTTGTTCCTAAATTGTTAGTTCTAAGATAGAGGAACCTCATGGTTACCTGTTGAATGTTTAAGTGGAGTAATCTTCCTGCTCATGTGTCTGTCAGGTCTTGCACTGCAGGGTTGTATTCCTAGTAATCTGAGGCTTTCCTAAGCATTTATAACTTCTTCCATTGCCTGAGTATTAAATTAAAGAAAACAGAGTATCATTTACGATTCTAGTGTTATATTCATAAACTGAAAAGCTATGTCCTGTTTCCTTAATATTTTCTATTACCTTGTTATGCATGTATCCTTTCCCACAGCATTCACTTCTGTTGCTTTTGAGTAGTTACTCTGTTCCCCTCCAACAATTTAGGTTTTGGCATTACTAAGATGGCTTATTAGTGGCTGAGTAGGATGTGTCTGCGGCTCGGTTTTCAATTCCCTGTGATGGCGAAACATAAGAGTTTTATTTAGAACTATTTAGAGGTATCTCTCCCATTATTGTACACTAACAGCCATCCTTAATTTTTGACTTCTTTGGGTCGAGTGGTATAGTTGTCTTACCTTCAATAGCTTAACTGCTAGTTCACATCCTCTTCCTGCGGTACGCGGTCCAGCAGTTGAGAATTTCCGCTCCGGCATACTTTTCTTTGGATTCCAGTACGTCCTCTTCTCTGTGGCGTGCGCTGCGTCCTCACTGTCACATTGTCCTGTTGGTACTTCTGTATGGGAAACCGTATCGGTGGAGCACATCTTCCTCTTTGTTTAAATTCTTCTTCCGTCTTCACATCATTGGCTGTAAACTTCCATCATGTATGTCTCAAGTTCCCTGAACTCAAAAACTGTAGCTTTAGATTTCCATGGCAATTGATGTGTCATATGCATATTCTGATGATTTCCAAATTAGTCAGACCTCTCGTTTAGGCCTGTTTCCACACTTTTTGTAAGGAAGATAAATTATTTTTCTTTTTCGAGGAGTCTCTTACGGTCCATATTGATGTCATTACTTCGTTTCAATTTGAAAATGACTGACCATGTCAGTTCCTCTGTTCTATGTATTCTCTCTACAAAGTGTCCTACTAGTCGTGCCGTATGGACACGATTCTTAATGCAGCTCTTGTGTTCTGTTATCCTTAGTTTTACTTTTCTTTCTGTTTTTCCCACATAGAGCTTCTTACACGGGCACCAGATGCAATATACTACAAATGGTGAGTAACAGTTTGTCAGACTACCTTGTTTCCATTTTGTTTCCAGCCCTATATCTATTTCTGATGTTTTTCTAGTCTGTTGGCAACATGTGCAATTTCCACATGGGAAATGACCTAATGGGGCTTTTAAACCCCATTTTTCAGTCAGTGTTAATTGCTTTTCCTTTTGTTTTGTGATGTTGTTTCTCATCACCTGAACTTTGATGGTTTTGCTCCTACGGAACGCAATCAAGGGTTTCTCTATTGGAATACTGATTTTTTCTAAAATCTTCCAATTGCGCTAAATGATCTTTCGAATTCTATTCGATAACTTACTGTATGTGTTTGCAAACACTGTACCACCTTTTTTTTTATTTCTTGTGGGTCTTTGTTGGTATTCAAGGATGGCCTCCCGGTTGTTGTTATCTGCCCTCT
The DNA here is from genome assembly GCF_040938575.1 of Ambystoma mexicanum. Lineage (NCBI taxonomy): Eukaryota > Metazoa > Chordata > Amphibia > Caudata > Ambystomatidae > Ambystoma > Ambystoma mexicanum. The sequence goes on along the minus strand of NC_090932.1, from coordinate 71,632,142 downwards.
TCATTGCTTTCTTTGTTAGATTTCCCGGATATTCTCGACTATGTAGATTTCTTCTCAATTTTCTCGCTCCTTCTCTGTAGTCTTCTCTATTAGTGCTGTTTCACTTGAGCCTTAAAAATTGGCCAAAAGGCAAGTTATCTCGAATGTGGACTGGGTGGAAGCTTTGGTAATCTAGAATCGAATTCCGATCAGTTGGCTTTCTATATGGTTTTACATAAAGTGTTCCGGCCATTGTATCTGTCTTTAGTGTAATGTCAAGGTAGTTAATTTCTACTTTACTATGGCTACAGGTAAACTTCAGATGTTGATTTTGTAAATGTATCCATGAGAAGAATTCTATCATTGTTTGTGCATTTCTTTTCCATATCAAGAGCACATCACCTATATATCGTCTCCATATTTGGATTTTATCTTTAAATGGGTTACTTTCTATATAGATGATACTTTTTTCAAATGCCTCCACATACAGGTTGGCTATACTGGGGGATAACGTGGCCCCCATTGCTGTTCCTTGTATTTGCTTGTAAAAAGGTACATGAAAAATATGTGTATAGTAATTATAGGTAGTTTTGTGGGAGTATAAAGTGTTTGTAATATGGTGGAATTATGTAATTGAACTGTATATGGTATTTATGATCGTAGTACAATTGAGGATAGTTCTTATGGAATATTAATTTGTTTATACTTGGTATGGGTACTTAGTTGCATACAGTAATGAAGCTGGAATCTCTGGTTCGTATTCTGTGGAAAGAAAACAGTACAATTTATTAAGCAGGATAGTTTATGAGCTTTAATGGCATACAATTGTACATATACATTTACTTTTTTTGACCCTCATGAACAGTACATTCTGCATACTATCGTTGGTACTACATTAAAGTGAGATACACTGGTGTTGTATTGACATTAAATAATCATTGGGTCATTGGGAAAAAAATACATATAGGATTTAAAAAACCTATTACAATTATATGAGTGTAAGTGTGATAGAATGTTTGTTTGAAGTAAGTTGTCATTAAGGAAATGTTTAAAGTAGTTAGATACCTGTTGGCATATTCTAACTAAATTGACTTTTGAAAGTTTTATTGTAGTATTATGGATATAGTTAGATACCTGTTGGTGTATTCTTACTGTTGATTGTGCTAGAGTTTAATGGGTACATTTGGGTTGAAGGACTATTAAGTAGGCATTTGTTAGGTTTGCTGGTAACCTATGTTTCCGAGTAACAGAGGTGTTGTTACATTCATACCAACCACTTATTTTTTTGCCATACGCAGTATAGTGCCCTCAAGTGGTTGTGGAAGAGTATATTATGCCTACTGTTGTGAATGTTTTTTTGCCAAGGGATACTTAGCCGTGTGTAAAACTAGTGAGCTTACAGTTATTTTTGGTACCACCTGCATTGTACCTTAGAAGCATTAGCCTGACATATTTGCTATGTGAGTTTATTTGTATGCAGGAACAATTGTCTGAATTGCAAATAGTGCATAATATGACATGATTTGCATTCTGCAGGTGCTGGTGAAATGGAATGGATTCACAATTTGGTATGGATACATAAACAAATAGTTTGCTAGGGATGTGATCTTTTGAAACATGGTTGCAGAGAGTGCATGTATGTTTCCATGTGTATGAAATCTGGAAGATTTTATTTATAGGGATGTTTTTTGTTTCCAGTATTTGTAGTAAGTACATTAGGAATTCTTGAGGATCTTCTTGTATATTTATGGTAAATTTTACCATTCATGCACAGTAGACCAATTCTTGCCTTATACCTGACACACTGTAGGTGCTGGGAGGATTATTTGTGGCATTTCTATGAAGAACGAACATTTGCAAACACAACTGGTCTGAGCTATTTAAGTAAATGTTGTGAACAATTGATGGCAATCGGAAGAAAAGATTGATTGTTACATTTGCATAGCAATGTACTCCAGTTGTGTTGCCTAATTTAAATGGACCAGAGATTGTGCCTCTGCATCGTTTGATGGGCCTGCAGATTTTTTTTGGAGAAGAGATATTGGTCTCTTTCTCTTCTGATGGACGTGCAGTTGAGTTTGTAGTAGACAGTTTTGTGGTTGTATTATTTGATGGAGAAGCAGTTGGTTGCTGTTTCTTTAGCAGTATTGTTGGGAGACCTGTTGCAGGTTCTGTTTGTATTAGTTTTCTTTTTACAGGTTTTCTTTTTTGAGGTACAGGGTACATATCTAGATGGGGTGCACAGTTCACGTAGCCTGTTGTATTCTATGATGCAAGGAATGTCAGCGTTGACTTTGTTGTTTTGTAAAGTTTTCATTTTACTTTTGTCTGTTAGTTTTACATAGTGATTTAGGAATTGTCGTAAAGATTAAAAGGATTGTTGGTGTATTTTACACATTGAGCTGCTTGTCGATTTGTACACTGGACGGTTTGTTTGGGCGAAAGGAACATGTGGTTGAAAGTTTGTTGGAGATGTTTTTTCTATAAGGGTTTCTTTTGCCATAATAGTGTTGCCTACCTTTTCATGCCCTTGGCCATCACTGTTTATGGCAATTATTTTTGTTTATAAGCCTCTTCATTGAAATATGGTTCTGTGCTGCTTGTGTGAATCCATTCACCTTCACAGAAATTTCAAAAGGTATCTATATGGACATTGCGCATGTTTAGAAGTACTTTTTATAATGTATTAATTAATTTAGTAAGTGGTTTCATTCTGTTTACAATCAATATAAACAATTATCTCTTTAGTAGAAATGAGCTGTCAATTAGAGCTTCAAGGATAAGTCTCCTGCCATTGTTTTTAAGCATAGATTGTGACTTTTCAGCTTTTGTTATAAGATTGTGAAGAACACTATGGTGGAAATATTTTGTAACTTTTTTGGGGGGATTGCTTTACAGTGTGTAGAGAAGGTGCCAAGCTTGATTCACACTCCAACCGCCCATTTTGATGTACCAGGCACGTTCACGCTGAAATATGTAACGTATGATGAACAAATAAACCAGCAGGGAGCCGCAATTGGGCTCTTTCCAGTACCTATCAGAAGACCAGCACCTGTTCAAGTACCAACATCTAAGAAAGCCTGGACAGTAAGGTACCCATTGAGAAAGCCATATCGACAAATGAGAGAGAATGACGAGTGTCAGAATGCAATACCTGAAGAAGCTAAAAGGATATTAAAGGAAGACGAATGGTGACGTCACAAGAAGCCAGACTGACTCACATATAGAAGATATGACGACCTGTGAATGATGAGAAGAGACGAAACACCATGGATAAGTGGCATCCTGAGCCTAGAGTGAAATAATTGATGTCAAGATGTCAGAAATGATGCCACATGGACAATGAAGATATTCAGTTAGTTTAAACGTGTTCATATGCAAGGAACCGCAAGAAGCAATAAATTGTGATGCTTGCTTATGCTTAGTTGTAAAACAGATTGTGGCAAGCGCCAGCTATACATATCTACCTCAAAAGGAGCACTTTATATAAGTATACTTACACTTTGCACAAGAGCAGAATCAACCAAAGGTTACTAAAGGTCTCAAGAGAAAAGCTTGCAGTCCACAAATCAAGAATTAAAGACGGAGAGAAACTCAGACTAAGGCAAATCGTGCCAAGAAGCCAAGGTCGTATCGGCTGAAATAGACCAACAGTGAATACAATGTATGAAAAGAAATAGAGTATCCTGTTCAGTAAGGTCAAGATAAGCCACAGATGGCAGGCAGAATTAAATCAAATACATGAAATTGCATAAAGAATAAGACGATTTCAAAGTGTTGAAATCACGTGACCAAACAAGCAAGAAGGGATGAAACTTTCAGACCTACGCATGGACCTGTGCCATGCACAGATGCCTTAACTTTTCCAAACCAAGAAGCAGTCTCGAGGCCAACAACAAAGAAATAATTGACAGATGACCACTGAGGTGATGATTGATTGTAGCAATAATTGGAGGGAAGCTGGGGGTGCAGACGACTCCCTGCACCTGGCCGGCTATTCTGCACACTGCTAAGCAAGTGGAAAAGTATGAGTGAGGTCGATGCCAACCCAATCATAGTGGACCAAGTAATCTAAGGCTCCTATAGTTAATAGAACCAATGAGACGTTGTTCTTCTAGTGACATTTACAGTAGCCATTTTGAAGGTAGGGCTTAGATGCCCTACCTGACAGTGTTTATCCCATCCCCACTCCACGTTACCATATACAGATATAGTACCTATATTAAAGTTACCTTCCTAGAACCAATAGAATTGCATGCTAAGTTTTGAGAGATACAAGTCAGTGATGACGAGTTTTTGTTATAGATACTAATTTTTTCTGAAATTAATTGGAGTTGTTGAAGCGAGAAGGAAGATCGAGCAATTGCTGAAATTCATGAACTCCCCGTTTTTTGTACTTGTCATTAAACAGGCTCCCTTCGCCAAACTATCGAGTTGTCATTATTGATTTGATGCGAGAGAATTAATCTGAATCCCCAACCATCTCCAGGGTGCTGCTACCCATCTTAAAGTGCTGTTGAGAAACCCCCAGCTCTATGGGCCAGCTGGGGTCCTACTGCACACTTGCAGAAGATGGTATCGATTATCGATTAGATAAGACACCCAGTTGTCATCAACATTAGTAACTCTAGGTCCTCGGCAATATCACAAGTCCTTTGCCATCTGACTAAGTAGACCGAGAGGCTCCCCGTAGATAGTGGATAGTCTAAGTGAAAACCCTGCAGGTTGAGGTCTGAAGGAACCTCTGCTTTCCCCCACAAACCCGTCCCACTTCTACGAGCAGCTGATTTAGCAAACAGCAAGGATAGGCAGTAACGAAGGCGGTGATCCCAAGCATCCAGAGAGGAAAAAAATGTGAACGGTGAATGAAAAAAGACTAAATACTTTGGCAAAAAATTGCATGCCTTAGAACAAGTAAGGGAAGGTAACAGAGAGAGGTGGGACAAAAATAACATCAGAGTAAGAGTATAATGTATATATAAGGGAAAAGAAATATTGACTCGAGGGTGGCTGAGCAAGAGAGAAAGATACCGGGAGGATACCTGAGCAATAGAGAAAGAGACCAGGAGGATACCCGAGCTAGAGAGAGGATACCGGGAGGATACCCGAGCTAGAGCATATGCCCAGATACGTACACTTTAATATAGTGCTAGAAGAAACCTGCATTTAAAGTCCTGAATTTCTTAGGACGACGTAGACGACCAGAATCGATAAAGCTATCTGAAAGAAATGGGCTTACATTCCATGTCGGAATAGTGATAGGGGCATAAGATTTATGTAGCCGGCCGGAGTCTGTCTAGTCTGTCGTGTCTGTCTTGTGTTTTTTTCTCTTTGACGTCACGAGGTAAGAACTTTTTGGGGGGAAATAGCATGAAAATTGTGCGATTGTATAGCCAGAATGTTGTATGACATGAACTGATGGTTGTTGTTTGAAAAGACAAAAAGAAAAATGTTTGTGGAAAAACGGCGCTCGCTCATATTGTTGATTTTGTTTGAGAAACGTAAAGCATAACAAAGTGTTACATGAGGAGAAGATGAACAAAGTTAACCATGGAAGACATTACACTGTTAGTACACTTGTGCAAACAGTTGTGCAAACAGTTGCCAAAACATGCACCTAAGCTGAAAAAGTACAGTCCAGAATGGGTTAAAGGAACCGCCCACAAAATGTTTATGCCATGGCTCCAGGGCGGATCGCTATCTAAAACAGTTCTGCAACACATGACATATTTACACGCCACGTACACTGGCAAAAAGTTAGACAAAAGCCTAGCTAGTTTATAGCTTTGAAATATGTACCAAGAGCAAAAGGAGGAGGAGCCACCGTTAGATTGGATACTTAACATATGCACAGAGGGGGGTGAAATGCCTTCTGTGCCACTGCCCTGTCAGAAACGAAAAGCGAAGCCAGCAAAGACCAAGGATTATACCCATTGAGGGAGCTTAAAGCAGCCACAGGATATAGCAACCCGGCATATGAGTCACCTACGCAAAGTAGTTACGAAAACCCAGAGAAGGATAGAGACAGAGATATCACCTTCAACGCCCTGAGGGACAAGGAGAGACGCGAAAAGGAAAAAGGATACCAGGCACAAGCAAGTACATCTCTAGATACAAATAAAGAGGAAAAGAGATGGAAAGGAGATGAGGACAGAACTGATGAGATGGCATTCACACAGAACGAATGGATGGGTGGTCAGATTTTATTGAAACTCGATGGTAAAGGCATTGAGGAGATGAGGCAAAAGGGAGAGCCAGGTGATTCAAAAAGGAAAGAGAAGGAAAAGGAAAAGGGATTGAAAGACGAAAGAATCAGGAAAAAAGATAGACAGAGACTAGAGCAGTAGTATTGTGAAGAGCAAGAAAGGAAACGCGATCATAAGCCAAGAGCAGCTAATGATCAGGAAGGCAGGAAAAAAGGAGAATAGAAGAATAAGAACAAAAAATACAGGAAAAGAGAATAAAGAGATGAAGGGATGAGGAAATACAAAGGGCAAATGAACGTAGAGCTGTGAAGAAACAGGAAGAAGATTGGGTCAGAGAGGAAGTGAGGAAGCGTAGAGAGTTCGATGATGACATAGAATGCAAGTGAAGACAGAGAGCACAGTATCTTGAATATCTGGAGAGAGAGGTTAAAAAACCCGATCCAGTAGTAGTCTGGGAAGACATAGAAAAATTATTTCCTGAGTATGTTTCAGTACCAGGCACGTCTAGGGCAAATATGGAAGATGACTTTGACACCAAAAGCATTGGAGAGACGATCGATAGAATATATGATGAAATGGGGCTAGAACAAGTACCCCAAGGGAAAAGAGATGACGAGCGTCTGGAGAGCACTCAATTGTACGACACTGAGGACGCCTCTCGAAGTAGCAGAAAGAGAGAGCTGTACCTAGATAGGTTGATGCTAAATAGGAACGAGGAAGTTGAAAGGAGTTGCACAAGTTGGGCACAGACAATATCAGACACAGAAAGAGAGGAATATGAGGAAAAAGAAGATGAGAGAAGACGCAAAAATGCTTCTCTGGAGGAAAAGGAATAGGATGGTCAGATTCTAGTGAATCTGCACCTGAGGCATCAGAGTCAGCCACACAATCACACCGACACAAAGGAGTATTTTACGGTCAGAGGGGGGTGTCTCCACTACCCTAGGTGAGCAGACTAAGGACCTTGCCAGGTAGATGGCGATGCAGGAATATTACTCCTGCAGTGGATAGGAAAATGATGAGAGAAGAAAAGGAGTGCCAAGTGATACAATTCCTGCTGCTCGAAAAAGGAGGAATAAGGCCACAGTATATACCTTGACCACACATGGATAGAGAACATTTGAAAAATAAGCTTCCAATGTTAACATCGGGAGCCGGACAATAGATACATAAGTTATAAAAAATGACGGGAGGGAACACGTTAGCTAGAGGGGATATTAAGGGTCTTTTAATCGCCATACTTGGTGATAGAGCTGACGATGTGTGGACACGTGCAGGTTACCCTGGCATGACTACAGTTAATACTGCGCATGATGGAGCGCCATTTAACAATTGCAGAACCACTGTATGGACAGCATTACGATTGCTGCCAGATCAGGTACAGAAGCAGATCAAACCAAAAAATTGGTAGGAATTGAGGCCAAACCGCGGTCTGACTTACAGTTGACCATAGCGCACTATTGCAGGCTGCTGCAAGAGAAAAATCATGAAAAAAGAGGCTGCACGAAAAGTAGAAGAGGCAAAAGTAGTGTAGAAAGAATTGTGAAAATATGCCATTGAGGGGCAATGATAACTAGCACAGACAGATCAAACATGCAGCAGGTCAATAATCAAGGGCAGGGTGATCAAGGCAATAACGGGTTCTACCCAAGGCAGAGAGGCTTTCGAGGAAGAGGATGGTAGAGTAATTAGGGAGATTTCCAGAGTAATCAGGGAGGTTTTCAAAACATGCAAAGCGGCAATCAGGACATGTCAAATGGGCAAATAATCAGATTACTGCCAATATGTTGGACGTGTGGGATGACAGGGCAAATTCATCAATTAAGATAATTCGATGTAAGATAGTGAACCCAGCTATTTTTATAGCAGAGCCAGTCACTGACGGAGAGCCAATCCATGACAGCGCGAACTTTGTAGAATCCTTTGAGGACATTCCCAAAGTGAAAGAAATGCATTGGCAGAAGGAGAAATTGTCTTCGTTGATGGTTCTTCGAGAATCAACAAAAATAATGGGCAAAGATATACAGGCACTGCTGTGATGAAGCACACGGCAAATGGAGAATTTCAAGCACTCATTAGTGCACAATTACCATCTAGATATTCATCGCAAGCTGCAGAATTATTGGCGTTGATCCTCACTATTGAGAATCACGCAGACCAGGAAGTAACGGTGTACAGTGACTCCGCCTATGTGACATCAACACTGCACACAGGCCTAGCACGCTGAAAAAGGAGGGGCTACCTCCGAGCAGACGGCACGCCAGTGCAGCACGCAGCCTTATTGGATAGGCTCATTAAGGCACTACAGCTCCCAGTGGGCATAGCGGTCGTGAAATGTGTCGCCCACACAAAAGGGACAGATTTTATCTCACATGGAAATCATGCAGCAGACATGGAAGCCAAGCGTGTGGCGACCAAGGACGAAATAATAATGCATGTGGAAATAACTGATGTGCATGAGAGAATGATTGTTGCACGAAGTGAACCTGAAGGTTATAGTAACATGGGGCAAACCCAGTTAATGGAACTGCAAGGGGAGGCATCACAGGAAGAAAAAAAATCTTTGGAAGCAGCAAGGGTGTTCTTTAAACCCCTCCGAGAGCATGTGGTGCCAAGGTAGCACTGGTAAACCAGTAATGCCTATAGCCCTATTGAAAATAGCATTGAAACTGTTGCATTATCCAGCGCATATGGCAAAAGAGAATCTAGCAGCAACGATTGCTGAAGACTGGTTTATACCGAATTTAGCAGAGCATGTTGCATTTTTTATGGTGAACTGTATAATCTCCCAACAGTTCACGGCTGGGCAAACACTATGAGTAATTAGAGGTGTCATCCCAAGGCCCAATGGACCTTTTCAGCACTTGCGCATCGATTATGTCGATATGATTCAAGTATGTAACGGGTACACGTACCTAATTGTTGTGGTGTGTCCATTCTTAAAATGGATGGAAGCAGGTCCATGTACACACCCAGACTCTACCTGTGCAGACAAATCTCTAGTGAGGGAGGTATATCCCAGATTGGGCGTGTGTCAGGTAATGAGGTCAGATAATGGTCCCCACTTTCTTAATGCAGTATTTGAACAGATTAGCTTGCTGCTTGGTATAAAGCACAAGTTTTCTTCGGCATATCATCCACAAGGTAATGGAATATGCGAGAAGCTCAACGGCTTGTTAAAGGAACGGATAGCCAAGTTGAAGCTTACTCTAAAGAAGGCATGGCTGCACTGCCTTCCACTTCCACTGTATGCACTCAGAAACCAGCATGGTTCCGACCACCATCTTACGCCGCATGAAATTGCGACAGGCAGAAGGATGCATACGCCATTGACACCCCGAGATAGAGCTAGATGTGATGCTCAGCCGACAGGGAAAGTTTTAGGATCAGAAATACAAAATTACTTGAATTACATGACATCTTGTCTTACTGTAATTTCAGGACAGCTGCAGCGACGACAAAAAGGGTGCAGGGCAGCACAGAACACAGAAGGAGATACTTCAACAGACCAAATTCAAGATTTACTTCTACCACAACTGTTCCCTGGGGACATGGTCCTGGTGAGAAACCACACAAAAGAGGGACGAGCCAAGGTTCAACGGACCGTTTAGAGTGGAGGACATCACTCCCTCTGCAGCCAAGCTACAAGGAAAAAGAGCTTGGATCTTCCTGGGTGATATCAAGCCATACAACAGAGAAGGCCCTCTGCCCACACCCCAATGCATAGAGACTACAGACAACAGGGAAGAACCACAGCATGTGCAGATGAGAGCAATAACGAGGAAGAAGAATGCATGACCAACAAAGCAAAGGCAAAGAACTTTTGTACAAAGTTGTGGCTTCAATTTGGACATTTCCTCTGAGCAAAATAAGGGGATAAGGACATAAACACGGACACTCTGTGCATCCTAGTTGCTGGGTGAAGAAGAAAAATTGCACGTATAATCCACAACATAGTTTATTGATGTTGAACTTTGGACTGAGGCACAATGAAGCCTTGATGTAAGGATATGCCAAATTTTGATCGATGACACACAAAATGGAAGAAAATACAGCATCCAGACTCTTTTCATACAGGAGCCTTATTTGGACTCACTTATGGTGCCCCACAGCAGTGACATCACTAAGGACATTTTAATATATTTCGAGTTAGTATTAAGGTCATACCCGTCGTTAGTGGGAAGGCTCACTAACATCACCGAATTTCTCCAAGATCCTGAAAATGAAAAGACAATAAGGAGGCTGCTCATTGTGATTGCCGAGCCGTTTCTTTTGCTTCAGGAATACAGCGAGGACAAGCCCCCAGCAGAAGAAGAAGTGAATAGGCTTGTCAGCGTGCTATTCTTTTGCTTAATTGAAGACTGTCCAGATCTTGTTGGGAGACACACTGATGTCTTGACATTTCTTCGAGATCCAGCAAACACAGAACGTTTGAGTATAATCCTGAAAGGAATCATAATTCAAGTTGCTCTTCAGGCTCATCGACATCACAGAAGCTGCTAATCGTGATTACCGAGCAGTTCCTTTTTACAGGGAGGACAAGACAAATGTCCCTGTCATCAGAAGATAGCAGACTAGCAAGCAATGTGTTTTTCCACCTGATTGAGGACTTTCCAGAGCTTGTGGGGATGCTTGCCGGTGTTGACGTCCTCACTTTCATCAGAGACCCAGCGAACTCTACACAGATGATCATGCTCCTGCATGGTATTGTAATGCAGGTTGAACTCTCTAATCATCATCAGAATTTCCGGAAAAGATTGTAAGACTTTGCACTGAGGTACAGATCGAGAAAGCTTTGCCAGAAACTTCACTCCTGTTTATGCTGACAAGGACACAACATGTCTTCCGGGGTGAAACAGATAAGAGGCATTGACTGGGAGCTTGGTTGTTTTGAACACGCTAACTAGAGACTTGCTGTACTCATGACCTTGTTTTGACATTTTCATATACAGAAAAGAGAACTGTTCCCAGGGACAAGAGACAATCTATTATTCAGGCAAAGGAGGCCAATCGTTCCAGTACCTGCAACCTACAAGCAGAGACAGCAGAATCCAGAGACAATATCACCTAGAATGTATTAAAGAGTTAGTTTTCTTTCCTTAAATGATCAAGATGGGCAACCAAAGTAGCAATGTTTTCATCCCTCAGGAGGGGAGACACACGCATTTTCCTGGAACTAAGTGTTGTAGGTTAACCTATAGAGGAATCATATACCTATGCATTGTATTCACCATTGTTTTACTTTCAATGACAATTCAAACTGCATTTTATATTGGTGCACATAGTGTTCCGATTCCTGTGCACCCACCTAACGATGTACGCATGACACCCACGAAGGCACCCAGACCTTACATTGTCATTCCAGTCCCTAGAAGGTCTGACAGAGGAGTGAGTGAACTTGAAATGGATGTTATTAGCAATGACACACACACACATTTGGTAACAAGCAAGTTGAAAAGCCAGAGACAGGGTTGTCAGAGCAAACATGAGAACAAATTAATGAAAGACACACACACGCAAACGATGGGTGCACATACACCAGGTCTAGTGTCAATAACTGCAGAACCACAATCCAAAGAATGGGAGAAGGTTGGACAACCAACGATGAGAATTTCTACTACAAGTGAAGTGAAAGGACAAATTGAAAAAGCTGATCTTTTAAAGAGACAAACGGAGTTGGAGAATAAACCAACAGAGATAGCATTGATAGGCAGCCAAATCCAGCAATGAAAGGGGCAACTACAAGTCCAGCAAAACTATCACGTGCAGAGATGATAGCAGAATCAATATGGCCATTTATAGCCAGAGCCAGGGAAAGACAAGAGGACAAGGAAAGAATTACCAAACTTTCTCCTACTCCAATGGTACAGATAAAAATGCCTGGGCCATGGAGGGAAGTACCTGAGAATCCTCCAGTGAGAAGAAGCTACATGGATGCTATTAAGGGTGTGATGATAGCAAACTACATGAAAACTTTGAGGATCAGAAGAAGCACACAAGAAGACAATAACGAACTAAATGACTACCTGGACAGCACCGCACACTTGGGAATAACATCTGGTACCAACATATGAAAGACGATGGAAGATAAAATTCCAAGGACGAATGCTTTGTTTGTGCACTTCTACCTTACAGCATGGGGAAGTCAAAGATCTTTGTAGCTGTTAAAATAGATGTGCAGACGGCACACTGTCTATCACCCACAGCAATGTGCAAGACCAGAGGCCAGTTCATGGGAAGTGATGCTTCACTGAAATGGTGTCAAAAGTTTCTCCGCTTCTCACCTGTTTCTCTTTACTTGTGACCTTCTTGGAAGTGGCTTCCTTCTTTCGTACTGTCTGAGATTTATACATGCCCGTGCGCGGGTCTTCAGATTCCAGCGTGAGTTTTAGGAGTGTCCTTCGCTGGGTAGCATTCAGCATCCAGGACAGGATACCAGGAAGGAAACAGTGTCCAGGCTCGGAGGTTCGGAAGCGTCGTAGGACCGAGCACAGAAAAGATCCAGGAATGAACTGCAGAGTATGTAAGGAAAGGAAAAGGAATGAACGGAAACTAGAAATAGGAACATAGGAACAAGGATTCGAAAGAGAGCACGGAGCAGACTCCGACAAAACATGTCTAACTACTCGAAGCAGTAGCGTTGAAACGCGCAGAGCTACAGGGCGTGGCTGTTTAGTAGGAAGTTGAACGTAACGCACAAGGGCTGGTATGCAGCGTTTTGAAACTGACGGCCATGTTGGAAGGATCACGGAGTTCAGACCACGGTGCATCATGGACCATGAAGTCCAGAATGGACGTATTCGGCGGTTCATGACAGTATGCCTCCTCCTAAACCCTGCACCTCCGGGTTTGCCTGGGTGGATACAATGATATCTTTGTATCAATTGGGGGGCATTCATGTTTGAGACAGGTTCTCAGGTGCGCTCACTGGGAGGATATGATTTCCATTCGACCAGATACTTGAGTTGACCTCGTCTGTACCTGGAATCACATATCCTGGAGACCTCGAATTCAAGTTGATTATTGGCAATTACTGGAGTAGGTTTTCGAGCAGTTCAAGTGGATTGTACAAATGGTTTTAACATGGAAGTGTGGAAGACTGGATGAATCCCTTTCCACGACTCTGGGAGTTGGAGTCGAAAGGCCACTGGATTAATAACTTCCTTTATGGAGAAGGGTCCATAATATCTGGGAGCCAGTTTATTTGGTTGCAGATGCTGAGGAAGGAGTTTTGAAGACAGCAAAACCCTATCTCCCACTGTATAAGAAGGGCTAGGCCTCCTTTTGGTGTCTGCATATTGTTTGACATCTTTTCTGGCCTTTTCCAGATGTTCCTTGGCGTCCTTGTCTACGTTTATCAGTGTTTCAATCCAGGAATCGACCGCAGGAACTGGAGTAGGATGTGGAAGAACGGATGGTAGAACTGAAGGGTGAAACCCTTGACTACAAAAGAATGAACTGGTCTTGATAGCTGAATGATCTGAATTGTTGTAAGCAAATTCAGCTACAGGAATCAAGAGTGACCAATCATCCTGGACTTTGGTGGCGAAGCAACGAAGGTACTGTTCTAGGGTCTGGTTGACTCGTTCAGTTGCTCCATTGGTCTGTGGATGATACCCCAAGGACAACGCGTGCTGGATTCCCAATATTTGACATAGTTGTTTCCAAATCTGGGATATGTATTGGGGCCCTCTGTCAGAGATGATTGTGGAAGGTAGCCCATGAAGCCTGAATATATGTTCCAGGAAAATCCCAGCCAGTTCAGATGAGGATGGTAGCTTGAACAAGGGTGTAAAGTGAGCCATATGTGTAAACAAATCGATGGTAACCATTATGGTCATGTATCCTCTGGAATGGGGTAATTCCACAATAAAATCTGTGGCGATGATTTCCCAAGGTCGTGTTGGCATTGCTGGTTGGTGTAAGAGACCTGCTGGTCTTCTGTTATCATATTTATTCTGATTGCACACTGCACAGGATTGGACATAGGTTCTTACGTCGTCTTTCATCCTTGGCTACCAAAACTGCCTTTGTATAAGACGGAGGGTGTTGGTGATCCCTCTGTGTCCTGAATGGAGGGTATCATGGCATAGATTTGTGATCTTATGTCTCAGCTCTTGTGTGGGAATAGCCAGCTGTGTTTCCTTGAAGAGATATCTGTCCTTCATCATGAGGTTCCTTAGATTGCCTCCTTTATTTTCCTTCAAGAGTTCGGAATAAGGTGTCTTAGCACGAATATCCTCCAGGAGAGTAATTGCTTGAGCTACAAACACAGTGTTAGGAAACATCTTGGGAAAGGTCCGAGCTTCAAGGGGTTCATAATCAGGATGTCTGGACAAGGCATCAGCTATGATGTTATGTGTTCCAGGAAGGTGGTTGATTTGAAATTGATATTGGGCAAAAAAGAAGGCCCAACGGGCCTGACGGCTATTTCTGCATTCCATGGACTGTAGGATTTGTACGTTTCGGTGATCCGTGCGAACTTGTACCGGGTGTTTGGCACCCAAAAGAAGATGACGCCAGTCGGTGAATGCTTGTCGAATAGCTAACAGTTCCTTCTCCAGGGCAGAATAATGAGTCTCACTGGGAGTCAAGGTGCGGGATAGGTATGCAATACGATGCTCCATCTTGTCCCCAAGTTCTTGTTTTAACACTGCTCCAATGGCATAGTCGGATGCATCTGTCTCTACCAAGAAGGGTTGATCTATATCAGGTTGAGCTAGGATTGGAGCACGAGTGAATTCCAGTTTCAGTTGTTGAAAGGCCTTCTCTTGAGTTGCAGACCAGTGGAATGGAGTGTCTTTCTTTAAGAGAGTTACAATGAGATGTACTATGTCAGAAAACGTGGGTATGAATTTACTGTAAAAATTAGCAAGTCCCAGGAAGGATTGGATCTGTTTTACTGAAGTGGGAGCGAGCAAAGACAGGATAGAATCAACCTTGGATGGATCCATTCCGATACCTTTGGAACTAAGCACAAAGCCAAGATAATGAACGGTTGATACATGGAAAAGGCATTTTTCAGGCTTGGCCAGGAGCTTGTGTTCACGTAGGCATTGTAAAACTGCTTGTACATGTTCTTGATGGGCCTAAGGTTATTTGGAGTAAATTAGTATATCGTCGAGATAGACTATGACAAAAAGGAACAACATATCAGAATATACCCGATCCATGAAACGTTGAAACACTGCAGGGGCATTGGCGAGACCAAAGGGCATCACCAGATGCTCAAAGTGGCCAAAGGGAGTCCTGAAGGCAGTTTTCCACTCATCGCCTTCTCTTATGCGAATGAGGTGGTAAGCACCCCTGAGATCGAGTTTAGTGAAAATGACAGCAACTCTCACTGCCTCCAGAATGTCTGAAATAAGTGGTAATGGAAAGCGGTCCTTGAGTGTGCATTGGTTAAGACCACGGTAATCCAGGCAAGGTCGAAGTTCCTTAGTGTCTTTTTTAGGAACAAAGAAGAGAGAAGCACCGGCTTGAGACTTGGAAGGTCGGATAGTACTGTTTGTCAAATTGGTGTCCAGATATTCTCGAAGGGCTTTCTTTTCAGTTTCAGACAAAATGAACATTCTCCCAAAGGGAATTACCACAGCTGAGTCTGTATTAATGGCACAATCCTCGGGTCTGTGAGGTGGAAGAGCTTGAACAATGGCTGTTGAAAACACATCTGAGTAAGCTTAGTATGCCTGGGGAATCTGGATAATGTTGGATACAGTTACGACTGGTTGCATGGGCTCCTGGAAGTCCGCTGAAGGACTTTGCAATGTGGCAAGAGATAAACAATGGGACATACAATGTTCTGAACTGAGAAACAAGGACCCTGCTGCCCAATTGATGTATGGATTGTGTTTCTGTAGCCAAGGCATGCCTAAAACCATGGGGTAGTGGGCAGATTTTATGATGTCAAATCTAATCATTTCTTGATGGTTGTTTATCGAAAGTAGTATCTCCTTGGTTTGATGAGTTATGGGTCCAGATGTCAAGGGTCTGCCATCAATGGTCTCAACGGGTTGCACTATCTCTTTTGTTTCCCTGGGAATGTGATGGCTAACAGCCGAATCATGATCTATGAAAATGCCCATGGCTCTGCAGTCCACTAAGGCCAGGATGGGGTAGGATTCTTCTTTGGAAGGTGACAGAAATGTCTGTAGAATCACAAGATTGTTTTGTCCTGGAGATTTCAAGGAAGGAATAGATGAGGAGCAGACATCTTTCTCCTGAAACTGTGCTCCACTTGGGATTGGGAGCTGGCATTTCCCAAACGCCGAGGTGGCGCTATAGGACACTCTCTTACAAGGCGTTTATCAGAGGCACAGTACATGAACAATCCTGTATTAATCGGACGGATCCTTTCTTGGGGAGAAATTGGTCCTCAAAAGGCGCCTAGTTGCATGGGTTCTGGATCTGAGGCTTGTGATACACTTGTTTCTTTTTGGCAGGGGTAACCTGTGGCTGCCTTTGGGGATGTTGACTTAGACTTCTTTTTCTCTGCCTTTCTTTCCTGGATCCGGAAATCAATCTGTAGGGAGAGGTCCATGAGAGCTTGGAAGGAGTTTGGGTGAGCTACCCTAGCTAATTCATCCTTTATCTCTTCATTCAAACCTCTTCCAAAGAGGGTGAAGCTGGCTTCTTGGGACCAATCGGCTTCTTTTACTAGCTGTTTCAAGCGAGTCACAAATGTGAGTATATCCTGAGTTCCTTGTTGGAATTCAAGCAATCTTTCTTGTGCACTGTAAACGAGTTCTGGGCGATCAAACATGGCCTTAAGGGCTTCCACAAAGCCATCATAATCATCCAAGAGAGCATCACCCGCATTGACTAAGGGAGTTGCCCAGGTTAAGGCATTGCCAGTGAGATGAGATATCATGAATCCCACCTTTGCTCTTGGGGTGGAAAAATAATATGGTTTGAAGGTAAAATGTACTAAACAGGAATCAAGGAAGGCACAGAGGGTTTTTGATCAGCCATCGTATTTGTCCACTACTCCTCCCAACAAGACACTTTCTTTGGCTGCAGAGTGACGAGATAAGACTAACTGCTTTAATGCCGCATTCTCAGCCTTGAGGTTCTGGACTTCAGTGGTTAATTCTTGCATTCCTTGCATGAGGTCTTGAACTGCGGCTTCCATTTCTGCCTTTGTATCAGGTTTGAGGCGTCTCAATCTGTCACAAGTTTCTCCCCTTCTCACCTGGTTCTCTTTACTTGCGACCTTCTTGGAAGTGGCTTCCTTCTTTCGTACTGTCTGAGATTTTTACAGGCCTGTGCGCGGGTCTTTGGATTTCAGCGTGAGTTTTAGGAGTGTCCTTCGCTGGGTAGCGTTCAGCATCCAGGACAGGAAACCAGGAAGGAAACAGTGTCCAGGCTCGGAGGTTCGGAAGCGTCGTAGGACCGAACCCAGAAAAGATCCAGGAATGAACCGCGGAGTAGGTAAGGAAAGGAAAGGGAACGAACGGAAACTAGAAATAGGAAGATGGGAACAAGGTTTTGAAAGAGAGCATGGAGCGGACTCCGACAACACACGTCTAACTACTCCAAACAGTAGCGTTGAGACGCGCAGAGCCACGGGGCATGGCTGTTTAGTAGGAAGTTGAACGTAACGCGCAAGGGCTGGTATGCAGCGTTTCAAAACTGACAGCCATGTGGGAAGGATCACAGAGTTCAGACCACAGTGCATCATGGACCATGAAGTCCAGAATAGACGTATTCGGTGGTTCATGACAAATGGGCAACTGAAGCAGTGGATCCAAATGAAGACGATTATGTCCAGGACATAAAGACAATAAACAATGGAAAAACAAAGAACATTGTGATGATCAGATATGAGAAGCCTGGAGTTAAAGGAGCAAAGATCAGAAGAGAGACAAACCAAAAACTGAACGTTCAAGGAAAAACTCCAGAAGCAGCTTGGAGTTAGAAGAACAGAGTCCAAATGCAAATCTGGGGAAAAGTGCTTTCACCAGATGGATGGGAGAAAGGAGTAGTGATCTGCAGAGCATGTATGGTTATCGGTTGTTACCAGCCTACCATTGACATAGCACGAATTGGATGCAAGCCACTATGGCCAAGACTTGCAAAGCTATTGACATGGGTCGAGGACAGAAGAGGACCTTTACAGATAGTACCATTGGAGAGCCCAAAATTCTGCTTCAGGAATAATGGCACAAGAAAAATGGGAGAGAACCAGAACTGTGGACGAATTTTTGATGCTCCAGGAGTGGTACATGGTACTGCAGTGATCATGGATCATTATTTGGCTTGTGGATCCAAAACATATATCAGGCTGCCGAACAACTGGGGAACTATATGCACACTGTTGAATGTCCATGTTCCAGCACTGGTGATTCCAGAAAGTGATCTGAATATTGACAGTTTCCGGAAAGCAGATGCTCACCTGAGGAAAAGAGATCTGTGGAGATTATGAGCAGAATGAAGAGAGAGGATTACTTTTCTGCCAAATAAGAAGAACCTTTTCATGCAATCCCGTTTGAACACAGGCTGTTCAGCTTGACCCCATCAGTGTTCACGACAATTCTGATGCCAAGAGTCCAGGTGGGAGCAAATACTAAATGGTTGCAGAAAACCAGATGGGAGTTACTGCAGACCATCAACACGACAATAAAAGGATTCAATGCAATCAAGGAAGAGTTAAGGGCAATTTGACTGATGACTCTCCAGAACAGATAAATCCTTGACATGATCACAGCTATGGATGGAGGTGTTTGTGCCAAAATTGGAGAATCATGTTGCACATTTATACCATCTCACAATGACAAATATGGAACCTTAACAGAGGCCATAGGTATGCTGACGAAACTGCAGAATCAAATGATTGATGAAACTGATGAAGTGGATGATGACAGCTGGTTTGGATCACTATTTTCATGGGTTCCACAGTGGATGGCAGATGAATTCAAATTCCTAGGAGCCCTGCTAATGATGATATTGCTCGGATTCTGTGTTATCAAGATAATAATCTCTCAGTCATGAGATCATGATTGATGTCGAACCAGGATGGAAACCCAAGGACTTGACTGATGAAGAAATAAGAGACTTTGTAAAAACCAGCATTTAGGCACCAGATGGAATAGCGTTTTGATATCGCAAGGAAACATAGAAATTATGTGGAAAATGGATCTATTGTAGTCCAAGTGGACAATGTCAACTAACTAACTGACTTGGAACAAAGATGAACACATAAGAACAGCAGGAAGCTTGAAGGGAGTCATAAAGATATGGACCCCAAAGATATATTTCTTCAAACCTCTATGTGTGGATCCAGAGGATGAAGTAAAGGTGGATACAAAGGAAGAAGTGAAAGTGGTTAATGAATCACCCAGAGGGGGGGGGGGGGGGGCGTAGAGGAGGTGCCAAGCTTGATTCACGCTCCAACCACCCATTTTGAAGTACCAGGAACGTTCACCCAAAATATGTGACGTATGATGAACAAATAAACCAGCAGAGAGATGCAGTTGGGCTCTGTCCAGTACCTATCAGAAGAACAGCACATGTTGAAGTACCGACATCTAAGAAAACCTGGTCAGTAAGGTACCCATTGAGAAAGCCATATCGACAAATGAGACAGAATGACGAGTGTCAGAATGCAATACCAGAAGAAGCTAAAAAGATATTAAAGGAAGACGAATGGTGACGTCACATGAACCCAAACTGACTCACATATAGAAGATATTACGACCTGTGAATGATGAGAAGAGATGAAACACAATGGATAAGTGACATCCTGAGCCTAGAGTGAAATAATTGATGTCAAGATGTCAGAAATTATGCCACATGCACGATGAAGATATTCAGTTAGTTTAAACGTGTACATATACAAGGAACCGCAAGAAGCAATACATCGAGAGGCTTGCTTATGCTTAGTAGTAAAATAGATTGGGGCAAGCGACAGCTATACATATCTGCTTCAAAAGGAGCACTTTATAAGGTTGTATCGGCTGAAATAGACCAACAGTGGATACAATTTATGAAAAGAAGAACAGAGTATCCTGTTCAGAAAGGTCAATATAAGCCGCAGATGGCAGACAGAATTAAATCAAATACATGAAATTGCATGAAGAATAAAACGATTACACAGTGTCAAAATCACATGACCAGAGGAGCAAGAAGGGATGAAACTTTCAGACCTATGCATGGACCTGTGCCTTGCACAGACGCCTTAACTTTTCCAGACCAAGAAGCAGTCTTGAGGCCAACGACAAAGAAATAATTGACACATGACCACTGAGGTGATGATTGATTGTAGCAATAATTGGAGGGAAGCTGGGGGTGCAGACGAACTCCCTGCACCTGGCCGGCTATTCTGCACGCTGCTAAGCAAGTGGAAAAGTATGAGTGGGGTCGATGCCAACCCAATCTCAGTGGACCAAGTAATCTAAGGGTCCTATAGTTAATAGAACCAATGAGACGTCATACTTTTAGTGACGTTTACGATTGCCATTTTGAAGGAAGGGCTTAGATGCCCCACTTGACAGTGTTTATCCAATCCCCACTCCTTGTTACCATTTACAGATATAGTGCCTATATTAAAGTTACCTTCCTAGAACCAATAGAATTTTATGCTAAGTTTTGAGAGATACACGTCAGTGATGACTAGTTTTTGTTATAAATACTATGTTTTTTCTGAAATTAATTGGAGTTGTTGAAGCTAGAAAGAAGATCGAACGATTGCTGATATTCATGAACTCCCTGTTTTTTGTACTTGTCATTAAACGGACTCCCTTTGCCAAGCTATCAAGTTGTCATTATTGATTTGGTGCGAGAGTATTAATCTGCATCCCCATCCATCTCACAGGTGCTGCTGATCATCTTAAAGTATTGTTGGGAAACCCCCAGCTCTATGGGCCGGCTGGGGTCCGACTGCACAAGTGGCTATGTCAACACTGGTAGATACAGTGTTAGGTTCATTAGTAGGTCTGCTTTGCTTTGTGCATTTTATTTACTTTTAGATTTTGCAAGAGGGACCTTACCTTTTATAGTCGTGGTTGGTTTAGTTTTGTTGAGTGAGGTTACTAGCTCTTTTTTTAAAAATGTTTTCTATAAATTGTTTTAGAGGTGGATGACTATATAGCTAGCTTTTATTCTTATCAGCTCTATTGTTTCTTCCTTTTCTACAGAGTTGGTTTTTAGTAGGCATTGTGTTGTGTCTGTTGGGAAAAATGAAAGTTTGGGTGAAAAGGTTGTGCAATGTATATGCATGTATGGTGCATGTGTGTGATTGTACAGATTAGTAGAGTGCTGTTTGATTGTGAAGTGGCATAATAGGTGCAGGGACGTTATTTTACCAAAATGCCAGGGGTAGCGGAAATGACCTCACATGATCGTTGACATCTGATGACATCAGAGCAAGTGGGGTCATTTGGCCCCACCGCAAAATGACATCATGGAAAGTGATAGAGCACAACCTTTCACCCCTTTAATGAGTCTAGCAATTATTGTATAGAATTCCAAAAAGACAAATTATGTGTTATTCTTATACTTTCTTTTTTAGGGTCACTGCTCAAAGTGTTACACTTGCGGTACCCCCTGTTTTTATAAGAGGCCTTAACAGAATTCCACCCACTCCAGAAACAAAGAACCACATGGCACTGCCCACAGCCCAGGAGCCTCAATGTAAAAAAAAGAAAAAGATATATGTCTCTTTTTTAGGGGTAACAAGGGAGACCACATGGCTAGCAAGGGAGATCTCAGGGGTCGCAGGTGCGACCAAAGGTGACTCCCAAATGACGTCCCTGAATAGGTGTGGTCGGGAAGGTTGGAAGAGTAAGAGTCTATAGGGGTGTGATGGGCTTGGGTTAGTGAGGTGAATGGTGCAATGTAATGAGGTAGAGTGAAATAAATGTTGATTCGAAAAAGAATCGTCTGGGATAATATATAGTGGACGTATATTGTGACAATGACAGAAATATGCATGGTACATTAATGTACTTTATAGGATGTGAAGGTATTGCTTTTTCGGCAGCTGTTTTGTGGCAATGTTATTCTTTCCTGCAATTGCAAAAGAAAGTTAGTGGGTATATGTGTTAATGGTGAAGTACTTTTAGTAAGCCAGGTGTTTATTTATGAAGGTAGGAGGAGTTCTTGGTAAAAAGACTGAAGTTTGTCATGGGTGATGTACTAAAGTGTGTTAACTATGTTATTAGAAGAATTGGAGTGTATGAAGTGTAAATAGTTGTGTTTCGGACCTTGGAAGGAACAGGGCAAACATGGGTGTGAGGAAAAAGTGCATATCTAGGTTATTTGCTGGTTTTAATAAAAGACGTTCTTTGATTGTGGTGTAATATATTTGTATTGTGTTGCAATGTTTTTAAAAAATAGGGAAACTGTGCCCTAGGGGTAATGCAATGATAGATTGTTGTTGCAGCAGTGTTTGGTGTTTTGTAGCAGAGGTTGGGGAAGAAGAGTACTTTATATGTAAGTTGGAGTGTTGTATATAGATACTTTGGCCCTACAAAGATACGTGTGAGGAGATGGAGAATGGTGGTAGTGTTAGGGATGTAACGAGTGAGGTTGGAAAG
Organism: Ambystoma mexicanum; assembly: GCF_040938575.1. Classification (NCBI taxonomy): domain Eukaryota; kingdom Metazoa; phylum Chordata; class Amphibia; order Caudata; family Ambystomatidae; genus Ambystoma; species Ambystoma mexicanum. Next base: position 71,609,422 of record NC_090932.1, on the reverse strand, counting down.
TATGACATTTATATTGAATGAAAAATGGAAAAAGCTGACGGTTTTAAATAAAATATTTTTAGGGGTATTTAAGAAATGCATATGTACATTTATAGGAGCCCAATGTGCAACTTTTTTGCAAAAGAAAATCAACGCAGATGGAAAAGATTTTTAGCACTTGGTGTGTGTACATTTAATATGTTTGCAGTACATGCATACTTGCCAACATGATCCATTTCAATCTGTGGGTGCTTGTGTAGTCCTAGTTTTTCTTTTTGTGTTGTGGTATTTCCAGTTCCACGTTTTCCATTATAAAACTTGGACTACAAGTCCCAGATTGCACAGACAAAACAAAGACTGGATTAGCACCTACAGATTGGAATGGGTTATGTTAGCAAGTATGCCTGTACTGCCAATATATTAAACTTCCACACACTAAGTGTGACTTACAAATGTTCTACAAATATTTTGTATCTGCTTTTTCTTTCTTTTAGAAAAAAAGTTACACACAGTTCTGCTATGAATGCACATATGCATTGTTTAACTGTCAGTGAAAAGCTTCTAAAAAGAAACATTTTTAAATGCACAGCATGTTATATTTCTAATTCGATAGAAATGTCACACTTTCAAATCTTCCAGTCCAGTCTTTTACTTTCTTTGCATTCTGGAACTTGTAGTCTGAGTTTTATAATGGGAAAAGTGGAATTATAAGTGACAGAATGCAAAGAAATAAATGAATGCTTGATATGCACCTAGAGATTGGAATGGGTGATGTTGGCAAGTATGCATGTACTGCCAACATATCACACTGGCACACACCAAGGGGAACTTATAAATCGTCTACAAATCTAATGTGTTTGCTTTTCCTTTCTTTTATGAAAATAAACTACACACAGTACTGCTATAAATTCACATATGAATTTTGTAACTTCCATCAAATTGCTCCTAAAAGAAACATTTAGAACACACAGCATTGTACATGTTTACTGCTTGGTGTGAACAGGTGCTGAAAGCTGCAATGCATGGATTTTGCTTGAGTGGTTAAAAAATAGAATATGCTTATTGAGAAGGTTATTGTAGGGTAAGGAGCAGGAACCCTCTATATATATATATATATATATATATATATATATATATATATATATATATATATATATATATATATATATATATATATATATATATATATTTGTAAAACAGTTGAAGAGGAAGATATCCTGCTAGACCCACATCCGTCTACCCCACAAGGAAACCCTTGGACAGAGGAATGTTTCAATTTTCTGATGGGAAGGATGGAATCCTTCCTGGAATTGTGTGACAGATCCCCAAAAAAGGGAAAGGGTGATCAGGGCCAGGGGAACAGTCCCAAAAAACAAAGGACAATGCCCCCCAAACCTGAACAACTCCAGGAAGAGGAAGAGGAAGAGGAGGTGTTAGAAGAGGACATTTATTCAGAGGTAGAATAGATTGAGAAATAGAGTTAGGCCTAGAAGACTTTATTCTTCATCCCTAGAGCAGGTAGAACCTTCATTCTCATCCTTTCCCACAGAGGACCACGTCTTGTATGCAGACCTCCTAAAGAGAGCAGCAACACTATTCAATATACAGACAGAGGAAGCCCAGGAGGAGACAGACTTCATTGAGGACATCCTCAGGGAGAGAAGGTCAGTCTCGCAATCCATACCCTTACTAAATAACCTACTTAGAAGGATCCCCCCATCCTATCCAATCCAATGCAGACTAAGCCAGTGAACCCAAGGATTGTGAAGAAGTATAGACCAGCACCTGGCAGCCCCCTAAACATAAGGGGCCATCAAAGGGTTGACTCCGTAGTGGTGACCACAGACAGGGAGAGGGGTGGTGCACCCCTATCTAACAGTGAATACCCCCCAATAAGGGGAATAAGAAACTGTCCTCTTTTGGGAGAAGGATCACCACATCAGCAGCCCATGAGGTCAGAACCGCTAACACACTCATGGTGAGATACAACAGAGTCCAATGGGATAAGATAGAGCAACTCACTAGCCAGGTTGCGGAACCCACAAGAACAGCCATTCTAAAGATCATAGAAAAACTCGACCAATGCAGTCATCAAAACACCCTAGATGCCACAGACATGGCAGGAAGAATAGTGGCAGGGTCCAGCATCATAAAGAGGCATGCATCGTTCAGAGGCTCTGGTTGCAAACCTGAGATGCAAGCCAAGCGGATGGACAAAGCACTAGAGGACAACTGTCTTTTTGGCCCAGCAGTGGATGACGCCCAAGATGAGATATTGAAGTGCCAAGGTTAAATATCAGGTAGACCTTTTCAACAAAGGGGTTGCTTCAAAGGCAAGCAGACCTTTCAAGGCCAATCAGACTCCCATACAAAGGAACATCCAATACACAGCAAGGTATGCTGAGTTACCAAGGCACATACACTCAGGGAAAGAGTGGACACTATATTGTGCAACATCGCTGCAGAAGACGAGGGTGTGGCAAAGGGCAAGCCTCTAGAGGGTGACCCCCACCCTAAAGTGACTACCCAGTAGTGGGTCCCTCCCATGAAACTCCAGTAGGAGGTCACACACAATCATATATCCACACATGGGAGGAGATAAGCCAAGACAAGTGAGTATTGGGCACAATAGGGGAGGGTTATTGCATCAAGCTAATAAAAAAGCTGTGCAATCATCAACCCAAAAGAACTATACCTAAGAAACACATAAAAGTCCTACAAGATTAAATCCAGGCATTCATCGTAAAGGGGGTGATAGATAAAGTACAAGGAAGCCAGGTAAACATGTGAATCTACTCCGTTTAATACCCAGAGGTTTCTAAGGGCAGACCCAGTGATCGAACTTCTGTTGCTCCGCGTCATCTTGCTTCCAAGGCAAGCATGTTGCCCTTGAGCTATCCTCCCGGGACTTCATTCCTAGTCCCCAAAAAGGACCTGACTGTGAGGCCAGTGCTAGACTTAAGACCCGCAAACAAATACGTAAAGCCACAAAAATCCAGGATGACAACCCTTCAGGAGGTCATACCTCTCCTAAAGAAGGGGTTTACGTGACATTTAATTTGAAAGATGCATACTTTCATATTTCAATGTTCCAAGGTCATTGAAAGTATCGAAGATTAAAGATATTAAACAAACATGACCAATTCAAAGTTCTTCCTTTTGGAATTGCATTGGCACCTCGGGTATTCACCAAGGTGCCAGCAGTGATCGCAAAAGAGCTACGTCACAAGGAAATTCCAGTGTATCCTTACCTGGATGATGAGTTAATAACAGAAAGGAATGCACAGGAGAGTCTTGCACACACACAACACACTGTGAACCTGCTGCACAACCTATGCTTTTCTATCAATGAAAAGAAGTCAAGCCTTACCCCAAGCAAGGAATAGGTATTTCTAGGGACAGTCCTAAACACGCAAAAGGCAACAGCAGACCCTACACCAGAAAGCATACAGGCTTTACAATCACTCATTCCCCTGTTCAAAGCAGGTAAAATGCTAACATATTTATAATAGCCCAGGCACACCTCAGAATGCTATTAATGCAGCAGTGGCTGGCAGAATAATGGTCACAAAAGACAGGCCAATGGGACGGTAGTCTCGCATACTGTAAACAGAAGCCTTCTGTGGTAGTCAGTAAGCAAAATAAATATCGGAAGACCATTCATTTTGCCACTACCACATATCACAATAACAGATGCGTCACTAGCAGGATGGGGAGCACATTGCCTGCACCTCACAGCACAGCGGAAGTGGTCAACAAAACCGAAAACATACCACATGAAGTGGTTGGAATTTCTGGCAATACAGATTGTGCTTTCAAAATGTCCTGGAGGTAAAGAATATCCTCATACAGACAGAAAACACAACCGCAATGTTTTATATCAACAAACAGGGTAGAACTCACACAAAACAACTGTCCACTCTGGCACAAAATATTTGGCACAGGTGTATACAGAGGTATATATGCATCCAAGCACAACATGTTCCAGGGGTTCACAACTGCCTGGCAGACACGCTCGGCAGGATCCTGATAGACGAACGTGAGTGGGAACTCAACACCAATACACTCAAACAGATCTTTCAGGCATGGGGTCATCCAACAATAGACCTATTTGCAACAAAAGAAAACAGAAAATGCCACAAATACCCATCCAAGCTCCCACAATTGGACTCCCTAAGCAACGCACTATGGATGAGCTGGTCTGGGATATTTGCATATGTTTTCCCCCAATGCCACTCATCCAAAAGATAATTCACAAAATGCACCAATAGTGCTTTACAATGATACTCACTGCACTAATGTGGGTAAGACAGCCATGTTACTCTCACCTAATGCACATGTCTCTGTGTCCCGTGTGAGGAATTCGACCATCAGCAGGGTGGGTGTGCGATTGCCTGGGCTTTTTTGAAATTTTAAATGAAATGTAATGATGGTAGATCAAACTCTGGAAAATGTGTGGGGCTAGTCTGCACACATTTTCCTATGCTCACCGCACTATATACTTATAGACCCACATACAGATAGACCTGTGCACTCTGGGTGGACAAAGCTGACAGACGCCATCCCCCCTATCATATTTAGTTGGAATATAACAGCCAAGAGTACATCAAGGCATCTCAGAAGAGGAAAGCTGGAAGGCAAAACCTTCCTCTTGCCATGGCCAGCCTAATTAACTATCAAATCATGGATCCTCACTGTCCTTTTGAGTAAGCACTGAAGAATAGTGGTAGCAATTAACATAATTAGCATACTAAAAGAATATACTTCACGCAGGCCGACAAAGGGCCTAGCTGCAGAGGAGAACAAAAGACAGGAAAACCCCAAAAACCTTTTATATGCACTGTGTCAACCTGAAGCCAGCTTCTGTTTCTCAGTATCAAGGGCAGTGGCCTGTCATGTCTGGAACTATGTATTTACAGTAGACGCCATTCAGAAGGTATGAGTATGTGGTTTGGCAATGACCAAAAGTCTGGTCTCGCCACAGCTTCAAGGAGACCTGTGCTTTAATCAGAAAGAGCACTCAATTAACCAGAGAGACTCTTTGATCCACAACAGACAGGAAGATGGGTGGGACTTAGTATTACATGTTTTCACCCCTTTACCTTTTCTGTTGCAAAGCACTCTGTTTAAGACCTCATGCATACCAGAGATTGTTGATGGTGATCCAGGATTGGTTTATTAAGTTAGGCTTAGCCTACACCAGTCACTGTGACCTATTTGGCTTTAAAAGAGGGTCAAGCCCCTTTTTTGGAAGATCATCTGAAAGCTCCACAAGGAGTAACAAGAAGGGCTTATTTGGACCCTGTCTGAAGGTACAGTCTGTCTTGCAGTTTCCACCAGTGAAGGAAGGCGAGGATTTCCGAAGAGGAAAGCAAGATCCCACCCCTAAAAATCTTCCAGGAAACAGAGGGAAATACTGAATCCAGAGGACTCTCCAGGAGCTCCAGAACCAGTACCCAGCCAGCACACAACGTGCCCTGCTAGGCTCTGAAAGCAAGCATCCTAGGTGGGAAGTGACAGAGAGTCTCGGAACCAAGCCAATAACATGGCTATTGACTGCAACACTCTCCTCGGCTTTGGGCCATCCGCCTTAAAGGATGACACAAGCCCAGTGAAGAGGCTAGGATAGTTGCATCAAAAAGCATCAATTAGCATCCGTTTTAAAGGACATTTTCAAACAAGTCGAGCCACTCAAGCTGCAACTGACTGCGCCGCTGACTGTTTTTACGGCGCAGTCGCTAACATCATCTGAGACACCTCAACCAGTGCTTCAGACCTGCCAACAGGGCAATGAGACAACCATTCATGACCCTGAGCCACCATGTAGGCCAGCCTGCAGCCGTCCATTCAGCCTCGCTCGCTGAACTGCCTGCCACCTGATACCCGCAGCTGTCTCCTACATTGAACTCTGTCGCAGGCGCTGCAAAGTGCCCTGAAATAGTCTCAATCCTGAGAGGAGCAAGAACTTCTACAAGCACAAGGTACATTGTGGTTCTGTCCCCCTGGTCCTTCTCTGAAGGCCCGTAGTCGCATTTTATGACCCATTGCTCCCTTTGTGCTGAAACCAAGCATCCTTGAACTATTGCAATTAATTACTTTACCGACTACCCTCCTGACAGTATCCAGAGTGCATCCTTTTTCCTTCTTGAAACTGTCTGTCCTCTGCATTCCTTTACAGGGTGGTTTGTATTTTGTAGTGTGCTAGAACTGTCTGTTGAATAATAATAAAGTCGATATTTTTATAAAACCTTGAATGGACAGTCCCTTTTATCATTGGGTAATAATTGTATTTTTGCTCCGTTGCAACTAACCAACGTTTCATGACCTTGCAGAGATAAACCTGCCGTTCCATCCATGTTACCAAAATTGGACAAGAAGGCTTATAATTTGCATTGTGTTTCCAATCTGTTCGGATCCCATCTGGAGTACTAGAGGTGTAGGGCTGATTGATGGTTTAGAAACCGATATTCATCCCTGGACCACTAGTGCCCCCGAAGTTGATTTGCCACATCCACTGATCAAACTTCTCCCATTCCAAGACTTATTAACACAAAAGAACAAACAAGTAATTCACCCAAAACCCCAGACAACCAACTTAGCAACCTGGCTCCTGAGGTCATAGAGTTCCGTCATCTACATCGATGTACTGATAGCATTAAAGAAGTGAAAAAAAAACATCAGACACAGTTACTTCAATAAATGTGAGAGAGTTTTTGATTATTGTCATCTGGGTTGGTATACCCGCCTTTTACGAATTCAAGGTTTTAGGATGAATATTTCTTTTGTTTTCATTTTTGCTTGAAATAGTTCTTACTTGAACTACTTGTTGAACCAAATTTCAAATTGAAGGTACATTTTGTTAAGAGGGTTGTATAATATTAATTTGTGTGATCCCAATGTGTTGTGTACCGTCTTGTCTGTAAAAGAGATTTACTTATTGTCTAACCTTTCATAAAAACAAAATTTAAAAATTAAAAAAATAATAAACAAAAACAACACAAAGAAATTGAAGAGATTTGTATTCTGGTGTAAAAGAAACAAGATCAATCCCATAGATTGCTCTGATACGTATGTGCTACTCTGCACTTACTGGACTCAGACCTCATTTACAATTCACTTAGAATGCACTCAGAAGCCATTGCAGCCTACCCCACATCACAACACAAAACATGATAGTGGAGAATTCAAGTAGTTAAAGCCTTCATGGAAGGTGTAAAATGCTTACACCCACTAGTGTCTCACCCTCCTCTAGGGTAGGACCTAAACACAGTTCTCTCGCGGCTCATGGGACCACCCTTTGATTCCATTTACATGGCCCCACTTAAAGAACTTACACACAAGGTAGCTTTCCTTATTGCTATTACATCTATAAGAAGGATAAGTGAGTTACAAGCCCTATCGTTTTAAGGGAGGACCCACAAAGGGACCTCGGAATAGGGCGGTAAGGGATTACCGGCACCAGTGCCCTTACCGGTACCGGTAATCCCTTACCGCCCGGGTCGTAATGAGGCCCAATATGTAATACTCTGCACCAACCATGGCCTATGCAAAGCATGTAATTCTAAGCAGATACAAGCTACAGAAAGACGAGTAATATTTTTCTTTTGCCTTCGGCCTCTGTCACTGTAGCATTGACCTCCTCCTTCTCCTCCTCTGTTTCACCGTTTTCCTAAATCAAGTGTTATGGCCTTTGACTCAAACGGTCCTCCTTTATCTTGCTCATCATCAATTGCACATCTCAATGTGTCCATCTAGTAAAATTCAATATTGGATCAGTTAAACTCAAAATATTCATTTTATTAGAAACGTTTTTCATGGATATGTCCATTAATCCATGGTAGCACTGAGCAGACAAAACAAAATGAAAAATATATCCTCAAATTAAAAATATACTGCAAAGCACACAAGATAATCTACTTCACCCAAGACACAGTAAGGTCTGGGGGTCTGCATGAAATTAAAAATATACCATGCAATTAAACATGTACCACAAAATGAAAAATAAGACACACATGATAACCATCTACACCCAACATCATCACCTCACACACACACTCATCCATAGACCATATAAAACACCCTCCTCCACACTCACTCACATAGTAGGATTGGAGAGATAACGTGAAATAAAAATATACCATGAAGGTAAAAATATACCATAAAATGTAAATATATAATGCAACGCTCAAGATAGTCCAACACCCACACCAACACGTGCATTCACACATGGGCAACCTCACACACACCGTACTCTGCACCCAACATGCAGTAGGGCCTGAGGGACAAAAAACAAAATTTAAAAAATCACAAGATGAAAATTTTACCACAAAATAAAAAATATATGCTGACACCCTACAAAACAATCTTCTACCGCAACAAACATAACCCTACACACACATTTGCTTATTTGTGTGAGGCAGGTGTATACAGTGGTGCTGGAGTTTCCTTTGTTGGTCATTTTGTATATGATATGCGTGTCATATGTATAGTTGCAATAGGTGAGCCCATATGATTTCATGATCTCTTGTTAGAGGGGTCCTATAGATGTTGGAGGCAAGTGGTGAAAGGCTTGACCCCTGTGGAACTCCCCAGGTAACAGTTAGTGGGTTTGAAGAGAGCCGAGCGCCAAGTGATTTCAATTCTTTCCGTTAGGAATGACCTCATCCATTGTAGAGTTGTGTTATGGAGCCTGGTTTCTACAAGCTTTCTAACTAGTGAATTGTTGCTAACAGTATCAAAGGCCATTGAGATGTCAAGGAGTATGAGTGCTGAGTTGATTAATATGATTTTATGGGCATTTCAAATGGATACTAGTGAGGATTTGGTGCCTCTCATAGATCTAAAATGGACTCATGAGCTATCTAGTAAGTTATTAGAGTCTATATCCAGGGTCTCCAACCAGTAGGTCGCAAGGTAGTGGTAGCTCGACAGAGGCTTCTGTGAGAAACCAAAAGGTTTCTCCCCGCTATTCCCCAGGGGTCTCTCTCTCAGGTGGCCAGGGCACGGCCATCTCCTTTGGATCCAAACCCTGCCGGTGGACCATTGTGGGAGGATCACCTGGGTGAGGGATCTTCAGGGAGTGGGAGTGTGACACCTGATGGCGTGATGTGTTATCCCCCTCCCTGTAACACCTCTACACCATCCTACTCGATAGGATATTTAGAAACTCTACTCCACCCCCCTTTCCCTACACAAACACTTTCACACAGACAGCCCGCTCTAGGGTGAGAAAACATACTCACACCCGAGCATTGTACCTGACATGTTCCACTACTGTCTCGTGAGGATAGCTCAGCTGCAACATGCTCATCTTGGAAGCAAGACGACACAGAGCAACACAGGTTCGATCCCTGGGTCCACGCTTAGAAACCTCTGGGTATTACGCGTGTTATAAATAACCTAGCATATGATTTCATATTTGGTCACGCAAGGTAAGACAATTACTGGTAATCATTCACACCTGACTTCCATTAAAGTTCCCCACATGGATAAAAGGCGGAGCACGAGAGCACACTCTGAGCGAGACAAAGCACACGAAGGAACAATACTTTGCCAACGGCAGCTGAACGAAGGAAGAAAGACGGCAAACTAAGATGGGTGCACAAGGAGGGAGATAACCTTGACCTTTTCGGTGAGAGGCAGTTGCTTACCAGAACCCTTCAGATTAGAAACCTTAAGGCCAGGAAACCAAACTGAAGAATCCTGTATTGTGTGTCAGAGATACCCGGAGCCCTCCTGCACAGCTGACCGAGTCGGGGAGGAACAGCAGCCACCAGGGTACTGTCCTTGACTCCAAGATCAAAAGCAGTGCCAGAGAGATCAACACAGCCGGTGAGTTGGGGAGACCGATGCAAGACCGGTCTGTGTTGAAGTCAAGGTTGCAAGCAGGAACATTGTCTAAAGAGCGCAAGAACGAAGATTGAAACGCGTGTGATGAAAGACACGAGGAAAGCCTCATTACTGATGAATGTTTGAACATTTAAGGAGAAAGATACAATACCAGTGATAGAGTGGTCGGGAACCACGAGGGTGCTCAATCGAAGGTCTCTGTATGGTATGCAGCCAGGAAGTGGCAGAAATGAAAGTAGACGATTGGCAAAAATATTGTGTGAAGTGAATCAAAGTGGTCCTGTGATGCTTTAAGCAAAACCCATTGCACATTCAAAAGTCTTTGATTTTTGATATCCAGGGTAAAACGTAGAAATAAGATGACATGGTCTGAGCCCAAACGATGGAGACCAATTGTGAACATTGTGGTATAAAGGGATCGAAGCCCGAACAAGGGAGATCCATGGTGAAACCTGGAAGCAAGAAATTGTACATGTAAAAATCCTAATAAGATAGGAACTTTGGTGCTTGTTTGTTACAACAGGCCCCCTGTGCTAAATGAAATGAAACGATGTTTTATTTATATCGCGCTCATACACAAGTGTTTCAGAGCACGACCGGGCAAAGGGAGGGGAACAAGGGAGAAACAAAAACAACAATCTTACTAGGCCCAGTGACATTAAGAGCGTGCAAGTGCATGGGAAAGGGAAAAGGGGGAAAGTGCATGGAAGGGGGGACATGTGGAAAGTGCGGAGCAGAGGAGAGAACAGAATAAATAGTAATAAGTAAAAATAAATAAATATATAAATATATAAATAAATAAAGGTGATAAACAGTGGTAGTGCAGCCAGCAAGTGGTAAAGTGCTAGGTTAGTCAGATAGGGTGTATCTGATAAGTGCAGAAGAAGAAAAGTGGGTGGGGGGGCTGTATGGGTACAGATACAGACCCCTCTGCAAGGGGTGGCCCGGAAGCAGTGCAGAAGGGAGGCAGGGTGAGCCAGTACATGGGCCCGGAAAACAGAGGCTGGCCAGGTGCACGGTGCCGAGAGAGAAAGTAGATCAGCAGGGGAGAAGAGGGGCAAAGGCAGAAGCGAAGAGGAAGGTCTTGAGCTGTTTCCAGAACTGGAGATGGTTCTCCTCAAGTTTCAAGGTGGCGGGAAGGCTGTTCCAAAGGGAGACCCCAGCTGAAGATAGAGATCTACCCCCAGCTCGTTTCTTTGAAAAACTGCTGACCCTGAGGGAATTAGAAGAAGAGGAGCGAAGGGCTCAAGAGAGGAGGTATTTGCAGAGGGATAGTTGAAGGTATTTTGGACCCAGTCCCCAGAAAGCCTCGTGGACAATGCAGAGGGTTTTAAATTTGATCCTTGCGTCCACTGGAAGCCAATGAAGGGATTTCAGAGCTGGTAAGAGACTGTTATTGGGAAAGAGGCTTTGGCAGAAGGCCCTGATACTTATGCTTTGAACTGTATCCTCATAACAGAGAAGCCAGGTGTTTGCGAAGCTCGAACATGCCACCTTGCCCCGTGCTGAAAACGTGGAAAAGGGAAGCCAACTGCTCAACTATCCTAACATATTATTTCTTGAACACTTTTCTTTTCTGTATAGATTATTGTCCCACACCATTTTACATTTAGACGTAATGATTGGCAATGGGTTTAACAGTATAGGCCCTTTTATTTTGACAGAGACTCGACTAGGACTACGTTATTATTATTTGATGATCATAGCTTGCTCCCATCCTAAGATTTAGGTTAAGATAGGCATTTAACCAACCCATTGAAGTTCAATAAACACCCTTGAACTGTGATCGCTTGTGTCTGTCTTCACTGTTTGATACCATGCCTCCCTTACACTTCCCATTAGCTCCTCACATCACACACCGCAATGAGCACTGTGTGTTTATTTTGGTGTCTGAGGTCACTGGGTCTCCCTGCCCCTTCCTTTCATCTTCCTGCAAAGCAAACAGTCAAACACTGTGTGCATGGTGAGAGGGTGGCTCCATCTGGGATTGAAGCGCTCAGGGCAGTGCCCCAACAAGGGGGTTCACTATCAATAAAAATGTAGATGTGACATGTGTTTTGTGTCCATTGTCACCAAGCAGTGAAACTGATGGCTGACTAGAAAGGGAACGGATGCATGAATCTGCATGCCATGTGAAACAAAGCTGGGGCTCTGATTATTTCAGTCTCGCTGTGTTGCTTTACATTTATTTTGGCCAGCATTACTTTGCAGGCTAGTAATTGCAGGATCTGTTTTCATTTGAAGATACTGACTTCTTTTTTTTAAGGCAGTGGTCTCCAATTGTATTAAAGGTTAAGAAGGAATTAGCTGCCATATGAGGAGCCACCACTATGCATGTCCCAATACAGGAATTCAAGCGCTAACGGCAATTTTACATTTAAGTAAATGTGGAAAACGAAAAGCTGCACAGTATTCTGGTGCTTGTCCACTTACATTCATAAACCTAAAAAGGATGTAAAATGGCATGTATTATCAATGCCAGGACTTCAAAACATGATTTGCAAGTTCTGTTTTCACCTATGTTTTGCAAAACAAGAGTATGGATGAAGTAATTAGGGGAGAAAAGTGAGCAGTGGTTTGTATGTATATATTTAGAAATGTATAGGATTACTGTAGCTTTAATCTTCAGACTAAGTAACAGAGCACTGTAGAAAGCAGGGTGGTGAATACATGGAGTGAACATTGAGGGGATAGGAGAACAACTAGTAGGGTGAGGAACGTATATGCATATGGTCAAATTCTGCCAGTGGATTTTCAGCCTTTTGCTAAGGCGTTGAAATATTGCAATTTATGAGCACTGTTTTTGCTACAAATTGGGCGAAACACCATTGAACTTACAAGTAATACTCACACATGTTACATTTCAATAGATGACTGGTCACCAACAGTATGGGGGATGTGTTGGCACTGCCAATGTAAAACACATGCTGATGCCATTGCAAATAACATGTCATAATTGTCATTTTAAACCATTTTCGTGATGCTGGAGCCCTGAATATGATATGTCTGAGAGAGCTGTGTGTGCAAGCCAGGCATAGCCCATTGGTCATGCAACAGAATGATTTGCATAATTCCTGCAGGGGTAGGCATCGATCCTGTGAGCTGCTCTCTGTGATACTGCCTCATTCATAAAGGGCAGATGGGTTGTAGGTCATCATCCATTATAAATAAGTCACCTCTAGCTACAACCATTGTCTCTTTTCTCAAAATGTTAACATAACAATTCATATATTGTCTGGTTGAGTTGTTATATGATTTGGGAACTTTTCATGTTATTGCTATAAAACTGAATGTTATTGTGACTCTGTGATTTACACTTTTTGGGATCTAACTTGAAAACATGGTTTCCTAATTTTCATTTTTGTAATCTCTGCAATTATTTTGGCATAGACGTCTTTTTAAAAAAAAAAAACTTGTATTCAAAGGTGGAGGTTTACATCACTCACATACAGTGAGAATATAGCATACATTTAGGTGGAAACTGTTTTCATTGCACATTGGCAATTTGACAAATTCAAACATTCTAAAATGCATTGAGTATAGGACTGTCAGGTTTCTTGATTGTCGTGAAGAGTATTGAAACCTCCGTCCCCAAGTACCACAGAGAGAGAATACAAGATTACTCCCTATGCGATCATTGAGGCCACAGGTGGGTAGTTCTTGCAGCTCAAATCCACGGGAAATGTTGGAACCCAAGGCAGCTGTAAAGAAAATCTTTATTAGCAATCAACTGAGCACAGTACAAGCAAACAGGCAGAATAAAGAAATATGGCTTACCTAATCTGATGGGTGAGGAAGCCCAGAACCTGAGATAGTTGGTAATTCCGTGGATGGGCACGTGAGCTGGTTTCCCCAATGACAGTAGGGAAAAGAACTGTAAGCTGGGTAAAACCCAACTACCCTCCTGTAGCTTGATGAAGCAAAAGACCAAAATCCAAAGTACTTGATAACGTGAAACAATGAAGAGACCAATGCCAAGTCCAATTCAGGGTAATCCAAGACAGTCCAAAAGCGTTCCGAGTTCAAGATGATCCAGCAAACAGAGCCAAAGACGTGAGCAAAAACAAATCCAAAAAACAATCCAAGAGTCAAGAAGCTGTGAAAACACAAGGTATCCAAACGCTGAACAGAGTCCTCCAAAGAACAGCTGTGAAGCGCAGACATGCAGAAGTTCAGTGCTTAAATAGCGGAAGTTTCAGCGTCACCTGATCCGCGACGCGTCACGTGACCCGCGGACGTGACACGTGAGCGTGGTCTCCATGATCGCGGACTGGACTTTCTGCGTGCAGCGTCCTGTAGCCGGTGTCTGCGAGCTCCTTCTTGCAGACGCCATGGCAGACGCCAATGAAGGAACAGAGAACCCCTGAGTCTGCATGTGTGGTGCTTGGGGTAAACCCGCTTACATGACAACCTTCCAGTGTGAGGGACATGGAGTGGAAACCTGCCTGGGGAAACTGGTGTATTGTGAGTGTTGCCTGTCCTATTGTCTGACCTAGATGTTTGCGAAAAGGGGACAGAATGAGAGGACAGCATGACAGAGCCCCCCCCAAAGGCCCACGACCCTGTGGGCACAACGGATTGTCCCTATGGAAAGCGGAAACAAAACGAGGAGCATGTACATCACCCGCAGGAATCCATGAACGCTCCTCCGGGCCATAACCCTTCCAATCCACCAGGTACTGCAAACCCTTTTTGAAGAAACGAGAACCCAGAATGGCAGACACTTCAAAAACATCCTGGGAGGAAGGGGAAACTGGAGCACCAGGGGAACGAAGACGGGTAGGACCAGGGCAAGGTTTGAGAAGAGAGACATGAAAGACGGGGTGAAGCCGCCATGAAACCGGGACTCGAAGGCGATAGGCCACGGGGTTGATCACTCGGGAAACTACAAAAGGACCAACGAAGCGGGGCAACAACTTGTGGCAACCCTGCAGATGTAGATGACGAGAAGAAAGCCAAACTCTATCCCCCACAGCAAACGAAGGAGCCACAGAACGTTTCCGTTCTGCTGCTGTCTTCATGGAATCCTGGGCTTCTTTGAGGTGCAGCAAGGTCTGCGCGTGGACAGCCGAGACGTCTCTGATGCAAGAAAAGGCAGCCGGATTACCAGAAAGCGAGAAATCCGGGATGGGCAGGATTTTAGGGTGCTGGCCATACAAGACATAGAAGGGAGAGAAACCAGTGGAGGAGTGCACCGCGTTATTATAGGCGAATTCAGCCATATGCAAGATGCGAAACCAGGATTGTTGATGCTGGAGAATCAGGCAACGCAGATACTGCTGCATGGTTTGATTAACCCTTTCAGTCTGTCCATCTGTCTCCGGATGGTAGGCCGAAGAGTAACGTGAATCGATCCCCACTAATCTAGTCAAGGCGCGCCAAAAACGAGAAGTGAACTGAGAACCCCTGTCGGATACCAACACTGATGGTAAACCAAAAAGGCATACAATGGACTTGAAAAACAATCCTGCCAGAACAGGAGCAGAGGGAATGCCCGAGCATGGAATAAATCGTGCCATTTTGGTGAACGAGTCTACCACAACCCAGATGGAATCAAAACCTTGAACCCGGGGAAGGTCTGTCACGAAATCCATCGTCACGGTATGCCAGTGCCTCGGGGGTATGGGAAGAGGCTGCAGGAGACCCAACGGTCGTCCTTTCCTGTGTTTGGATTGGGCACAAACAGAGCAGGTGTTAACATAGCATTCCACATCCCTTCTCATGGAAGGCCACCAACACCAACGTTGTAGAAGCGAAGGTGTTCTTCACTGCCCAGGATGTGCATGAACATGGAGATCATGGGACCATTCAAGAGCCAGATTACGAATATCAGTGGTAGGTAGAAACAACTTGTTCTGGAAGAAAGGCAAACTGTCTTGTATTACCAAATCCCAATCTGAAAGTAAGGATGGGTGTGTGGAAACCCACTTACGGACCATATTCAGCAGAGTCAGAGAAGGAGTACAGAGGCATATCACATGTTTCTTATCTAACAGAGACTCAGGACAAACTGGCAATGAAACCCCCCCAGGAGAGGGAGACAAAGCATCAGCCTTACCATGAACGTTACCAGGATGATGCGTGATCTGGAAATCGTAAGCGGCAAAAAACAGATGCCACCTAACAAGTCTGCTATTCGAGAATTTCAAAGAAGCTAAATCACGTAAATTCTGATGATCCGAGAATACCGTCACCCGATGTTTTGCACCAAGGAGATGGTGACGCCATACTTGGAAAGCCTCTTTGACAGCCAGAAGTTCTTTTTCGGTCACTGTATAGTGACACTCTGTGGGTGTAAACTTCCAGGAATGAAAGGCGACTGGATGCAAGCGTCCAGTTTATATACATTCTTGAGACAGTATTTCCCCTAAGGCGAACGAGGGCGCGTCCGCCTCAGCTATAAAAGGGAGATCACTGTCAGGGTGTTGGAGGACAGGAGCAGTGGTAAATGCAGCTTTTAGGGTATCAAATGCAAGTTGTTGATCGTTGGACCAATTAAATGGAACTAAAGAACTGGTCAAAAGTGTAAGAGGTGATGCTATGGAAGAAAACCCAGAAATGAATCTTCTATAGTAGTTAGCAAAACCCCAAAAAGACTGTAATGCTTTAAGGTTGGTGGGGGTCGGCCACTCCAAAACCACTTTGACTTTGGCATGGTTCATAGTGAGACCATCAGGAGTGATGTGAAACCCTAAAAATTCAATGTTGTCAGTGTGGAATTGACATTTTTCGGGTTTTGCAAAAAGGGAGAACATGCGTAAGCGTTTTAGTACCTCCCTTACGTGTCTTACGTGTTCCTCTTGAGACCGTGAAAAAATGAGAATGTCATCCAGGTAGACCACCATAAATACATCCAAAATATCACTAAAAATGTCATTCATGAAGCGCTGGAATGTAGCAGGCGCATTACAGAGGCCGAAAGGCATGAACAGATATTCATATAATCCGTAACGAGTACAAAAAGCCGTTTTCCACTCATCACCCTTTCTCACACGTACTACATTATACGCGCCTCTGAGATCCAACTTCGTGTATATTGAAGCATGCGGGAGACGATCTAATAGGGGCGTGATGAGAGGAATAGGATACCTGTCCTTTTTAGTGATGGCATTTAGACGTCGGTAATCAACACATGGGCGAAGGTCTCCCTCCTTCTTTGGGACAAAGAAGATAGGGCTGGCTGCTGTAGATGATGATGGACGTATGTGACCCTTACGTAAGGATTCTTGAATGTAAGTTTTCAAGGCTTGTTCCTCAGTAGGAGATAGCGAATATATACGACCCTTGGGGACTACAGAATCTGGTACTAATTCAATAGGGCAATCGTACAACCTATGAGGTGGAAGGATTTCTGATGATCCTTTATCAAAGACATCCAGGTAGTCTCGATAAGGCTCTGGTATTGCTTCAGCTACGAAACCAACAATGTGCGTGTCTGCCAACGTAACAGGAGAAGGTTCCAAAGTGAGTTGTGAAACAGTACTGAGAGATTGGGCTGGAGTGCTCCCAGTAGAGGATGTAGTAAGGCAAAACTCCTGGCAAACCTCTGACTCAAAGAACACAGAACCTGTCTTCCAATTGATCAAAGGGTTATGCAGACGCAACCAAGGGATGCCTAAGATAAGGCCATATTGAGGCATGGAGATCAAGTCAAAACTAATGGTTTCTTTGTGATTAGTTTGTATGACCAAAGTAAGAGGTGGTGTCTGTTGTTTAACTGGGCCAGAGACTAATGTACTCCCATCTATGGTCTGTACTGGTTCTGGTCGGGTCTTGGCGATAAGAGGGAGATTAAGTGTGTGGGCCAAATTGATATCGATATAATTGCCAGTGGCACCAGAATCGATGATGACAGTTACTGAATGTGAGACCTCAATACTGGGTTGTAACAATGCATGTACCATTACGCGTCTGATGGTGCCAAACGTAGGTACCTGATCATAGCGCTCAAACCCACCCCCGGGTCTATGGTCGAGCTGCCCGAAAACCCTGAGCTTTAGCCTTTGGGCGACGTGGACATTCTTTCACAAAGTGACCAATTAACCCACAATAATAGCAAGCATTGTCCACCCTCCTGTGCTCCCTTTCCATGGAAGTTAAAGGACTACGTAGACCTCCCACTTGCATAGGTTCAGGAACGGACTCAGAATGAGAGGAACCTGTAGAAGGGATAGAACCAGAAAACCCAGCTTCAGCTTTCTGTTCTGAGCACCTGGCATCAACCTGGAGAGCCAGATCTACTAAATCGGGGAACGCTGTGGGCAAGGAAGGAACTACTGATAAAGCGTCCTTCATAGTCTTGTTCAGACCTTTGTAGAATACTACGGCCCTCTTGCTCTCAGGCCATGAAGTCTCGGCTGACATTTGGTTGAATTTTGTGATATATTCAATGAGTGTTCCCCTGCCTTGATGTAATTCTAATAGTTCCAGATCCCTGGACTGAGCTTTGTGACGGGTGTCAAAGACACGGGACATTTCTGTGACCAGGAGGTCAAAATCGTATAAGGCTGGGTTATTGTTCTCAAGAAGTGGGTTGGCCCAGGCAGCAGCTGTTCCAGATAAATGTGATAACAAAAAGGCGGCCTTAGAAGTAGGATCAGGGAAGGAGGTAGGTCGACACAGGAAGTGTAGCTTACACTGATTTATAAATGTGCGGTACTTGGTGGGATCCCCCTGGAATCTTTCAGGTGCAGCCAATGGAAAAGGAGTGGGTAGAATCACGGGAGCAGGAGTAGTTGGGGCCGGGGCCTGGGGGACTGGGGCAGGTGATGCTGCGTCCCCGAACTCTGCATCTGCAAGTAATGGGTTCCGGGTACTCTGAATAGCATCTAAACGTTGGTGACGGGCTGTGGGGGCTGCAGCCATATCCGCTCTTAGTACTGTGATCGCTTGAATCATAGCTGTCATGGGGTCATCCGCGGCACCCTGCATACTCTGCACGACAAAGAATGGCTTCACAGTCTGTCAGGTTTCTTGATTGTCGTGAAGAGTATTGAAACCTCCGTCCCCAAGTACCACAGAGAGAGAATACAAGATTACTCCCTATGCGTTCATTGAGGCCACAGGTGGGTAGTTCTTGCAGCTCGGATCCACAGGAAATGTTGAAACCCAAGGCAGCTGTAAAGAAAATCTTTATTAGCAATCAACTGAGCACAGTACAAGCAAACAGGCAGAATAAAGAAATATGGCTTACCTAATCTGATGGGTGAGGAAGCCCAGAACCTGAGATAATTGGTAATTCCGTGGATGGGCACGTGAGCTGGTTTCCCCGAGGACAGTAGGGAAAATAACTGTAAACTGGGTAAAACCCAACTACCCTCCTGTAGCTTGATGAAGCAAAAGACCAAAATACAAAGTACTTGATAACGTGAAACAATGAAGAGACCAATGCCAAGTCCAATTCAGGTGTTGGGTGTCCTGACCCACGTTTAAGCTACCCTGCTACAACATTTGGTGCTGTGGGCTTAGAAAATTCAAGATGGCGGAAAACCCACATGTGCGCTGAAATCCAGGAAAGCTGCGCAGTTTGTGCGCCCACCAAAATGGTTGCCTCACTTGCCACCCACCAGTGCGAGAATGAAAGGCCGGGTTGCCATGAGGGAAATGGGTTGCCAAAGGAAAAACAGTAGCGCCGGTTAGCTTCAAAGCGCTTTAAAACCACCATTGGACTACCCACACAGTAGTCTGAAACCATTGGGAATGGCAATGCTGATTGCCAAATGCAACCTAGAATTGTGGGGAATTCATTTCTTAAATCCCAAAAATGGGTGCAGTACCAGTACTCACCACTATCCAAAAGCCGGCGTTTTAAAACCACTCTGTGTGTTTTTCTGAAGGCAAGCAAAATGCCTATTTCAAACCTTGCAACATGTGCAAAATATTCACTGAACACCAGCAGACATTTGGCAGAATGGAGTTTTGTGTGCCTACAAAATCTGGGAAATGAAGAGCCCAAAAACAATGCTTATAACAAAAATGCTATGGAGTCAGCAGCTTAAGCCTAACTACAACTGGATTTAAAACCACCAAAATCGAAAATGTTAAATTAAATGAGTGACCTATGTTTGGTGTCACATGCCTTTGTAACTGTTGAAATGTCATAGTTTTGCGCTTAGAATCAGCATTCTAGCTGCATGTGTAAAATTACAAGTTATTTTAAAAGCAACAAAAAGTTAGCTGAAGGTCTGGCTTAAGGAACTTGATTTTGCCTAGCAACTACCCATCAGCAGTGAAACTTGAGTCACCACTGTGTTCCCAGGCCAACCTTCCTTTTGCTGCCCAGGCTAAGGATATGCCATCTATCTGATAATTGAATTTCCTGTGATCTGCCAGAGAGTGAACAAAGCCCTCTCCACTCAGGCAAAGGTTTTTTATTACAGACGTCGTAAAAAGTGGCTTCCTCCTGGAGAAGCTGGGAGGAGCACTGCCTGTGAGAAGCAAGCTGGCTTGGCAGAAACTGGAAAGACTGGTTTCTGTACCATGTGACCTGAAAAGACACACCCCTGCAGCAAGGATATGGTTTTATAAAAAGGGGGATAATTCATAGAGCGGACATGTGAAAATTTTATAAATGATACCATAATTCTTGTGATTTTTCTGCCCACAGTTTAAGACGTGGTAGGAACCGGTGGTATGTTCAGGGGGGTTTTAGCGGAAAAGTGGATATTACTCTAAATGTGTGCATGTTAAAAATCTGAAACTTCATCAGTTAATGTCACTACCCCCTGCACACATGTATGTAAAGTTGGGTCCATGTCGGAAATTGGAAAAGCAGTTAAAAAGTCAATTATGTACACTCTTTGAATGCAAGCTCCGAGAATGAGCAGATTTGGACATAGACATGGCTAAATTCAGCCACACCATGTATATGTAATTTTAAACAAATGTGTACCTGTGCAAATATGTTTTTAGGTCAGATATAGATTGTGTGTAAAGTTGACAGGGGTGGGTTCTCTGTATCATAAACAGACCTCATCCTGATGACACTTCATTTCATTCCCCCAATCAAGTAAGAAATGGAAGTTTGACCAATTAGAAGCTGAGAGAGAGGTAGGGTCAGTGATGCTAGAACACACCCACATTCTAAACACATAAAAGCAGACAGACAGGACAGATAGGACCTTCAATTCCATTTGCTGCAACGCACTCTGCCGGACCATACAACATCCAGAGATCCAGACTTCAAATTCATCAAACCTCCAGAGAGCCAAACTGGAGACTTCAATCTATCCAAAACTAGAGACTTCAATCTATCCAGAGCAGAGAGACCCAAAGAACCGGTGCCTAGCAGAGACCAGACCCCTGTGAGCAGTTCCAGAGGCCAGGCGCTGTGAGCAGAACCCGGAAAGACCTGACCAGACTGAAGTCCGTGAACAAGTCGCTTTCCTGTTCAAAATCTCTTGTGAGTACTTAGCAAAACTCAGAACACATCTCTTAGTTTAAATTCATCTAATTCAATCTATTTAACCTAAGTAGAACTGCCTCCTAGCTGTCACCTGTCATTCTAGCTGCAAAAATTTGTCACTTGTCATTTTGAAAAAGTGTGCGTTTAAAATTTACAAAACCAAAAACGACCTTTACTAAATTACTCATATCTCCGCAACCGTTTGGGCTAGAGACTTGCAATAACTTTCATTTGGAAGCTGAGATCCCAGGCTTTTCTAGGACCCCAAAACGGTAGAGATAGTCCTTGCGGTTCCTTTGTAATAGCGCTCGGCGCATCCGCGAATTTTACCGCGATTTGCAATTTCTTCACATGTAAAAACTGCTGCTGTTTGCTTTCCATTGGCCAGAAATTCGTTTAACCTGCTAACTATCCCTGCATCATTGCTAGTGTGAGCCTGGACTAATATTAACTAGATACCACTCACCCTGAACCTCTATAAGGGAATTAAAAGCAAATTTAGCATATTTCTCATTCATTGCCAGCACATATCCAAGCATTGCCTGTGTTTTCAAAACTCCTATCTGTTTTCTGTAAGCTTGCTGGGATTGAACTGAATTACAGTTGATTGCATTTCTGAGGACTGTGTGTTTTCCTTCCATTTCCTTGCATTGCATAAAGAGGGGGGGAGGGAATAGCCCGAGAAAAGTGATTACATTGTCTGGTTGAATCATATTGCGTATTTTCTGTACTGCATTCATTGAATATTGCATCCACCTGAGCTACATAAAGCATCCTCTACCACATTATACTTTTGTTCCTATTTACCAGTGTGCTACCTTATCCATTTCATATCAACTCATTAGTGATTATAAGAAGTGTGCTAGTGCCAGATTCTCCGTTGTTAATATTTACCATATCAGATTAAGTGTGATATTCAATTATTAATTTATTATAAAGTGTGATATATATATTTTAATTTATCAAATAAACCTTTTAAACTTGCAAAACAGAACTACTTCTTGGCTCAGTGGGGTCAGGGGGATTCCAAGAGAGGGGTGTTATACAAGGGTAGTCATCCAGGACGCATGAACTGGACCTAAAGATATATCAATAAGGGTTTTCATTCAGTATTCTAGACTAGGCGTTAACTTGGCTGTAGTGCTGAATTGAATCCTCTTACAAAGTGGGGGCTCGAGCCGAGACGTTGGGTTAGATTTACCATTTGTGCAGATTAATACAGTGTGCTAACTGACGGGATACATACATCCAGTCGGATCACCACGCTGCATTACGCTGTGAAGCATTCCTCAAAAGGGACACTCCAAGAAAAGTTCTGTTCTGCAAAAATAAAATACAAACTTCTGTAAGTCAGGACAGAGACCAATCTCTAGAATGACGACCTTAGTAGACATGAAAATAGCCAGAGAGCACCTCTTGCATAAGCTATTTGTGAGAGGTGAATGGACCGAACAGGGCCAGGATGTGTGGTTGCAGGCCATCACACAACAGGTCACTGAAACAGGGTCAGATATATATAGAGATCAGGGTCCCTTACATGTGGCCCTGAGTGAACTATATATGGCTCCTAAAGCCAAAGAGGAACACAATAAGATTGCCAGGATAGCAGCATACCTGTACCTATACGTTGGAGACATGCAGGATAGATGTGCGGAAAGCCAAAATCTGGCAAATAGGCAACAGATGGCATTACAGAAGGCCCAATCTGATCTGGACTCTTCTGAGCAGAGGCTGCAGAGGAGCCAGGAGTCAGAAAATGACAGCAGACGGTACATCACTAAAATAAAGGAGGATATGGATGTGCTGCAAAAGGAAAAGTCAGAACAGGATACCAGATTTCTGGCCCTACAGAAGGAGCACCAAGACAGTTTGGACTCCTTACTGCAGAGCCAGAAAAAGCTGGAGCAACAATTAGACTTTAACAGGGCATGCACGGAGCAGGTAGCCACCCTGCAAAGTCATCTAGATAGAGTGAAGGCAGAGAGCAACAAGCTGATTTTGAAAGACCTGGATACCCAGGCAGAGTTTGATGAAGAACACCAGAAAGCTGGTGCCCTTCAAAGGCAGAGGGACGACCTGGCGGCACAAATGCAGGCTCTTAGTCAGGAAAGAGATGCCTTAGGCCAGGAAGTCTGCCATTTAAAAAGAAAAATGGAAGAAAATCACCTGGCCCACCAGGGACTGGGTGATCTCCAAAAAGAACACCAGAACTTGTTAGAGCACACCAGGAGGGTGGAGGATGCTCTAGCAAGAAAGGAGCAGGCCAATAGGGACACAGCTCAGGAGGTAACCCTCCTGCAGCAAAGACTGGCCCAGTTCTCCAGGACCAACCAGGAAGCACAGAGGGAAAATGAGGCCCTCTGTCAACACAATGATAGGCTCCAACAACAGGTAGCGATGCAGGAGAGACTGATAGAGTCCAGTAAGGCCTTAACTGAAGAACTGAAGGCACAAATGCAGGCTCTTGCATTGCAACAGGGAGCAGGGGCGGATAGAGATGAGGTTCGCTGGGAAAGGGAAACTCCGGAGCATAACCTCAGGAGCCCTAGTACCAGAGGCCCTCATACCTCTCAGTCCCTGGACTCTGCCACCCCCATGTTCCCTGGCGCACATGAGCACAGGGCCACAGGGATGGCAGATTACTATCCAGCTAAGAGTATGGGGCTCATAGGCCAGAACCACTCAGGAATGGAGGGGTGGGCATCCGGGTATGGGCACCCAAGTACAGTACAGTTCAATGGGGAACCCCAGGAGAGTAGGCCCATTAAGGGCATCCTGAAAACCTCTGCCCAGTTAGGTCAGTGGAGGGGGTACCCATCAAATCCTGACAGCAAGGAGGAATCTGAAGACTCCTCTGAACTGCGCAGGACACAGGAGACCAGGTCCCCACATTCTGCCAGCCATTCCCAGGCTCGCAGAATCCGGGAAAACCTGGAAGAACAGACGGGAACCTCTGGGAGCAGTGCCTCTGAGTCCGACGAAGAATGGACAAGGGTTACCCGAACCAAAAAGGCCAATAAGGCAAAAAGGGCCTTGCTCAAGGACCCCTTAAAGCAGATTAAGGCGATCAGGAGCGTCATCACGCCTTACCATAAGAACGCTAAGTATTCTGTTTGGGAGCACTTAGAGTTGTTTGAACAAATGATGGAGACTTTCCATTTGAAGGACAGCCAAAGCTGCATTCAATATGTAAAGTGGACCTTCTCCCCGGAATACTCCAGTTTCTTTGCGGGGCTGGAGGACCAAAATCATTTAAGATGGTCCACCTATAAGGCGGCCATCCTGAAACATTTTTCTGTTCACAGAAATCCTCAAGAGGCTCGCAAGGCAGCCTACAATTTGCAATGTGGGGAGGATCAGGCCCCACGAGAATTTGTGCAGGAGTTAAAGCGTGCTTTTGCGCAAACCACCAGAAGGGTGCGCACAGATAGTAGAGAGTTTGTCAATACATTTTTCCATGCCTTGCCCAAATATATAATGACCCAGCTCGTGAGAGATTTTCATGAGAAAAGATCTTTAGACTGGGTCATTGAACAGGCTACCCGGATCTATGAGGTGCAGAAGCCCATAGAAAATAAAAGCAATGCCCAGAAAAACCCCAAAGCCAACAGCACCCCTGCTGCTGCCAAGGTGGCAGAGGTAAAGGTCACCCCCGTTTTGGATTTGGAGATGGGGGGGCCTAAAAACCTACCTGCACCTAATAATGCTAGGCCCAGAAGGTCCTCGGGCCAGTCACAGACAGGGAGCCAGGGAGGCAGCCCCACAAATGGGGTCCCTCGCTCTCCTGACTATGTAAGTCCTCGCTACAAAGGTAACAGACCCATTCTGGGTTATGTGTGGACTCCTCCAGCCCAAGGGGGGGGATCCAGCCAAGCACCTAACCCAGGGAACTTCCCTCCAAACTTCCCACAGGAGGGCAGAAATTTACCAAACCCTGGGCAGAACTTTTTCCCCAGATATCCACCCGACTTCCAACCCCAAAATCATCCATCCTTCTTTCCTCAATTCCCTGAGCCCAGACCACTGAATCCGGGAGAGGGGAGGCCAAGGGTGGAGGGGTACCAAAATCTTCCCAACCAGGGGTACTACCAGAGGAGGGACAGCTACCCTTCCCGGGATCAGCCCAGGGGAGAAAACAGGGCCCCGTATCAGCCTGAGCGGGTTTCCCAGTTAGAGCGCCAGGTTCAAAACATGGCGCGGGATATGGGTCATATACTGAGGGCACAGCAGAACCCTCAGATCAGCATGCCGGCGCAGAACGCACCCAACTCTGGACCTGGTGCTCCAGAACAATGACGGGGGCAGCACCCCGATAAATCACCGGTTCCCAGGGAGGAGGCACAAAGGGAAGGGGGGTGTAAAGCCTTGGAGGAAGCTTCCTTCCTCACTTGTAAACAGCCCCTGGAAACCCAGGAACCGGAAACAAAATCTCTTGCCCCTGAAAGTCTGCCTCCTAAGGAGCAGAGGGGGGGTAGGAGAAACAAAAGACCCAAACAGACTCAGTTTGAGGAGGAGGTACAGATCTTCCAATTTGAGGGAGAGGGATCCTCAGAGGATCCTGGGAAAAGGATCTTCTCCTTCAGAGAGGGGGGAACTCCTCCCAAAGAAAAATGGGTCCCTAGGGATGCAAATCCAGACTGGGGAGATGTGGAGACTGAGCTACCGCCGCCCACCATCTCATCCCAGAACCAACAGCAAGAAAATCCCCTGGTTCAAACCCATCCTGGCGACTGCCTCCAAAAAAGGGGGGGCGGCCCAGAAACGGAGCCAGGGGAACCCACAATGGCTCTGATCTCCAGTTGCAAATTTTTTCTTTCAGATTCCCAAGACTCTCCACAGAATTCTGCCCAAATCTCCTCGCTAGCGATGTCCAAAACCAGAAAATTAGCCCACCAGTTGTCCAAAAATGTACATTATCTGTGCCCCCTTGAGGAGAAGGAGGGAAGATATTATGCCCCGGTACAAGTACAGGGGCAGGGTACAATCTCAGCACTGGTGGACACTGGATCTCAAGCTACCCTTCTGTCCAGAAGGGCCTTTGACGAACTGAATGCAGGAAGGGGAGAGAATTACCAAATTCCTCTCACCTCTCTTCCTGGACAACTGCAGAACTTTGACGGGAAGGAAATTCCCGTTGAGGGGACCGCAGATTTGGACGTTAAAATTGGGCGACATAAGTTGAAACACCCGGTCATAGTTGTGACCCCAGAGGACACCCCTTGTTTACTAGGGGATGACCTCCTGAGGAGGTTGTCACCCCTAATAGATTGCGTAAACAAGGTCCTCTGGACCCAGACTAGCCGACCAATAAAATTAAAACAGAGTGTCAACCATGTTAGTTTAAACGGCACCTGCCACATGGTTGAACAAAAATCTGACCAAGTAGAATTTCACTTCCAGAACAACCAGATTCCAGACGTGACAGTAATAGCAGTAGGACAACAGACTGGTGATGGGGGGTCCTCTCTTTTTCTGAAAATCAACCTTCCTTCCAGTCTAAAGTGGTATTCCACGCTGGAAGGAAACACTCTGAAATTCTATACTAATCCACAATCAGAAACTCCCACTCCTATAGTCCAGAAAGATGTGAAATCAGCTCAAAGCCTGGCTGATATTCAGCAAATTGGAGAGCAGTTGTTCATCCCTGTTCAGTTAAATGATGGGAAGGACTCTGTTCTCGCTCGAGTGTGTGTGAACAACGGTAAGAGCTTCATCAGCGAAGCCATGTTTCGCCAACTCCCAAAAGAACCAGCCATTCCCACCTTCAAACTGATAGACAAATGGGAAATGGACCTGGAAGTACCTAATTCCAAACATCTCCTGCCAAGCAGGTGTATGCTCAAAATCTCCATTGGCAACAAGAGCATAGTCCATAATTGTTGGGTCGTGCGAGACGTCCCTGCCGCCTTTTACTTAGGCAGTGACATTCTCAATCGCTTCGCCATTAGTTTGGACCTAATAAACTTCAAAGCTTGGTCCCGATTAGCGGATAATCCCATGGGCTTTGATGATCCAGAAAAAGCATTTAGGTCAGCTCAATTGCTACCTTATGCAGTTGAAATTCAGGTTAAAGAGGAAGTCACCATCCCAGAAAGGACCCGACAATTCTCCCTGGAAGTGAAAGTTAAAAGGGGACAAGAGTTGAAAAACCCTGATGCTTACATACATCTAAATGCTTCTCTCCAACAGCAAGGGTTGGGGGTAAACCCAACTCCATTAGTCAACATAGAACAGGACACCATTCCAATAGAGGTGGATAACAGCGACTTAAAGAGTATTACTCTAGCCGCAGGCACCATTATTGGAATGGCGGTTGATGACCGACATTTCTCCATTGATCTTGTAAATGAACTGTTAGGACCCATCCCCAAGGACTGTTTTGACAGTGACAGTGATGACAACGCAACACCAGACAGGATTTTTACCCGGCATGGGGGGAACTTCCTGGTGTACACTTCCTGCCCCTATGGTAAGGAAGATGTGACCTGTGACTTCAGGAGGGATGAGGTGATTTTCCAGGTCCATGAGGGCTGCCTTTCCCACCTGAAGCCTCCGGTCCAAATCAGCACTCTGACCAGGGACTTCTCCACCCAGCTGGAGGAGGCCGCGGAGATAGCCAAACCAGAAGTCTTTCCAGGCTTCAGGCAGATGGTGGAAGAGAGAGTCAACCTAGCTGATGCCTGTGTGACTCTGGAACAAAAGCAAAAGTTGAAACAAGTTTTCTTGGATTTCCAAGATCTCTTTGCGGTAGACTCATATGACTGTGGTCGCACCGACATCCACACCACAACAATCCCCACGGACCCTGGCATGACTCCAGTGTTTGTGAAGCAATATCGCTTGCCTCTCGCATCAATGGAGTCCCTTACTGAAATAATTAAGAACCTTGAGTCCCGGGGAATAATCCGTCCCGTCCACAGCACTTTCAATAATCCGGTGCTGGGAATATTGAAGCCAAACGGCCAGTGGAGACTCTGTGCCGACCTCAGGGAGCTCAACAAACGGGTCCATACTTCCCGATGGCCTCTGCCCTACATTGACCAAGGGCTGGCCCAGATCCAGGGGTCACAGGTATTCACTGC
Source organism: Ambystoma mexicanum (assembly GCF_040938575.1). Lineage (NCBI taxonomy): Eukaryota > Metazoa > Chordata > Amphibia > Caudata > Ambystomatidae > Ambystoma > Ambystoma mexicanum. Next base: position 71,581,108 of record NC_090932.1, on the reverse strand, counting down.
AATAGACCTGACCAATGGATACTGGACTGTGCCTGTCAGTAAGGAGGACCAATACAAGCTGGCTTTTACCTTTGGGGGCCAGCAGTACACCTGGACCCGGACTCCCTTCGGATACCTCAACTCCGGCAATGAATTCAACATTTTTCTACACAAGGCCATGCCTGACTTGGGTGCAAGGGGTAACTTGGCTTATGTAGATGATGTCCTCATCAAAAGTTCATCTGTGGAGGAACACATAGCAGAGATCCGTTATGTTCTGACACAGTTGAGGGCCGCCGGAGCAAAACTTTCCTTTCAGAAAGCACAGTGGTGTAGAACCCGTGTTAATTTCTTGGGGCATGAGATTACTCCTCAGGGCCTCTGTCCCCAGGAAAAGAAAGTGGAAGCACTTCAGAAACTGAAAGACCCCACAACTCTGCGGGAACTAAGGAGCCTCCTTGGACTGACTAATTACAGCAGAAAGTTCATTGAGGGCTATGCAGAGATCACCAGACCCCTGATTCATCTCCTGAAGGGGGGGTCAAGTGGGAATGGGGTCCAGAACAAGCCGAGGCAGTAAAACAACTCAAAAGAAGCCTCTCACAAGCACCTTGCCTAGCTTACCCTGTCAGAAACAAGGAGTTCTTCCTGGAGACGGGGTTCTCTAATACGTGCTTGACGGCAGTATTATATCAAAAGCATGACAAGATCAATAAAGTAATCTCCTATGCGAGCAAAACTTTATCCTCTGTGGAGGAAAAATTCAACGATTGTGAGAAGGCACTCCTGGCAACGGTGTGGGCATTGAAGAATTACCGCCCGTCTATCCAGGGGGAACACATCATAGTGGAGACTCCACACCAGCCTCTGCAATATCTCCAAAGTGACAGAATCCGGGCCGGAAATGTGAGTAATTCCCGAATTACTTCCTGGATTCTGTCAATGCAAGGCTTTCCTGTGGAGGTCAGATATGGCCAAAACAAGAAGAGTCCCCTCGCGCAAGGTCTGGCTGACTTGCATGATTGTGCCAGAGAAAACTGTCTCGAGGACGAAAGTCTAAAAATAAAGGACAACATGGAGGCATACCTTAATTCCCCCCACAAAGTCTTTGAAGAAGACAAGTGTGAGGGAATGCCCACTGTCTATGTGGATGGATGCTCTTACCATGTTGACAACAACGGGGAGAAAGAACTAGTGGCCGGCGTAGGGAATGCATGGGTGAATGAGTCCCCAGAACCCTCCGCCGGATTCAAAATTGGTCCCCGAAGTAGTCAGGTGGCAGAATTGATGGCTGTGCATCAGGCCATCCTCACTGCTGTCCAACATCAACTCCACGAACTGGTCATAATCACAGATTCGGATTATGTACGGAACGGGTTCGTGGAGCACCTGGTTAATTGGAAAACCAGAGGCATGTTATGTGCTAACAACAAACCCTTGAAACATGGGAAGTTGATCCAAAACATTGATGATCTGGTCACCTCGAATGGGATGACCATCTATTGGAAGAAGATCAAGGGTCATTCCAAAGTAGAGGGACCAGACAAAACTGGAAATGACTTAGCTGATCAGCTGGCCAAAACCGGGGCCATCCAAGGGGATCTAATTGAGATTGAGTCCCTGTTGGGGGAAATCCAGGTCACTGCTATCACTAGGTCCCAGACAAATGCTAACAACGACCTTTCAATTGCACAATGGAGTAAGGAGACCCCTGATGCTGATTTGATTACCGCTCAGAAGGGGGATCCAATAATTGGTAAATTTTACCAGCACCTTGAGGACCCTGAGAACTTTCCCCTGACGGATACCGATTACATTGGGAAAGAGGACCTAAGAGTGTTGATGAAATGTCCAAAAATGTTCCGGATCCAAGACGGTTTGCTGGTAAGGAAATCCAAAGCTGGCCACGATCAGTGGGTGGTTCCTACCTCAGTCCGAAGCCTGATGTTAAGTCACGCCCATGATGCGGCCACCGCCGGTCATAGGGGGTTTCACACAACATTGGAAATCTTAAGAGAGGTTGCGTACTGGCCACACATGGGGCAGGACCTCGACCAGTACCTGAAGGGTTGCCTTGTGTGTGCACAATTTCAGCCATCATCCCTCACACACCGGGCGCCTTTACAAAAGAGGGGAATGACACTGCCATGGTCAGATTTACAAATCGACTTTGTAGGCCCTGTGATTCGCTCGGCTAGGGGGAATAAGTACATGTTGACTGTGACATGCTTGTTTACCAAGTGGGTGGAATGTCTCCCAGCCCCAAACTGCAAGGCAGAAACTGCAGCTGCCTTGATGATTAACCACATCTTTTCCCGTTTTGGTCTACCTCAAAGGATTGAGTCAGACAGAGGTAGCCACTTCACCAGTGAAGTAATGACAAAGATGTGGGAGATACTGGGGGTCAAGAGAAAGCTGCATATTGCTTATAGACCAGCTTCTTCTGGGGCAGTAGAGAGATATAACCGGACAATTGTGAGCATATTAAAGAAGTTTGTGGCAGATTCTGGGCCAAGTTGGGATATCCGATTACCTCTGGTCCTAATGGCTATCAGATCTACCCCTTCATCTGCAACCAAAATGTCACCATTTGAGTTGATGACTGGGCGCAAGATGGTGCTTCCGCAGCATTTGCTCTACAGGACCCAAGAGCAGACACTGATAAATGCCTCCACTACTCATGAGTATGTAGAGAATTTAAGGAAACACCTTCAACATGCTTTTGCTTATGCTCAGCGGAATCTAGAAAGATCGGCTGATAGCATGAAGACCCATTATGACCTGAAAACTTCCAGGAAGGAATATCAGGTGGGAGACCGGGTCTATCTATACAACTTCCAAAGGAACCAGGCCAAGCAGCGCACATTTTTGCCTACATGGAAGGGACCCTTTGAGATCGTCGATAAGATCTCCCCTGTGGCCTACAAGATCCGCATCCCCAAAGGCGGTTCGGCAGAGGGGGAAGACAAGTGGGTCCACATAAACCAGTTGAAATGTTGCCATCCCAGGCACACTCTGCAACAACTGGAGGAATCCTCTGGAATCCTAGCAGGCACTGTCTCAGACTAATTCAGTTCCAACCATAAAACATACCACATCTAGTCTCTAAAATATTGTGATTTGCATGAAACTGTCTCTTAGTTATACTGTTTTTTTTTTCTCAAAATAAGAATGTAATGTTTCGTTATGATAAAATGCATATGCTGCCCCACTACCTCAACAGTGGTGGAAAAACGTCTATGAGTAGATATTGCCGCTTTTGCTTTATCATCCTAGGAGAGATGAAACCATGAAGGATGACCAAGAAGAACGATCCGGAGACCGGGAGCAGAGACGCAACGGGCCCGGGGTACCGCCCAATCTTCCCATCAGGACCGGCGAGGAGAACCGATCGATCAGTACCGGATGGAGAAGAAAACGCTGAACTGTGTCATCGACAGAAGAGGAAGAAGATTATGCGGACAGACCGGTGCATGGGTCAAAACCCTTGTGCACGCGACTCCCCATCGACTCAAATTCAAAGTGCAGTCGCGTGGGGGGGACTTGTTGGGTGTCCTGACCCACGTTTAAGCTACCCTGCTACAACATTTGGTGCTGTGGGCTTAGAAAATTCAAGATGGCGGAAAACCCACATGTGCGCTGAAATCCAGGAAAGCTGCGCAGTTTGTGCGCCCACCAAAATGGTTGCCTCACTTGCCACCCACCAGTGCGAGAATGAAAGGCCGGGTTGCCATGAGGGAAATGGGTTGCCAAAGGAAAAACAGTAGCGCCGGTTAGCTTCAAAGCGCTTTAAAACCACCATTGGACTACCCACACAGTAGTCTGAAACCATTGGGAATGGCAATGCTGATTGCCAAATGCAACCTAGAATTGTGGGGAATTCATTTCTTAAATCCCAAAAATGGGTGCAGTACCAGTACTCACCACTATCCAAAAGCCGGCGTTTTAAAACCACTCTGTGTGTTTTTCTGAAGGCAAGCAAAATGCCTATTTCAAACCTTGCAACATGTGCAAAATATTCACTGAACACCAGCAGACATTTGGCAGAATGGAGTTTTGTGTGCCTACAAAATCTGGGAAATGAAGAGCCCAAAAACAATGCTTATAACAAAAATGCTATGGAGTCAGCAGCTTAAGCCTAACTACAACTGGATTTAAAACCACCAAAATCGAAAATGTTAAATTAAATGAGTGACCTATGTTTGGTGTCACATGCCTTTGTAACTGTTGAAATGTCATAGTTTTGCGCTTAGAATCAGCATTCTAGCTGCATGTGTAAAATTACAAGTTATTTTAAAAGCAACAAAAAGTTAGCTGAAGGTCTGGCTTAAGGAACTTGATTTTGCCTAGCAACTACCCATCAGCAGTGAAACTTGAGTCACCACTGTGTTCCCAGGCCAACCTTCCTTTTGCTGCCCAGGCTAAGGATATGCCATCTATCTGATAATTGAATTTCCTGTGATCTGCCAGAGAGTGAACAAAGCCCTCTCCACTCAGGCAAAGGTTTTTTATTACAGACGTCGTAAAAAGTGGCTTCCTCCTGGAGAAGCTGGGAGGAGCACTGCCTGTGAGAAGCAAGCTGGCTTGGCAGAAACTGGAAAGACTGGTTTCTGTACCATGTGACCTGAAAAGACACACCCCTGCAGCAAGGATATGGTTTTATAAAAAGGGGGATAATTCATAGAGCGGACATGTGAAAATTTTATAAATGATACCATAATTCTTGTGATTTTTCTGCCCACAGTTTAAGACGTGGTAGGAACCGGTGGTATGTTCAGGGGGGTTTTAGCGGAAAAGTGGATATTACTCTAAATGTGTGCATGTTAAAAATCTGAAACTTCATCAGTTAATGTCACTACCCCCTGCACACATGTATGTAAAGTTGGGTCCATGTCGGAAATTGGAAAAGCAGTTAAAAAGTCAATTATGTACACTCTTTGAATGCAAGCTCCGAGAATGAGCAGATTTGGACATAGACATGGCTAAATTCAGCCACACCATGTATATGTAATTTTAAACAAATGTGTACCTGTGCAAATATGTTTTTAGGTCAGATATAGATTGTGTGTAAAGTTGACAGGGGTGGGTTCTCTGTATCATAAACAGACCTCATCCTGATGACACTTCATTTCATTCCCCCAATCAAGTAAGAAATGGAAGTTTGACCAATTAGAAGCTGAGAGAGAGGTAGGGTCAGTGATGCTAGAACACACCCACATTCTAAACACATAAAAGCAGACAGACAGGACAGATAGGACCTTCAATTCCATTTGCTGCAACGCACTCTGCCGGACCATACAACATCCAGAGATCCAGACTTCAAATTCATCAAACCTCCAGAGAGCCAAACTGGAGACTTCAATCTATCCAAAACTAGAGACTTCAATCTATCCAGAGCAGAGAGACCCAAAGAACCGGTGCCTAGCAGAGACCAGACCCCTGTGAGCAGTTCCAGAGGCCAGGCGCTGTGAGCAGAACCCGGAAAGACCTGACCAGACTGAAGTCCGTGAACAAGTCGCTTTCCTGTTCAAAATCTCTTGTGAGTACTTAGCAAAACTCAGAACACATCTCTTAGTTTAAATTCATCTAATTCAATCTATTTAACCTAAGTAGAACTGCCTCCTAGCTGTCACCTGTCATTCTAGCTGCAAAAATTTGTCACTTGTCATTTTGAAAAAGTGTGCGTTTAAAATTTACAAAACCAAAAACGACCTTTACTAAATTACTCATATCTCCGCAACCGTTTGGGCTAGAGACTTGCAATAACTTTCATTTGGAAGCTGAGATCCCAGGCTTTTCTAGGACCCCAAAACGGTAGAGATAGTCCTTGCGGTTCCTTTGTAATAGCGCTCGGCGCATCCGCGAATTTTACCGCGATTTGCAATTTCTTCACATGTAAAAACTGCTGCTGTTTGCTTTCCATTGGCCAGAAATTCGTTTAACCTGCTAACTATCCCTGCATCATTGCTAGTGTGAGCCTGGACTAATATTAACTAGATACCACTCACCCTGAACCTCTATAAGGGAATTAAAAGCAAATTTAGCATATTTCTCATTCATTGCCAGCACATATCCAAGCATTGCCTGTGTTTTCAAAACTCCTATCTGTTTTCTGTAAGCTTGCTGGGATTGAACTGAATTACAGTTGATTGCATTTCTGAGGACTGTGTGTTTTCCTTCCATTTCCTTGCATTGCATAAAGAGGGGGGGAGGGAATAGCCCGAGAAAAGTGATTACATTGTCTGGTTGAATCATATTGCGTATTTTCTGTACTGCATTCATTGAATATTGCATCCACCTGAGCTACATAAAGCATCCTCTACCACATTATACTTTTGTTCCTATTTACCAGTGTGCTACCTTATCCATTTCATATCAACTCATTAGTGATTATAAGAAGTGTGCTAGTGCCAGATTCTCCGTTGTTAATATTTACCATATCAGATTAAGTGTGATATTCAATTATTAATTTATTATAAAGTGTGATATATATATTTTAATTTATCAAATAAACCTTTTAAACTTGCAAAACAGAACTACTTCTTGGCTCAGTAGGGTCAGGGGGATTCCAAGAGAGGGGTGTTATACAAGGGTAGTCATCCAGGACGCATGAACTGGACCTAAAGATATATCAATAAGGGTTTTCATTCAGTATTCTAGACTAGGCGTTAACTTGGCTGTAGTGCTGAATTGAATCCTCTTACACAGGGTAATCCAAGACAGTCCAAAAGCGTTCCGAGTTCAAGATGATCCAGCAAACAGAGCCAAAGACGTGAGCAAAAACAAATCCAAAAAACAATCCAAGAGTCAAGAAGCTGTGAAAACACAAGGTATCCAAACGCTGAACAGAGTCCTCCAAAGAACAGCTGTGAAGCGCAGACATGCGGAAGTTCAGTGCTTAAATAGCGGAAGTTTCAGCGTCACCTGATCCGCGACGCGTCACGTGACCCGCGGACGTGACACGTGAGCGTGGTCTCCATGATCGCGGACTGGACTTTCTGCGAGCAGCGTCCTGTAGCCGGCGTCTGCGAGCTCCTTCTTGCAGATGCCATGGCAGACGCCAATGAAGGAAAGGAGAACCCCTGAGTCTGCATGTGTGCCCCTTGGGGTAAACCCACTCACGTGACAACCTTCCAGTGTGAGGGACATGGAGTGGAAACCTGACTGGGGAAACTGGTGTATTGTGAGTGTTGCCTGTCCTATTGTCTGACCTAGATGTTTGCAAAAAGGGGACAGAATGAGAGGACAGCGTGACAAGGACTGTCTTACATGGTGTTTCTGTTGCACAGTTTACTCCTGCGGGACTCCCGGTGACAGTGGTCCTGAATTACCCTCAGACAGCCCGGTGAGGTAGGCACAGAATGCAGCCCATGCATTATTGGGACGAGAGTGTACAGGAAGAGAGTTAATGTATTCCTCCTCACAAGTCTGAGTCCAGGTGAGTGCCTTCAGCCACATATCAAAGGTAGGGGGAGAGGGACGTTTCCAACATTGTAACACACATTTCTTAGCCACCATACAACTGACATTGGGAAATGTTGACTTATTTTGGTGCTATTTCTCCCGCACACTCCAAACAACACTGCCAATGGGTCTGGTTCAACCGTGTCGTCCACAATATCAGAAAGGGCTCGTAGGACCTCACCCCAGAATCCGCTAAATTCGGCACAGGACCAGAACATGTGCATATGGTCAGCCCCTTCAGTGTGGCACCTTGCGCAGGTCTGTGTGCGGCTGCAAGTGAATCTGGCAATCTTGTATGGGGTATGGTATAACCTGTTCAGTAGCTTGTACTGCATACAGCAGAACCTGAAATTGAGGGAAACTCAGCAGGTGTGGAGGCACAGTTTCTTTCATGTGTTATCTGAAATCTCGGTCCCGAGATCTTCTGCCCAGTCGTCACGTGCAGTGGAGAGTTGGTCTGCGGATTTTGCTAGCAACATTCTTTACAAGGTGGAGACCACTCCACGGGTGCCACCTGAGTTAGCTGTATAGCTTATTTCAGGTGATTCAGGGGGTTCATGTGGGTAGGGTGACCACATGGTCCGAGCAGCCGCCCGGAGTCTGTAGTATTGCAGCAAATCCAATGCAGACCTAGTATGTTCAGGGTGCCACGTTTGTGGAGTAATGAATTTCCCTTCCGAGGTACTGATCTGACAGAGTCTGGTAGCCCAGCGCTAGCCAGCGCTGGGTCAGGAGTTTATCGTGCGTGGGCTCGAACCCAGGGAATCCCCGGCCATTTGTAATAAGGGTGTGGGTCTGCAGTTGGGTTCAGTAGCCGGTTCCATGCAAATAAGGTGGTCACAACTGGGTCAGAGGGGGTGTCCACTTCATAGTTCTGATGGAGAATCAGAGTCATGACATTCACCTCAGCAGCTGCAAGTCTCTCTAATTTAAGATGGGGTGAGGCAGGTGCTCTCGGGTACCAGTATGTGGCATATTGAGCTTGTGCCGGTATCCTGTATAATGCTAGGTTGGGGGCAGTGAAGCCACCCCTTTCGTAAGTCAAAGTCATGTGTATCCACTTTTTATGGACCGCACCAGCATGCCACAGGAACTGTGCACACAATTTGTGTAGCCTGTTGAAGAATTGTTTCCCTAGCCAGACCGGTACGTTCGTAAAAATATAGAGCAGTTTATGGACCATGACCATCTTAACCAATGATAACTTCCCAGCTAGTGAGAGTGGAAGAGACCGCCATATTATTATTTTAGATTCAGTGTATTGTGCAGTTGCGGTATAGTTCTCAACCACCAGCATCGATTTGGATAAGGAGACCTGGACCCCCAAATATTTGATTCCCCCCAGGCACCAGTGCAGAGGGTACTCACACATGGGCTGTTGCATTGTGCTTGTGAGAGGAAATATCTCCGATCTGGAGTAGTTTATCGTGAAGCCAGAGAATGTGCCTATTCGCGTCACATCTCGCAAGATGGGGTCTAAGTGGGTGGCGGGGTACCTGACATAAAGCAGTACATCATCCGTATAGAGTGGGGGCGTCCTTTAACCGTATACCTTTGCAGGCATATCACGCTCTAATGTAATCAGCCATTGGTTGAATGACCAGCGTGAAATGAATCAGGGAGAAGGGGCAACCCTGCTGGGTGCCCCTGAGTAGTGTGAAGGGTGAATATGCCAGGGAATTGGCAAGGACCCTAGCCACAGGGCATGTGTACAACAGCTTGATGTATCCTATCGTGTTGGGACCCACTCCATTCCCCCCAGGACCTCCCACATGTATCGCCATGAGACCATATCGAAGGCCTTTTGGGCGTCTAGTGTGAGAGCCACAGCCTCTGTATTCTGTTCAATCCTAGACATTGCATTGAAGAGATGCCTGATGTTAAGTGCAGTCGAGCACCCTGGGACAAAGCCACTCTGGTCCTCATGAACCAGGTACGCCATAATCGGCAAGAACATGTTCGCTATAATTTTGGTAAATATGTTCGTATCTAGGTTCATTAGCGACAGTGGTCTGTAGGGTCCACATTCGTCACTGGGTTTACCAGGCTTTAGGGGAACAGTTATGGTTGCCTCCTGCATTGAAGGGGGAAGAATAGATTCCCAGAGTGATGCCGTCCAAACCTCAAGCAGTCTGGGAGCCAGAAGCGCCATATGCTCCTGATAGAATTCCGAAGTAAGACCATCAGGCCCAGGGGCCTTGCCCTTTGGCAGGTCTGTGATGGCCTTCACTATTTCATCCAATGTGATCGGGGTGTCTAGTTGGTCCCGGGTTGCTTGAGATATGCATGTCATGGGGATTTGACCAAGGAGGTGACATATGTCTCTGATGTCATGTACCTGGGGTGGGGTGTACAATTGAGTGTAGAACTCTGTAAATACTTCTAGTATCTTCTGGTCCATCCAATGTCAGACACCTTGTGTATCCTTAATACTCTCAATCTGGGTATGGCCCCCCTCGGCATGTACCAATCTAGCCAGCGTTCTTCCTGGCCTTTCACCCTCCCCATATTTCTTAGCCACCCGTGGGCGGGTGAAATAGTGTATCTTGCGCATGGCATGTGAGTCAAAGACCCCAAGTTCTTCCCTTATCTGCGCTAATTTAGCAGGGGAGCCACCGTTGCACACTCCCATTCCAGTTGTTTGAGTCTAGTCTCAGACTTGTGTAGGTCGTTCCTTATTACTTTTAGTATTCCCGCCTCCTTGGAGATAGACATGCCCCTTATGTACACTTTGAAGGCTTCCCAGCGCACGCCCATGGTCGTGCCCTGCTGCCTATTAGAAGCAAAGATGTTCTCTATATCAGAAAGGAACTTAGCCCTAAAGACCACATCCTGCAGGGCCTCTGACTTGAAGCGCCAAGTGGTGCGAGGAGGTGGGGATGTCCCCAACACAATGGATAGTGTTATCGGGGCGTGGTCAGACAGTGTGCGGGTGAGTATCTGGGCGTCTTCCACCCTACCGATTAATTCACCCGAAATGAGAAATAGGTCTATCCTGGAGGAGCTATCATGTACCGATGAGTAGTACGTGTATTCTCGCGCCTGGGGCTTGAGAGCGCGCCAGACGTCCCTTGTGCCCAGCTCTGCCATGAGCATGTGTAATCTCTGGGCAGCATGAGACAATGTCCTACGGGCAGTTCCAGTTCTATCTAAGCAAGTTTCCAATATCACATTCATATCCCCCCCACACACAATATGCACCCCAATGTACCCCATGAGTATGGCGGCAATGGCATCAAAGAATTCGTGGGAATCCACGTTTGGGCCATACGTGTTCACAAGCAAGTATTCACCATTGGCAATTGTACAGAGTAGGATGACATATCTGCCCTCCGGGTCAATGTAACTCTTTTTTATTGTGAATCTGACCATTTTATGGATCAATGTCAGGACTCCTCTAGCCTGCGTAGAATATGTTGAATAGAACCTGTGTGGTCCCTAGGATGGAGCTAGGCTGGATGCAAAACGACCTCGGTCATGTGTCTCTTGCAGCATGAATATTTTTACCCCATGTCTCTGGGCATATGCTGTGATCTTGCAGGCCTTCGTGAAGTTGCCTATTCCGCGGACATTCCATGACATTAAGTGCATCGCCATACCACCATCTCATGGGGGATCCCGACTTTTGCGCCTCTGTGTGTCTAGTGCTGTGTCAAGTAGGTCACCAAATTGTCTACCAGGTATGTTGTAGTGTTGTGTCACCTCTGTCATTTTCAAAATAAGTTCCCCCAACACTTCTCCCCCATTCCCACCACCCCCCAAAACCGAGCAGGGCGACTCCCCTCCCTTTTAGTGCAGGTAGGGGCGGGCCGTCCCCAACTTTGGCCCCCCGAAGCAAGGGCCCAAAAGGGCCTCTCGCTCAACAGAAACTCTATAACAACCATTGCAGCTGCAGTGGGGTACGCTACTGCCGTGCAACCAGCTTTACAGGATCTGTGGCATGTCGCCACACATTGCTGCATGCGCTGGATTAGCACCTTACGGGTCATTCCATTTACTCATTCATGAGAAGAAGAATGGCAAGCTTAAATGCAGAACCATTATATCAGACTTACATCCATTGATCTATACAAGCATTATGATACATTATGAGTGAGACATATTGGTATGGGAGTCAGCAGTATGTGGATTATCATAACGGTTGAGCTTTCTGGTAGAATGTAGTGCTACAGGCTCCAGCCCGCCTCCTGGCGCCCACCCCGCCCCCCGACAGTCGAGCACGATCTGCTCTTAATGCAGATGAAGGAGAGAAGCGGAGTGAGGGCGCAAAGGTGGGGTGCGAAGGAGACATTGACCACCTACTCACTCATTGTCCATTAGATCTTCAGCTGGGTTATTCAGTGGAACATGTGCTTCAATAAATTTCACAGCTTCCTCCGGTATAGTGAAAAAGTAGAGCTTATCTCTGAAAGTAAACTTGAGGCATGCTGGAAACAGTATTGCATAGGGGATGTTCCGTTCCCGAAGCATCTTCTTCACACCGATGAATTGGCGTCTCTCTTGTTGCACCCCCACAGAGAAGTCGGGGAAAATTCTGATGATTTGCGATCCCAATCTGAGTTCTCCCTTCTCCTGCGCAAGGCAGAGTATATGGTCCCTATCCCTGTAGCTGAGCAGTTTAGCAATTATAGGCCTCGGGAAGTCCCCAGGTTTAGGGCGCGGGGCCAGAGCGCAATGATCTAGTGATCACAGGGTAGGAACCCTTTTTTCGTAAACAAAATGGGACAGAACGTGGACTATGATTAATAGTATAGGAGGGAGGCACAGCATCGTTGTTTCCTACCGGAGCCATTTTAAAAGTGATTAGAGAAGGGTAAGGCCTAGTAAGAGTGGAACTGCTTACTGCAGGTGCAGATGGAATAACGGGAATGGGAGGTACATAAGGAGGAGGTGCAACTGGGTCAGTACTTTGATGTTCATTTCTCCGCTCATTTAACATTTTGTTTATTAGTTCATCTGATGTATGCAAATCTTGCTGGGGATATACTTTCTGTACATCTAATTGGAAAGCCCTGTCCATGTTCCTAATGGCTACTGTCTGCTGATCATGCTCTAGCGCTTTCTCTACATTTGCTTAATGTCTGCGCGCATGTTTCTCCCTACTTCTCAAACAGAGATTAGCTTCCTTCCTCCAGTCTCTTACAACGTTGAACGCTGTGGGTCGGGCCTTTTTGCGTAGCAATACGGATTCTAGGTGTTCTATACATGCTAATTCAAAGCTCCCATTATTAGGCCACTGAAGGTCTGATACAAGTTTGGTCTGCCTATGCCAAATCGCATTAAACCATATTGCCCCTATACCATACTTGATATACATTCGATGTGGCGGCGACCCTTCGGGTGGCATGACCTGGCCAGTTTCCAAAGATTGTCTACCGCAGTGAAAAAACTCACTAAACAGGAAAAAAATATCCCAGGCATGGTTAATTCTTACCCTTTTCTTACCCTGGGCATTTGAACTTGCAAGTGCAACTCTCTACCAATATCAGGACGTTTAAGAATCGGGGCACGACTCACCTTATCAACCAATTCATCACTCAGGACGCAATTCGCCCGTATACAGACGCAACCAAGAATCGTCGTGACTGCGTGTCTGGCTCAATCTGCCTCCTTCCAGGACCCTCGGCTTGATGCTCTCTGGGCGCTGCTCGTCGAACGGGGTTCGGCTCTGTACAGATCTGCGGAGGAGTCTCTCATCACTTCTACAGGGGCGCCCCGAACACCTTCCGATCCCGGTCCGACGGCTTCATCTTCGACTCGTTTTTTGCCTTCCTTCAACTTCAACGTATACGATGGAGCATTAGTAGGAGGGTCCCTATTTAGGTGCCATATTTGCTAGGCCATAAAGGCCCCATATGGAAACTAAGGCACAATAATCATATACGATAATGACACGTCACACGCGAGGTTCGTTTTCCAAACAAGTCTGTTTATTACAAATGTTTCTCAGTCGGCCGACTGGGTCTCAATGCCTCACGAAGTGTGTTCCCAAACACTGTGAGATGCGAGAGAGCGAGCAGCATTCAAGCAACCATATAAATACATTAGTCGTATCCTTTAAGGCAATTCGACCCACCCACATACATGTCATACAGGCTAGGGTTCAGTGATTGACAATTATGACAATTATGACACGTTATGACAAGTCTTCATTCAGCCTAAACATAGTTATTTTAGCAAAGGCAGCAGAGACAGCTTTCTGTTATGAGGAACATGGAGCTCTGGCTCGGCAAGGATATCATGTTCTTAGGAGAGAAACATTCCTTACTACGTAATCTGTGTGTTTTGACTCATGAGCTAAGGGTCAGATAGTTCTGAAGCAGAAAATACCACTCTCCGCGAAGGAGCACTGTTAGGAGAATATAATTCATGTTTACTTGCCTTTTACAACAGCGCTTGCAAGACAAACCGGCACCTGGACTACTGACTAGATGCGGCTTCTGCTCGACTTCAAGGACTTAGTGAGAGAGAAAAACAATGTACACAGTTTGACATTCCTCTCTGTGTTAGTATTTCGGCGTTCAAGCCGTAGCCTCGCACTGTGTGTGTGTCTAAAGCTTAGAATATATTTGCAAAGCATTTTGACAAAATGGACGCCCTTCAGATACATTAATGATTCTTGTATTGCGATGCTTGTCACATGATGCGATTGGCTTCTGGCCAACATATTATACATATTATTCGACTATGGGATTGCTTTTCTGGTCTAACAGAACAGAGCGGGAGACAGTGTGTCGGGCATGGTTTCGATGTTAAATTCTTGATGTAGACTCAGGCCTGTGGGTGATCAGAAGCACAGCAGTGAGTATGCAATGTTAGGTCTGCCCCAGAACCACCATTGGCGTTGTGAGAGCAAATCCGGGCCGTGCAGGTGTTAGTAGCAGGTGCACCCTTGGTTAACTTGTTGGGCCCCAGCAGCAGCAGCTGGGAGGTTCGGGTGTTGTGGGCAGTGATGACAGGTATGGGACCCGACGATCCATGCTTGTGTCGGGATCGGCGTCCCAACAGTAGGTGGTGCTTAGTGGAAATGGTATGTCCAGAGCGGGCATCTTGGGGACCAGGAGGGGTGATTCTAGCCTGCAGGAGTACAATCACGACGTGTCCCTGCTGAGATAGCCTGCTTTCTCCAGGGCCGGGGTGTAGGCACAATCACCAGAGTTCCTGGGCTCCCTGCGTTCTTCATCCGCTATTTCCCAGGGTTTCCCACATTCACTTGTTGCAGGGGAGGGTTGGTACCAAGAAGGTAGATTCAGCTTAAAGGGCTCTTGGCTGCTGGTTTGCTGGCCCAGTTGGCACGGGGTGCAGGTTGACAGCCTGGGTGGGGCAGGGGGCTGCGCCCATCCAGATGGGGGTCTGCAACCCCTACACAAACTACCAGAGTAGGAATAGTTGTGGGCAGGTGAGCAAGTACCAGCAGAGCAGCCCCCCGCCGTCGGCGCCCGCCCGTGGGCCCAACAGTTAGCACAGGCGGGGGATCAGCAAAGAACAGGAGGCTGGGAGACAAGTAAGGCACAGCGTTCGTTGTTCCAGGACGGTAGCAGCTTGCTTGGGAAGTGTTAGGGCCCAGGGTCTCTCAGCCAAGTTCCAGCACCGCAGCGCGGCCCAGTCCACAAGTTAGAAGGGAAGTTAAATGTGAGCCGCCCCCCGCCGGCTCACCTGCTGATTCTGTTGTGCTCCTCAAGCGACGCGGCCCAGCGGGGCGGATGGCAGCCCTCCGAATCTGGATGGGTGTCCGCCGTGACCCAGGGATCCAAGGACCTGGCGAGACCTAGGGGCCAGCGCCAGTCAAAGATGTAGAT
Source organism: Ambystoma mexicanum (assembly GCF_040938575.1). NCBI lineage: Eukaryota > Metazoa > Chordata > Amphibia > Caudata > Ambystomatidae > Ambystoma > Ambystoma mexicanum. The sequence goes on along the minus strand of NC_090932.1, from coordinate 71,565,866 downwards.
TGCGCGGGGACCGCGAGCACGGCGCTGGTACCTCCACACCGATCCCCTTCCCCACGTGCTGCCAGGTCACAGCAGCGAGTCTGAAGGGCAGGCACGGACAGCCCACGGCCACGCTGCAAGGGATGATCCGCCGCGCCGGATCACTGTGATTGTCAGCTCGACTCCTTCCAGGTGATCAGCAGCAGCAGGGGACCGGGATCAGTGGTGGCAATCTGTGCAGCCAGGCGTGCGCAGTCTCAGGTCGCATTCCCGCTACCGGCCGTGGTCTGAGGGAGATGGCGGGCATGGGCCGCACCTCCCAAACAAAGGGTCCTCCCTCTGCACTGACTCGCCCTATGCTTCAGAAATTCGGCTCAAGTATGCTTCACAGCTGAACCATCAGGTGGTTGTCTCCTCATCTGCCGATGGCCAGCAGTGCCGCCGTTGTAGCCGGATTGTCGCCAGTGGATCACAGAGCCGAATAGTTATGCAGCCATTTTCGGGCTGCTCAACAGCACCCCCCCCCCCCCGACATAGAAGCTTTTAAGAGTATTCAGCAAAGTAGGCTCTGGCTCCCTTTTCCAAGGCTGAATTCTGTGACTTGGCATGTGAGCAATGTGCATGAATTCGGGATATGATAAACTTGCAGTGGTTTTAATTTTTTGACAAAGCAGAACATGGCATAAGGTGAATTTTTAAGAAATCTGTATTACCCATTGATTGAAATACTCCTCAGATTGTTTTTGCAGATACAGCCCCAAAAGAAACAATGAAACTACCCTTGCTGAACTCCTGGGTGCAGATGCAGACACACAACCAGCAAAAGGCAAAAGATGGACCATTTTCTTACAGCGTAAAAAAGAAAATGTGCATCTTTAGGGGTTAATTCATGGATTATTTGCGCCGAAAAAAACAGGATTTGTGCGCTATTCTGCCGCAAATCCCGGTTTAACAAATGTGGATTTGCAGCAGACTGGCTCACAAATCCCGTTTTTTTCGGCGCAAATAATCCATGAATTACCCCCTTAATCTACGGTGCGCGGGTTACAGTGGGAAACAAGAGAAACATTGGGCATTTTGCTATAATACACACAAGTTATGAAAATCATTTTCCCAAAGGAAGCTGCCTGCCATCCTAAGAAGCTTTACCAGCTAGATAATACTAGTTAGGTAGCTATTACATTGAACAGCTTTTCTATTTTGAATTGTTTTTGTATTTTTGCTGTTTTGCCTTTTTTTTAATAGTTGGAAATTGGTGTATTTGAAGAATGTTGTTTTTCTTGTAAATATTTTTTGTATTATTTTCATTTATTTTGTCCACTCGTAGAGGTGTAATTAGTTCATATTTTTTGATTGTTTATTTAGTTGACAGTAGTTTTGTCTGGTGTGAGAGTCACTTACTATGTGTTAGTGTCAGTTTTCTGGGTTACTGTTTACTAAAGAGAACCCGTTTTTTTGTGTCACTCCTTTCTGAATTGTCCCAGTATCAATATAAGTTGTAATTGTGCATATTTAATTGACCTTTTAATATTCCGTTGATGGATTTTTTTAGTACAATAAAATGATTAATCTGTGTTGAATAGGCTGAGAATTTAATTCTTTCTCGTCCATATACATGTATATATCGTATTTGTTTTGGTTGTTATTCTCAATACGGGCAGATAGTCTGGTCTACTTGTATTCCCCACACAGATGCTCTCTGCTTCGGTCCCCATTCTTTAGTATGATTATCGAATTTAACCAGGTGTGACTGGGGTTTATAATACCTGGTGTCCACTTGAAGCTTTGTGTTTTGCTTTTACAAATGGTGCAATTGTGAAGGGTGCAGTGACTCCTGCGGCTCAGACTAGCTCAGTCTGTTGTAAGAGATTTTTTATCATTTATGTATTTATTTATTTATTTCTACCGCGCCAGAGCCCATAGCATCAGGGCGCCACATGTACACGCAGAGACACATTATACAAACAAGTCACAGGAAACATGAATCTACAGATTTTCAGGTGGGTTTAGGCTTAGATTAAGGCAGTTATCTAAACAAGTGGATCTTGAATTTCTTTCGAAGGTAATGTATGAGGGCTCCAGTCTTATTTGTGGTGGGAGGTTATTCCATAAGGTCGCAGCTTTGGTGTGAAATGTTTTGCCGTGTCCGTTGGTTTTCCTGAAACTGGTGGTTACAAGGTTGCCCTGGGCTTCAGACCTGAGTGCCCATCTTGTTACATATGCAACCAGTTTCTTCTTGAGGTACGCTGGGGCTTTCCCAGGGATGCACCTGTGGGCTAGCGTCAGGGTTTTGAAATGTATTCTATCTTCCATAGTAAACCAGAGTAGATTTCTCATATCTACACTGATGTGTCCTGTTTTCCTTTTTCCTTTGATGATTCTCACAGCCCTGTTTTCTATTTTTTGACATTTTGCAATGAGCCTTTTGTTTGCTCCTAGTAGCAGGGCATTGCAGTAATCTACCTGGACAATATGGTGGCTCTTGCTACTGTGGTGCAATTGTCCTCGCTTAGATAGGGGCGTATTTTAAAAACTGTCCTAAATTTGTCTGCCATATAAGGCGTGAAGTTAGGTGCAAGGAGGGTATCAGCACTACCAGCCAATGTGATTGCCTATCTCTGCGAATCTGTTATTTTCAGACATGACCTTCCCACAATCAAAACTTTCGTACCGTCTGACAGCATCGAGTGCTGTTGCTGTTTCATGCAGACCAGGGGCCAGATTACAGAAACTTTGCACCGGTGCAAGTACAAAAAAGATGCATTTCTACTGCATTTTTGAACTAGGGCAAAGTTTGCCCTAGTGCTGATACGGAATGGTATTAGCACTAGGGCAAACTTTACCCTGAGGAAAAAATGCATTACAAATGTATCTTTTTTGCACTAGGGCAATTTTTGCACTGGTGCTTTTAATTTGTCTAACTGCACTTGTCATGGTGCAATAGTTTTCTAATGTGTCCCAGTGTATTTAAAAATAGGGCAAACGTTGCCCTAGTGCTAATACCGTTCAATTTTGCCCTTGCATTGGCGCAAACTTTCTGTAATCTGGCCCCAGATTACTGAGCGCTAGTGACTTGCATGCCGTGTCAGCCTTCACACTGACAGGGTAATTCATAGAAAATCGCACAAAAGTGGCGCACGCGACTGGCGCACAGCATGCCTGTGCGAATGTCTGCGCCAGCCGCGTGCGCTAAAACCGATTTCCGCGCACAGCGTATTCATAGATTTTCGCATCCAAAACCAGCCGTGGCGCAGCGTGGCGCAGCGACCCTGCAGCAGCGCCAGTTACGCCCCCAAGAACGCCCTCGCGCAAGTAAAAGCCCTCAAAATCCCCAAATAATCGCAAAGGGCTGCGCCAACCCTGGACCAGTTCACAGGGCTGGCAAACAGCAAACGCCAAGCGGGGACCGTTTATTTCAGTGGTTCGCGATTGTCCTGTGTACGTGTGCATCAGGGGTGCGCGGGAAGTATCACACGCAAATTCAGCTGGGTACGTGTATCTCAGGGGTGCACGGGAAGTTCCACACGCGATTGGCCCCGTGCGAGCAGGGTACGTGTATTCCAGGGGTGCGCGGGAAGTTCCACACGCGATTCCATCAGGGTATGTGTATTTCAGGGGTGCGCGGGAAGTTCCACACGCGATTGGCCCCGTGCGAGCAGGGTACGTGTATTCCAGGGGTGCGCAGGAAGTTCCACACGCGATTCCATCAGGGTACGTGTATTGCAGGGGTGCGCGGGAAGTTCCACACGCGATTTCAGCAGGGTACGTGTATTGCAGGAGTGCGCGGGAAGTTCCACACGCGATTACAGCAGGGTACGTGTATTTCAGGGGTTCTGGGGAGTACACGTGAATTGGCCGTGTGGGTCCTCCCAGGTGTACGCTCCACAACCTCCACGGCCCCTGCAGGCAGCCCACACCACGGGGGACTACCCTGCACCCCTGCCCATGTCCCGCAGGCAGTCCATCCACCATGGGCTACACCCCACCCCCCAGCCACCAGGGGCAGCCTCCACCAGGCCCCCACTCATGTCTCCCACCACCCCCACCCCCCAGCCACCAGGGGCAGCCTCCACCAGGCCCCCACTCATGTCTCCCACCACCCCCACCCCCCAGCCACCAGGGGCACCCTCCACCAGGCCCCCACTCATGTCTCCCACCACCCCCACCCCCCAGCAGTCAGGGGCAGCCTCCAGCAAGCCCCCACTCATGTCCCCTATCACCCCCACATCCCCCGCAGTGCAGGGGCAGCCTCCACCAGGCCCCCACCCATGTCTACCACCACCCCTATCACCCCCACATCCCCCGCAGTGCAGGGGCAGCCTCCACCAGGCCCCCACCCATGTCTACCACCACCCCACCCCCCAGCCACCAGGGGCAGCCTCCACCAGGCCCCCACTCATGTCTCCCACCACCCCCACCCCCCAGGGGCACCCTCCACCAGGCCCCCACTCATGTCTCCCACCACTCCTACCCCCCAGCCACCAGGGGCAGCCTCCACCAGGCCCCCACTCATGTCTCCCACCACCCCCACCCCCGAGCCACAAGGGGCACCCTCCACCAGGCCCCCACTCATGTCTCCCACCAAGCCCCCACTCATGTCCCCTACCACCCCCACCCCCCTGCAGTCAGGGGCAGCCTCCACCAAGCCCCCACTCATGTCTCCCACCAGGCCCCCACTCATGTCCCCTATCACCCCCACCCCCGCGCAGTGCAGGGTCAGCCTCCACCAGGCCCCCACCCATGTCTCCCACCACCCACCATGTCCAACTCATGTACCCCTGCACCCCCACCCCCCAGCCACCAGGGGCACCCTCCACCAGGCCCCCACTCATGTCTCCCACCACCCCCACCCCCCAGCCACCAGGGGCAGCCTCCACCAGGCCCCCACTCATGTCCCCTATCACCCCCACCCCCCGCAGTGCAGGGGCAGCCTCCACCAGGCCCCCACTCATGTCTCCCACCACCCCCACCCCCCCGCAGTCAGGGGCAGCCTCCACCAAGCCCCCACTCGTGTCTCCCACCACCCCCACGCCCCAGCAGTCAGGGGCAGCCTCCACCAAGCCCCCACTCATGTCCCCTATCACCCCCACCCCCCCCCCACAGTGCAGGGGCAGCCTCCACCAGGCCCCCACCCATGTCTACCCCCACCCCCCAGCCACCAGGGGCAGCCTCCACCAGGCCCCCACTCATGTCTCCCACCACCCCCACCCCCCAGCCACCAGGGGCACCCTCCACCAGGCCCCCACTCATGTCTCCCACCACCCCCACCCCCCAGCCACCAGGGGCAGCCTCCACCAGGCCCCCACTCATGTCCCCCATCACCCCCCCGCAGTGCAGGGGCAGCCTCCACTAGGCCCCCACTCATGTCTCCCACCACCCCCACCACCCCCGCAGTCAGGGGCAGCCTCCACCAAGCCCCACTCATGTCTCCCACCACCCCCACCCCCCAGCAGTCAGGGGCAGCCTCCACCAAGCCCCAACTCATGTCCCCTATCACCCCCACCCCCCCCCCCGCAGTGCAGGGGCAGCCTCCACCAGGCCCCCACCCATGTCTACCACCACCCCCACCCCCCAGCCACCAGGGGCAGCCTCCACCAGGCCCCCACTCATGTCTCCCACCACCCCCACCCCCCAGCCACCAGGGGCAGCCTCCACCAGGCCCCCACCCATGTACCCCTGCACCCCCACCCCCCAGCCACCAGGGGCACCCTCCACAAGGCCCCCACTCATGTCTCCCACCACCTCCACCCCCCCAGCCACCAGGGGCAGCCTCCACCAAGCCCCCACTCATGTCCCCTATCACCCCCACCCCCCAGCCACCATGGGCACCCTCCACCATGCCCCCACTCATGTCTCCCACCGCCCCCACCCCCCAGCCACCAGGGGCAGCCTCCACCAGGCCCCCACTCATGTCCCCTATCACCCCCACCCCCCGCAGTGCAGGGGCAGCCTCCACCAGGCCCCCACTCATGTCTCCCACCACCCCCACCCCCCCGCAGTCAGGGGCAGCCTCCACCAAGCCCCCACTCATGTCTCCCACCACCCCCACCCCCAGCCACCAGGGACAGCCTCCACCAAGCCCCCACCCATGTCCCCCTGCACCCCCACCCCCCAGCACTGTGGGGCACCTGCCAGCAGGCCCCCACTCATGTCCAAATCATGTACCCCTGCACCCCCACCCCCCAGCACTGTGGGGCACCTGCCAGCAGGCCCCCACCATGTCCAACTCATGTACCCCTGCACCCCCACCCCCCAGCACTGTGGGGCACCTGCCAGCAGGCCCCCACTCATGTCCAACTCATGTACCCCTGCACCCCCACCCCCCCAGCACTGTTGGGCACCTGCCAGCAGGCCCCCACTCATATCCAACTCATGTAACCCTGCACCCCCACCCCCCAGCACTGTGGGGCACCTGCCAGCAGGCCCCCACCATCTCCAACTCATGTACCCCTGCACCCCCACCCCCCAGCACTGTGGGGCACCTGCCAGCAGGCCCCCACTCATGTCCAATCTAGATCCCTGGTCCCTATGGTCAGCCTACAAATGCAAAACACCCACCCGAGTATTGCATCCACCCACTCATAATTGGCAATTACATGACAGAACACCAATTGCAAGTTCTGAAACAAACACATTTCCCTCACATACACCCAATGGGTGTCAGTGAATCTCAAAAGCCATATCATGATATGCATTAAACCAATGAGATGATACTACACATTGAAGTGTGATAAAAAAATATGTATTGAAGGAAAAATAATTAGAATCAAAAATAAAGAAACAGAAATGTGAATGTACAAAAATGAAAAGAAGCATGTCCGTGAAACAAAACAAAACCATAAATAAAAATCCTAAGTAATGGTGTCCAAAGTCACTGTCCAGAAATCAAAATCCAATGGGAAAAAAAATAGAAAGCCATTGCTCCATGGTGAAAATGCGAAAGAAAAATACAATCCAACAGTGAAGTATGTACATACGAACAAGCCAGGGTCCATTATCCCAACAACAGAAAGGAAACCTATCTAACTACACTGACTAATAAAATAAACTATATACAAAAATGTGGCCAATGTCCGAAAGGTCCAAAATAAATCCTAAAAAAAATTAAACCTAACACTACCTACTTAACTATGTACAAGGGCAGCGGGCTAGTTCGACGGCTCACTTGTGGATGTCCCGGGCCAGGGCATCATTGAACTCCTGCTCAATGTCCCGGAGGCGGTCCTCCTCCATGGCCCCGAGGGTCCGCAGGGCCGTCGACGTGTCCACCTCCAAACCCCTGCGGATTGCCTCGAGGCACTCGGCCCGCCTCAGGGCCCTCCGCATGGAGTTCTCCGCCCTGACCATTGTGAGCCGTGCCTCTTCCGCCCGCTGCCGCTCCGCATCTATGGCGTGGCCCAACTGCTACCACACGGAAGACACTCTCTGTCCTGGGTCCTCCTGCCCTCCTGCCGATGCCTGCCCCTCCGATGTTGAAGGCCCCGAGCCTTCATGGCTCCCACCACGTTTCTGCTGCTGCTGTGCCTCTGCCCGTGCACTGCCTCCTGCTGCCTGCACATCCTCCGCCGGCTGGGGTGCAGTCGTTGACGTGGCCACCCCTGCTGGACGTCCGACTCCCGACTGTGGCAGGGATGCCTCCTCCACCAGCCTGGCCGCACCGTCAGAGGCAGCTCCACAGGGCACCCAGGTGACTGATGGGCGGGAAGATGGCACGGAGGACGACTGGTGCATAGGGGGTTCAGTTGAGGAGGGGGTCGTAGCAAGCCCCATCATACTGAGGAATCCGGCCTGGGTGACCTGTCCCAGCAGGCTGACGTGGTCAACGAGCCATTCGAGATGACGTGCAGTCTCCTCATGAAAAGACTGCAGGTCACCTCGCATGCCCCGTTGACGCAACGCCACACCACTCAGAACAGGCTCAACCCGGACCCGGATAGCCACGTCCGCAGGCAGAGGAAGGCCAGTTGTCGTGAGCTCATCCCCTGCCTGAAAACGGTTCTGAACGTAGGCATCCCTGCTGGTGCAAGATGATGCAGGGACAGGATCAGGGACAGGATTGCACACAGGCACCTCTGCGGTGGCCTGTGCTGCCTCCTGTCCCTGGTCCTGCACTGCACCACTAGCACCAGTGGGATCCCCACCTCCAGACCCCGTCTCTGTTGCTTGCACGGCCTCCTCCTCCACCAAACCCCCCACCAACCTGGATGACTCCGTGCCATCTTCCCCCGTTGGGCCCTGTGGGGTCCCAGCTGCCCCTTCTGCTGCCGAGGAGTCCAACTCCGACCTCCGCCTCTTGGACCTCCCCCCGGCAGCTGCGGCCTGGGACGCGGCACCGGACTCCTCACTCCTCGACCTCGACGAGATGACCACATGGGAGGGGAGCCGGGCCTTGCGTCTCCGGCTGGCGGTGGGATCCCCGCCGCTGTGCTCCACAGCACCTTCTCCGCCCTCTTCATCAGTTGACGCTGCAGACAGGGAGAAATAAAACACAGGCATCAGGACACTGTACAATGGACACATAAACACATGACAGTTGTACATGAGTGGCATTGGCAAACCTCAGACATGGCATCACAATCCCCAACACACATGTCATTTCAACTCGCACACATGAGCCATAGCATGTGTTAGCCCCACGGCCCTGTACACCCCCACCCATACTCAACCCCATACAAACAGATGTGCAACCTGCACACTACTGAAAAATCACCACACGCACAGCTCACAATCAGGATGCATGTACACTTACCGCTCGACTCCAGATGGGTCAGCCTCTCAAGGACCTGGACATGGAGCGCTGGGGATATGCGTTCCAGGACCCTCATCTGTTCTTCCGACAAGTGGCCCCGGCGCCCCTTGGCATCCGCTGCCTTCAAGAGGCGCCGGGCCTTGTTCAGGGTCCTGGACCTGAAGTCCTCCCAGCGCTTCTTGACATGTTGGAAGTCGCGGACTGCCACCCCCTCCGCGTTGATGGCAGTCACGATGTCAGTCCAGATCCGAGTCCGTCCTTCCTTGTCGGCGCGGGAACTTCCAAAGAGGGCATCATACTGCCCCAGGACTTGCTCCAACAGGACACCAACTTCGGTGGCACTGAAGCTGGTGCCCCTCTGCCTCTCTGGCCGGGGGTTGTCAGTGGTCTCAGATGGTGTTTGCCCCGACATGACAACCCCAGAGGCAGGAGTGGGTGGGCCACTGGGTCCTGGGGCTGGGCTGTGGAGCGATGTAATCCCAGTCGGGAGTCTTCGGTTCCAGCAGGGGTGGTCACAGCAACAGCACCCCTGGCTGATGTGCAAGCAGCAAATGGCAGGGCACGTGGGCAGCAGGCAGTCAGGCAGCAGCAGATGGCAGGTGGGAGCGTGTAGTTCGGCCTTCTGGGCAGGAGCGTGGTCTTCCGTGTGCTTACGCGTGGCCAGCTTGATACGGAGTGATTTGGCACGTGAAAATCCTGCACGTCTGCGTGTAAATCGAGGAAAGGCCCTAAGTGCGTATGCACGTCAGCACGCATATGTGATTTCATTGGACCAAAGGCCCTTAGCGCGTGAGCGCGTCTGTGACGTGAGGCACGCGGGTGTTCCCCTCATTACACGTGATCACAGAGCACACGTGGATTTCCACCAATCGCGTGTGGAACTTCCTGCGCACCCCCAGTAATACACGTACCCAGGCCAATCGCGTGTACGCTCACTTCCCTCCGAATACACGCGATGACACTCGGACGTGCATTTTTACCACGTGTGCTCGCATTTGCGATTTCATTGGCCCAAAGGCCACCATGCGCAGCTGTGATGTCACGCGAATGGCCGTAGAGAATGGCGCGTGTAAAAATGAAGAGATACACGTCCGAGTGTCAAAGCGCGTAATTGGTGGAAATGGCCTCATTGCGTATGCGCGTCTGTGACGTGTGTATAAAAGGTACGTGTAGGACGCCATTTCCTTGTACGTGCTTTTCGTGGAGAGCGAGTGGGTGAAATCTGTACTTCTTGTCGGTTCACACGCGATTTACTTCACGGCGTTTCCAGTTCGTACTCCCTGTTACCTCTGACAGTTTTTTCTCTTTTCCTCTTTTTCCTGGGCCTGTTTCCTCAAACAGCTTCCCTACTACTGTTGTCCTGTCTCCTCAGACAGCGTACAATTCTTCTTTTGGCGGGGGTGTTGCCAACGCGCACACGCACATATTTTTCACGCTTTTGTTCCTGGCAGACGGTGAGTCGCGCACGTATCTAACATCTGTGCTTGCCCCGTGTGTCGCGTACCCCTTCAGAGGTCATTCTAGGCTGTGTGTGACACGCATACGTTCATTCTTGTGTTCCTGGGTGCCACAGCGTAGTGCAGGGTTTTTTTTCAACGCACGTGGTCTAGGAGGGGTTGCGTGCACCTTACTTCCCTTTTTTGGGGTGCCTGTGCGTTGCGTGACCCGTCATCTTTCCCCAGGGGTGACATACATCCTTGCTAGAGCACTAGGGTACGATTACCATCTGGTACCCAAGCCCTTTGACCCCCAATTGCCCAGGACAATAGTTCACATCAACTCCCATATGCACAATAACATCAGTGCCATGGCTGGGAGGCGAACAAGCCGTAAGGGTGGCAAAGGTGGCCGAGCCCCAAGTGGTGGCCGTGGTGGATCCGGTAGGGGACGTGACCATGACTTGCAGGGTGCCCCTAGCCCCCCATGTGTGGAGGAGCAGTCAGGGACACCCATGCCCCCTCCCAACCCCCCTGGTTGAGGTACCGTGGCTGACACCATCCATGCTCAGCCCTTGTTGGACCAGCCCACTGTGGAACCAGTCCTGGCACAGGGTGACTCCATGGCTGACTTCCAGGTCAGCAGGTCTAGGCCACGTGCGCCGGTGAACGTTGGTCTCATCAGGCCACGTTGATCAGGGGCAGCTAGGTACTCTGCTGCCCCGCGTAGGCAGGCTGGGGAGGCTGCAGGGGCAGCTGCGGCTCCATCCACCCCACCTCTCACACACCCAGCCAGGACAGTGTCGGTCCAAGTCCATCATGCTGACATTCCCCCTGACACCATCACACTTGAGATAATGCCTGCACCAACTCCCATGCTGAGTGTGCAAACCCACGCTCCTGCCCCTAGTGTTCAGAGCGGCGCAGGACACTCCGGATCCCCACCACCTTCCAAGCGGAAGAGGAAGAGTGCTCGTCCAGTAGAGGCTGATGCCCCAGACACGGCTACACAGTCCGGCCCGTCAAGGAAGCCCAGCTTCAATGAGGCCGAACTGAATGCACTTGTAGAGTATGTGTCCGCACATGACCGCGAAATGGTGATTGTTGCAGGATCCAAGACCACACCTGCACAACGTCAGGCACACTGGCAGACCATTGCGGACATCATAAGTGCCCTTGGAATCGTGAGGCGCACAGCTAATGATTGCTACAAGCGCTGGAATGACCTGAAGCGCAGGGCAAAGAATAAGCTGGCCTCAAGTCATGCCGCAACTCTAGTGACTGGAGGTGGGTCTCCAGCAGACGACATAGAACTCACTCCACATGAGCAGGTTGCTGGGACCTACGTCACGGAGGAACAGATCCAAGGCGTGGGAGTAGTGGCAGATTACGAGGCATTGTCCGGTGAGTGCACATGCATGTGTGTGTCATCCATGTGCATGTTGTGTGTGGGAGGGCTTCTGTTTGTGTGCCAGGGGAGGGTGTGTGTGCCTGAGTGGTTCGGCTCACCCATGTGCCTCTTCCTAAACATTCTTGCCACCAGCATTTGGGTATAGCAGCATCCCTTCGGCCAACATTAAACATCCAGCCCAACACCACTCCAGTTGCCCTTGGAGTGTCATCTTGCCACTACACTGTTGCTTATTTACCTCTGTTAATTCAGGCAGATTGTTTGCATACCACCACTTTTACTCGGGATTTCTCAGTCCTATTGTCACAAGTCTGACATGGCTATGGTACAGTGGACTGGCTCAGTTTTGTGGACATGATTAGTTTGGACATGTCCCTGTGCTATAGGACCATTTTTGACTGGCAGCTGCATGTTAAACATTAGAACCATTACAATTAAAATAATCAATCATATGAACAAACTGGACTGAATGAACAATTGGTGACCTCCTCTCCCTCTTGACTTCATGGCTAGGGTACATGCCATCTCTGTGATGGCATGTGTATTTGACCTGCCAATCACTGGCCAATGTGTGATGGCACTGCTAGGCAGCATGCAGCAAATGTGTTCATCTTCCATCTTGGTGTCATCAATGTGTGGCATCTGCCTCCCCATAACAGGCAGTGACGGTGCATGCTTGGGAGTGTTTTAGTCATGTGGGACATGTGTCAATCAAGTACTGTTTCTGTAGCCTCTCAGCACTCATTGTGTGTCATAGTGCTAATGCCTGTTTCCATTTGTTTTCTTTTATGTCTTTTCAGGGGAAGACGCACCTGATACTGCTGGGGTTGTGGAGATGGTGCAGACCCAGGAGGGGTCTGAGGGCCGACCGACCACCAGTGAGGGACATGGTGTGGTGGTGGGTGAGAACCCACAACTGCTGCAGGTCATGCTCTCAAGGGGTGCCTCTGGCTGCACCTCCCCCGAACTGTACTCAGGTGTTGATTCGGATGATGAGACCTACGTGCCGTCGCAGGTGAGTGTTCCTGGGAGGGATTCTGTTCTGTCCGACCCACCTGCACCAGGGTTAGAACCCTCAATGGGGATGTCAGTGTTGGCAGGTACGCCTTTGGTGGTTACAGATGCAGGGTCACACTCTGCGACATCTAATCCTGTTCCTGGGCCAGCAGATCAGAGGGGGAATGCAGTCCTGCAGCCTCAGGCAATGCCGGCACAGCAAGGCGCAGTTCGCCTTGCCCCAGACAGGTGTGGTGCCCGCCGACGTGGTGGCCGTACGCCACCTGGCAATACCGCATGGGAACCATCCATTTACGGTATGGCAACCCAACAGGCAGCATCATCAGAGATGATGGCTCAGGCCATGGATAGGGTGGCCACTTCCATTGTCCCCCCCGAAAGGCTGATGGAGCGACTACAGCAGGCAACCGACTCCATCTGCCAGTCACACAGGGAGGACATGTTGGCGTCCAACAGGGACAGGCGGGCGGCACTGGCGACTCTGCAGGAAGCCATCTCCATAGAGTCCCAGGGCCACAGGGAAGCCCTGAGGCTGGAACTCCTTCTCCTCAGGACGACTCTTGTTGAGCTTGAGGCTTCAACAAACCGAAGGACAGAACAGCAGCTGGAGCGTCTCACCCGTACGCTCTCAGCTGAGATGCAGGCAACTAGGGCGGAGGTCCGGGCATCCCGTGAGTTGTTGCATGGGGACCTCCGCACACTCATCCTCCAGAACGAGACCTACCACACCCGCATGCTTGCAGCCATGGAGGAACAGACTAGGGCCTTGCGTGGGCTGCCTCCCATAGTGCCACCACCTCCGGATGCAGCTGCACAGGGTGAGAATAGCGACAGCAGTGATACTCCCACAATAGGGTAGCCGTGTGGGCCATGAGCCCATGGAGGTGTTTTTTTTCCGCAAGATCCACACAGGTGGGTTTTGGTGTGCACCCTGTCCTCGGACCTCCTGGGTGGCCTCCCCAACCCCCCCGGGCCCATTAATGGCCATTTTTATTTATTTATTTATTTATTTTTTGGGGACAGTGTGTTGCCTTGTGTGGCTCCCGTGGGCATACGCTGCATTGTGGCTGGGCACATGCAGGCTTGTCATGGATTTGGTTCAGATGCTTGGGTTTTTGTCACACACACCCCTCCTGCTTCCCGTGTCCATGGGCTTGCAAAGGGTGTGCCCAAGTGACATTGACGTACATGGTGACATTGGACTCCCATGAGCTGTGTGGGCAGTCTGTAGTCAATACTGTGTATACATTCATAGTGCATATTGTTGTTGTATTGTACACTGCGTGGTGTATTGAAATGTGCCTCTGCATCCATCTCATCCTCCATATTTGCAGGTCCATTCCTCATGTCTTCACAATGCGGTCCACCTTGGAACTGGAGTCCATGTTGTAAGCAGTGCACCTACACTCTTGCGTGGCGCTAACACTGTATACTTGCAAGTGTTCGGAGGGCTGTCATCATCAGGTGGTGAGGCTAGCAGATTTTTAAGTCTGTAATGTCATGTTTAAGGTAGGTTGGAGGTTGTCTAGGTGATTGGTATTATTGGTAAGTATTTGGTAATGTGGGCTGTAGGTCCTGCATTACTGTGAGCATTTCATGTGTGGACAGGTTTCCATTAGGGACACTGTAGCTGCTGACACTTGGGGCATGTTGTGGGGATTCATTTCTTTTCTCTCACATTGCATGACATGCCATGGTGTGGTGTGTGGCCGTGCCGTGGAGGGGGTGGGTGACATGGCACTGTTTTCATTTAGTATTTTGCAAGTGGGTATTTATTTCTGCAGCATGGAAGTGTCTTTTCATGACACTCCATTGGTGGTGTTTGTGTAGGTAGGGATGCACACATTGTGACACTTCCACATGAACAATCTCAGGCTGCTATGGTTCTGACAGTTGACAGTCCCTTTGTTCGTCTTAATTGTCAGGTTGAGTCATCATTGCTTATCAGATGGTATGTGCCAGGCCTGTGTGCACTCCACTGGGGTGTGATTTCTATGTGAAGTAATTAGCCACCAGCTGCGTACGGGCTGCCGCACCCCGTGCCCTCTCCCCTCCCATGCGCAGCGGGCGTGCATGTGGTTGGGGATGTGGGGGCACCACCATGTCCACAGCCAGGCCCCGGCGTGTTGCAACATTGTGCAGGACACCTGCTGCCACTATGATCCTGCACACTACTGGGGGCGCATATAACAGCTGCCCGCCAGACCGGTCAAGGGAGCGAAAGCGGGACTTGAGCACTCCGAATGTGCGCTCCACTATGCCCCGGGTTGCAATATGGGCTGTGTTGTATCTTACCTCTGGAGGCGTGATGGGGTTCCGAATTGGCGTCATCATGTGGGTGCTTAGAGGGTAGGCACTGTCCCCTGGTGAGGAGGTGATGGGTATCATTAGTGGGGTAGTGACATAACTCTGCATCTGACATGCATGCATGTGCAGTGGCATTCATACTCACCAAGCAGCCATGTATCACCATGCCGGCCAGCTTCTAGGTCCCGGCTTAGGGTAGACATTCGGTAAATGAAGCTGTCGTGGGTGGACCCTGGATAGTTGGCATATACTGAGGTGATGATTCCCTTAGCATTACATACTATCTGCACGTTGATGGAATGCCAGTGCTTGCGGTTCCTATAGATGTGCTCAGATGCCCTGGGGGGACGTAGTGCCACATGGGTGCAGTCAATATCACCTAGCACTTTTGGAAATTGTGCCACACCGTAGAAATCGAGGGTGGCAGCCTGCCTTTCTGCAGGTGTCCTGGGCAAGTATATGTGCCTACGGACTGATGGGCGTGCAGTGATGATGTTCAAGACCTGGTGTAGGCAGCGTGACTGCGTGGCCTGTAACACCCCACCCACTATGGCACTTGTCCGCTGAAATGATCCTGTGTCCAAGAAGTGCAGTACATTGAGGACCTTCTCCAGGGGGCTGAGTGCTTGGGAGCACAGGGTGGGTGATGTGAGGTCATCCTCCCACTCACTGACCAGGTCCAGTATTATGTGTGGGGGAAACCTGTACCTCCCATACATCTGGTCATCAGGCATCCCAAAAAGGCTGGTTCTGGGAGTGAAAATTCGGGCCCTCACTATCCTCTTCCTCCTCCTTTGGTAACCCACAGCCACTGCTGCTAGGAATGGTATATTCATCCTGGCGTATGAGCTTGTTTGTGGTTTGCGCGCACTTTTATGCTGCGCTGGTCGACGTACGCCTGCTTCATGCTGGCGTACGTGTGTCAGGTTTGGACCCTTTTTCGGCACGTCGTAGGCGAACGTGTGAATCTTCCCGCCCACACCAGGAATACACGTAGCACGCTCTCACAGGCACAGTCGCGGGTAAATATTCCCGCCCACCCCTGGAATACATGTGACCCACTCTCACAGGCCCAATCGCGTGTGGAAGTTCACGCGCACCCCGAAGTACACGTACCCAGGCAAATTGCGTGTGGAAGTTCACGCGCACCCCCAGTAATACACGTACCCAGGCAAATCGCGTTTGGAAGTTCACGCGCACCCCGAAGTACACATACAATCGCGTACCCAGGCGAATTGCACGGCTGGGGGTGGGGGTGGTGGGAGACATGAGTGGGGGCCTGGTGGAGGCTGCCCCTGCACTGCAGGGGGGTGGGGGTGGTGGGAGACATGGGTGGGGGCTTGGTGGAAGCTGCCCCTGGTGGCTGGGGGGTGGGGGGTGGTGGGAGACATGAGTGGGGGCCTGGTGGAGGCTGCCCCTGACTGCTGGGGGCTAGGGGGTGGTGGGAGACATGGGTGGGGGCCTGGTGGAGGCTGCCCCTGGTGGCTGGGGGGTGGGGGTGGTGGGAGACATGAGTGGGGGCCTGGTAGAGGCTGCCCCTGACTGCTGGGGGCTAGGGGGTGGTGGGAGACATGGGTGGGGGCCTGGTGGAGGGTGCCCCTGGTGGCTGGGGGTGGGGGGTAGTGGGAGACATGAGTGGGGGCCTGGTGGAGGCTGCCTCTGACTGCTGGGGGGTGGGAGGTGGTGGGAGACATGGGTGGGGGCCTGGTGGAGGCTGCCCCTGGTGGCTGGGGCGTGGGGGGTGGTGGGAGACATGAGTGGGGGTCTGGTGGAGGCTGCCCCTGACTGCTGGGGGGTAGGGGGTGGTGGGAGACAATGGTGGGGGCCTGGTGGAGGCTGCCACTGGTGGCTGGGGGGTGGGGGTGGTGGGAGACATGAGTGGGGGCCTGGTGGAGGCTGCCCCTGACTGCTGGGGGGTAGGGGGTGGTGGGAGACATGGGTGGGGGCCTGGTGGAGGCTGCCCCTGACTGCTGGGGGTAGGGTGTGGTGGGAGACATGGGTGGGGGCCTGGTGGAGGCTGTCCCTGCACTGCGGGGGGGTGGGGGTAATAGGGGACATGAGTGGGGGCCTGGTGGAGGCTGCCCCTGGTGGCTGGGGGGTGGGGGTGGTGGGAGACATGAGTGGGGGCCTGGTGGAGGCTGCCCCTGCACTGCGGGGGGTGGGGGTGATGGGGGACATGAGTGGGGGCTTGGTGGAGGCTGCCCCTGGTGGCTGGGGGGTGGGGGCGGTGGGAGACATGAGTGGGGGCCTGGTGGAGGCTACCCCTGGTGGCTGGGGGGTGGGGGTGGTGGGAGACATGGGTGGGGGCCTGGTGGAGGCTGCCCCTGCACTGCGGGTGGGGTGGGGGTGATAGGGGACATGAGTGGGGGCTTGGTGGAGGCTGCCCCTGGTGGCTGGGGGGTGGGGGTGGTGGGAGACATGAGTGGGGGCCTGGTGGAGGCTGCCCCTGGTGGCTGGGGGGTGGGGTGGTGGGAGACATGGGTGGGGGACTGGTGGAGGCTGCCCCTGCACTGCGGGGGGGTGGGGGTGATAGGGGACATGAGTGGGCGGTTGGTGGAGGCTGCCCCTGGTGGCTGGGGGGTGGGGGTGGTGGGAGACATGAGTGGAGGCCTGGTGGAGGCTGCCCTTGTGGCTGGGGGGGTGGTGGGAGACATGAGTGGGGGCCTGGTGGAGGCTGCCCCTGCACTTCGGGGGGGTGGGGGTGATAGGGGACATGAGTGGGGGCTTGGTGGAGGCTGCCCCTGACTGCTGGGGGGTGGGGGTGGTGGGAGACATGAGTGGGGGCCTGGTGGAGGCTGCCCCTGCACTGCGTGGGGGTGGGGGTGATAGGGGACATGAGTGGGGGCTTGGTGGAGGGTGCCCCTGGTGGCTGGGGGGTTGGGGTGGTGGAAGACATGAGTGGGGGCCTGGTGGAGGCTGCCCCTGGTGGCTGGGGGGTGGGGGTGGTGGGAGACATGGGTGGGGGCCTGGTGGAGGCTGCCCCTGACTGCTGGGGGGTATGGGGTGTTGGGAGACATGGGTGGGGGCCTGGTGGAGGCTGCCCCTGACTGCTGGGGGATGGGGGTGGTGGGAGACATGGGTGGGGGCCTGGTGGAGGCTGCCCCTGGTGGCTGGGGGGTGGGGGTGGTGGGAGACATGAGTGGGGGCCTGGTGGAGGCTGCCCCTGGTGGCTGGGGGGTGGAGATGGTGGGAGACATGAGTGGGGGCCTGGTGGAGGCTGCCCCTGGTGGCTGGGGGGTGGGGGTGGTGGGAGACATGGGTGGGGGCCTGGTGGAGGCTGCCCCTGACTGCTGGGGGTTAGGGGGTGGTGGGATACATGGGTGGGGGCCTGGTGGAGGCTGCCCCTGACTGCTGGGGGTAGGGGGTGGTGAGAGACATGGGTGGGGGCCTGGTGGAGGCTGCCCCTGGTGGCTGGGGGGTGGGGGTGGTGGGAGACATGAGTGGGGGCCTGGTGGAGGCTGCCCCTGGTGGCTGGGGGGTGGGGGTGGTGGGAGACATGAGTGGGGGCCTGGTGGAGGCTGCCCCTGGTGGCTGGGGGGTGGGGGTGGTGGGAGACATGTGTTGGTGATCAGTGGTGCAAGGTGACATGTGGGTTGGCTGGTGGGCATGGCCATGGTGGATGGGTTGCCTGTGGGACATGAGCAGGGGTGCAGGGTAGTACCCTGTGGTGTGGGCTGCCTGCAGGGGCCGTGGAGGGTGTAGAGGGAACACCTGGGGGGACCCACATGGCCATATCACGTGTAGCATTCCCCCGCAACACCGAAATACACGTACCCAGCCAAATCGCGTGTGAAACTTCCCGCGCACCCCTGGAATCCACGTAACCAGCCAAATCGCATGTGAAACTTCACGCGCACCCCTGAAATCCACGTAACCAGCCAAATTGCGTGTGAAACTTCGCGCGCACCCCTGAAATCCACGTACCCAGCCAAATCGCGTGTTGAACTTCCCGCGCACCCCTGAAATCCACGTACCCGGCCAGATCGCATGTGGAACTTCCCGCGCACCTCTGAAATCCACGTACCCAGCCAAATCGCGTGTTGAACTTCCCGCGCACCCCTGAAATCCACTTACCCGGCCAGATCGCATGTGGAACTTCGCGCGCACCCCTGAAATCCACGTACCCGGCCAAATCGCGTGTTGAACTTCCCGCACACCCCTGAAATCCACGTACCCGGCCAAATCGCGTGTGGAACTTCCCGCGCACCCCTGGAATCCACGTACCCAGCCAAATCGCGTGTGGTACTTCCCGCGCACCCCTGGAATCCACGTACCCAGCCAATTCGCATGTGAAACTTCCCGCGCACCCCGAAATACATGCACACGTTATGTTCGCTGTGACCTGGCGCACGCCGTTAGATGGCCTGTGCGCCAACGTGCACCGTGCACTTTTTTAGCGCACATCAGATGGTTTTTTCGCGCACGCCCTTCCATGAATCTATGTGCACTGCTTTTCGTGCGATTTTCGCACTTGCACTGCGATTTTCGCAATTCCACTGCGATTCGCATGTTTTTGCCCACTTGCGCCGTGCTAATTATTCCATGAATCGGCCTGTGAATGTCTCGGTTGATTTCCCTCATTCTGATATGCTTCACAATTTTTAAGAGACTGTTACTAACAAAACAGAATGAAATAAAGAGGTCTTGAAGTTGGTAATTTCATGGTCAATGCATGTGTTGTTCCTTTTTTACATAAAGCCTCAACAAATCTTGGTACACATTCTCATACTCATGGAAAAAACCACCCCAGTAGCTCCCGCCTATTGGCTATTAACTGAAAGTAGCTCTTGCTAACATACATTTGGAGATCCCTGTTCTATGTGAAGCTAAGTTAGCTCAGTCGGTTAAGCACTTCTGCGATCTGTGTGTGATCCACTGATCCCAGTTGACTTAGCCTTGCATCCTTCTGCAATGAATAAAATGAGTACCAATATCAATTGGACAATGATAAGTGTACGTAACGCGCGGTGGATACAAGTGCCATATCTTTAAATGTTATGCTCTTTAGTGTCGTAAATCCTACCGTTTAAATTGGTTGGGTGATTTTAGATTGTAAAGGTTTGAATTGGTTTTGATTAACCTTTTTTTGTTTTAAACCAAATGCATTGAAAAAAAAGAAGTGGCACATAAATGACAAGTTATTATCACATATTCCAAGATTTAGCTGCATCAGTAAGTTTGAGGCAGGCAAAAGTTGCAGGGACCTTCTGGATGTGCAGCAGGGTGCTTAATAAGAAGTCTTCAACGTTTTTGTACACTTCCTGTTTCAAGAGCCCAGGTCTTTTTCAAATACCGCCAGCGCCTACTCATTTTCCAGATCTTGCAATTCAACTATTTTAAATGTAAGCATAGCTGTCGAGGGAATCTAATTGGGAGACTCTGACACTCATTTAACTGTTATTTATTTATTTATTTATTTGCGTATTTATTTATTTATTTATGTATGTATGTGTTTATTTATTTATTTATTTATTTAAATGATCCGTTCCCTGCTGTAAAACTCAAAGTGTGAATGTGCCTGCATTCATAGGTTATGTTTGAGCAGTGAAGTCGGGCCAGCTACATGTAAGACCCCTTTTCAACATTGATAGCTCAACAGCCGGCCTTCATAGAGGGGGCGCAGGTCCTTTCTACTCCACATAGCAGGCCTGGGATCAGTTGAAGCCGCCACCTCCAGCCCCTCGCCCCACGCTGCTGCTGCTTCTATTTGTGTCCCTGGCCCCCCAGCTGTTTCTTGGGCTCCCCCCTCGTGCACCTGCCCCTGCCCGTCCGCATGCCCTGCTCCTGGCTCCCCCTGCTTGTCTGCACTTGCCAAGACAAAACGCGATCGGAAGGAAGAGGGAAAGGAAATACGGGAGGAATCTAATCGGAGAACCCGTGGCTCCAGTCCCAGGAATTCCCGGCGTGGAGGAGGCGGCGTTGGCGGCATGGCGACGGCGCTTCTAGGCCTCTGCCTGCTCTGGGCCTACTGTCTGACAGGTACAGAGGGCGGGAGCGGGAGTACAGTGCTGACACTGGCTGCTGCTAGGGCAATCGCTGCCAGCATGCCACCGAGCCAAGGAGATAGCTTGGTGAGTTGATGCATCTGCCGCAGAGGTCTCTGCACAAATGAACAGCTAGCTTCTTACCATAGGCGACGTAAGGCTTAATCAGTTCTGGGCACCTGTGGTCTTGTGAAAAAGTAGTACAGCTGTTGCCAATGATTTCTAAAAGCAAAGCAGGAGCCTGAAAGCAGGGCACCCTGGTGATATGAAGGGTATATATACCTTGAAGATCACATGGTCGAATCTGGGCAGGACCAGGGTCGGACTGGGGCATAATTGTCTCTGGCACCAATGAAAATGTGGCTCACAGGTGCAAATGGCAATTCATTCTTTTTGCGACCAACTGTCTAAATAGTAGCCAAGGGGCCGTTTTTTGATTAAAACGTGATTTAAATTGTGCATTTTAAAGATATTTATTCAGCAACACTGGTCGAAGCTACTAGCCGCTTAATAGGTAACTCATCAAACTGGCCCACATGGGCCAAAAAAGTGGGCCACTTTGGCCCCAAAACCTGGCCGACACCCGCATTTAGAGCTTTTTGTGTCGGACATTGCCCTATAGCCCAATCCGAGCCTGGGCTCGAGCTACTCCTCCTTTCAACCTGTTGGGTTTGGCAAAATGAGTGCTATAGAGTTGGATGCCATTGAAGTATCATTAAAGTACACGCACTGTCACTGACTTGGTAAGTACCCACCCTCTCCCAAGTGGTAAGGGGCCTTAATCAGCCAACCCACCCGCTGCAGAACAAGCGTGTAACTTTAAAGTCACTGGTTTGAATCTGAAGAGTCTGGGCTCAGACTTTCATCCGTATGAGGTCAATGAAATGAGTACCATTCAGTAATAACTGTTACAGTGCAGTATGGAAACAAATTATAATCAAGTAGTGAACAAAGAAGATACGCACAAAAGACCCCTACCAACATATCAATTCAAATAAAGTGGGCACCCCCCTTCCCCAGTAACTTGGTATCGCCCTCTCCATTGAGCTGATCTCTGTGTTATCTGTTCTGTTTGTAGTTGCTCCCATAAGCCTCCGGGTTCCGAGTCTTTGCTGTCTTTATGGTGTCACTAGTGGCTTGCCACACTGCCACCCTGGATGGTAAAACAGGTGTATTGTGTGATTGCATGTGTCACACGTTAGGTGCCACTTTCGTGTAATGAACCTCTCTCCCGGGAACTCTAGTTGGTTGTGAGGTTGTGCACTGGGCTGTGCGATATTCACGTTTCTACCCCAGACTGTGTTTGCCAGCTAGCGATGTCACCTAGACCCAAATCTTCGACACTACCGGTTCATGCTGTGTCATGCCCTTTCAGTGAATCTGTTACGTCCACGTGTGCTGTGTCCACGTGTAACGTTTCTTTGGCACTTTTCCACTGCAGCATTATTCTCGAGTACCAAAACCGTAGTGAAGTATTTTCTGTGAGATCATTTTCCCTATGTTTTTTTTTCTTCCTACAGTTGAATTATTGATAGTTGTATATTGCTTTGAACACCATTAATTGATGACCCTTAAATCCTCACACATATCCCTCCCCCAACCTCTTACTCCTAACCCTGCAGACCTCTTAACTGCAGCCCCGTTATCCCTAGCACCTTACCCCTAAATTATCACCCCTTAGCATTCGCAAATTACCCCCAATTCTTCAGTGTGAACCCATTATCCTGACACAATTTTCTTTTTTCATTCACCCTAACCCTTCCACCCCTTACCTGTTTGTAGCACTTCACCCGAGCTCTTATTTCCCAATTGCCTCACTCCTAGCCCTTCACCCACACCCCTCACCTCTGATCCCTTACTATTCACCCTCAATCCATCACCCCTTCACCCCTACCTTTCACCAGCACACGTCATCCCTGCACAGCATGTCCAATTCTTCACCCCTAACATCAAATGCTTTACTCCTGAATTTCCAACTCTTTAACTCTAGCTGTTTCACCAAATTCATCACCCCATCCACTCTCAACCCACCACCGCAAAACCTGCACCCTAAACCTTCATCATTTATGTTTCACGTAAAATACTCCAGCTCCAAACCCCAAACAATGCAATCCCCCTTTACATCAACATTTCATCTCTAACCCTTCCCCTCTGCCCATTCAGCAGTAACTCCTCTTCCCGAACACCAGCCAACGTCCTATCTGTGCACAGCATGTAAAGAAATACGCCTTGACTATACCATCGAATACCATTTCACCTAATGAGATTTCACCAAATTTATTTCACAGGAAATGGTTGGTGAAATGGTTTATGTGTAATGCATAATAGGTGGGGTGTGGGGTACGGGTATAAGTTGGGGCAGGGAACGGTTGAGGAGTTCCAGGGAGTCTCCCCCACATTATAAACATAAAACAAAAAAAAGTCAAAATAGTTAAACGTTAATTTCATTTTTTGGTGAAATAGATTCGGTAAAATCTCCAGTAGGTGAAATATTTTCGAAGAAATCACATAAATCCGACTATACACCTGGAGGGAATTTGTGCTCGAGGAAAAGAACTCAGTGGCCCTCATTCCAAGGTTGGTGGTAGTCATGGTGCTGTTAGCGCCATGACTACCACCAATAACGGGACCGTGTCCGGTCCCGTTCAATGGGGACTTACCGGTCCAGCCCGACCTTGGCGGGACCGGTAAGTCCCCATTGAAAAAGCCATTCCCCATTCCCATTTGAGCCCCCATAGGGCTCAATGGGAAGGCGCTAATAACGGTACCGCAAATTGCGGTACCGTTATTAGCTCTGCCCGTCCATAACGCCTGGTAAAACCAGGCGTTAAGGAAGCGACCCGCTAAGGGACCTCGGAATAGGGCGCAAAGCGATTACGGGCACCGATGTCTTTACCGGTGCCCGGTATCCCTTTGCGCCCACCTCGTAATGAGGCCCAAATACTTGAATGTTTCCCATGCCGTTCTCTTGATGACATTAGTAGTTTAGGCATTTCAACGATGTAGCCAGTAGCCTATCAGGTTTCCACATACCCAGGGGTCAAGTCCTAGATATTAAAGTGGGAGAACTCATCAACAAACGCAATGGGATGTGACATCACCAGAAATTAGCATATCAAGGTGAAATATGCAAATGTCATTAAATTGATTTTGCATAACCACCCAAATTGCACAGGATTAATCGGCATTTGCCTTTCAGAAAATCAACACACACACAAAACCAAGTGAGTATATTTTTTGTTTTAATAGTGTTTTTGAAACCGATAAAAGGTGTGCATGTTTTAAACTCCAAGAACCAATATAAATGTTTTCCCTGGAACTTGCTATACTGAAATTAGACATTTCACCTTTAGTTGTGCGTTATTTTCCATCAGGTTATTTAGTGCAGTGGTGAAATGTCTGACCTGCAAACCAGATAACTGCGTTTCAATCCCGAGGTCAGCTTTAATTCATAAATTCAAAGAGGACATTCAAAGTTTCTCATCTTAGCTGGGGGCGACTGAGTCCACTCTCTGAAAAAAGTGAGTAGACTCTGTCCACACGCGTGTACCCCCGACTTGAGCCCTGCACATACCTCATGGTTTTATGCTTCTGCAAAGCCCATCCTGACCTCCGTACCTGGCCACACTACAGCCAGAGGCCTGTCAGTCAAAAGGTGCAGCACTTTTCCTGGGCGACCGATAGGTAAATGTGATCCGCAGAGGATAGCTGGCAGGCAGCCCAGTGACATAAACACAGTGCCTAGTTGTTGCCAGGGTTGTCAGGTGCTCAGCCCTAGGACTTACTTTGAAACAGGGACTTTTGTATCAGTGTTTATTTATTTTGGATTTGTAGAGTGCACTGTAGCCCACGGGCACAGAGGCGCTATCAAGGATACTTAAGAAGGCTTGCTTGACGGTTACAATAAGTGGCCCAAGAAACAACATATCACATTTGCTCTAGTTGCTACAGTTAAGAGAAGCAGAATTTTACATTGCAAAGGTGTGACACATTCAGTGGGGATGCATATGTTCGGAATCGCACGTGGGGTAAGCCCTCTAGACAAAGAGCCTAGTGTTCTTGGCCTTTTTGTTTTTTTGCTGATCTCCATCATGATTCAATTTCAGGCACCGCCCCCTGCAAAAAAACGGTTTCAGATGCAAAGTTGAATACGTCTGAACTGGTACCAGTTACATTTTTTCTGCAGTGTAATACAACTGTTTCAGGGTACTGTGCCACATTTTGGAGTATTATATGATTAGAAAACGCTTTAAAATACAGCACTTATCTCGTAGTTGTCACCATTCTGGAAGGTTGCTTGCTACGCTAGCTCGTGCTGTGGCTCCCCTCTTCCCTCGGTACCACTGACACCCGTAAACAGGCATTGGCAATGCCAACAGTTTGGGCATTTGTATAGGTATGGGAAAGGCACTTGCCAGGCAGTGCTGTAGTGGTATTAACTGCCAATTGACGGTGGCAGCTGCAAAATGGTGCGAGTCCCTGGGCCTCTAACAGCAGTGCCTGTAAAATGTATACACATGTCAAAACTTTTTGCATTACCAATGCTTGTTTTTAACAGGACTTCAGTGATGGGCATGCATATTGCTTTTAATTCGAGTGGCTGAAGGCAGACCTGGTTAAGACATCACACCAGTGGAGCATTTAATTCCCCAATTAAGCTCCTAACTTTCTAAAGACAGCTTTGAAAAACACTGGCAGGCACTTTGAGTGCAAAGTTTCATGGGAAGGCTTCATTAAAAAGAGCTCACAGAGTTCCCATGAGGAGGTATTTGGGCAGGTGGGGGAAGGAACTGGGTGGGAATGGCCGTAGGGAGTAGCAGGGCCATGGGCAGTCGATGGGTGGGCAAATAGCCAAACATCAACTACAAGCTTTCGTCCTACCTCATAGTTTTGACATATAGTGGGCACTAACACGCTAATAGCCTAAACTAAACAGGATACTGGAAAACATTCCATAGCTGCCTGCTGAGAATAAAATGGCGGGAACTTTCTCTCGAGGCTCTGGTGTGTTTTCGTTCACAGAACAGACCTGTGTTATTTGAGAATCCGGTGTTAAATTGTCGCCCTTCCTCGGTATTCAGTTGTGTTGAATTTACAAGGCTTAACATCTTTTTAAATGCCCCATTTGGTAACATTTTGACACACGTAATATGCCATGTAATGGTTTAACATTTTGTGAAACAGTGACACGATTTCACCAACAAAATTAAAACGTTAACTCTGCTGGTCCTCTCGTCAACAGGCTCAGTGCACAGCGCCGCTGGGGGTACAGGCACACATTGCTTTGCAAATTATGCCTTGCTTAACCCCTTATTTGCAAAGGATGAGTATGCTCGTCCTTTTTGCATAGACTTGCTTAATAGCCTGGCAGTTAGCGAAACATCGGGCCTCATTCCGAGATTGGAGGTAGTCATGGGGCTATTTGCGCCATGACTGCCTCCAATAACAGTACCGGCACCCGTCTCGTTCAATGGGGACTTACCGGTGTAGTCCGACCTTTGCAGGACCGGTAAATCCCCATTGAAAAAAACATTCCCCATTCCCATTTGAGCCCCCATAGGGCTCAATGGGAATGGGGAAGTAGCTAATAACGGTACCGCAATTTGCAGTACCGTTATTGGCTCTGATTTCCCTTAACGGGTCCTGTCGATAATGCCTGGTCAGACCAGGCGTTAAAGGAGGGACCCACTAAGAGAACTCGTAGTAGGGCGGTAAGGGTTTACCGGCACCGGTCTCCTTACCGGTGCCCGGTATCCCTTACCACCCTACTCATAATGAGGCCCATCATGTTGAAACTGCCCGGAAGTATAAAGCGCCAGCAGAAAAAAGTAGTGAAACTTTAAGTCTAAATATGACTTTACGAAACACACTAGAAAGCAGAAATGCAGCTCTTTGCAAATCTTACATTTCATTCAGCCAACACTAATGCACCAAACTAGCACTGATTAGTCTTTCAAGAAAGATAGCTTGGATTGGTCACTCAAGAAAGGTAGCTTAGCAGCTGATGTTTTAGTTCACATAAATGGTTAACACAAGTTACAGTAATAATATCAGATTTGTATAAATCTCTTTGTACCATATTTCACATGCTTTTAAGCACTGTAATAATAGCTGTAATTATTACCCAGAATAATGGTACTCAATGTATCGACCTCGGAAAGAAAGAGTCGGTCCCGCCCTTATTCAAACTTGTAAAGTGCAGGCCTGCCCTATGCCCCACGTCATAGGCGAGCGCTTGACCCCTGCGTTATGCACCAAGTGCCACTTTATTCCATGTTGCTTTAATAAAAAATTCAATTATTAACCACAGTCAAAAAAAGTTATTCCACACTCCAGGCCTGTCCGAAGAGAAATGAATCGGGAACTCCTGCTTTTTATTTATTTATATTTGTATAGCGCAGGGCATCGAGGCCTTGTTGCATGAATACGTCTAAGTTACAACAGGGTTACTTGCCCTAGTTACAATAGATTACTTAGCTCAGGGTTACAGGGAGCTTGGAGTACAGCAGGGTAAGTTACTTTTTGTGCCCATAGAGGGGACTCCTGAGGAGGCTTATTTGATTTATTTATTCATTATTTGCTGTTTTGGCGCTTATACAATAAGAAAATACTGTTTCAAAGCCTTGATTGTGGAGGTCATTGATGGACTGTCACGCAACAAGGATCTCAGTCATTGAAGCCAAAACCAAAAGACTGCTTAGAAGACACCTGGGGCTCATTACAAGTTATGTATACCGTTGCATTACTGAACCGCCCAACTATAACTTTGGCGGAAAGTTGGAGGATTCACTTCCAGTGATGTGCTGGAGGTAAATCCGCCAGCTTTCCTCCAAATTTTAACAGAATAGCTGCTGCGAAATTACCTCCACAATCATTCGGCCAAAAATCCCACATGTAGCCCAATGGACTCCAATGAATGGGGACTAACACTGCCCACTACCAATAGTAATCCAGCGGTAATACTGCCGGAGCAAGTGGCAGTAACGGTGGTATCTCAGTGGATTTCCCGCTGAGATACCGCAAACTTGAAGTGATCTTTGAAGTAGATTAGAATTGTTTCGGTTGCTTCTAAGGAGAGAGGGCTATGCACTAAACACAACCCTTATCCCCAGTAAAGCAGGAAGACCCACCTACTAGAATGTGGAGGAGGCCTTTTATTCGTTTAATTAAGTCTCCCTTATGCTGACATAAAGCACATCATTGCGAGTTTGGTGGTAATTCTGGTGGAATTACTGCCAAACTCGTTTACCTTTGCCATCAACTGGACATACCCACAGGATTACGAGTGGGATCGCAAGGGTGTTCTTAGTCCCCATTTTATGGAGTCCACAGGTCTCCATGGGGATTTCATCAGTTTTACTGCAAGCGCAAATACAGCTCACAGTAAATCCGATCACTTTTGGCCATAAAGTGGAGAATTTTGCTCAGCATATGACTGGAGGTAAATCCTGCACTTCAAGGCCAAACCTATAATTCTGCACTGCGGCAAAAGTACCAGTGATTCCGTTACTCTGAAACAAGTGGTGGTAATCAGATTACTGAAACGCTGTCATTGGACTGCCAAACGCATCATAAGGCCCTTAGTCTTGGCCATACTGGAGCATTCTCGGATTGTACCTGGCTCTCAGCCACCATGTGAGCCAATCAGTAGACCGTATAATTCATCTGGCAATCAGGAGGCCGGATACTTCATTAGCCAATCAGGAGGCCGGATACTTCATTAACAATACCGAGCGTGTGCCACTCACTTCTGACCGTTTTCTGGGTATAAACGCCTCTTTGCTGGCTGGGAGATTTCTTGCAGAAGGATCCCTTCTTGCACTGAGTACAGCTAGGCCTCTCCTTAAGCAGGCCCCTCCCTCACCAGAAATACTGTAGGCTCATGCACAGTGACGTTGGGGAGTGGAGCTGATCCGTCCTAGAGACCTCTGCGCCAACCTGAGGAACACAGCCAGGTTCCCGTGACTTGCCATCTCAAGTTATGGGAGTCAGCTGAGAAGCAGACACATGCTATGCCCCCATGGCAGCTTCCACTGCCAATGCAGTCAGCTCGTTCTCCCTTCATTTTGCATTCCGCTGCCTCCCATCTAATGTATCAGTGGCACAACACCATTGAGCTGACCGGGCAGCCGCCCTCGAACCCCCCCCCTGACATTTTGGGCTATGTTGATTCGACCTGGCTGACCTAGAGAGCCGTGGCCAGACAGAACAGGACACAGATGTTTAACAGCACCTGGGCCTGGCTGTTATTTCACTGTTAGCACCTGCATTCATATGAATACATTTTTAGGCAATCGAAATCGTGATGTGGGGTTAGCACTTGAGTGCCAGGGGAGTTATTGGAAAGGTAGAGAGGGGAAAGGGGGCCTCTCATTCTCACAGAAGCCCTTAAATGGGTGCTTTCAGAAGTAAAGAAGAGAGTTAACTGCTTGTAATATTGATGCTGGACTAGATTAGTTTCATTAGAATGTGTAAAGAAGTGAGATGCCCCCAACGCAAATGCATTTGCCCCCCACACCCTCTCTGAAGCTAGCCCCCCACCCCACAGAATCTAGGTTTCGTTGCACCCCTGCAATCCATGACCGCCTGTAGGTCCC
This sequence comes from Ambystoma mexicanum, assembly GCF_040938575.1. Lineage (NCBI taxonomy): Eukaryota > Metazoa > Chordata > Amphibia > Caudata > Ambystomatidae > Ambystoma > Ambystoma mexicanum. Next base: position 71,536,386 of record NC_090932.1, on the reverse strand, counting down.
CTGGCTGCTGCTGCTGGCCGCTTTTGATAGATGGCTTTTTGTGCCTGTGATAACTGGTGGACTGCACTTGTGTGCAAGCTCCTCTGTGGGCTGTTTGCTTCCCCATGTGCAGTGTTTCTGTTTTCGGGACTGGGATTCTGATGCCATTTTTCCAGTTTTTCCAGATGCAATTTCGTTGTGTTTTCATGTTGGTAGTGAGCGTTACTGCCTGCTTAGCGTTACTCATCGGTGCACCTGTGACAAAATGCTGCTCTGCATGAGTACAGCGATAAGCAGTGGCTATTCAACCTACTCAGCCCCACACTACTACAACACCAGGAGTGATCCCATTCAACAAGAAGAAACAGACAGCCCAAAGAACTTCAGTACAACTGTTCCAAAATAAAGGCATGTCCAATCAAGGTTCTATAAAAATATAGACATTTATTCAACTAATGAAATGCCAACAAATTAATCCGAAATCACTGGGACAGACCACCCTGGCAGGCTTTGGTGAAAAGGGAACTATGGGTAGACCAGGCAGAGTGTCCAGGAACAAGATTGGCACAGTGTCACTTTCCAAAGAATATGACTTGAAGAACATTGTAAAAAGGGGGGCTTAAAAATCATAATGGTCTCAAAAGGTAGCCCAGGGGAACAGGGCCTTTTCGCAGTACGTTATGTTCTTGTCTTTGGAGCTGAACAGCATGTAGCCAGGAATTTTGGTTCCGAGCTGGGAGTCTGGGTGCTTTCCGACTCTGGGCTGGTGTTGAGTTGGAGAACAGCTGTGCCAGGTCCAACAATGCAGGGTTTCAACAGGCGTACTGTGCAAACTACTCCCAATCCCCCCTTTTCAACTGTGACAACTGTGATCCTGTTGTATTCTCACTCGGTCAAGGAACAGATAAGTTATGCCCATGGTTGTTCAACACCGTCAGAGTTTAGTTGTAGTAATACTGCTCCATTTTCAAATTCACAAGTGTTTGACTGTATGTTATGTTATCTTACATTATGTTATTGGGTATTTGTATAGCTCCTTTCACCATTGGTATGATCTCAACGTGCTGTTGGTTGAACTTCCTCAGGGATGTAGTCCAGGTCAGTGGAGAGAGTAGGGTGGTAAGTAGTGCGTGTGTGCACTCAGTATGTGTGCAGCTAGACTGAATTTTCTGATGGGTAGCTGCATTCTAATGTTAGGAGTAGCGTAGAGGTTGTGTGAGACCAGTAGCAGGTAGGCCAAAGTGTCTTTGGTAGCTCCATTCTAGCAGAGGTGGTGCTTGTATATGATATTATGTGTGCAGCTAGGCTGATTCATTCATGGGGAATAGCTGCGCTCTAAAGATTGTTGAGGTGTGCATGGTGGTGTATAATTATGTGTGTAGATAGGCCAAAATAAATCATAGGGGATAGCCTTATTATATTGTTTTTTGGTGCAGAGGAGAGAGTCAGCATATTGGTAGGTATGTGCGATTATCCGTGCAGTTGGCAGACGTCCCATCTAAGTGCAAGCCATTTGCCACCCCCAAAACCATCCAAGTGCAACACATTTGCCATCCCCCAAAACCATCCAAGTTCAACACATTTCCCACCCCCGAACCATCCAAGTGCCACAAATCTCCTACCCCCAAATCCATCAAGCGCTGTACATAGATTATTCCCAAGACATCTAACTGACCGTTTTATAGACTGTAATGAAAGAGCAGTGGAGAAAATGCACTTAGATTCAAAGTACACATACACGCACGATACACAGTAGTGGGGAGGAAATGCACCCAGATTCAAGAACAAAGCTGTGGTGAATGTGTACCTAGAATTTAAAGTTACATGGGTTCAACAATATAAAAAAAAGAACATTTAACTACAACTTGAGCAGTGTAATGAAAACCAGTTACACACTAGGTTAGATGCTGACATGTATATGGTAGTTTGGTAATAGGAGTGGTGGTGTTTTACTGGAGCGCAGTAATGTCTATATTCTGCACCCAGACCACACTTACCTTATCAGACATTGTTGGTTGATGGCTGCAGGCTTCACAGGCGAACACAGGCAAACACGGACTGGATCTGCTTCTTTTGGAGTTGCCCTTTGCCTCGGGGCCCTTCGTCGGAGGGCTGCCCATGCAAGGCGGCCCTAAAAGGGCCTCTGAAATGTCGCTGTTCCATTCATGGACCAATGACAATAAAAATGATGGGCAGGGGAGGATTGGGGAGGGATGGTCAGAGGATGGATGAAGGTGAATGGGAAAAAGGCAGATGCAAGCAGGGAAAAATGGCCGCCAGGACAGAGGCAAAGAGACATCTGACTGCCTGAACCAATCACTGAGGTGTTGGGTGGGGGATAGAAAAAAGCCAGAAACAAACAAAGGACTGCAGCACAAAGGCAGGGCACTCCAGAAGTAGGCCAGCTCAAAAAAGGGACTGGGAGTCAAAGGAAAACACCAAATAAATCCCCCAGAAAACCAACAACTAGCACACAAAAAAAACGATTGCAAAATACACACAACTCCCTCCAAAAGGCACCCATCACCAAACCAAACACGGATCCGCATTAAAGAAAGACACTTATCAAGAATCAAACAGGCCCTAAGACTGCTTACCTAGTGGTCTCTTTGCAGGATGACTTAAGATTACATTCAGGAAGGGAGAGGGAAGAGGCAGAGATGGCCGCCAGGACACCGGGAAAGAAACACCTGACTATATAATGCATTTCTGCCCACAATATGGGGTCTTCAGAACTGGAGACCAGCACAGACCATCTTTTAAGTCCTGAAAAGTTGTTTGTCAGGACGGAGTCTATGTGACCTTTGTTGGCAACCTTTCGTATGTTATGTCATTTCAAGGGAAGGACAACGGTCCTATATCCCTTGATGAAGGACCTTTAGTATACAGTGGGGACTAGTGGGGCTCTCACGTGTGTCTGGACAGAAGGGATGTTCCAATCCTTCAGTACTTGCACATTTGCCTGGGGGGGGCTGTTTCTTGCAACAGCCTATTTGGTGTCTAAGTCACAGCACCCTGCACTATCTTTCAGTTAGAAGCCTTGATAGTCAAGCCAGACATCTGCATGTCCTGAAGCAACAGTTTCAGGTGAGAGAAGTGGTCTTCCGAAGTGTGGCTGAACACAGCATCAACCTCTCTATAGAAAATGCAAAATTCTTCTAAGCCTGACAAGACCTCATTCACCATCCTCTGAAAGGTGGTATGGGCAACATTTTGTAACCTAAAGAGTACAACCATAAAGTGTCAGTGCCCTTCTGGTGTGGAAAATGCAAAACTCTCCCTCACTCTGTTAGTTAGGCCTACCTGCCAGTACTTGCCAGTGCCCAATCTTCCAATCATCATATCGGTATAAGGTGAACATCTGCCTTGATGACAGAATTGAGCCCTTTGTAGTCTACACAAAAGCAGACTTCCATTTTCCAGTTAATGGATGCTTTAAGGACCAGAATTGGGCTGTGGGATGGCTCAATAACCTCTAGGATTAACATCTTGGACGCGTCCTTATTGATTGTGTCCATTACTTTTATCCAGTGAATTCTAATTAATGGCTTACTGTCCCCAGTGTCAATATCATTGATGAAAGTCAGTGAGAACAGACTTGCAAACTGGCCCAGCAGTTGCTGGCATTCCTATTTGCTTAGGTCTGATGGATCTGCACTTTCTCCAGAGATCCATCTGTTCAGTTCACTCTGAGTTTAACAAGTCTAGAAGGGGACCTGTCTCCTCCTCAATACCATTTTACATTGAGAGCTTGCCAACAACAAGAGCTGCTAACACCACCATACTACCCGGTAATAAAGTGAGGAAGTTAGCACTTCCAAATATCGACAAATATAAATCCTGCTTTGTGTAAACATCTTTCCATTTAACAGGAAGTACATGGACCAAAGTGACACCCTATTATACTTCCTTAATGGTGCAAATGAAAAGAAGAACTAAGGGTATTACAAAAGGAAGATGGCGAAATAACTTTGGTGGCAAAATTCGGAAGTTCACCAATTTCTGAAGCCTATCAAGCAAAGTTCCTCAGGATTCTCTGCCTAGTGCTAGAGGGCAGATGATGATACAGAGGGCTCCCCCATGCTTGTGTGTGAGAGGTAAAAGCCATGTGACATCAAGGGGGGGTAGACATAGGCAGGTGGATGGAAGTTAAGAAGTAGGGAGTCTAAGGGCTCCGGATCTCGTCTCCAGGGGGTGGCATTGGAAGGACTAAATGAAGGTGGTGATTAGGACACAGATGCGAAGGGACAGTCATTGGTGGTGAAGCAGACAGGGTCATAGAAAGTGCGGACAATGAAGACAAAGGGCTCACAAGGAGGCACAGCAGTGACAAAGGCAAAGGCTCAGGTCAAGGAATGGGGGTTGGAGCAAAGGAACCGCAGGCTGCCCTATACTTGCACCCCAGAAAGATAAAACATGGGTGTGGAGTGAATGGGTCTCTTTGAGTTACCCTATGGCAGGGTTCTGCAACATGTAGCTCTACAGATGCTTTGGACTATGAGTCCCATAATCCCTTATCATTGACTATGATGACTGGGGCTAATGGGAGTTGTAGTTCAAAACATACAGTGAAACAAAGGTTGCAGACCCCTGCTCTATGGAGAGGTATGTTGCAAAGAAGGTTGAAAGAAGTGCAGAGGGAGCTTGCATGGTCCCTGAGGGTGCCATGAAAATTAAAATGCATACATAGGCATTGGCGTTCCTCACAAGTAGGCGTGCAAATGTGTCCTGTAAGAAACATCACAAAGAGGAATGTGTCTTTGTACCAGTATTTCGATCATAATAAAGGCACAGGGTCATTTTGAGGTTTTGCGTCACTGAAGTAAACCAGGACGGATGCTGGTTTATGGCAGCAGCGGGGTCATTAAAGGGACCTATAACTTCACTTCATGTGGCCCATGCACTCCCACAGCCAGCGCACTATTTCACTGGCACCACCCAGGATGGCATGGGGAGCCATAGAGAATTATGCTTGGTCTGTGTAACAAGGTGCTGCACAAGCATAGAATGGTAGGGCCACAATTCCAAGCATGATTGCTCCAAATGCAGGAGGAAACACTGGGTTATAAACTTCTATGGACTTCTTTGTTGAAGTTCATAGACTACAACACAGTTAAAGGAGTGCAGAATGCTTATGAGAGTTGTGATGCTGGAAATGCATTGGAGTGACAGGGCCTCCCTGTCCTTGTCCTGTAGTCCTTTTTCATTTGTGTTCTGAGTGGGCTGACCTCTCCTCCTCACTCCTGTCCTCAACCACCCAACTCCTCTTTCTCGGTGACTTCAACATCCACCTCGATGCCTCCTGTCCCCTCACTGGTCTCTTTCGCGAACTCTACAACTCTCTCTCACTCTCTATTCTCCCGTCTGGGCCTACTCACTCTGCAGGGCACACTCTTGATGCTCTGATCTCTTCTGACCTTCCCCTCTCCCTCCCTCTCTCCACTCCTCTCTCCTGGAGCGATCACTTTCTCCTATCCTCCCACCTCTCCCTCCCTACCCCACAGGCAAAGCCACCCTCTTCACTGCCACCCACCTTCTCGGTCATCCGACCCATGAAGCGCGTGTCAGTTGAGGCTTTCGCTGCTACCTTCTCGCCCCCTCCTCCCCCCTCGGCTGACTCCCACCCTGACACAGCCCTCTCCATGCTCTATTCCTCTATATCTGATACTCTCGATATCCTTGCCCCCGTCATGAGAATCCGCCTGAAGCCCAAAGCCAAATGTAACTCCTGGTATGACTCGGATCTCGTCACCCTAAAACGCAAGTGCAGGGTGGCAGAGAGGAAATGGCGTGCTTCATGTTCATCCTCTGACAAACTGGCCTGCCGCCTGCTACAAAGGCAATACCGGCTCTCCGTTCTCACCAAGAAGAGAGCCCTTATCCAAGCCCGCATCTCTGAGGCATCTAACAACTCGGCCGAACTCTTTAAAATCTGCAAGGAGCTGGCCAACCCTGCTGCAGTCTCTACCTCTCCTGTCCCCTCCCAGGCCCTCTGCACTGCACTGGCCTCGCACTTCATCTCAAAAACTCAGGACATCCTGTCCTCGCTCTCCTCCTCTCTCCTCCCTCCCTCTCTTCCCGGCTCTTCCTCTTGCTCTCTTGCAGCCGCCCCTCCGCCCTCCTTCTCTGCTTTTCCACCTTTTTCTGCTGATGAGGTTTCCAGACAAGTCCGATCTATGAAAGCCTCGTCCAAACAGGTTCACCCCTGTTCCTCCAAAACCATCAAGGACCACATCGACTCCCTGGCTCCTGCCCTGGCTGACTTTTGCAAACACTCATTCGCCTCTGGAGTCTTCCCATCCCCCCTCAAGCACTCCCTTGTGCACCCCCTCCTCAAGAAACCCTCTTCCGACCCCTCCTGCCCGGCCAACTATCGCCCAATCTCCATTACTCCCTTCCTGGGCAAGCTCCTGGAGAAACTGGCCATCTCCCAGCTTAACCTCCATGCTGAATCTGTTGGTAATCTTCATGACCATCAATCCGGCTTCAGAGCGGCCAGAAGCACGGAAACTGCTCTCCTGAACATCCGTGAGGACCTGCTCCTGAACCTCGATTCCAACACTCCCTGTGTTCTCATTCTGCTCGATCTCTCCTCTGCCTTTGACACTGTCAACCATGCCATCCTGCTCAACCGTCTCCGTGATAACCTGGGTATCACTGGTCAGGCTCTGGCATGGCTGACCTCTTTCCTTTCCGGTCGACCCTCCCAGGTCCAAATGGGCTCCTTCCTCTCTGACATCTTTTTCTCCACCTGTGGTGTCCCCCAGGGATCCAACCTCTCTCCCTGGCTTTTCAACCAGTATCTGGCACTCCTTGCCCACCGCATCGCCGCTCTCTGCCCCCACTTCCAGTGCTATGCGGACGATACCCAGCTCATTTTCAGGCTACCCTCGGCCTCCTCCTCTCCTTCCCTCATCTCTGACTGTCTGTCTGCTATCCAGGAATGGTGTGCCGCCAATGACCTCTGCCTTAACGCCAGTAAGACTGAGATTCTACTCATCGGCGCACCCACTCCCTCCTTCCCTGCAGCTCTCTGGCCGGCCTCCCTTGGCCCCCTTCCGGCCCCTACCTGCAAGGCTAAAAACCTCGGGGTCATCTTCGACTCCACACTCTCCTTCTCTCCTCATATATCTGACGTCTCTAAGAAGTCACACTACCAGCTGCACCTCCTCAGAGGTATTCTTCCCTTCCTCTCCTTCCCCCAGAAGCTCACTGTCTCCCGAGCCCTGGTTGGACTACTGCAACAGCCTCTATCTTAATCTGCCTGCCTCCACTCTCCGCCCTCTGCAACTTATCCAGAACAGAACTGCGAGACTTGTCCTTGGCCTCAAGCCCAGGGACCGTATCTCTCCAGGACTGAAATCTCTTCACTGGCTCCCAGTGGCTGCGAGGATTAAGTTCAAAACCCTCTGCATTGTCCACAAGGCCTTCTGGGGCCTGGGGCCTAAATACCTTCAACTCTCTCTTCCTAAATATCTTCCTTCACGAGCCCTTCGCTCATCCGTCTAAAACTCCCTCATGGTCAGCCGCTTCTCTAAGCAACGAGCTGGGGGTAGATCTCTCTCCGCAGCAGGGGCCTCCCTCTGGAACAGCCTTCCTGCCTCCCTGAAACTTGAGGAGAACCATCTCCGGTTCCGGAAGCACCTCAAAACCTTCCTCTTCGCTTCTGCCTTCTCTCTCCCTCTCCCCTGCTAAACCTTCTTAACTCCCCACTGAATTCTGCACTAAACCTGCATCTGGGCCACTCTCAGCGACCTCGGTCCAGGGCCCAGCCACTCTCCACTTGCACTGCCTCCCTGGCTCCCCCTGCACTGTGGGACTGTCACTGTATCCCTACAGCCCCCTTCCCAGCACTTCCCAGCACTTGCTCTGCACTTACCTCGCACTTGCCACCAGCTGGCCCTTTTTATTTATCATTTATTATTTATTTTTTATTACGCTACTTACCTTGTACTGCACTTTCCCCCCACCTCCTCCCCCTGCACTTTCTCCTTTTCCCCTTACCTCTGCACTTGCGCGATCTGAATGACACCTGGCCTAGTAGGATCGTTTGTCTGTCTTCCCCTTGTTTCCCTCCCTCCCTGCCTCGTCGCGCCTTGAAACACCTGTGTATAGGCGCGTTACAAATACCATATCATATCATATCATTTCTGTATTGTTTTCTGCCCAGGAGTCCATGTGGGACTCTAGTGCAGCCCTTCCTATTTTTGGTTTCGTGTACAGACCCATGGGATACCCTTCTGGCACCCATGTGTTAGGGTACAACCCTGTACCCCTAGTGTATGTTTTTGGGCGCCTGTGTGTGGCCCACAGAGCAGGGTATGGGCTGGTGGCAGCTCCATGCTCAATTTGACAGGTGCTCTGGGTATCCTCCATTTTGGGATACCCAGGCCCTGCCATTGGAATCAGTTGATTCCTGATAGGAAACAAGATGTCCCCTGTGGCCTCTTGCTTTCTATTGCCTGTTACCTTGTTTTTCCAAAGACCTGGGAAGCCCTGACTCTGTCCCTTCCCCCTGACTGGCTGTTGGGTGGAAGTTCCATATATGGTAATATGGGGAAGTCCAGACCAGACTGGCTGGAGGCTTCTCAGTGACTGTATGTTGTGGGTACACCCTGTGGGTGGGACCTGGGTGAATGGCGTGTGTGACCAATATGCACTTCTTGTTGCAGATGTCTGGTTTCTGGTATGACACACAATGACTGAGACAGCCCTCCCCAAAACTCGTATGAATGCAGTGTGTAGTGCTGAATGGCTGGGTACCTGTCCGAATACACATTCCTTGTTGTGAGTGTCTGAGAGGGAGGAGTATGGCCTGAATGTACTGTATGCCTGATTGGCTTCCTGACTGCCTGAATGCCCTTCTGAGTGATTCGTTGCCTGAGTGTTACCCAGCAGAACGAATGGGAGCTCCACTAGTATATCGTGGGGCCTCTCACTGCTAGAATTCATTAAGAAGCTGAAGTTGCAACTGACGCCTGATCTCGAAGCCGAGCCCGAAGAAGAAGGTAGACTGCTGTTACCTTCACTTCAATCTGAAGGCCGCCGTAGCGTCGAGAGTGATCTCGGAGAGAACCTGGTTAGGAGACCTCTTCCCGAGCTACGAGGGACCATCATACACAGCTAACCTTCGCCGAAGCTCCCTGGAAGTCAGACACTCAAAAGGCTGCGGACCGGGGATGGGGATCGCTGAGGAGAATGAAGAGAAGCACCGGACATTCCATCCACCGTCGTCGCAGGTTTGCTATAATCTCTGGAGGCCCATCGAAGCCGCGTTGCCCAGAAGCGGGGACCGCTTGACACCGTGCCGTCGTCAATGGAGCCGCAACGCTCCATTGATTAAGACATTCGAATCAAAAGAATCTCTCGACCGCACCGTCAACCGTTTTGTCCCGCCTGAGAAAGTCGAGGCTGTTGACGCGCCAAGGAGAATTTGCTGGTTGCTTTCCCGCCACCCAAAGACCGCATAGACGTAGGACGACTCGACGCCCTTGCTGGGCCAAAGTTCTTCATAGACTCTTTGCAGTCCCGAACTATCGACATCTTCGACTCGTCGTTGACGAGCACTACAAGGACTGAAGCTGCTGCCTTGATGCCATTGAACTTTTCATCGAGGATCATCGACGCCAAGTTCACCTTCTTCGAAGCCCATTGACAATCCGTGGCTCCTGCTTTAAAGGGAGTCACTCAAGAAGGATCCATCGACGCCTCCTCGAGGAACTCTGCTATTCCAGGTACATTGGGGTGATAGAAACATTTTAGAAGGAAATAAGATGAATTGAACAATATATAGACTGGGCTTGTAGTATATCTTTATTTTACAGGTTGCCCAGGTGGGGGGATCTCCACACAGAACTGTTTCTAGGTAACAGGGCCAGTATTCTGCCAATTGTTCCAACCAACTGCTTTTCCTCCTATGTCTATTGTTGGTTACCTTTAATAATTGATTTGTGTGACATTTGACCAGAGAACAGTTGATGCACTTTAATGAAATCTGATAATAATTATGGTACCACTTAGAACTGTATATATTTGCCATTGTAGATCAACTGAGCACAAAGTGAGTTATTTTGATTGTGTACATGACCTTGAACCTTAATTACATTAAGACTGAATCTGCAGATGAACATGATGTAAAGACTTTCATGTGTATTCATTTAAAAAGACGGTGCCGTCGGCAGCAACAGAGAGCGAAGGCAGTCCTGGGGTACGGTGTCTTTACACCAAGAGCATTGTTGGATTGAAAGAAATAGGGCCTCATTACAGTTTTGCCGGTGCAGTAAAAGTGCTGATGAAAGTGGCGGTAATACTGAAGAGAGGGTCCCAGGAATGCCCCTCCTCACCCCCATGAACACGACAGCCCGAAGAGTTAAGGATGCCCGAAGTCACTCATTTTACAGACAACCCCCAAGTGCACCACTGACTGGCACATGTGCAGAGAGGTATTTCCTCTGACAGCCATTCCAACCCTATCCAGTGCATGTCCTCACAGATACAGGTGACTCGACAGTGATCATGGATCCAAACACCATAATGGACTGCGTGGATTAGGTGCCAAGAAGCCACTGTGCTGACGTCACTAGTGACACCATGACGTGGCTGTGTCAGCCACGAAGAACACTTGCAGCCATGCACAGCTTATACAAACACTCACTCGCATACACAAAGAACATTGTTACACAGTTCTGTAGATAGAGGACAGATACATATACGTAATGTCAAAGCTTTTATTATTTATTTCATGAGCCAAATGCAGTAACGCTATACACAAGGCAACGAGAGATCCTGAGCATGCTTGCAGATGCTTATGGCAATTAACCCTCTGGAACTACAGGAGTATATATGGACCACGTACGACTAACTTATAGGAAAAATAGCATCACATTATAGGTCTAAGGAAAATCACAGAAGTACTCAAGCTACAGGACACCAGACAAGGGAGGCAGGCTGAGGCTGCATGAAACGGGAAGACCGAGCTCATAGCCAAGGTCAGAGACAAATAAGTGCATTCCAAGCTGCGCGCATGTAGCGGTGCTGGGTGGCGGCTGGGTAGGATTGTGACAATTGCATGTGTGGTGGTAATGGTAATGTGCCTTGGTTATGAATGCCACCTCTTTTGCAGCTACACCTGATTATGGATTCTGAAACCCATGGGCCAAAAACACACCCTCATTTGCAGCTATAAATGCACTCCTGCTATAATGAAAATGTCTTTATTAAGTGTGCCTTCAGACACTTGATTTATAAGGAATATGTGTATCCTCACACTTGTTCCTGACAAAATTCTGTCAAAATCAAACACTGGCAAAGTAACCACGTTTGGCTTGTGTTTAGGTACTCGATAGTCATTTGCCAGACACTGCAATCATGTGCCCAAGTACTCACACCATTTTACAGTTGATGCCATCATGTGATAGCCAGGATTATCATTGTGGCAGGGACTGCTAAATGCCTTTCCCAAGTCTACACAAAATCCAAAACTGTTAGCTTTGCCAATGCTAGTTTGATGGTGCAGTCAAACCAGAAAAATGTAAGAAATCAAAAGACACCTATTTACACACTGCATGATGTGCATGCATTGGACAGCACAGGGTTCATTTATTGACATGCATGTTTGGTACCATTGCACTCCACAATGCCCAGAATCCAAGGTTGCAATAAGTATACGTGCAAGCAAGTTGTCCATGGTGTCTGTCAGGACCACATGGTTTAGAGTGGGCCTGTTGGTATAAGTAGATGGCTGCGGGCCTGAAAATGGGCCACGATTCAGAGTCGAAGACTTCTTCCAGGCTTGGAAGGCATAGTTTTGTATAAGGGTTCCATGCCTACATCTTGTTTCTAGAGTCTAAATATCCAGCATCGTTCATTTTGCTTTAGGGTGGTACAATAACAGTTTATATGTTTGTTTGCTTGTTTGTTTGTTTTATTCACTTATAATGCACACCAAACACGAAGGTAACCAGGCGCAGCAGTGCAGAATATACGAAGCTTCAAGTTACATGGTTACAGATAATAATATACAGTCAATAGCAGTTACACAAATAGACAGGAGGGGTAATGTACAAATGAGGATGGGGAGTAAGTACAAGCAAGGTGGTATGAAGAACTGGTATGAGCTAGTGAGCAGCTAGTTGTTGGAAGACTTCAGCAGATTGATATAGCTGGATCTAAATTTGAGATAAGATTGCTCAATGCGTAAAGGATATGGCAGTGAGTTCCATACTTGTGCCGCTCGGACAGGGAAGCTGGCGCCCCCGGCCTTGGCCAGCTTGAATCTTGGTATGATGAGGCTGTTGACATTAGGGACTCTTGATGGTCTGGAGGAACTTCTCTTTAGGAATATATCCGTAAAATAAGAGGGTGCAGCATTATTCAGAGCTTTATAAGTGAGGGATGCGACTTTTAAAAGGATTTTATTTTGGGTAGACAGCCAGTTGCTTTGGTGCCTTATCTTAGATATATGTGATTTTTTAGGTATGCCGAGAGCTTCTCTCATGGTATTATTTTGTAGGATTAGAATTCTGTGTGTGATAGATTTGTTAGAACCGATCTATAAGGTATTGCAATAGTCGAGCCTAGACAAAATAAGGGCTCTAGCTAAGATAATGCAATTGTCAACTGGGAGAAAGTGTTTACCTGCTCTAATGAGCTTACATATGTAAGCTGTAGCTGATGCCAAGGAATTCACCTGTTTATCGAAGGAGAGGGTGGCATCCAGATAAAAGCCACGTGTCTTCACCTCCTTGGCTACCTTGATAATATTGCCATCAATCTCAAAAGAGGTGTAGTCTTGGTCTCGTGTTTTGAGATTGGAGTGGGTACCCAGGATGATTAGCTCTGTTTTATCATCATTCAGGCATAGACCGTGGATTGCCATCCATCCATGGATGATGAGATACACCCTATTTACCAAGGCCAAATCCTTGTTCTAGTCCCCTGAAAGTGGGAGGAGAATCTGGGTATCATCTGCATAATTAGTGTAGGTGATACCAAGAAGGTCCAGATCATCAAAAAAGGGCTTATTAAATATGTTGTATAGGGTAGGGGATATGCAGGAGCCCTGGGGAACACCGCACAGAATGGGTATTGGGTCTGCCGCTGCTGACCGGGAGAACACCCTCATGGTCCTATCACTGAGGAAAGATTTGATCCAGGTTATAGCTTCTTTGGAGAAGTGTGCAGCTGAGTCAAGGTGGCTACAAAGGAACTTGTGGTCAACAAAGTTGATGCAGCCGAAAGATCCAGTAGTAGGAGGAGGGCTGTTTTACCTCTATATCGTAGATCATCTATTTGTGCCTTCAAATCGATGAGGGCAGTCTCGGTGCCATGTTGGGGTCGGAAACCTGATTGATGTGCTCCTAAAAGCTTATGTCATGCCAGGAATTTCTGAATTTGGTTGTAGGCAATCTTGTCCAAGATGTTTTAGCAGGAATGGGACTGTCGTTATGGGGCGGTAATTGGTAGGTATGAATGGGTCTAGGGTTTGCTTTTTAAGCAGGGCCAGTACCCAGGATTGTTTCTGGTCGGCACAGTACCCAATACGAATTAGTCATTCATGAGTTTGGATACAAAAGGGGAGAGCTCTCTAGCAGCGTCTTTTATAAGTTGGGCTGGGCAAAGGTCACGGTGACAGTTGGATGGCTTGAGGGAAAGGATGTCTTTTCTACCTCCAGGATGGAGTTTTTGGCCAACCTGAATTGAAGAGCTGAGTCGTGTTTCTTTGGATGCGGGTTGGTGTTGGCCTGAGGTGGTTGATTGAGTGAGGCTTTCTTTATGGCTATTTTCTTTTGGAGCATGGCTACTTTGTTTGATTGTGCTTGTTGTATATCTGTGCACCACGTTTTATCTTTAGAACATGTGTCTGGAATGGGAATAGGTGACTCTAGTTCCTTAAGGATGGTGAACAGTTCCCTCATGCTCGAATTAGCATTAGATATTCGCTTGTTATATGAGTTTCGCTTGGCCAGGTGGATTTCCTTTTTGTAATGGGAGGAGATTTCCATTAGTTTTTTTTATGATCTTCTGAGGGGGTCAACCTCCATGTGGATTCACAGCTCCTCTTAAGTTGTCGTAAATCCTTTAATTCAGGGGTGAACCATTTATTGAGATGGGTTTTGGGTTTACTCGGTCTGAGTTTTAAAGGGGCAATGTTGTCAAGTGTCGTTAACATGATTTTGTTGTACTCTTCAACAAGCGTTTCCAGGTCTAGGTGTTTTCCGCTAGTTGGTTAAGAGTGGGTATGATAACGGGGATAACTTTATCCTTTGTGATACTCTTTTTATTCCTGGTTGGACATGGCGGGGCCAAGATAGAGACTGGAGGGAGTGGTCTAGAAGTGGAGAGTTCGAAGGACACGAGGAAATGGTCAGTCCACAGTTGCAGGGAGATGGATGTGATGTTGGCGGTGCAGTTGTAATCCGCCAATCAAGAATTCTCCCTAATGTGGGTGGGTTCTAGAATTTTTTGAGTTAGACCCAGTTCAGTGAGGGTGTTGGCCATAGGGATGGCATATTTGTCTAGTGGGTCATTGTAACCCAAATTAAAATCCCCTAAGATGAGAAGTTGTGTAGATATTTTAAGATTATTGGACAGTAGACTATTAATATCTTCCTCAAATGATCCCATAGGGCCAGCAAGTCTGTACATGAGGTAAATAGTCAGTGTCTGGGAATTGTGAAGTGGGAGTTTGATTGAGAGCACGTCACAGGAATTGGAGACTAAGGCGGGTGTGGTTCTCATACCTAGGCTAGTTTTGGAGATAATGGCAATGCCGCCGCCTCGCATGTTACTTCTGTCTTGTCTCAGTATGGTATAACCATCCGGGATTGCTAGTGACAGTAGGGGCCCTGCTGCATCGTGCAGCCAGGACTCTGTGATGGCAAGGAAGTCCAACTTATCGCCCAATATCAGATCACAGATATCCGTGGCATGCACAGTCAAGGATCTGGCGTTTATTAATCCACCTTTAAGAGGGTGGCCCACTACAGTGGGTTTGGTTGGTTTAATTAATTTTGGTAAGAGCAGTTTGAGGTCTCCGGATATTAAGGTTGGTAATGTTCACTTTCTGGCTATTGGTTCTTTTGTTAATGGCGGGTAGGGATCTCGTCAGAGGCTCGTGGAGTCTCGTGAGTCTCGCTCGGAGTCTAGAGTTTCTGGCGGGTAGACTGCACAGGATGCTTGGAAGCCCGCTTGATGGGTTAGAGTCAGGGCTATCCATAGTGGTGGGGGTAACTAGAGGTATGAAGGTTAAGTGATGTAAAGCTCTCTTCTTGGTTGTGGGGAGGTTAGTGTCCAGGGTCGGACTGGGACAAGAAATAGGCCCGGGCACCCAAAAAAAGTGGCCCACCCCTCGCCTCAAAAAACTGGCCCTCAAACCATCATCCGTGAATCGCGTCAATTCACGACTTTACAGAAAATACTACTTATGGAGTGTTCATGTGTCTGTTACACTACAACACAACTCATAAAATAACATAACTTTGCATGCAGTTCTTTGACAGGGTCTACAGCTTTGAGGTGCAGGAGTGATGACGTGTTAAGACCAGAAACCGTGTCCCCTCTGCCTAAGCAGTCAGACATATTCTTCAGATAAGACTTGTGGTGAAAAGAAATCCCTGTTGCTGCACACAGAAGCAGGGGATGGATTCTGCAACATGCCAACTGGAAGCCGGTGGATTGTGCACATACATATTGAAACGAATAAAAAAAGACAACAATATCATTACAGACTTTTACCTCACGCTATGCTCTTAAAAAACTTCTCAGAAAAACACATTCCCCGAAATAGGTCCCGTGCTGTGGCAGGTCCTTACCTGCTGGTAATTTTTGCACTTATTTCTATGAGGTTATTTTAACAGCACTTCTCTTTGTGAAAAACGTAAGCATTATGGAACATTCAGGGCTGAGAGGCCATATTGTGCAATGGGTTGCATATGTATTGTGAAGCTGCGAATCAATTGTGCAGCCGCTTAGAAGAAACCTTCTCGTGTGCATTTGTCAATGTTGAACACCTGATCTACAACCCTTGTCACAGACATTTGGCACACGCTGCGGCTTTTGATGAAGTGCACTTGTATATAATGATAGACATTTCAACTTGGCCGTTCACAATGAATGTGGCCATTATAGGGACGAGGAAAAACAACTTGTTAGTTGTTAGGAAAGATTTCACATGTGTATGTAATTTTCCCTCCATGTGTCAACCCCCAAACTGTATTCTTGTGTGGCCCTTATGGGAGGAAGTTTTATCCGTTTCTCCACCCTCCTTATCTTTGGACTTTTTCCCCTCCTCCTGCTTACCAGGATGAGTCGTGTCCTTATGGGACACTCTATGTGACACCCACATGTCTGCTGCTATGGCAAGTTTCTTAGGATCTATCACCTTTGAATCTGCCAAATGCTACTTAAGTTCAGGGGAAGAAGAGGCAAAAATGTGCTCAAGCATGACAAGACTTATCATACCTTCAAAGGTAGAAACCTTATAACCTTCAACCCAGCTAGTCAAGTTTTTTAAGGATTCAGTTACATAAAATACCCAAGTACCACTTGTTTTCTTTTTGTACTCTCTGAATCTTGTACAGGACTCTTTCCAAACTTTAAGATGAGAGTTTGCTTCAACATTGCACAATCTGCTCTCTCAGCTTTTGACATTTTCATAATGGCACTATAGCCAGAATGGTGCAGTCTGCTAAGTAACCAGGCAATTTTATCAGCATTGTCAACTTGTTGAACTTCACAGGCATACTGAAATGCATTCAGCCAGTCCATAATGTCATTCTTTTCCTCATACACACTGAGCAGATCCTAAGGGAAATTTTGGAGGAGAGGAGGCCCCAGAAACATGTCCAGGACCCTTGGATCCATTGTTAACCTGAAGCTTGGCCAGTTCCAACTGGTGATCCCTGTCTTTCTGTTTTTCTTCCCGGTCTATATTCAGTTTGGTCATGTTAAATTCAAGCTCCTTCTGTCTAAACAGCAGTTCTTGCTTCTTGAATTCAAGCCTGGCCTCACCTTCACTACTGGCAGAGTAAGCACTAGACATTACATCCTCCAAGTCCTCATGGGTCCCATGACCAAGTGCAGCGACAGAACTGCCGTTCTGCCAGTGGGGGGAGCCCCACCTCCTTCTGTACTGCCCACAGGAGCTATGGCACTAAGCTGAGCTTCTTGCCAGTCCATGATTCTTTGGATCATTTCCATTGTTGTGCCTTGAGCAGAGACACCGCTCTCAGCACACATCCTTCTCAATGTTTAAGATTTAGAAGCATTTAAAGTTAACAAGGTACTTGTTGCCATACTGTTTGATAGGACTAGTTCCTTTTTCAGTTATACTACAACAATTCACTATGTGTCCTGGTAGGAATAACTTGAAATGCCTTCACTAGTGTGCAACACTGGATACCTTCAGTCCTATCCCACCGCTGTACACCAGTTTGTTAAGAAGGATTTCTGAACTCTGACCTGGAGGGGCAGAGGTTCAGAGGGCCAACCTAGTTTCTTGGAACAGGGTAACCTCTGGACAAGCCAGACCAATCAGGGTAGCTATGGCAGGCGGTCAAGACTAAGTCTCAGGAGGGTGAGGGTGACTGAAGGACCTCAATGAGCACACAGAGCAAGGACACTTACAAATTACTCCAGAAAGGTGTTATATTAAAAATATAGACACATTTATTACTGCCTTTGTAACATAGACCATAGCAAAGAATCACAGTAACACTAAGTAAACCAATACATCACACTCAATACAATCTATATACAAGCCCAAGGGGGTCTAAAGGGATGACTGCACGACATATGTTGACAACCTAGAGGGGAAGGAAACAGGCAGTGCAGTTAGTCTTTAGGCCCAATCAACATCAGTTATTCACCTAACTAAGAGGCAGTCCAAGCCCTAAGAGGAGGGGAGCCTTGTGCTCAATAGTACATGTAATGCAAACGCATGCGGTTGTTCCAATGGTCAAAACAGGGTATCTTCAGCAGCTCAGGAAGTTGGATAAGGTGATGAAGAATAAGTTCCCACTATTCAAGAAGGCCCGCCACTTGAAGGCACAGGCAGTTCGAGAGTTCGGGATGGAGTCGCTATTTCACAATAACAGTGGACAGGAGAGGGGCCCCCAGGGGCCACTTCTGTGTAAAGATGGGCGCTAGCGGCCACTGTTTGGAGTAAAGATTACTCACCAGTCCCTGAGGCCCGGACACCCAAACTTCAGAAGGTTAGTCCAATTTGGTTGCAGGTTCGAATGTGGCAAAAAGGATGTCTCAGCACCTTTTAGTTCCTGAGATCCAGCGTGGATTCCCAAATGGGACAGTGGCGATTTCTCCGCTCCAGGTGGATGAATTGCCCCCGTTTTACTGCAGCAGGCTTCAGGGGCAAGAGGGTCACAAATGAAGTGGACTTGCAAAGGACGTTGGCACAGCAGGGCAACACGGTAACCACGTTTACTCCAGTCCGGGCGCACTCGTCTCACTTCAGACCTGGGAATACCAAGTGTACGAAATTCAGTGTGAGGGTGCCGTGGACACAGAGCTAGCAGTATACCAAGTTTTGAGGGCCTCCTCAAAACAACAGCAGAAACAGAGCAAAGGACCCATGTAAGCTGGTCAGCCCAATGGTTGGCCCAGGGACACTTCCGAGAAAGCTTGCTTGCAGATTTTGGTGAAGGTGCCGAGAATAGTTGGTACCACTATTCCAATGGGTCGAAGCATCTTCGCAGACCTTCTAGGACGACCAGATCCTGAGAGGTCCCACGGGGCGACAGCGGGCTCAGGGTGCCAAACCTTCCAGCGGGTCACCAGCGGTTCCTCGACTCAGCTTCGTAAATTGCAGGATACTTGGATCCTATCCTTTGTTCAGTGAGAACTCAGGAGATCGACCTGGTAGTGGTGTTTCCAGCCTCCTCTTATCCAAAGTTCCCTTTGCGCCAAAACGGAGAGGACCCAATGGGAGATCTGCTCACAAACACACACACCATATGTGAACCAATCACAGACCACGGTGGTCTCAGGCATTCAGGACACTCCAGACTCTATGGCACACAGGATGTAGATTGGGACCAGACATCCCAGCCCACATCCTGGAGGCGCACACACAAGGCATGCAGAAGCCCGCGAAAGCATTGGGATTCGCGGGAAAATGCATGACCAAATAAGGACTGGCCCAGGTCGACTTGACCTGGGGAAGGTGAAGGGGCAAGATGGCCAAAGGACAGGACAAAGAACCTCGTGGCAGGGCCATTTTAGAGTCAGGCCACCTATTTGTGCCAAACACGGTTAACGCAGTTAACATGGCAGGAAAGGGTTAAAAATAATGCGTAACAATAGCTGCCACGAGTCCTGTCCATGACACATCTGCACAGTTCATAAAAAGTCCAGCAAGAGTATCTAGGGCCTTTGGAAATGACTATAGACCCAAGTGTGCTGTATGGTAAAATACATTGCACACTTGTTACATGTTGCACAAACGTTGCAACATGAGAAAAGGACTAAGGGAAACAAAGTCTCCCAGTCCTGACTGTCTTAAGAGCATGTCAGTTTCCCCATAAAAGTGAGCGAACGCCCAGAGGAGTGCAGCTGAAGGCTGTGCTTCTCTGGCAAAGTCAGTCAGTGGTGTCTAAACAGCAGCAAAATGTTTGGGGGTTGACACATGGAGGGAAAATTACACACACATGTGAAATCTTTCCTAACACCAGTCACAGCAGATGAAGAGCCAATTGGTGCGCATTAGCATCTGCACAGCTGAGGCAGTGGCACGAGGGAATATTGGAAGGCATGGTGTAAGTATGCACTGTATAAGGACATGTGAAGGGACTGAGTGGCCTTAGTTACCTTCTGAAAAGCACAGGACTCAGATTCAGGCAGCAGCTGCAATAGTACACTGATGGCTGCGGCACTGCCTGATGTCCGTCATTGTTCCTGAAAATAGTCAACAGGACCACTGAATAATATTCCTTGTATCACATTCAGTTTAATGGAGGCACGCACCGCTTCAAAAGTTAATTGGCCGGGCCAGCATCAGCAGCGCAATATCAAAAGACGGGCTGGAGGCGTTTCAAGGAAAATGCGAGACGGGACTCCTGATATTCCTGCTACGCAGCTCAGCCCCCCTCCCACTTGTTCTCCACGCCCCCCACATCCCTGTCCCCCATACACAGCCCTTGGTCCAACCTGTGAGATCAATTAATCTTGGGGACTCCACAGACTACATGGCATACAGGGTTGTCCTGTACCTTTACACCCCTGAGCTCCCGCTACCTGGAGGGACTATTCCCTCTATCTTGAAAGCTTGCAAGAGGGGGAGACCTCTGTTGACCTGGAGTCTGGAGATGGGGGCCCAGGGCCCGGCAGCACTTTGATGGATCCCTCCATGCGTCTCACATCTGACTCTTACCCCAAGGGATGCAAAACCAACCACACTGGTGAAACTTGCTTGTTGGTGCCGGTCCAGTCTGGATTAAGATCACAGCAGCAGGTGCTGCCGCTGCTCATAGGTGGCTGACAGGTGTGGTGCTGCTGCTGACTGCAGTGCGGCGGTGCTGCCCAAGAAGCAAGAACATGGCGTGGTGGGGGCCGGCGGGCTGGGCACTACCGCTATTAGTGCGGTCTCTCGTCTGCTGCTGCATGATACCTGTCTGCACAGACAGTGCACGGTGCACAAACAAAGACTACCTGCCTGCTGCTGCTGCTGCTGCCTCGCCATGTGTGCGGCTGTCCTGGGGTGACTTCTGTCTATGGAAAATCATGCCCGGCCCCAACCCAAGGCCCATATTATCCTCTCATGTCGACTCAATGTTTGTCACATCACGGAATTGACCACTCCTCCTCTCGGCTGTCGGCGCCGAGTATGTCTGTGTGCAGGGTGCTGCATTTTTATTGGTTCCCTTCCCCTGTGGCCCTCAGCCCCAGGCACAAGTTGCTTTCAACTTTGCGTGCAAGTGCAACAAATTTGTTGTTACTTCCTGCAAAGTTGAAAGCAACTGGAGTGTGAAGTACTGTGAAGTTCACTTGTGTACCTCGGGTGTGTGCGGTCATGATGGGGGTGGCCCAGCCAGCCCAGAGCACAGCCAGCCCTGCAGGGCAGGCGGCTGCAGGCAGCCCAGCCAGCCCTCGGGGCCTCAGCCCAGCCCAGCAGGCAGTCTGCCCCGGCGCCGGGGTTAATTATTGCACTCGACTCGGGTCGAGTCTCTCTCTGCTGCTTCCAAGCATGGCAGCCTGGCTGACTGGCACCAGCCATGCGGCCGGCCCCAAGGTTCCCCAGGCCACATGGCTGCAGGCTGCCACCTGCGGCAGGCAGAGGCGAGCAATGCACAGCGGGCAGTGGCCCCCCCTGTGATGGCTGCTGCTGCATGCATGCAATTTGCAAAATTAAATGTGTGCAACACACACACACACGTTGTTTCCTTGCTTTGATGAATGCTGGCGCCACGCTGCCCAGGGCCAGCCCAGTCCCTGGCTACCTGAGTGAGGGTGCCAGTGCCACCAGTATTCCATCACGGCACTGCATGCACACGCCAGGCGAGCTGCCAGCTGAGCCAGCCATTACAATGAAAAATAATTTCAAAAACACCTGAACAAAACCGGGCCAGGATTGGCTGATGAAAAAGCGGCCCCCAGGTCCTCGAGGTTGTTCGGCCAGTGGCCGAACATACAATAGCCCCAGTACGACCCTGCTAGTGTCCGATGTTTGGTGGGTGGTGAGCAGTAGATATATAGGGTCCAGAGGCTGCAGGCTATGGTGCTCATGATGTGATACTGCTAAGGATGTAGATTGTGCGTGTTAGATGCACCTTCTAAGTAGTGGCCAAAGGTAGAGCTAGACTAGGCTTATAGGTGGGTGAAGGGGGTGTGCTCCGGTCACTGGAGGGAAAAGCTGTTTGCAGTTGTGGGTGATACAGGTCTACCCTAGTCACTAGAGCAAAATACAAGAAGGCTAGATCACTTTCTATCCAAGGGCACGCTAAACATGAATGCAATGAAAGGAAAATCACGCAATAGGCTGGTTCACTTATCAGTCAGCATTTTACCAGACTAAACAGGGTATTAATTAAGTAAGTAAGCAGTTTATACGCAACCTACAGATATGTGAGGTGACCAAGTTTACTTGCAGGATATCAAGTTAGCTTAATAAAGGGTTGGCATCACTAGGTAGTCAATCTAATCCCAGATGTGCACATCAACTATAAACCTAGTAGCATCAAATATATACTGAGGGCGGGCCGGTAAGACAGACGCTATGGTAGAGCTAGCTATCTGGTAAAAGCAGTCAGCAGAGAGCCTAGTGAGAGAGATTCCAATTGTTTTTCAATGCAAGAAAGGTCCATGTGATAGCAGGGTGAGGATTGGCACGTATGAACAATGCATGTAAGGTCAACAGTATATCTATTTATACAGGGTGGGTAAGCATAGGCGGCACGTGATTATAACATATGACAAATTAAATGAACTAAGATTAGACAGACCAGCGTGACAAGGTGGTAGAGCGATCAACATGTGGCGCGGATGCGAGGTTTTGCTAGGCATAATGTAGGTACATGATAGTGGCAGATGGAACATATGTAATAATCGCAAAAGTTACAAACCGACCGCCAGACCGGTTAAGTACCAGACAAGGATTTCTGGGTGCACCGGAAATCATTGGCGAGGTGTGCATGAAATTTAACTGTGGCTGCTTGAACGGACGGAGCGGGTCTGAGGGCTCCCACGAAGGGAGGCGAACATAGTACCTTATGTATAGTCCTCGGCTGAAGGGGTACAGCGGTCAGGCAGGGGTTCTGGCAGACGGCTGGGAAGGCTTGGACAGGCTGGGACAGGAAAGCAGCCTTAGTTCGGGCCTTGGTGCGGTGGGCCGGCTCACGCCTGCCGGTTGGTGGTTGGCCCAAATGAGTGGCCAATGGAGAGAGCCCGCAACCTGGGTGGGCCAGACAAGTGATGCTGAGGGCCTACAAATGCTGGGCGGCCATCTTGGAGAGGGCGTCCACGAGATCCACAATATGGGATCTGTGAGACAAACGGAATGAACGCTGTAAAGCGTGTAACTGTGGCTGCAGGCAGCTGAAATTCCTCGACAATGCGGAGACGGAGGGCATTTAACAGTGCTTTATGCGGCAATTAATAGGCAGTTTCCTGAAGTGATCGGATAAGCCAACTGGCCTACCGCATTGTAGGAGGAAGCTCCAGCTTCACCCCTAGGCATTGCACTGCTTCCGTAGTGTTGAGAGGGGCTCCTACTCCTCCAGCGTTGTGATGAAATTAGTGAATTAAAATGACTTTGCTTCTGTTGGTTTTTCAATCTTTTTTTAATTGCCCTGTCTTTTAAGTGGGGCTATGTTATCCTCTGACTCCCCCTCACCTAGTTTACCCCCTCCATACTACTCTGTGGCCCACTGCACAAATCCGCCCCCCACCCCTGTAACTGTGCATCAGCACGTTTTTCAACTCCTGCAGTGGCAAAGGGATGTTTTGCTGTTGTTCTCTACTTAGGGGGAAGGTGGGACAGAGAGGGGGTCCCATTTTTTTCCTTCTATTTAACCCTACTTTGGACCTTTTGCTGTGCACTTGATTTCCCTTGTCACATTCCCCCTGCCCCGCCAGCCCCCCACTCTGTCCTTACAACTGCTCAGTACCAGCATCAATACATTCTCCCGGCGGATCAATTATCAGAGCCATTTGTTATGGGTTGAAACTGTGTAGAAATTGATTGATTGCAATTGTCCTTTTCAAAAAATAGGAAGGTTACCTTGCAGTGGTCAAGCCTTCTCTATGCCCCTCGGAGGTACTCAGATGGCACTGCAGTGGTCTGGCTTTCTCAGTGTCCCACTGGCGCAGTCGGATCAGCTTGCAGTATTCCAGCCTCTTCTGTGCCCCTCGGAGGTAGTCAGATGGCACCGCAGTGGTCTAGCTTTCTCAGTGTCCCACTGGGGCAGTCGTATCACCTCGCAGTATTCCAGCCTTCTCTGTGCCCCTCTGAGGTAGTCAGATGGCACTGCAGAAGTCCAGCTTTCTCGGTTAGGGTCTCATTGATCCCCTCACTCACCTCGCAGTGTTTCAGCTTTCTCCATACCTTACTAAGACTCTGTTTTTTTTCATAGGTCCGGATGTCACTGTGTCTCAGGTAGCTATGTCCCCCTGCAGTGTTCCATCTTTCTCACTGTCCCACTGAGGAAGTCACACCAACCTGCAGTACTCAGGACAAGCTTTCTCAGGGTCCCATTGAGGAAGTCCCATCAACCTGAAGTACGCAGGTCAACCTTTCTCAGGGTCCCACTGAGGAAGTTCCATTAACCTGCAGTACTCAGGACAAGCTTTCTCAGGGTCCCACTGAGGAAGTCCCATCAACCTGAAGTACTCAGGACAAGCTTTCTCAGGGTCCCACTGTGGAGGTTGCATCAACCTGCAGTACTCAGGACAAGCTTTCTCAGGGTCCCACTGAGGAAGTTCCATCAACCTGTAGTACTTAGGTCAAGCTTTCTCAGGGTCCCACTGAGGAAGTCCCATTAACCTGCAGTACTCAGGACAAGCTTTCTCAGGGTCCCACTGTGGAGGTCTCATCAACCTGCAGTACTCGGGTAAAGCTTTCTCAGGGTCCCACTGAGGAGGTCCTACCAACCTGCAGTACTCAGGTCAAGCTTTATCAGGGCCCCAATGACCACTTTCTGATGGTCACAATGAGGTCAAAGGGGCTGGTCTAAACCCATACGATCCCCATTGGCCATTATGAAACTCTGTGTGCATGGAGAGGCTTAACCAGCGGTTTATGTGGAGGATATCCTCCTGCTCTGTTATTGGGAAGGCAAGTGGGTTGTGATGGTGGGGGGCTCTGGGAATGGTTAGGTTTTCACCAGGGTCTTCCTGTCCTAGAAGGGTTTTCCGATGGTCTCCCTCTCCTTGAAGGGATAATTTAATTTCCCTGATCCATTCCTGGTTTTCCGGTTGTGCGAAAAAGGCATTGTCGGAGATGTTGTCCATGTGAGGGTGGTTTGCCTATACAAATTTGATATTTGGGCCATGAGATTTCCTGATGTCTTCCCCGACTTAAGTGACATTACCAGATATTTTGCCAGGTTTTCCCTTTCCCCAATCACTAATTCTGTTTCTCAGTCTGTGTTTTGTTTTGGTTTCTGAGGGGTATTATGAGAAATGTATTCTTCTCTAAATGATTTGGCTAGGTACTCGGCTCCCCGAGTTGCCAGTTACGTGGTCACCAGACAAAGCTCCAGGCAGGGAACCCAAGCTAGTCACACCGGCATGTGATAGTAGTCCAATGTTTTCAGTGTCATTACCAGGCAGCCATTCTGCCTTAGAATAGTCAAGCGTTTGGAGTGTCCCTCTGCGGTAAAAGTCCAGCTTTCTCGGTGTCCCTCTGAGGCGGTCACGTGACCCTGGAGAGTCCATCAGCCTGATTGACAGAGCGTTTTCCTATGGGATTGCACCATTATGAAATGCTTCCATGAATCAGGCCCCATAAGTCTTAATGCACCTCTGTGGCAGAGGCAGCAATGCTCTGCCTCCCGTGTCTTGTGCGTTACATGCATGTCATCTCATCATGGCTGATCTTCTCCTTCCCAGGTATTCTCTGCCGGAGTCAGGAGGAGGACCTGATCAACCATCTCTTCAAGGAGAAAGGCTACAATAAGGATGTCCGGCCCGTGAAGAGCAAGGATGAGACGGTCGTGGTCTACCTGGCGCTGACTCTTTCCAACCTTATCTCTCTGGTAAGCGCTTCCTGTCGAACTCCTTAGGTACAATCACTGTCTCAATCTCACTCTGATCAACCTATTCTGAAGTCAGCAGTGCAATCTCTCTGGCAGCGCCAACAGGTGCAAACATTTGGCTCACAATGAGTCTGCTTTCATTTTCGCTTCTTTCCTCACGGTTCACCGACACCTTTTTCCTTGTGATGTCCCATCTAGGACCTCACATGTGATGTAACTCAAGATAAGTGTCCATGGCAGTATTTAAGACTCACGTGCCAGGGTGCTACAAAGGTACCCTCTGGTGTGCTTCCGCAAGCAGGCAGCCCTGCTCGGTTCCTTGCATATACTCACTGGCTGGTCTGCTTCCCCAAGCAGCTCGCCCTGTTCAACTCTTTGCCTGTAAGCACTGGCCTGTAAGCACTGGCTGGTCTGCTTAGCCAAGCAGGTCGCCCTGCTCGGCTCCTTGCTTGTATTCACTGGCTTGTCTGCTTCCCCAAGCAGGTCACCCTGCTCGGCTCCTTGCCTGTAAGCACTGGCTGGTCTACTACCCTAAGCAGGTCGCCTTGCTCGGCTCCTTGGATTTATTCACTGGCTGGTCTGCATACCCAAGCAGGTTATCCTGCTCTGCTCCTTGCATGTATTAACTGGCTGGTCTGCTTTACCAAGCAAGTCACCCTGCTCCGCTCCTTGCCTGTATTCACTGGCTGGTCTGCTTCCCCAAGCAGGCTGCCCTGCTTGGCTCTTTGCTTGTATTCACTGGCTGGTTTGCTTCCCTAAGCAGGTTGCCCTGCTCGGCTCCTTGTCTGTAAGCACTGGCTGGTCTGCTTTACCAAGCAAGTCGCTCTGCTCGGCTCCTTGTCTGTATTCACTGGCTGGTCTGCTTCTCCAAGCAGGTCGCCCTGCTTGGCTCCTTGCCTGGAAACACTGGCTGGTCTGCTTCGCTAAGCAGGTCACCCTGCTCAGCTCCTTTGCATATACTCACTGGCTGTTCTGCTTCCCCAAGCAGGTCGCCCTGCTCGGCTCCTTGCATGTATTCACTGGCTGGTCTGCTTCCTCAAGCAGGAGGCCCTGCTCGGTTCCTTGCATGTATTCACTGGCTGGTCTGCTTCTTCAAGCCGGAGGCCCTGTTCGGCTCCTTGCATGTATTAACTGGCTGGTCTGCTTCACCAAGCAAGTCGCCCTGCTCGGCTCCTTGCCTGTATTCATTGGCTGGCCTGCTTCCCCAAGCAGGCCGCCATGCTCGGCTCCTTGTTTGTATTCACTGGCTGGTTTGATTCCCTAAGCAGGTTGCCCTGCACGGCTCCTTGCCTGTTTTCACTGGCTGGTCTGCTTCCCCAAGCAGGTCACCCTGCGCGGCTCCTTGCCTGTATTCACTGGCTGGTCTGCTTCCCCAAGCAGGTTGCCCTGCTCTGCTACTTGCGTGTACTCCCTTGCTGGTCTGCTTCCCCAAGCAGGTCGCCCTGCTCGGTTCCTTGCCTGTATTTACTTGCTGGCCTCTTCCCCAAGCTGGCCGCCCAGCTTGGCTGCTTGTATCTATTCACTAGCTGGCCTGCTTCACCAAGCAGGTTGCCCTGCTTGGCTCCTTGCCTGTATTCACTGGCTGGCCTGCTTCACCAAGCAGGTCGCCCTGCTCGGCTCATTCGTGTAAGCACTGGCTGGTCTGCTTCCCTAAACAGGTCGCCCTGCTCAGCTCTTTGCATATACTCACTGGCTGGTCTGCTTTCCCAAGCAGGTCGCTCTGTTCGGCTCATTACCTGTAAGCTCTGGCTGGTCTGCTTCCCTAAGCAGCTTGCCCTGCTCGGCTCCTTGCATGTATTCACTGGCTGGTCTGCTTCCTCAAGCAGGAGGCCCTGCGCGGCTCCTTGCATGTATTCACTGGCTGGTCTGCTTCCCCAAGCAGGTCTCCCTGCTCGGTTCCTTGCCTGTATTTTCTTGCTGGCCTCACCACCAAGCTGGTCGCCCAGCTTGGCTGCTTGTATGTATTCACTGGCTTGCCTGCTTCACCAAGCAGGTCGCCCTGCTCGGCTCCTTGCCTGTAAGCACTGGCTGGTCTGCTTCCCCAAGCAGGTCGCCCTGCTCGGCTCCTTGCCTGTAAGCACTGGCTGGTCCATTTCCCCAAGCAGGCCCCCCTGCTCGGCTCCTTGCCTGTAAGCACTGGCTGGTCCACTTCCCCAAGCAGGGCATCCTGCTCGGCTCCTTGCATGTATTCACTGGCTGGTCTGCTTCACCAAGCAGGTCACCCTGCTTGATGTGTGCACTCACTGGCTGATCTGCTTCCCCAAGCAGGTCGCCCTGTTCAAACTGTGCACTCACTGGCTGATCTGCTTCCTCAAACAGGTTACCCTGTTCGGCTCCTTGAATGAATTCACTGGCTGGTCTGCTTTTCTCAAACAGTTTACCCTGTTCGGCTCCTTGCATGTATTCACTTGCTGGTCTGTTTCCTCAAACAGGTCGGCCTGTTTGGCTCCTTGCCTGTAAGCACTGGCTGGTCTACTTCCCCAAGCAGGTCGCCTGCTGGGCTCCTCTCCTGTATTCACTGGCTGATCTGCTTCCCCAAGCAGGTTACCATGTGTGGCTCCTTGAATGAATTCACTGGCTGGTCTGCTTTTCTCAAACAGGTTACCCTGTTCGGCTCCTTGCATGTATTCACTGGCTGGTCTGCTTCCTCAAACAAGTCGGCCTGTTTGGCTCCTTGCCTGTAAGCACTGGCTGGTCTGCTTCCCCAAGCAGGTTGCCTGCTCGGCTCCTCTCCTGTATTCACTGGCTGATCTGCTTCCCCAAGCAGGTCACCCTGCTCGAAGTGTGCGCTCACTGGCTGATCTGCTTCCTCAAACAGGTTACCCTGTTCGGCTCCTTGAATGAATTCACTGGCTGGTCTGCTTTTTTCAAACAGGTTACCCTGTTCGGCTCCTTGCATGTATTCACTGGCTGGTCTGCTTCCTCAAACAAGTCGGCCTGTTTGGCTCCTTGCCTGTAAGCACTGGCTGGTCTGCTTCCCCAAGCAGGTCGCCTGCTCGGCTCCTCTCCTGTATTCACTGGCTGATCTGCTTCCTCAAACAGGTTACCCTGTTCGGCTCCTTGAATGAATTCACTGGCTGGTCTGCTTTTTTCAAACAGGTTACCCTGTTCGGCTCCTCTCCTTTATTCACTGGCTGGTCTGCTTCCCCAAGCATGTCACCCTGCGTGGCTCCTTGCCTGTATTCACTGGCTGGTCTGCTTCCCCAAGCAGGTCATACTGCTCAGTTCCTTGCCTGTATTCGCTGGCTGGTCTGCTTCCCCAAGCTGGTCGCCCTGCTCGGCTCCTTGCCTGTAAGCACTGGCTGGTCTGCTTCCCTAAGCAGGTTGCCCTGCACGGCTCCTTGTCTGTATTCACTGGCTGGTCTGCTTCCCCAAGCAGGTCACCCTGTGCAGCTCCTTGCCTGTACTCCCTTGCTGGTCTGCTTCCCCAAGCAGGTCGCCCTGCTCGGTTCCTTGCCTGTATTTACTTGCTGGCCTCTTCCCCAAGCTGGCCGCCCAGCTTGGCTGCTTGTATGTATTCACTAGCTGGCCTGCTTCACCAAGCAGGTTGCCCTGCTCGGCTCATTGCCTGTATTCACTGGCTGGCCTGCTTCACCAAGCAGGTCGCCCTGGTCGGCTCATTGCCTGTAAGCACTGACTGGTCTGCTTCCCTAAGCAGGTCGCCCTGCTCAGCTCTTTGCATATATTCACTGGCTGGTCTGCTTTCCCAAACAGGTCGCACTGTTCAGCTCCTTGCCTGTAAGCTCTGGCTGGTCTGCTTCCCTAAGCAGGTCGCCCTGCTCGGCTGCTTGCCTGTAAGCACTGGCTGGTCTGCTTCCCTAAGCAGGTCGCCCTGCTCAGCTCTTTGCATATACTCATTGGCTGGTCTGCTTTCCCAAGCAGGTCGCTCTGTTCGGCTCATTGCCTGTAAGCTCTGGCTGGTCTGCTTCCCTAAGCAGCTTGCCCTGCTCGGCTCCTTGCATGTATTCATAGGCTGGTATGCTTCCCCAAGCAGGTCGCCCTGCTCGGCTCCTTGCATGTATTCACTGGCTGGTCTGCTTCCTCAAGCAGGAGGCCCTGCTCGGTTCCTTGCATGTATTCACTGGCTGGTCTGCTTCTTCAAGCCGGAGGCCCTGTTCGGCTCCTTGCATGTATTAACTGGCTGGTCTGCTTCACCAAGCAAGTCGCCCTGCTCGGCTCCTTGCCTGTATTCATTGGCTGGCCTGCTTCCCCAAGCAGGCCGCCATGCTCGGCTCCTTGTTTGTATTCACTGGCTGGTTTGATTCCCTAAGCAGGTTGCCCTGCACGGCTCCTTGCCTGTTTTCACTGGCTGGTCTGCTTCCCCAAGCAGGTCACCCTGCGCGGCTCCTTGCCTGTATTCACTGGCTGGTCTGCTTCCCCAAGCAGGTTGCCCTGCTCTGCTACTTGCGTGTACTCCCTTGCTGGTCTGCTTCCCCAAGCAGGTCGCCCTGCTCGGTTCCTTGCCTGTATTTACTTGCTGGCCTCTTCCCCAAGCTGGCCGCCCAGCTTGGCTGCTTGTATCTATTCACTAGCTGGCCTGCTTCACCAAGCAGGTTGCCCTGCTTGGCTCCTTGCCTGTATTCACTGGCTGGCCTGCTTCACCAAGCAGGTCGCCCTGCTCGGCTCATTCGTGTAAGCACTGGCTGGTCTGCTTCCCTAAACAGGTCGCCCTGCTCAGCTCTTTGCATATACTCACTGGCTGGTCTGCTTTCCCAAGCAGGTCGCTCTGTTCGGCTCATTACCTGTAAGCTCTGGCTGGTCTGCTTCCCTAAGCAGCTTGCCCTGCTCGGCTCCTTGCATGTATTCACTGGCTGGTCTGCTTCCTCAAGCAGGAGGCCCTGCGCGGCTCCTTGCATGTATTCACTGGCTGGTCTGCTTCCCCAAGCAGGTCTCCCTGCTCGGTTCCTTGCCTGTATTTTCTTGCTGGCCTCACCACCAAGCTGGTCGCCCAGCTTGGCTGCTTGTATGTATTCACTGGCTTGCCTGCTTCACCAAGCAGGTCGCCCTGCTCGGCTCCTTGCCTGTAAGCACTGGCTGGTCTGCTTCCCCAAGCAGGTCGCCCTGCTCGGCTCCTTGCCTGTAAGCACTGGCTGGTCCATTTCCCCAAGCAGGCCCCCCTGCTCGGCTCCTTGCCTGTAAGCACTGGCTGGTCCACTTCCCCAAGCAGGGCATCCTGCTCGGCTCCTTGCATGTATTCACTGGCTGGTCTGCTTCACCAAGCAGGTCACCCTGCTTGATGTGTGCACTCACTGGCTGATCTGCTTCCCCAAGCAGGTCGCCCTGTTCAAACTGTGCACTCACTGGCTGATCTGCTTCCTCAAACAGGTTACCCTGTTCGGCTCCTTGAATGAATTCACTGGCTGGTCTGCTTTTCTCAAACAGTTTACCCTGTTCGGCTCCTTGCATGTATTCACTTGCTGGTCTGTTTCCTCAAACAGGTCGGCCTGTTTGGCTCCTTGCCTGTAAGCACTGGCTGGTCTACTTCCCCAAGCAGGTCGCCTGCTGGGCTCCTCTCCTGTATTCACTGGCTGATCTGCTTCCCCAAGCAGGTTACCATGTGTGGCTCCTTGAATGAATTCACTGGCTGGTCTGCTTTTCTCAAACAGGTTACCCTGTTCGGCTCCTTGCATGTATTCACTGGCTGGTCTGCTTCCTCAAACAAGTCGGCCTGTTTGGCTCCTTGCCTGTAAGCACTGGCTGGTCTGCTTCCCCAAGCAGGTTGCCTGCTCGGCTCCTCTCCTGTATTCACTGGCTGATCTGCTTCCCCAAGCAGGTCACCCTGCTCGAAGTGTGCGCTCACTGGCTGATCTGCTTCCTCAAACAGGTTACCCTGTTCGGCTCCTTGAATGAATTCACTGGCTGGTCTGCTTTTTTCAAACAGGTTACCCTGTTCGGCTCCTTGCATGTATTCACTGGCTGGTCTGCTTCCTCAAACAAGTCGGCCTGTTTGGCTCCTTGCCTGTAAGCACTGGCTGGTCTGCTTCCCCAAGCAGGTCGCCTGCTCGGCTCCTCTCCTGTATTCACTGGCTGATCTGCTTCCTCAAACAGGTTACCCTGTTCGGCTCCTTGAATGAATTCACTGGCTGGTCTGCTTTTTTCAAACAGGTTACCCTGTTCGGCTCCTCTCCTTTATTCACTGGCTGGTCTGCTTCCCCAAGCATGTCACCCTGCGTGGCTCCTTGCCTGTATTCACTGGCTGGTCTGCTTCCCCAAGCAGGTCATACTGCTCAGTTCCTTGCCTGTATTCGCTGGCTGGTCTGCTTCCCCAAGCTGGTCGCCCTGCTCGGCTCCTTGCCTGTAAGCACTGGCTGGTCTGCTTCCCTAAGCAGGTTGCCCTGCACGGCTCCTTGTCTGTATTCACTGGCTGGTCTGCTTCCCCAAGCAGGTCACCCTGTGCAGCTCCTTGCCTGTACTCCCTTGCTGGTCTGCTTCCCCAAGCAGGTCGCCCTGCTCGGTTCCTTGCCTGTATTTACTTGCTGGCCTCTTCCCCAAGCTGGCCGCCCAGCTTGGCTGCTTGTATGTATTCACTAGCTGGCCTGCTTCACCAAGCAGGTTGCCCTGCTCGGCTCATTGCCTGTATTCACTGGCTGGCCTGCTTCACCAAGCAGGTCGCCCTGGTCGGCTCATTGCCTGTAAGCACTGACTGGTCTGCTTCCCTAAGCAGGTCGCCCTGCTCAGCTCTTTGCATATATTCACTGGCTGGTCTGCTTTCCCAAACAGGTCGCACTGTTCAGCTCCTTGCCTGTAAGCTCTGGCTGGTCTGCTTCCCTAAGCAGGTCGCCCTGCTCGGCTGCTTGCCTGTAAGCACTGGCTGGTCTGCTTCCCTAAGCAGGTCGCCCTGCTCAGCTCTTTGCATATACTCATTGGCTGGTCTGCTTTCCCAAGCAGGTCGCTCTGTTCGGCTCATTGCCTGTAAGCTCTGGCTGGTCTGCTTCCCTAAGCAGCTTGCCCTGCTCGGCTCCTTGCATGTATTCATAGGCTGGTATGCTTCCCCAAGCAGGTCGCCCTGCTCGGTTCCTTGCCTGTAATTTCTTGCTGGCCTCTTCCCCAAGCTGGTCGGTCAGCTTGGCTGCTTGTATGTATTCACTGGCTGGCCTGCTTCACCAAGCAGGTCGCCCTGCTCAGCTCATTGCCTGTAAGCACTGGCTGGTCTGTTTCCCTAAGCAAGTCGCCCTGCTCGGCTCCTTGCCTGTATGCACTGGCTGGTCCACTTCCCCAAGCAGGTCACCCTGCTCGACGTGTGCATTCACTGGCTGATCTGCTCCTCAAACAGGTTACCCGTTTTGATTCCTTGCATGTATTCACTGGCTGGTCTGTTTCCTCGAACAGGTCACCCTGTTCGGCTCCTTGCCTGTAAGGACTGGTTGGTCTGCTTCCCCAAGCACGTCGACCTGCTCGGCTCCTTGCCTGTATTCACTGGATGGTCTGCTTCCCCAAGCAGGTCACCCTGCTGGGCTCCTTGCCTGTATTCACTGGCTGCTCTTCTTCCCCAAGCAGGTCGCCCTGCTGGGCTCCTTGCCTGTATTCAATAGCTGGTCTGCTTGCCCTGCTGGCCTCCTTGCCTGTATTCACTGGCTCGTCTGCATCCCCAAGCAGGTCGCCCTGCTGGGCTCCTTGCCTGTGTTCACTAGCTGGTCTGCTTCCCCAAGCAGGTTGCCCTGCTCGCCTCCTTGCCTGTATTCACTGGCTGGTCTGCATCCCTGGTCTGGTCGCCCTGCTCGGCTACTTGTGTGTACTCCCTGACTGCTCTGCTTCCCCAAGCAGGTTGCCCTGTTCGGTTCCTTGACTGTCCTCAGTGGCTGGTGGCTGCTCCATTGTGTTTTTAGAAGGCTGCCATTTTATGGTCAGGGAACAAGGTATTGTTTCCCGCAGGTCCCTAGCAAAATGGCCACAGCCTTCAACTGTTAAAGCATCGTCTTACCTGCATTATAGCTGCCGGGCAACCCCCTGCACTGTTTTTTTCACTAAGGCTGCAAGAGTAGCTCCAGCAACCCCCTGCGCCACAGTCCTCCTTCAGTTGAGTGAAGCCATCATTGTGCCATCCTCCTTGACTTAGTGGTGCTGCCTGCACGGCCAGATTATTCACAGCTAGACTGCAAGCTGGAGATATGCCACTGGGCTTTGCCGCAGTAAAATATTATCGAACCAATAAAAGAGCATTGTGCACAAGTTGAGCACAACCTTGACTTGTGCTGACTCTGGCTTAAGTCTGACAACTCCTTTTAACTACATCTGCAAGCTTTTCAGGGAGGTTTATTCCATTGGCTAACACTGGCTTATGATCGTGTTCCCAGAACTTCATCTAAAAACACTATAGGTGCGATAACCAGACTTATGGGATCTGCTGGAGAGGTCCTCACCACTGACAAGGACATTAATCTGACATTCAAGAGCTAATAACACATCATTATCATTATCATTATTATACATTAACACCAATGCTTGCTCAGATGAGAACTTGACGACATACTTTGATGGCATTGACCACCCGCGACTCCCAGAAGAGGTACGCTTGGCTCTTGACCTACCCCAGAACACAGAGGAGGTTATTGCTGCCATAGCGGCACTAGCATCTGATAATGAACTGGTATTGGATGGCTTAGGAGTTGAATTCTATAAGGGGCACAAACAAACCCTGGTGCTGCAGATACTCCATTTATGTGAAGAATCATTGGAGACGGTGAGCTGCCACCATCACTGAAGGAAGCTATCATTATTGTGCTATTAAAACTGAACACACCGGCTAATGGTGTGTCCTGATATCGGCCATTATCCTTGATAAATGTTGATGAAAAAATCTTTGCCAAAATCCTGCCCAACCAGACCCCTGCCCTACATGACAAAACTAGGGCATTCTCACCAATCGGGATTCATTTTGACCCAATCTACCGCATTACATTTGAGGCGGCTCTTTTGTATTATATTGCAAATAAACCTATGGGCTAAAGCAGTGGCAGCCCTACTCGATGCCGAAAAGGCATTCGATTCGGTATACTGGAAATATCTATTTGCGGTCCTAAGCCATTTTAGCTTCACTCATTATTTTCTCAACTCTGTACGTCTCCTGTATACTCACCCCAGAGCAAGGGTCCACACCAATAATACGATATCTTGGCATAAACAGTTGAGGAGGGGGATGAGGCAGCTTGCCTACTTTGCCTGTTGCTATTTGTGCTTGTGATAGAGCCACTATCAGCCTTGAAAGAGGTGAAACATGGCCATAGGAATATTCACATAGTGGGACCACCGCAGGTGATCTCGTTGTATGCAGATGAGACATTACTGTATGTTAGAAATCCTAAGTTCAATATCGGGCCCATTATGCAAGATGTGCACAATTTCACTAAATATTCTGGATATGAAATCAACAGGACCAAATGGGAGCTGTTTCCCCTTACTGAAGCCACTAGACCAATGCCAGACTTAAAGGGTTCAACTGGGTGCCTACTCAATTTAAATATCTAGGAATTAAGGTCGCTAGAATGCTGCAATCACTCTATGTTGACAATTATGCTGAACACGTACTCCACCTATGACAGAAACTGAGGGTGTGGTCTGGCATCCCCTTGTCGATGTATGATCGCCTTTCACTCTTAAAAATGAGAGTTTTGTGGCATGGAAGGGGATTTTTCAAAACACTGAGATCTGTGGCAATGGTCCTTCTCTGGGGAACGAGTGGGGCTTGGATCAGTTGGGTGAAACTGACGGACCCATACGAGAAGGGGGGAATAACTGCACCTGATTTTGAACTGTACTACCTCGTTGCTCAAGCACAATTTGCCAGTTATTGGTATTCCTCTTCCACAACAGTGGTACATTTACCACTGGAGCACTACGGGGCGGCAATTATTAATTTGAAGTCAGTTATTTTCTGTGACTGATACGTGGACTCCTGTACCTATGACCCAGTGCGCACCACAGTGAACTCCTGGTCTACAGTCTTCCATAGGGCGGGTCTAACAATATTGTATGAGAGAAGGATTCATCGGATTCATCTATCGCCGGTATTGTGGGCTACTTTGACTCACTCAGCAGTACTTCCCCACATCACCAAGCTGCGCATCTGCATTCACCAGCAAAATGGCTGCGCTGGCTCCTGTGAACACCATGGCCTCAAAACTGCATACACTGAGGGAGCTTACCAGTGTGTTCTTACATATACAAAAGAAATGGAGTGAAAAAGCAGCGCTGCTTTGCTGCCAGCCGAAAGTCCCCATTGAAAAGGGGGTATTTTACCTTAAAATGATGCTGTTCTGATGCTATTTTTATATGTTCTTCCTCAAACTACTGTTAGTAATAAGGCCCTGCCATGCCATGCCCGTTCATATCCCCATTGTGCTTCAGCTAAACCAAGCATGACCCCTGAAAGACAGGCTCTGTCAAACCAAATCTGAGAAAAATCAGCAAAGAAACTTTGTTAAGAAGCAGCATACAATCTTCTTAGGGTAAGCTTGTTAGGTTTATTGGAACAACACAGGATACCTTCACAAGCAGTTATACAGTTCTTAGTAAAGTTACATAAGGACAAAAACACTGGCAGCCCATCACCCAGGCAAGAGGTTCACCAACTGACCAGGGCTGGAACCTTCACTCACACATTCCAAACTCAGACATCAACACTCCACATGACATCACAACATTCCTGCTCACCCAGGCAAGAAATATACAACACATCTCCCCCCCTTTACATCAACACACTACACACACTAAGCACTACACACAACACATCTCCCCTCCTTGCACTTATCCACAACATGCAAAACACCACGGGACACACCTCCACTCATACCAACATACCCCATCCACACAGACTCGTATGACCAGGGCAGGCACACTGCATGTGCTCAAACATTCTGACTCTCATCTTATCCCAGTGCACTGGCCAGGCACACCAAGACCAACAACTAAATACAGGCACACTCTGGACCCTGAAAGATGGAGCGAGTCTTCAATAGGCAAGCAGTGCAGCCAGGAACAACAGCCTGCGCGCAATAAAAGAAAAACATTGGTGGCACACAACCACAAGATAGAAGTACATGTGTGACCTTTCATGCCCATCAGCAACAGACATGCTCCAACAAACACCGGGGGCGCTACCACCCGCACACGTACCTCTTAACCCATGTGTGACTATAATAACGGTCACACCCCAACGAACTGGGGGCACTACCGCCCAACATAATAGCTATAACTCAAGCAGGACTGTACTCACAGTCGCACCTTGTCTGGATGGAGTTACTACCACTCAGAATAGCTATTAACCCTGCATGACTATATAAACACAGTCACGCCCTCATTGTAATGGTGGCGCTACCACCATGCACAAATATACGTGGCCTCACCATGCATCTCAATTATTGCATACACTTCCACACAGAAGTGGTGGCGCTACCACCACAATCCAACCATTACCGTTAACCCATGTATGCCCCTACCACAGACGCACCCATACCATACTTAAAATAATGCACAACCCACCTCAGCATATGGTAGAACAAACATGTCGGCTAGGCACATTCACCATCAGCCAAACTATGCTCCTAACATGTATAAAAACACCATCCACAACCAGGATAGAAGGCACTCACACCACTCCCATCCATACCCAACCATACATCATATAACACAAAATGCAGATTACATTGCATTGTTCTTCACATTTGCATTGACATATTTCTCAAACACCATATATCCTTTCATGAAGATTAAACAATATAACTTCCAAAAACATTAGATGCAATAAATCCATTCCAAAACCTAAACTAAAAAGTCCATGTCACGTCTGGAGGACCTAAAAGCTGCAAGTCCTCAACCAGTTAGCACTAGATTCCTCACATGCCCTAGCTCACCCAACATCAACCAGCTATTGTTGGTACTTATGTTTAAAAATACTAAAAGTCCATGCCAACTCATGTGGGCGTAAGCTGAAAATCCTCAAAAGAATGTTAGAAACTAAGGATTAGGAGCTAAGGACTTTACACTATAGCCACATCCTACCCAAACCATCCATACTCCAAAATCCTCAAATGGGTTATTGTAAAAGCAACAAAGCATTCACTGCACACGATAAATAACAAACTTAGATATATTGCCGTAATGCCTCACAATATGAATAAACATTTTGTAGTTACTGCAGCACATTAACCCAAACTCATGAACTAGACTCCTGTAAAATATAATACCCACATTTTACCAATACAAATAGAAAATGAAATGGTAAAGGATACATATTAATTTTCCTGAATACAAAAATCACTGTCTTGCCAAGCTCCACCCGACTCCGATCTGTCCAACGCTGTATACTGGTCTCCTCTTCACCATTGCAGGGACTGACAATATGTATTCCTTCCTCCTTCACCGTAGTTGTCATGTCTGTCCCACGTCAGATACCAGGAACCAGACACTCCTCACGCACCATCCAACAATTCCAGTCCATGACTTCACTTGTCCTCCGACAGCACCCTTATTGTCCAAACCAACGCTCGATTCATAGGCGCACTCAAATGCATCCTCCTGTGCTCAACTCGCCCGCGGCTCTATGGCATATCTTCATACTTCTGATTATGGGTAAGTAACTCTTGCACAGTCTATGGGCGCAGGTTGCGGGACAGATTTCCCTTATAATGGTGGGGCTCTCGACTTCTTATTGGGGACACGCCATCCTTCCACTTAGGGGCTCGCTCTATCCCCATTTCCCCGCCCTGGGTTATGGGCCTTACTTGGTGTGGGGCAGTGTTGTCCTTCTCAGTCCTCCTGCACCCCCCGCAGCAGGTTCACCAGCTTTCCTTGCGCAGATTCTTTGGAAGATCCCACCCTCGTCGCCATTGTTAAGAAGCAGCATACAATCTTCTTAGGGTATGTTTGTTAGGTTTATTGGAACAACACAGGATACCTTCACAAGCAGTTATACAGTTCTTAGTAAAGTTACATAAGGACATAAACACTGGCAGCCCATCACCCAGGCAGGAGGTTCACCAACTGACCAGGGCTGGAACCTTCACTCACACATCCCAGCACTCAGACATCAACACTCCACATGACATCACAACATTCCTGCTCACCCAGGCAAGACATATACAACACACTTCATTTCCCGCCGCACGGAAAAAGCTTCACTTTCAAGTTACAAAGTGTCAATGATCAGTAATTCAAAGAAGCTCCGGCTCTAGGCTATGTCAATTTCAATGCATAGGTGGTTCAAATAAACTACTACCCACAATAAAATAACTATGGCTGCAAAACAGTGTGGGAATCCAGATGGAAAGTCAAAAACCGAACTTGAAAGCAAAGTGCGAGCAGCTTGCACCACATGTGTAGAAATGGGCTTTGCAAACTAAAGAAGAAAAATGTTTGTTTGAGAGTACTATATTGAACAAAAACTTCTTCTTGCCTAACAATGTGAAAGGGGATTGTGCTGTGAAAATACATGGATGAGATGGTTTTATTCTGCAGGTTTCTTCCAATTCAAGGCAAAAATGAATAGAATTAAATCAAACTTCAGTGGCTGCATGGGGGGAGGAATCAGCCCAATACAGGTTTCTGCAGAGAGGACGACAAACAAAACGGGCCCTCTCAGTAGATACTACTACCCCAGTGATAATTACTATGTTGGACAGAATCTAGTCTGGGCTGAGCCCTCTACAATGGAATTTCCAGGACACGGATGTGCGAAGTGGAGAAGGGGCAATAAACCTTCAATGAAGCTGGAAAAACCCCATCTTCCCTCTGGAGGAAGTGACAGTTGGTGGTAGCTGAAAAGAAAAAAATGGGCCAGTGTAGGACAAAGGATACCCATTTGTTTCAAAAGACTATTTTATTAAGAAACTTTGAAGACTGTTATCTTTACAACAGGACTGCAAAAATGTAAAAATGTAGTAGTTTAACTGTGATTTTTGTGGCTTTCAAATAAGAGCTCTTGGCTGTCAAAAGCATGTATGGGACATGAACACCAGAAGAATGTGAATCAAGGGGAAAGGACACATGATGGAATGTTAACAATTAACAGAAATGGGACCCAAGATAGTATGTACGCACGTGTAAAGTCCCAGAATGTTAGGCTGAACATTTCACACTGAAAATGACCAAAGATTATTAAACGTACAAAATAGTGTCTCACAGATTGCAGAGTTGGACTGCAATGGTCTGCATAGAATATGTAACCTGTTTATGTAATTTGCTAAGAGACTTCAACTGTATAAATGTACCATTTGTGGCAAAATCGGAATTTAGCTAAAGTAACTAGGGAGGTTTTGAACATTGTAAAACTCACATCATAAATCTGACATCCTGCCCTTGAAATCCAACCAGCTGAGAGCGAGGCGGGGACTAGCACCCATGACTAATTCCGTGGTTTAGAGGTGTGTTTAGCTAAGCCTGCCCAGCCATATACTTCTATGATATCACTATGCATTATAAATAAGAGTCCATGACAGGACTCTAGAAACACACTGTTCCTGAATTTCCTGCTGCTCCGTTTCTGATTTCTGCATTCATCCTGTCAGATTGCAGACCCTACTGCAAGGCCAAAGCATTGCTGATCCTATTCCCAGCAAGGCAATTGATCCGGAATCAACCCACTAATCTCTCATTAAAAAGGGGAAAGCTGTGGTACCTTTTGCATCCTGAAATCAGACCGGCTTGCAGCCCACTTACTGCTTGCCCACTAACTGCATCCAGCAGTACCTCTGCCATCCAGTGACCCGAATTGCCCAGCTGTTCACTACCCGGTGACCAGACCTTGCCCAGCTGACTTTTGCCAGGTGCACCGCCGTGTGGTGACCAGACCCTGTTGACTGTCCAAAAATCCCAAAACGAAAAAGTGGACTGTGAGTATAATGCCCACCCCACAGAAACACCTAGCCTATCTTGTCTTGCCTTTGTCCTTATCCCACTCTCTAAATAGTCATATTTATACCCTGGTAACTCGTTGAAACTGTTAGAATTATCCTCGTATCCTGCCCTTAATGTTAAAGTGCTAGCGCCATCTCTTTTGAATTTTGTCTGGTGTAAATTATAAGCCCTTAGTTATATTTGGAGTGATCAAACTAATTTTCATGTATTTTATTGTTGGGGTTGAGCCCTGGGGTGACAAGGTTCACCTCGCGAATCAAACTTGGAGCTTACTGTGCTCCTCCTTAACAATATAGCCTAGATAATTTAGTGTAAGTAACATTTTCCTTTCTTTCAAAACCGATTTTCTCACTTTTAACTGCTCTATTTTCCTAAAAACAAACCTCACTCTACCGGCCAAATCTCTCTCAATTCACCAGCTAGAGACCTATTTTCACCTCTATATTGTCCGTGTGATATATATCTTTCCCCCAGCCCAAATCAGAGTATTTCACCCATTTTTGTTAAAAACAGTTTGGGTAATTTAAAGTGGGAATTGAGAAAATTTCAAGTTTTCCAACGTGGCATTTGGCTGCAGCATGCTCTAAAAGTTCCACTCATTTTCGAATTGTATGCCTTTTGCTGATCCATTGCCTTGTGATTGCCAGTGATATAACATACATGCTATTGTGATAAAACATATGTATATTATAATTTAACCACACATTAATTAATTATTTGTAAAATTCAAGTGTTATTTTAGGCCTTTGCTAAAGATTTAAAGTTGGTTCTTGCCTCTTATTCTGCGCAGGGAGGTCGGATTTTGAATTCTGCCTCTTATCCCTGACTGCCTACTCTTTCTTTCTATCCACTCAGAATTTGATTATTTGTGGGTTGAGGGAACATTGCAGAGGGAAACCTTAACTTGGGTGCTATCTATCCTAATCCCAAAAGCGCTCCTATTCACGTGTGCTTTGTATATGTTCTAGGAGAAGGTTAACCAAGCGCATTGATTTCATTTTTATTGTAATTATCACCCCATTGGTGATTGCTGCCCCATATTAAAATTGTATGATTTCTTTGAATTTTAAAAATAAATAAAATATTGTATTTTCACCAACCGGCCTGGTTCCTGGTCCATTGTGACCTGGGGTATTTGAAAGAGGCTGTGTTATATGAGTTGTGTACCATCTCAAACTGAATCCACATAAAATAAAGAGAAAGGCATATCAATTGAGCGCTACATCCTAGGCTGAGACCAAGGTGTGTGTCGCCTGATTGAAATCCTTACCAGTTTTGCCCCAACCTTCGATGAGGACGTGCGGCGTTCGTGAGATGAGAGAGAACAACTGTCATTGGGAGACTTATTTCCAGAGGGTAGTTTTATATCACTGCGTGACTTTACAACCAAATTGGGGAACAATCCTACAAGGATATTGCACTATTACTGCTTGAGAGCAGCCATTTAGAAAAAGTGGCCTTCCTTTCCACAAGAGCCAGAGTAACACTCTTGCATGGAAGCAATAGTGGCAGGCGGGCGGGACACCAGGCAT
The DNA here is from genome assembly GCF_040938575.1 of Ambystoma mexicanum. NCBI lineage: Eukaryota > Metazoa > Chordata > Amphibia > Caudata > Ambystomatidae > Ambystoma > Ambystoma mexicanum. The sequence continues at coordinate 71,494,319 of NC_090932.1, read as the reverse complement.
ATGACTTCTAGACTTTACAACATTATGCAGATGAATCAGCCATCTACAGTGGGTGTGCACTCCAAGTGGGAGCACGACCTGGGACTTGACATATCTGATGTGCAATGGAGGAGGTGCGCTCTGTTCACAAAGGAGGTGTCAATGAATGTTAGACACAGGCTGATTCAGATTAAGATCCTCAATCGTTTGAACCATATGCCAGCCAAGATTTCACAGTTCTCCCCTGGTGTAGTGATGCCTGTCCGAAATACAGGACTTCGACCACAAATGTCATTCATATGTTCTGAGAAGGCCCCTCTATGGCACAGTTTTGGCACCAGGTAGCTGGGTTATAGTAGATATCACTGAGAGCCCGCCAACCATGTCCCTGATTAAATATCTCCAAGCTCATATTGGGAGGTTCTCTATAGTAATCCAATGATCTTTTAATGTGGTCTGTTTAATAGCTAAAAAATGTATACTCGGATCCTGGAAGTCTAAGTTTTCCCCAACTTGCTCACATTGCTTAAGAGAGTTGGTATAAGTTAGTGAGAGGGAGGAGACTTCTATCACTCTGGTGACTCCAATCTGTAGGCCCAAGGATATCTGGGCTAATTCCAGACGTATTTGGCAAAGACGGTGTACCTGGATGAGGATGGCAAGAGGTGTTCTTATTGGGGTTCTCTCATAGGGTCAGAGTGCAAAGAGGGAGGGCCTGCGACTAAAAGTCTTTGTGCCGCTGTATATGTCAAACCACTGTATGATGATGCTAGGCCTGCCTGTGAATTTGAAAGTGACACTGTTGTTACCTGCCATTGTTTCAAAACAAAGTTAAAAAAACAAAACACTATAGGCAGAACTGTGAAGTACTTTGCTGAACTCTGTGTGACTTCTACAGAAGTCACTGCCCTCAAAAACTCTACCCTAAAAAGCTACTCCCTTGTAACATAATGCATTCTCATTCATTCTAAAGCTATTAAAAGAATATATTTTAATATATGTGCAGTGTATGTATTCTCTTATTACGTGCAGCTACATTATACCCTGTTCCCATTTTCCAACCTGCTCCACTTTTGAGAGTAGAATCTTGCCTGCTCATCCCAGCGTACCCCACGCAGAGTCAGGCCATACACCTATGAGGCGGAACTTTCCTGAACCCTACATGAAGGGTCCATGAAACTCCATCCAACATCAATGTATTGTGAAATCCAACAAAACAAATATTTTTTTCTTTTTCTGGATCACCAATTTCTTGATTACTTAAAAAATGTACTCTTGGTGCATACCAGGTGATGACTGGTTGTCGTGTTTTTTTCTTTCTTGCTTTTCTTGTATACATGCAAGGCTGTGTTAAGTCTTCTTACGGTGTGCTGACCTCCAGAGTTGGTGGTGATGATATCATGTCTTTGTGTCTTATCCTTGCAGAAAGAGGCTGATGAGACCCTCACGACCAACTTGTGGATTGAACACGTAAGTTGATGCAGGGATTCTAGATTTCTATAGAAGATGGTTGTCGGTTGTTGTCAAGGGCACTCACTCATGGGCAATGGAACATTTATTTTTTTTCTTGGCGAATTCCAAATGGTACATACATCAATGCATGTCCATGGTACTGAGTGAAGCAGAGGTCATCGGTCACCTGGGTTTCATGGTCAAGCCTGAGCATGTAGCTATACAGAAAAGGATTTCAGCATCCCCATTTCATTGCTATTGCTATTTTCTATTATTGACAATTTTTCCAAGCATTTAAACCGGAAGCCACAGTTTCCTCCTCTGCTCTCGACTCTGCCAAACGTGACTTCTATCTCCTTCTCTCTCATTTTATCTCAATCCTCTCAATCTAGGCACCTCTGAAAATCTCTCAACTCAATTCTCTCTCCTCCTAAACCCTCCTCCGTCCGCCAAACGTGACTTCTATCTCCTTCTTTCTCATTTTATCTCAATCCTCTCAATCTAGGCACCTCTGAAAATCTCTCAACTCAATTCTCTCTCCTCCTAAACCCTCCTCCGTCTGCCAAACGTGACTTCTATCTCCTTCTTTCTCATTTTATCTCAATCCTCTCAATCTAGGCACCTCTGAAAATCTCTCAACTCAATTCTCTCTCCTCCTAAACCCTCCTCCGTCTCCTCTACTCTTTTTGCAAACGGTCTAGCTCTCTACTTTGCTTCAAACATTTCCAACATTAAAAATACCCTCGTAAATTACTTTCTATCCCCCATCCGCTCACTTTTCTCCACCACTTTTAACCTCCTCTTCTCTGACATTGTCTTCCTTTGCCCCCACTAACGTGGATGAAATTCTTGAGCCTCTCCTCAAGGCTAACCCTTCATGTACTCCCATCAACCCTCTATCCTCAGACATAGTGATACTCATTGCTCCCAATGTTCCATATCTTACATCCCTCTTCATTTCCTCTCTTGACAGGGCCACTTTTCCGTCATCCTACTAGTCGGCTACTGTCATCCCTATCCTTAAGAAACCTGGCCTAGATCCCAACTGTCCCACCAGCCATTGTCCTGTCCCTCTTCTACCTCACTATTGCAAAATCCTAGCTAGTGTAGTTTTAAACCGACTCACTGAGTTCCTTGACACACACAATCTTTTGGATCCTCTTCAGTCTGGCTTTCAACCTTTGCACTCTACTGAGTTAGTTCAACTCAATGTCAGCAACTAGATCTCTTCTGCTTGTTATGCTAACCATGTATCTATCCTTATTCTTCTCGACCTCTCATTCAATACCATCAAACATTACCATCAACCATTCTGACCTTCTCTCAACACCATCTTTCCTAGGCATCAGGGATAATGCCCTCGCTTGGTTTGCTTCATATCTCACCACCAGACACTTCCAGGTGTCTTAGAACAGCCTTACCTCCCCACTCTCCTGCTACGGCTTATCCTATCATCTCTTTGCTGATGATACTCAGATCTTCTTCTCCTTTCCCTCCTTGTCTGACAAGCTACGGTCAAACATTTCTGTCTCTCTGCTATCAAATACTGGATTATATATCGCTCATGCTCAAATCCACTTTGACTTAAGTTCTGGTGAGAGCATATGGATGAAGTGTTTGTCTTTGTCTCTCCCAGGGCTGGTGAGAACATGTGGGTGAAGTCTTTGTCTTTGTCTCTCCCAGGGCTGGTGAGAGCATGTGGATAAAGTGTTTCTCTTTGTCTCACCCAGGGCTGGTATGACACAAGGCTGTCCTGGAACAAGACCGAGTTTTACAACATTGATATAATCCGTCTCCCCGCCGACATGGTTTGGCAGCCCAAGATCATCCTGGAGAACAAGTAAGAGGAAAGGACGACCCCGAGAGTCTGAGTGTGTAAGTGCATGAGTGAGTGCAAGTGAATGGTTACACGTGAGTTGAGTGTTTCAGAGAGTTGGTTGAGTAAGTGAGCGAGTGATTGTTAGTTTGAGTAAGTGAGTGCATGAGGGCAAGTGAATGATTTCACACAAATGAGTTGAGTGTGTGAGTGAGTGCATGAGGGTAAGTGGATGAATGCTTGTGAGTGAGTGTGTGAGTATGTTGAAGAGCAGCAGCAAGTGGCTTTTGATTATGAGTGATTGTTTGAGTGAATAGTGAGTAGGAAGGTGTCTACAGCACATGCTTAAATGGTGACTGTAGCAGTTGACTGTTGATCTTCCAATTTTGTGACAGCGTCTAAAAGCAGAGGACGCAAATTGAACTCTAATCCTTCATTCAGAATTCATGGGTATGACATGTTGCACCTTGCCGCACCACCTGTCTGATCCACCCCTTTATCTACACACATGCGTGCACCCCCTGCACATCAAGAATCCATCCTACTGCAGTAAGCACACTCAAGTGTGATATGAGATGTTCAGCCAAATCTAGGGCAGGGGAAAGATAAAGAGAGTGCCCTCAATTTCACCCCAGTGAGATCAACCCACACTGCTGTCAGGAAAGTATCATCCCAGGACTATTCCTACATTTTGAAGAATTATCAGCGAGTCAGAGACTTCCTTTCCAGGTGACACTGAAGATCACATGAAATGACAATGCTGAGAACACCCTGCATGTTCAAGTCAATATTCAGGTCCTTATGAAGCAGAAAGGACATTCTTTATTGAAACCAGGATGGAGTCAACGCTTGGAGTGGAGGGGACGAGCCTAGAATTTAAAACTAAGGCCGCATTTGTTGACATACTCAACCAACGCATCCAGTCTACACCAAGATCCAATTGGCAACTGCTAGGTAGGATGGTGAGAATTAGGTCCAGCAGGCAACCAAAGTCCCTGATGGGAAGGCAAACAGCTGTGAGTGGTCGCATGTGTTGTGCTCTTTCCAACCCACCAGGCTTTAAGAGTTATTAGTACCCGACGAAGGACAATCCGATTGTTACAAATTATCTGATTGGCCCTCGCTGGGTCGTTACCTGGCCGGGAAAGACTCACCTGAAGTGCTCCATTCGGAGTGCTCAGTCCCGCAGAGTTTGTTTCCTTTCTTCCCCGGCCGAGATGAAATGGGAGAAGAGACTACATGTAGTCCATCTGCCACATTCCATGGTGGCCATTTTCTTTCTTTACTTTTTTTCACTCTTTTTAATGGCCACCATGGACAGAGAGAAAGGGCAACGTGTAGTCCCTTCTCTTCAATCCATGGCGGCCATTTTATTAGATTTTTTTTTCGAGTTTCAAAATGGTTTCCACGCCATTTCACAACTTGAGAAAAATTGCTATTATTACCCTGGTATGACATGTCGGAGTACTAATAGCAATAGAATCCTTGGAGGGGCATTACCTAACCAGTAATGCCCCCCTCCTCAGGTTCTATTGCTTTAATGGCCCATTGATAACTTTGCCTAGTTCCTGAAAGTGCCCCTCAGAGTTGGTTCCAGTGGGCGTGCAGTGTCGTTTTTGGATCATTTCCTATTCTTTACCATCCCTCAAATGAAGTGCAGGGAAGATGGGAGAAGGTATTATCAAGGCAGTCAGGCCGCACATACTCACATCACCCATGCAAAAAATAGCCCTCCTATCACCACCTTACTGCACAACTGCCTTCCAATCCCTAGTACTGCTGCACCTGGACAGGACGCGCACACTCCTCTCAAGCCTATCTACTTCAACCCTTGCTTTACTCAGAGCCATGCAGCATACTACTGCAAGCCAAATTGCAGGTGAAGAATAGTTTGATCATCTTTCTCCCAGTCTAAGGCGGCTACACCGCTAAGGATACCCGTCTGGATCATCTCAAAGACAGCCTGCATTGCAGTCAAGCACCTAGCTAGAAAGCTAGCCATTTCCAGGCTGTCAACACAATACCAGAAACCGCACTATCGTGTGACTGCAAACCAACACATGCCGGAAGGAGAAACCCAGAGAAACAGGCCTCCTCCTGGGGTGGGTCTATATTGTCAGACAGCATCCAACCAGACATTCATAAGGCGTCAAACACTGCTACTGTTCAGAAAGTTCTTCATCTAGCACTTGAAACACTAGAGCACCAGCCACCAAACTAGAACACTAGCCATCATCATCCACAGGGTCCAACTTGCCCACGCTCAAATCCCTCTTATCATGTACACCACTCGGTTCCATGTTTAAAAATTGGTAAGGCAGGCGCTCTGTTACCAGTCATTAGCTTCTCCTCCAAACGCACATTTTCATGACTCCATAAATCTTCAGGGAGGCTGAGTTTCTTTGCTGTTTCAGGCCTGTCTTAATTTCTTTTTCAGGTGTGGCTAGTTAATTGACTCGGAGGATTCTGGCACTTGTATTTTTCGCACTTGATTTTACTGGCAGGTGACTGGAAACAACTCCCTCCATAGCACAAATTTTCCCCTTGATGGGGGGTGGGGAAAGGCATGTTTGTGGCTCTACACTGTAAGGCATGATGGCCCTGCTGCTGCTGCCTTTGAGCCCGGGACTCGTGGAACAATGCTTAAAATTGGTAATGCAGGCGCTCTGTTGCCAGTCATTAGCTTCTCCTCCAAACGCACGTGAGAAAAATACAAGTACCAGAATCCTCAGAGCTAATTAACTTGCCACACCTGAAAAAGAAATGAAGACACGCCTGAAAAAACAAAGAAACTCAGCCTCCCTTAAGATTGATGGAGTCATGAAAACGTGCATTTGGAGGAGAGGCTAATGACTGGCAACAGAGCGCCTGCCTTACATCTTTAAACACCACTCGGTTCCGTCTAAGTTTTCCTTCTTGATGCACCATGCCTACATACATGCATTCTTTTGCTTTCTCCATAGTGTATTCCTGTACAAATCAGACCTTACGCCACCAATATTGCAGTTAATTCACTCACTGTTGCATTACCTGAATCTGTGTTACCCTCATTTTACCTTCAAAATATGAAGAGCATTAATTAAGCAATAAGATGGGGTGGACATTACTGATTCAGATAATGCCCCGACCCCATAGTTACAGGCTTGACTGAGGCAAGGGCCTTAATGCAGGCCTCGAGGCATTACCTGAAGCGGTAATGCCCCCCCACCGAGGGGCTTATTGGTATTAGTATGCAGCCCCTAAAACCGTGGTACTAATATTGTCTTTTTTAGGAGCAACTGAAAAAATAAAAGAAAATGGCCGCCATGAAACAGAGAGAAGGGCCTATATGTAATGCCTTCTCCCTTTCCATGGTGGCCATTGAAAAATGAAGAAAAAAGTAGACAAAAGGAATGGCCGCACCATGGAACGGGGAGAAGGGTCTATACGTAGTACCTAGGAAAGAGGGCATGTATTGCTACGTGCCAACCCTTAGTGCACTCCAGGTGGAGTTCAATCCCAAAATCATTAATGTTGCAGGCATGCAGGGTCTAATGCCGGTCCCACTGCTTGCTGTTCAAAGTTTTGCATATTGTTATAAGGTTTTATATTAGGATTTCGAAGTGCAAATGTTCAATGGAATTTGAGATAGGTGTATAACATCTAGTTAATTGTTAGTATGACAACCAGTTGTGTGTCATGCACTTAATTCAGTTCACAAGATGTAACAATCAATTCATTCATACAATGATTTACAACATTTGAAAAATCAGAAGACCCTAAACGGGTTATTTTAATCAACCAAGGTGTACATTCTTGATAAACATAACCAAGGTCCAAAACATAGTTGGTTTGTCTCAAAGGATTTGTTTTAGTACACTCTCAATTGTAAGACTTTTGTTTCACCCATAAATTTGCAAAGTCCATTTTTCTTGTATGCGTTAATAACAAAATAACATAATATAATAAAGTTCTTTGGTTCAAAGTCACCAATCCAAAGTAGCATCAGGGGATTTCAGTGTATTGCCAAAGTGTTTCGGACTTTACAACAGTCCATCTTCTGGGCCAATGATACAATTTGTTTCCAAAAATTCTATAAGTTCGTGATCTATACGTAGTACCGTCACACTTTCCATGGCGGCCAGTGAAAACCTAACACAACTCACAACTTAAAAAACACAATATTATTGTCCCGGTCTAATAGCAATAACCCCCTCACGGGGTGGGGGCTTCAGATAATGCCCGAGTGTCTGTATTAAGACCCTCACTTTGCTCAGGCCTGTAACTATGGGCCTCAGGCTACACATAGTCCCTTCTCCTTTTCCATGGTGGCCATTCAAAAAACAAGAAAAAAGTAAACAAACAAGATGGCCACCAGGGAATGGGGAGAAGGGACTACATATAGTCTCTTCTCCCTTTCAATGGAGGCCAGGACACGTCTGCGACCGGCCTGAGAAAGGCGCTGTCAGTTGATACCAACCAGCGAGGGCCAATGAGCTTGCTTGCTGCAAGCTCATTGTCCCTCCCCGGTTATTAACGATGAATGCGGCTGAATGGTTAACAACTGCGGAACTAGTAAACCTGGGTTCTGATCTAAACTTTGTTGGTTTTCCAAAATTGTGTGACCAGAGCAATCTAGCGCACTTCCTGTACTGCACATGCCAAAGCTCGTGTTGCTCAAACACAGGCCAACCGCAGTATTAAGTACAACAAGTACAACTAATCTAAAAGTATACATTGGGAAATGTCACCAGTTGTGTTTAAAAACGGGGAATATGTTCACAAGGAAAGACTGTTCTCTTTTGTTACCCAGCAACGATGGTCTCTTTGAGGTGGCGTACTACTGCAACGTGCTGGTCTACGAATCCGGCTACGTCTACTGGCTCCCGCCCGCCATCTTCCGCAGCACGTGCCCCATCAATGTCAACTACTTCCCTTTCGATTGGCAGAACTGCTCACTGAAGTTCAGGTGAGGCGCTGTGGCTCGTGGTGAAACAGGGGTTATAGTTCAGCAAATGCACCACTAAGCACTATAGTGCAGGATAGGTGGTATTGGACGGAGAAACATACTCACGATTTGAGCCATGAAGACCACAGAGTTATTTTGGTAATCGAGGCCAAAAAGAGGATCTCCGATAATTTTTTAAAAATAATTTACTTATAAAAGTTTTTTTTAAATTTCAAACTGCACCCAAGGGATACTGAAGCTATTATAGGGTATTCCAGCTGTTGTTATTCTGTGTCGTGCATTAATATTTTCACACTGCGAGCATGGCGGCTGGGGGTTGCAGGGCGAGGGGTGGTTTGCCAAGTGCAGAGTGCTGAGTGGGTGTGTGCTAGGAGACAGTTCGCGTGGCTGCTGTGTATGTTTGCTGGGTGCAATGTGGAATGAAGGATTGTGCTGATTGGCTGATGGGAAGGTCAGTTACTAGAGGCCAAGGGTCAGAGTCTCAAAACGTGTTTGGGCACATCTGATGGGATGCACGCGCGCATCCCCTGTACTTGCACCAGTATATGGTGGGCATAATTCAAAGAGGGCACCTTAGAGGCACACATTCAAACGCCCATTTTTACCCCTCGGTGCAATGGTGGAAATCAGAGTGTGCTCCTTCGCATTTTAAGGTGCACTCCAAGTTCTCAAATGGGAAGCACATTAAACTGTTCAGAAAGCAATTCCATTCCTCTGTGCCTGTTGGAACAGGGACAGAGGGATGCAGAATTCATGACAGGGGCATTTCTGACCCTGTAATGCATTGTTTTTAAAGTGGGACAAAAGTGGCACGTGCCATTGAGGTCCCATTTACATGTCTGTCCCTCAAACAGGGAGAGACATGCTGTTATCTATTTCAGCATTTGTCATTGTCAAAGGCACTCACACCACCACTGTGAATGTTGGAAGCCTGTCATACATTAGTGCCGGGACAGAGGTATGCAAGGGGGCTGCAGTTCAACAGCCCCCCCCTCACGAAACCACCCCACACCCCCGCTGCACCCGGCATCTGAGAAAAGTGCATAGTCTGTGCTATATTTAGATGCCCTTATGTCAATGGCCACTTGGTGGCTTGTGTCCCCATTGAGATCACTCAGGGCCAGACATTGGGCCTCATTATGAGGTGGGCGGTAAGGGATTACCGGCACCGGTAAGGGCACCGGTGCCGGTAATCCCCTAACGCCCTACTACGAGGTCCCTTAGCGGGTCCCTTCCTTAATGCCTGGTTCTACCAGGCATTATGGAAGGGAACCGTTAAGGGACTTCAGAGCTAATAACGGTACCGCAATTTGTGGTACCGTTATTAGCACCTTCCCATTGAGCCCTATGGGGGCTGAAATGGGAATGGGGAATGGCTTTTTCAATGGGGACTTACCGGTCCCGCAAAGGTCGGAATAGACTGGTAAGTCCCCATTGAACGGGACCGGACACGGTACCAGTATTGGAGGTAGTCATGGTGCTAATAGCGCCATGACTACCTCCAACCTCGTAATGAGGCCCATTCTCCTGACTCTTTGTGGTTATTAGGGTCGATTGTGCTGACACGCCATTTGCTTACATGTGAGGTTGAAAGGGGTGTCCCAGGCTACCCTTGTGAACCAGGTATGAGGGCGCTGGTACAAATCTGAGGTGCACGAAGCATCTCCTGATTTGCCCCATTATAAGCATACGTGAATCAGGCCCAATCATGCCGACGTCATGCACATGGCATGAATGGTACTTTGTAAATACCGGGTGTATCTGAAAGACACTGCATGCACATTTCTCTCATACATATCGACAGTCAATACCCTGAAAATGTGACACTCTATCATTCGGCGGATCAATAAGGGCTAGTGGCAGCTCTCCTGCCACCTGGTTGGGTAGTTTGCACTCCCAAAATAACATGCGGCCCTGGGCAGGCCAGTCGGAGCTGCCAGGAAGGACGCAGTTAGCCTCTGCTCCATGGCAGCAATAGGGGAGAATTCATGCCCTGCTGTTTACTGACCGTTTCCCTCACACTGGTGCCAACCCCGCCACCAGGCCCTGCAATCATTGGGTGGTTTTGGAAACCAGGCTCATTGGTTGCCAATACTCCCAGGGCCCCCATGTATACTGAAGCCTTGTGCTCAGAGAAGGGCTGGTCATATGTGTTGACATTGCGTCTGGATAGAGTTGTGAATGCTAGCATGTCCACACTTGGATAGTATCGTAAATATTAGCATGTCCACACTTGGATGGAATGGTGAACATTGGACTGCGTCACGTCTGGATAGAGTTGTGAATGCTGGCATGTCCACGCTTGGATGGAGTGGTGAACATTGGACTGCGTCGCGTCTGGATAGAGTTGTGAATGCTGGCATGTCCACACTTGGATAGAATTGTGAATGTCGGCATGTCCACACTTGGGTAGAATGGGAACATTAGCCTGCGTCGCATCTAGATAGGTTTTCATTGAAGGATAGCATACCCGCACCTAGATGAAACCCGAATGTTAGCATGTGCCACACTTAGAACTGTGAACACCAGCCTGCGCCACTCCTAGATAACATTATGAATGTTAGCATGGCCACACCTAGATATAACTGCGCCTGGGGACCAATTCTGTTGGTGACGGTGCGCGGTACAAATACCTTTAACATTTAACATCCGACGGGGCATCTTTAGGGGTGGTCACAGGTCTGAGTTGTCAACCTTATCATTGCAACTCTGCCATGAGATCCCAAGCTTTCAGCTGAGCTGCCTCCTAAGTGGATCGCACCAATGGAATGAGAGGTACAGGGCCGCGGTTTTGTGCCTCCCCAGGCACCATCCAGCAAGAACCAGAGAGTCATTGTTGGAACATTACCCAAAGGCAGTGGCATTATTTGGAGGCCACAAATAGCTGCTACTGCGCACCCTCGATTCATCTACTTTTGTCCTTGTATCTGCTTCTGTACGATTTTGAAGGTACTTGTTAGTTTCACTGTTATTGTTATATCACTTACTCCGATTTCATCTGGGTCAAATGTTCTTGATTTTTGCTTTCTGTGAAGGAGCCATAGTCAAAGGTCGCTTTGTGACGTCACTTCCTGTAGTGTCATGAGGGGTGAAAGGGTCTGCAATGTCACTTGCCTATCCCTATGCATTTCCTAGTAACACAATGTCAAATTCCTCCAAAGGTAGGAAGAGCCTCTACCCCCCCGCCCCATACCGATTTAAATCCCTGTATTGACACCTCCGTACACTTCCGAGTTGCCTCAATTCTGATCAGTGGCGCACCCTTGGGGTTCCCATGCTGGCAACTCCATAACGTTCCTTTTGGGCCCCTGGCTGGAAGACACTTGTAATAGCCCTGCAGAGAGTATTAATACAACCCTATTTAACCACATTATTGTGCCATAATATCCCTAAAATCCCAGAAGTGGGATCTCCAGCTAGCCCACCTGTATGATATTCGCCTTCTTTACCTTGAACATCCCCCTTGCCCCAACAGTTCATTTAGTAACCGGCCCCACCTCGCCTGCCAGTATGCTAGGTGCCTAACACGTTAGTCCTCAGCAGCCGGACTGCTGCAATAATTCATCTGTCGTGGGTTATTAATGAGGAATTTCTCAGCAGGGAGCCTATCGAGCAAGTCCACCCAAGTGTTTGCAGGCACAGAGGCCCGTGTGGGACTCTCTTGTCTCCTTCCATCTTGGACCAAGAAGTGGTAGCATTTTTCAAACTTCAGAAAAAGCAATTAGCATAATGATGACATCACAGGGAAGGACATCATGTGACTTTTGACGAAATGACATGACATTTGGATCAGAGAAGATGCTTCCGATGCAGAAGTTTCCGGCAGGACATTTCTGACCAGAAGCAAATCAGTCAGCCGCCAAAAAGGTCCATCAATTCCCCTCTGTATCTCACCTCCCAATCAGGAAATATATTTTCACATTTGCAAACTTCTTGATAATACAGGATACCGAAACAAGAACCATGTACTAGAACTGGGAAGAAGATGGACATGCCCTGCAATGATCAAAGTAGGCAAAGGAGGAGGAAAGATACCACTGTCAAGAATGGATCCGGTAATATGCACTCCTGTATCGACTTATGTTCTCTTCCTGTGGCTCAGTATCTTAAACCCACTCAAAAGACCACTCAAGGAAGAGGTTGAATTACAACGGTTGTAACTACTACTGAGCAGGCCTTGTGAAGACCGTAAAAGTAGTATGCCCTGTACTGCCATAATCTGTAGGGTTGGCAAGTCTGCCATAATCAGTTTTGATGTGCCTCTTTTGTTCCAGTCCCAGCTCAGTCTAGAGCCACACCTAAACGCCCCTGCCCCCGAAGACCCTCCTGTCTACATACTCTGCAATCTCGCTTTTCCCTCTCCTTGACCCGTCCTTGTCCCTTATGCTCCTCAAGTTCCCCACCTGGCCATTTTATGAACATATTCCACTCACCCGACTACCAGCTGATTGCCAGCCCTGCTCCTCCCTTTCCTGCCTGACCGCTTCACCCCCCTATTCGTCCGCGTCCCTTTGATTGCACGGATCAGCTACTTTGCCACCAAGGGTTACCACTTAAAGACACGCATGTGGTCTTAAGAGCAAGCAGACAAAAATAAAGATTTAGCCCAATAAAGGTATAATTTTTGTATTTTTTATTGGTTCAGCTGAATAAATCAACTTTTCAATATTTTAGTAAAACTTTACAACAATAATTAAGAACACATGAATTCTATTGTCTAATATTATAGCCATGTCCTGCCTCCAGAGGCAGCCAAATATTCTCAATAATGAATTTTATGTACTAACTTTACATTGGTATCTTTGCTAGATGTAAACAAAACAAAAAATAGTTTTGTTTGAAAAGTTCGCACAATTATTTAGACCAATAGAAATTGGTATAAGGTATAATTTCTGCTAGGTCGCATTATATTTTTTGCTTTAAAAATAAAACCTCCACTGTTTTGTTGGACAGCACGGTATTCGCACCTGTTCTGTGGTTATGTTCCAACAACTTGTTGCAGTGAACCCTGGTCAGTGCAATTGCAGTAATTCAAACAGCAATGCAACGGCAGGCTATTATGCAAGTCTATGCAAAAAGGACGAGCATACTCGCCCTTGGCACTTAAGGGGTTAAATCAGAGATATTGGTTTCATGACTGCAACATCAATATTCCAAATTGCCACCATTGCAACATCCTCTTCTTGGGTCTGGCTCGTTTCTCCTTGCAGCCCTTCAAAGGTACCTAGTTTTGCCACACGGTTCCAGTTCACCCTTCCTGGATCCTTTCCAGGTCTTCTTACATACTCTGGACAGGCTGGCTGACAGGTTTCCAGTCCAGCCAGGGCCTCGCAATCCTTTGTCAACCACACCGTAGGCCACGGCCAGTGAATTACAAGCCCAACATCACGCGTTCACACCTAACCATGCCCCGGAGATGCTACCCCAGTCCTGTTTTTACATTGCATTCTGGGACTTGAGGGACTCAGAGGCGTCGCCAGGATTGTCTAACAAGAAGGACCTGAAGCTGAAGTAGTTGGGACCACCGCAGTGACATTGACATCTGTAAAATGGCATTTTGTGTGTGCCTTGCCCGCAGTTGAAATTGGACTAACATAGGGAATTGGCCATGTTGGTAGGTATGGAAACGCCACAAGATTCGGGCATTTCTACTTTTGAGGCCAGATCAGCTCAGGTTTGCACCGGCGCTGAGATAAATGCACCAGTGCACTTAGCAACATTTTTGTTGTTTCTTGTAGAATACGTGTGGAAAACACACATTTTTGCTGCAATTGGTGTCGCCTAGCATTTCTCCACATTTCACTATGATTATGATTGGTGATTGATAACGTGCTTTATTTTATACCAGAGATTTCTAAGCGCCGACCCGGGGATTGAACCTGTGTTACTCTGTGCCGTCTTGCTTCCAAAGCGAGCGCGTTGCCACTGAGCTATCCTCCCGAAACAAATGAATTTGTTATAAAAACAAGACAGGAACGCAGCGCAAAGACTGATGTTCCCTTGTTGCTGTTTATTAAACAAGGAGCATAGAAACATGCTCAGTGTTGCAGCTTTGAAAGATGGGACTTTTTTGGAGGCAAAATCTGTTTCCAAGAAGTCATGCAGCAAAATTATCAGACTGCTTCATTTCTGCCCCAGTGGTAAGATCTCTATGTCATATAAGTTGGGGCAAAACCTGCCTCCTTCTTGAACATGTAACATTTGGTACACCCATGATTGATATGACTAATCTTGGGAGAATAGCTCAAGGGCAGCGTGCTCGCCTTGGAAACCAGACGAGTGAAGCAGCAGAGGTTCGATTCCGGGTCCTAAAAACCTCTAGGTATTAAGCGCATTATAAATTAACAATTAAAATTACAAATTAAATACAAAGCACTACTAAAAGACAAAATATGTCTAACAGGTTCCACATGAGGTGGGAGTGCCCTGTGATTCAAGTCTATTGGGCGGAGCTCCTAAATTGGATTAAGGACATACTGGGAATGTGCCCGTCCCTACACCCTTTGGAGATCTTGCTGGGTATTCCCGTACCAGAGAGTAATGCCTTGCTCCAGGGTGACTGGGGCGATGTTGAGGGCCGGGAGGATGGCTTTAGCTCAGAAATGGAAGAATCCCCAGGCCCCCACAAAAGCTGAATGGTTCAATAAGCTTTTGAATATTTTCACATACGAGAAACTAACTGCTATTGCCAATGATAATAAGTCTTCGTTTTTGCAGGATTGGACAATTTCGCTGCTACATGAGGACTGTAAAGCATTCATGCTCTAAGTTTGGTTGGATTTGAGTCGGTGGGCATTGTCCGGAGGGAGGGGGGGGTTAATCCGGACGTGCTTGGCCTGCCTCTTGGAATTAGGAGGGTCGTCACCGAAGGGAAACGGTGGAGGATAAGTCTAATTTGGACTTGTGCTGAGGCTCTTCTTTCTATGCACTCTTGGTATTGTATGTCTTGTTGATTCCTGGGTAGCTCATTGGTTGGGGGAGGGGGCGGGTGTGCGGGAGGGCTGGGTGGGGGGGTGGTGGTTTCTCAGTTGGGGTTGTTTACTTTTTCTTGGATGTTTTGGTTGTTATTGAAAAATTTGCAATAAACACAAAGTGGCAAAAATAAAATATGTCTAACAGGAAAAAGGCATTCTCTTTAATAAAGTGTTGGAAACCACAGAACGAATGCTTCCAAAATACAGAAAACTATATAGTGAAAGAAAGAAATCAATTATTTAAAAAAAAGACTCACTACAAAAATATATGGTGTACTCTACTGTAATATGCGGTACCCTATTCTAGTCTCTACTGAAATATGAAATGCCTCTACTTGAACAAAGAATGCTGTTTGCTTAAGCGAGAGCGAACACCCTCCCTTGCGGGCTGACCACACTCTTAATATTTAGTTAGTATATATTTATTTATTTTAATATTTATTACACGCCACATGCCCACAGGCCTCAGAGCACACATATAATCTTTGTTTATTGCGTACGCTTTAACCAACTAACAGATTCAAAGTCCATTCGATAAAACAACAAGGAAACATAATCTTCATAATAATTACAACAAACAAAACTTAATCAGAAAAAAAAAACCGAAATGTCATCAAATTCTGGGCCCCCTCAAGGCTGCAGCCTGCCTAATTACTGGTGCCAGCAAATTGAACCATATCCCCCCTCCTCACTGCACGCAAAACTGCTTGCATCATCTTCAAAGTAGTTGTGAACGTATCTTTGTATATATGCGGGTGGAGGCCCCTTCCAGACCCCTACTGACTCACATATTAATTATTTACTGTACCCATTCCACCACATATATATGCAGTGAAAAGGGGGTCGAAAATAAAAAAGAAATCGACATGATTGGCTGGCGCAGTAAAATTGTCGCAGTAATTGTATGATCTCGCTGTGAACGAAACACCAACATGCCTGGTTGCTAAACTCCACACCTCTGCCAGCCAAGGCAAATCCATCGAAAAGTTGGAGTCAAAACTAGCCGCAAAGCGAAGATTTGCAAACCTTCCTTCTCCTGCTACGCCCCGCCCCTCTGGAAACTTATCCCGCTGCAGGTTCTGAATGCTCTCACCATCCTCCAGTTCTGCAAAACATTAGAAACTCGTCTACCCCGTCAATATCTCACACAAAACCAAATCCTCATTTTTCCATCCTTGCACTAAGAGTAATCCATTACTGTCACTAGACACCATACCCAGCACTGGCCTCCGCACGCTGTGATGCACCTCGCTGCTCTCTAGCTAGATTCAGGCTATGAACGATAACATTAAATATATTTCAACAGTGATCAAAGAAAAGAGGCCTGAGTTGGAAGAAATGGTACTGATACGGGGAGGTCAGGCCATACAACCTCCACATGATGGGAAGAGCTTTCAGTTTGATCTGTAGGCATAAGAGTAGCCAATCCTGTTCGGGTCTCCAAGATGTAGGAGATCACTTCTTCTTAGGTCCCAGATGATCTACTTTCTGGGTTTTCTACCATTACTTCTTAGCCCGCAATTTACGCTGGGAAGGGGATTTTGCACTTTGAGTATTGCCACCGGGTCTGAGTCAGGATGAGAATGGCCTGAGGAGCAGGGCTGAGTTCGGAGGCAGATGTTGGCCTTCAGGCTCAACTTCAACATGTGTTTTTCATGACTGTGTTATCGAAAGATCGAATAGTGCACCTGAAATGCATCCACCCCGACAGGTTTGGTGGCAGGTCCAAGCCCATATGCCAGGGAAAGTGCAGGATCCTGGGGACGCTACACAGTCTGTGAGGCGGACCTCTGGTTCGCCTGCATTACGACAAAGGCAGTTGCCCACCACCGAAGCCTTGAGTGGAGCCAAACAAACTCTGACCACATTCTTGACCCAGAGATCGAATCATGGTTGTGAAGAAATGTATTGTCATTGGTGGACATTTGATAACCAGGAACCTGTTCCTGTTGTACAATATCCATCAGGAAGCACCGAATCCAGCTCGAGGATGGGCCAGCCAATCCCAACTGATGTGCACGATGATTCATGAGAATAATGGGGTCAATATTATACGATGCAGGCGAGAAATAAAGCAGGATCACCTGTGCCAGTTTATCCTCACCACTTGCTGTTCCCTAATGCCCAGAAGGGCATTCATTTTACTTCCTCTTCTCACCACGTGGAGCATTTGGTCCTAACACCTGATATGATAGGTCATTTTTTACGCGCCTGTGCACAAGTGTTTCTAGGTGCGACATAACTAGGAACTGTTCTGAATTGGTTTGGGCCGTCCGGGCGGGATCGCAATATCGCCAGCAACCATACGCCTGAGTGCCAGGAATACGTGCCTAATCTTTAGACCCGAGACTCCCATGATCCCCTTTCCCAGGTCTGTGAAGGTAAGCCGTGTTCGTGAGATCTCTCTCGGGATGCCACAGCTATCCCTTTTATTTGGTAAAATGATTATAGGCCAAATCCTCTTCGATTCGTTGTGCGCAAATGCAGGCCCCTTTTTTCATTCACAAAAAAAGTATTTTCCAGTCCAAAATGCATCTGAAACAGCTGCAACAGCTGCAACGCAGAAGGTCAACAGTAACCTTTTTTCTCTTTGCATTTTTTTGGTTAGCATGCAGGCCCCTATTACAGTAACTTAGGCGGTGCTACCCTTTCCATAAGGATGGGCCCCATTACAAGTTTGGCGCATGTCAGTGGTAGATCCGCAGAAATACCACCAAATAGAATTATCGTTACCACCACTGGGTACTGTGGATTTACCGCAGGATCACAAGTGTTGTTTGGTCGTGTAAATCCCCCCTTTTTTCAGTCCACATGATTTCATAGGAATTTTGGGTGGAACTACCACACGTGGTAATTCTGTTGATTTTGGGTTTTTCTGGTGGTAAGGTGGAGGATTTACCTCTAGCATTTTGCAGGAGGAAAATCCTCCACTTTGCCACACAAGTTGTAGCACGACGGTACAGTAATGTGGCTGTAATGCAAGGGTAACAGAGTAACCACTGCAATACCAGCACCGCCATACTCGTAATGAGACCATATCCGTTTATTCCTGCACCGCCATACTCGTAATGAGGACATATCCGTTTATTCCTGCACCGCCATACTCGTAATGAGACAATATCTGTTAATTCCTGCACCGCCATACTCGTAATGAGACCATATCTGTTTATTCCTGCACCGCCATACTCGTAATGAGACCATATCCGTTTATTCCTGCACCGCCATACTCGTAATGAGACCATATCCGTTTATTCCTGCACCGCCATACTCGTAATGAGGACATATCCGTTTATTCCTGCACCGCCATACTCGTAATGAGGTCATATGTTCACCGGACCAGCATGGCTTTTTTTTACCCATCCTGCGACCTCGCTTAACACCTAATATTGTCGGCTGGGCTCTTCCTTTCAAGCATTCAAGGACAAAAACCCTTGCTTCAAATTAAAACATATCTCGCCAAATCCAAAAATGCTTTTCCACAGCAACATGCTGCACACATTCTCTTCTTGGCCTGGTCCACGTAGAAGCAACACTTCCTCTGCATCCCAGCTCACGCATTTCGATACTGGACCTGCTCACTCCACGTTTGATCCTGCATTTCTCATTTTGTTACAACCTCACCCTTTCTTCTAAGCCATTCTCTAAGCTCGGGTTTTTAGCAACGAGACACACTGATTTCTACAGTGTTTCACGAAATGCATTATGTAAAGCCGTTAGCCTCCCCAGCATAGCACAGCAATTCCTAATGCATTCGTGAGTATTAAAAGAACAAATGTATTTCCTGTTATTATTTTTTATTTACATGTTTGAGTGTCCATATTACAAAAATACTGTACGTTCATGTTACACAACCCACTTAAATAATTTGCTAATCTCGTGGTACTCCTTTCATCTCTTGCTCTTTTGGTCCCTGAAACCTAACTGCAGATCTTGAAAAAGGTGCTGCATTGAATTTCATTCCTGGTCAGCAAGGTGGAGTGGACTACACACATTAGTAGTGCGTTTGTAGGTCTGGTGATTTGTGCCACATCTTCTCCAATGACCTGAAGTGTTTAAATGAGATACGCAGTGTAGGTGGAGTTGCTGTTGACCTCCTGCAGTAGATCCAAGGAATTAAGAACTGTTCTGCCTTCGCTCACCTCTTTCCATAGCCTTAGTCTGTTCACCCCACTTTAAGACATGGGGGGAATCCAGGAAGGCCACGTACATGGGTAACTTTTTCCTTGTCACATCTGTCTGCTCTACAGTTCTACTTATCCTGGGGTAACCTCTGCCCGGGTGTGGGAAGAGGGCACTATTTTCATCCATGCATTCCTTTCTGTGAGTTGTTTCTCGCCGGCATCTTCCAGGCGGTGCAGTCAGCTGAAACTATGGTATCATGGTACAGATGGGAGGGAGATGCCATGTGAGGAGGAACACACAGCTTGTGGCTATTACGCAATTATTTACCCACCCACACCCTGACCTCCATGACCAATATTCATCCTCCTGGTGTCCGTTTGAGCGCTCTCTATAAACAAATAATCTAACCCCTTGCCCAAATGGGGCCCAGTCAGGTATGGAGTTACTTATAGTTCCAGGTATCATTGTATTAACGGTATCAAGGGGGGAATGATAGCTCAGGGGAAATGTGTTGGTCTTGGAAGCAAGGGTACGCAGTGCAACACAGGTTTGTATCCCGATCCCTCGATTACAAACCACGTGCTGCTATTAAGTGTGTTATAAATGAGCAGTAAATAAATAAATAAGGAGGCTAGTCCTAGAAATAACCACCTAGGAACAATGAAAGATTTGTTAAAGTTGCTTTGTTGAGTGGGTATGTGCTTTCATTGGACTCACCAGACTGTACCACAGTGTTCTCACTGTGGGGGAACGTCTGGAGTCTTCAGATTGAAGACAATGGGTAGATCCCCCCCTGCCAGAGAGTATGGACTTGCCTGCCATTTTTATTCCAGGAACTTGAGAATGCTGGAAAACAACAGTTGGAGAGGATGGCTGGAGAAAGAAGAGAGGAATGGGAGTCATCGTCGGTGCTCTCTGGTGGGGGTGGGCACGGCCTCAAGCACCCTCCATCCCCTGAGGGCTGAACGAACTTGAAGAGCGGGCCATGCATGGCAGGAGTGGCCCGGCATGAGCTGTGTGCCTGGTGCAACCTGGCCACCACATGACCAGAGGACATGTCAGCTGATCCATGGGCCAGGCCAGGTGTGCCCAGAAGATCCAGACGTTGGCCACGTATGCATGGAGGCACAGGAACAGCAAAGCACCCTAAGGTTCACCCTAAGGTTCATGCGGCCCACCCCGGGCTCCAGAGGCATGCAGAGTCCCTGGCTTCTGCGTCCGGCGCGCCCAAGGAGCGCTGGGAGAGTGCGCTGGAGCCCATCTCTGTCCCCACTCAGGTCGCTGGACCCTGGACGAGGACTCGCGAGGGACTCGCTTACTGGGACTCACCCATGCAGGGTGGGCCTCACTTAACAAAAGAGACACCGTCCATGACTGCCACAGAGGAAATAATCCATCACCACCTTCAAGGAAACCGGTATGGGCGCCACATGGGCCCTGTAATTGACCAATGCACCACCAATGAGGAGAAGGCTTACCTTTCCCTGCAAATCAACAGCCTCACCGCTTGGAGAAATAACAGAAGGTCACTAGAGGACTCAGTCCCTACCTAACATGGGTCATGAAAGGAAGCCTGGGCAGCCATCTGTGGCAGAGCAAGGTTTGGGGCCAATTAAGGCGTGATGGCAGGATGCCACAACTAAAGGCAAAGAGGTACTGTGCTATGAGCAGTATTTAGATAGATCATGTCTGTTACCCTTAAGAACTTGAAACAATTAGTCGAGCAGACTGCCGTGGCAAATATTAGATTTAAAAAAGTGTGTGTTGCCGGGTAAAGGAAATGTTAACTAGGGAGTTGTGGGAAGTCCTGGAAAGGTGTGCATTGGCTCCTGCTCAGGTCTGCCAGGTGAAGGGGGTTGCACTGAGGGGGCTGTAGCTCTACTTTATTGATACAGGGGCCAACAGAGTGGGGGCAGTATAGAAGGTTGGTGGGCGAGGATATGTTGGCCTGTTCTATAATCGCCCAGAAGGGCTACGCAGCCACCCTCCCAAGTACTGCAGTATTCTTATCTTGGAACTCAGGGCATAGCCTGGCTTCGGTTGGATTGCATAACATGTTGGTGTTTCTGGTTGCTCGCCTCCCCTTTCTATCTAGCTGGTCTGGTGAGTGGTTCCAGGGCTGTCCAGCCCTGTCCTGGGGGAAAGCAGTGTGCACAAGTCACCCGGCCAGTGCAAGTCATCAGGGTACAGTAACATCTCACTAGAAGGACATTGTTATTTCCAAGTGGTCTTCTGAGAGTTAATCTCTAAATCTACTATTCATGTGACAACGTTTTCTGACGTATATGTGGTTTAAGCTACTTGATGTAGATCTGTTCTTGAACTGAAGTCCTGTTAAGAACAAGCATTGACAAAGCCAACAGTTTTCGCTTGCATTTGGTTATTAGATAGCCATTTGCTGGGCACTGCTATATAATGCCAGATAATCACGCCATCTGCCAGCTGTTGCCATTTTATGACTAGGTAGTACCATTATAGCAGTGACTGGCAACTGCCTTCCCACGCCTCCATAAAAGCCCAAACTGCTGGCGTTTGCCACTGCTTGTTTGTATCGTAGGATTGCCAGAATATTTTGCCTGATGTATGAAAATACCTTTTCTGCCGCTGAACTTCTGTAGAGAAGCAAGAGCACCGGGACCACTGGGATGGGAACTTCTTGACCTTTTCGTTTTGGAAATCAGTCTATTGTTACTTGATAATTAACTTAATTTCTTGCCCTTTTCTCAATTTCTTGCTCGACTCTTATGGGACTTTTGCTGTTTTCTGTTAGTGGGGGGCATTTCTCTTCTAACTATGAAACTGCGTCTTTTGCTTCTACGGGACAGACTTTTTGGACTTTTGAATATTAGAAGATAGGGTAAAAATGTATCACTCACCAGAGAGAGACACACCGCAATAGAATTATGCTCCAGAAGTGCTTAAGTCTATTAGCACCCGGTGGAGGGGAAGGCAACCAATCAGATTAGTTGGATCGTGGGCTGAATTCCCTGATCCAAGCCCTTGTCCCAAGCCACCTAACGGCTGCTTTCCCCATCCCGCACCACCCTCGCTTCCCATCCTGTCCTTCTAACCCACTGGCCCACTTACCTGGTTACTACGGCTGTGGCACCTGCCAGCTCCACTTCGCTCTGTCTCCCTGGTGGGCCGCTTTGGAAATGGAAGTGGGGCTCTCCTTGGAGCACCGTCTTCCAGCTCCATGGCGGCCATCTTGTGTAAGTATTTTCTTTCAATGAACGGGTTGCCGCGAGGTGTCCGTTCATTGAAAAAAAATACATTGGTTTTAGCAGCCCGGTTTACCGGATTGGCAACGCAGGGAGCTAATAGCAATATTCACCCGTTCCACTGACTGCAATGGGTGCTAAAGGGGGAGTCCAATCAGGATACACGGAAGATGGACAGGAACTGTCAGAGACAGCCCGCGTTCTGTGCCATCCTCGCCATCTTCCCCAAGGTCCACCATATTCTGTCCATACACCTAGGTCCCCTGTTTCCTGCTCACACTACGTCCACTGCTCCCCCGTGTCGGGAGTGAAAGCTACACACAAATTCTCTTAGCACCAAAGCTATGACTGTTCTGTGTGGCATGGGACCTGATGAATTTCTCTGGTGATATTAATACACAAAGAAAGGTTGAGTTTAGAGAAACCGGTATCAGTCCAAGGATGTCAACTGGCGCGAGGGGACATAGAATTGGAACCAACATGTGAGAGTGGCCAATACTTCTCTCTTCTAAAATGTACCCTGGATGTCTCATGCTTGTTTTGATGCAGTTCACTAACGTACAGCGCGAGAGAGATCACGATGGAGCTGAAGAGAGATGTCGATGCGGAAAATGGCAAAGAGTATCCGGTTGAGTGGATAGTCATCGATCCCGCGGCCTTCACTGGTAACACAACAGTCACTTCCCTTCATATTTTACATTCTCCATTTTAATTTAATGTGTTGCAACGTTATAAATGACTCAATCTGCGATAAGATGGCTCAGCGAGTTGAGCGCTCACTGTTGTGATCTGTGTGTGATCTACAGGTTGCAGGTTCGAAACTCAGCAAGGCCAGCTCAGCCTTTCATTCTTCCGAGGTCGAAAAATGAGAACCAACTTCAATTGGGCGATATTGTATGTAAATATGTTCTAAGTAAAGTTCTATATAAATAACTTATTATCTCCATAATATGGTTAAATAGCAAATGTTTCAAGATTTAATATCAACATCAATTACTGTAATTGGTTATTTATAACGCGCTTAATACCCAGAGGTTTCTAAGCGCGGACCCGGGGATCAAACCTGTGTTGCTCCGTGTCGTATCCTCCCGAGACAACTGATGGGATGAATTTAATGAACATTTTTTTAATATCACGTAATTACTTAGAAGGCATACCAAAAATTTTCACTTGTGATTTACTTACACAAAAAGGTGTGCACAGAAGATAAAGTAGGTTTGCATGTTCTATGCAAAGGGCAGCGAGCTAGTATATGCCCCAGAGTGCCATTAGCAGACTAGCAAGTAAGGCGTGCAAAGGACAGCCAACCAGTATATGCCCCAGAGTGCCATTAGCAGACTAGCAAGTAAGGCGTGCAAAGGACAACCAGCCAGTATATGCCCCAGAGTGCCATTAGCAGACTAGCAAGTAAGGCGTGCAAAGGACAGCCAGCCAGTATATGCCCTAGAGTGCCATTAGCAGACTAGCAAGTAAGGCGTGCAAAGGACAGCCAGCCAGTATATGCCCCAGAGTGCCATTAGCAGACTAGCAAGTAAGGCACGCAAAGGACAGCCAGCCAGTATATGCCCCTGAGTGCCATTAGCAGACTAGCAAGTAAGGCGTGCAAAGGACAGCCAGCCAGTATATGCCCCTGAGTGCCATTAGCAGACTAGCAAGTAAGGCGTGCAAAGGACAACCAGCTAATGTATTCCCCAGAGTGCCCTTAGCAGACTAGCAAGTAAGGCGCGCAAAGGACAGCCAGCTAGTGTATGCCCCAGAGTGCCTTTAGTAGATTAGCAAGTAAGGCGTGCAAAGGACAGCCAGCCAGTATATGCCCCAGAGTGCCATTAGCAGACTAGCAAGTAAGGCGTGCAAAGGACAGCCAGCCAGTATATGCCCCAGAGTGCCATTAGCAGACTAGCAAGTAAGGCGCGCAAAGGACAGCCACCCAGAATATGCCACAGAGTGCCATTAGCAGCCTAGCAAGTAAGGCGTGCAAAGGACAGCCAGCCAGTATATGCCCCTGAGTGCCATTAGCAGACTAGCAAGTAAGGCGTGCAAAGGACAACCAGCTAATGTATTCCCCAGAGTGCCCTTAACAGACTAGCAAGTAAGGCGCGCAAAGGACAGCCAGCTATTGTATGCCCCAGAGTGCCTTTAGTAGATTAGCAAGTAAGGCGCGCAAAGGACAGCCAGCCAGTATATGCCCCTGAGTGCCATTAGCAGACTAGCAAGTAAGGCGTGCAAAGGACAGCTAGCCAGTATATGTCCCAGAGTGCCATTAGCAGATTAGCAAGTAAGGTGTGCAAAGGACAGCCAGCTAGTGTATTCCCCAGAGTGCCCTTAACAGACTAGCAAGTAAGGCGCGCAAAGGACAGCCAGCTATTGTATGCCCCAGAGTGCCTTTAGTAGATTAGCAAGTAAGGCGCGCAAAGGACAGCCAGCCAGTATATGCCCCTGAGTGCCATTAGCAGACTAACAAGTAAGGCGTGCAAAGGATAGCTAGCCAGTATATGTCCCAGAGTGCCATTAGCAGATTAGCAAGTAAGGTGTGCAAAGGACAGCCAGCTAGTGTATGCCCCAGAGTGCCCTTAGCAGATTAGCAAGTAAGGCGTGTAAAGGACAGCCAGCCAGTATATGCCCCAGAGTGCCATTAGCAGACTAGCAAGGAAGGCGTGCAAAGGACAGCCAGCTAGTATATGCCACAGAGTGCGATTAGCAGACCAGCAAGTAAGGCGTGCAAAGGACAGCCAGTCAGTATATGTCACAGAGTGCCATTAGCAGACTAGCGAGTAAGGCGTTTAATGCTATTTGTATCTCAGGGAACTTTGCCTTGCCCGGTTCCCCACCTTATTTTGACCCAGTGTCAACGTGTGTATTTGCCCCATGCAGTCTCCACAACCTACTATTTGAGGGTTTTAAAAAGTACCTATTGCCACTGTTTCCACAATAATTATTAAACATAAAAAACTTTATAAAGATCAAGTGCGACTTCTTATTAAGTTGTACAAGTTGTTTAGGAATTTTGAAAATCTTGCTATTGTTTGATCACACCTTAGACAAGTGATTTGGGATGTTTTTTTTGTTTTTTTTCAAACCCTGGATTACTTTCAGTGTTCATAGCTTGGAAATGTGTAAATCGTGTGCCCAATTGTTCAAGATTTCCTTTGATTTTCTCGAAAAACCCTGAAACGCCCTTGCCACTACACATCTATGGAGCATTATCCCATCTCCATGAATAGGGCTCTTCAATGATGAAATGACGGGAGGGAACTCTCCTGTGCATCCTGCATAGTGATCACTGCAGGCACACTACCCGATTCTCGACAGGAGTAGGCAGCGTGCAGCTCTCCAGATGTTCTGGACTACTGCTCCCATGATCCCTCACCATTGACTATAGTGACTGGGGTTGATGGGAGTTGGAGACCAAGTCCTCTGGAAAGCCAATGGTTGATTACCCCTGCACCAGTCCAAGCAGATCACCACAGCTTCTCACTACATAGGTTATTGGGGCCGTGTTCATGTGGGGTGCTATTCTCCCTGTCACGCCCTCTCAGGTCCCATCATACGCACATCATATCAAAGTGAGCACCCCCGAAACTGCATAAAACTGGTTTTCTAAGAGTTATTTTACAACATTTGCGAAGCCTAGTATTGAGTGTACTAGTCCCTGAGCAAGGACCCTGCATGGGGGCATCCTGTGACGTCATTATCAAGCTGCGTGTGGATATGCATGACATAGGCGATTCAGTGGCCTGTTCAAAGAGGCTAGCAAGGCTTGTGAGTTTGAGTTTGTTTGGTGGCACAGGGGTGTCTAGGAGCGAGTGGGATTGAATGCTTACTTGTGTCTTTTAGAGGACTCCTCCAAGCACAGAGTTTCATGAAATGACTACTTTGAAGGAAAGAACCCCCCCCCCCCTGGTCAGTGCCTGTAGACAAGTGTCACACTCACAGGTACAGCGCTTAGGGGGAAAAGTCTGCCATGGCATCCTCCACTTGCTGAAATTGGCATGACGTGTGACACAGCCTTCCAACTTCCCACTGCCTTCTCTCTGCTCTTAACCTTTCCGGGGACTTTAATTCACCGAAACGCCAGCGGTAGCAGAAGCGACATCACCTACCCACTGACAACACGAACAGTGGCATCACATGGCCTTTGAGCCAGACAAAATCACAGGACGTGATGCCATATGACCTCCTGAACTGGGGACATCGCAGAAAGTGACATCACAACAGAAGAAACAAGAATTACTAAAATCACAAATAGTACAATAACAAACAAAAGACTTGTATTTCTCAATCTTAGATTAACTATGGTGTTGTCCCGAAAGGGAATAGGTGCAGTCCAGATGTGCCGTGTGCACACCCAGCAGACCCACCAGAGGCCAGGAGCCCTGCTTTCTTATTCCAGGACTGCTTCATGTAGCTAGCTGTCCTCCATGCCACATATATTTTCATAATCTGCTAAACACTGCCTCCCATGCCAGGCACTGCTATACACGTTCAACCTCATGCACCCTAGAGTGGCATCCTATCCCAGGATAGGCCTCACACGCCATGTACAGCCATTGTATGGATGCTACTGTGTCACAAGCTGAAGTGCGGTCCTTGCATGCCAGATAAAGCCTGAAATGCTAGATAAACGAGTCAGCTTCTTTGGTTTTGTTTAGTGCAAACTTAATTTGGTGATCTCAGCTTGAGAAGTTGGGGAAAATCAGGCCCTGCGAGGTAAAGAGATTTTTCCCAGGATCACACATATTGGTCAAGTGGAGAAACCAGAACTTCTTCCTATTGAGCTGTCTCCAAGTAACCCAGTAGATCACATCTCCTAACATGCCATTGTGAATGTTGCACGAATATACCAAGGTTCATTGCATCGTGTGCTTTCATGAGTAGACACAGCTGTTTGTGTTTAATACAGCAGCCAGGTGAGGCACAAACCACACTCACGCTCTACGTTGCCCCACAGAGATCCTCATCCCGATGAACTAATAATTCTGCCCTAGATTTTTGAAAATATAAAAGAAATCTTTATCGAAACCTGTTCGGTAAAACAAGTATGATTTACTGTCATGGGATGCAGGAGGAACACGACGACTAGCGATAAGTACTTCATTCACTGAGCCATCCATGGTAATTGCCACATACGGTGCAAAAAAGTTAATTTCCTGAATATACAAATGTACAAAGAAATAACTGCTTTGCATGGTTTATAATGAAGTGTCACACTTAAGACACAAAACATCACACTTAAGCAGACTGCACAAAAAAAGATGGCTCACGGGGACACACACACATGCACAGGAAACGAATACAAAGAACTGCAGCCACACCCACAATCATTATTCTGAAGGTGCCATGGCAAGTGCAATTGTGGAAAATGTTTAGTTTCCTTTTGCAAATGGACAGTGCGTACACTTCCTCGGGAATTGCCTGTAGCAGTGACTCGCGCTGTACAAGCAGTCACAAAGATGGCATAGACTAAACACACGTAGGGCCTAATTCATGGAACGCTTAGCACGGTGCAAGGTGACTCTGCTCTGCCAACAAACACGTCGACATGACACCTCTTGTCTGAAATCAGTGCACTGTAACCACGCCGGCCTTCCCAAAACAAACCCTTTGCTGATCTGCTTGAAGCCAGTCTGCTATATTAACAAACACGCCTAATTCACGAAGAGCAGTGCAAAGTATATTTTTGCAGAGCAAAGTCACCCTGCACTGCAAAAGTACTCTTTGCATCGCGCCAAATGTGCCTAAATAATGTGTGAATTAGGCCCGTTCAGTGCGGTGCAAAGAGTACTTTTGCAGTGCAAAGTGACTTCGCTCTGCAAAAATACACTTGGCACCACTCTGTGAATTAGACCCGGTTCAAGTGTTTGTTGACAGTGTAAAGTCACTTTACACCACGCTAAACGTTCCATGAATTAGGCCCTTAGAGTGCAGAAAACAAAGTGATTTATTTCAGGTCAACAGTGTTTTTTACAAAGCAGTAAATGAGTCTTTTGCATCTGAGTGTGAAGACCAGAAGGCCAGGAGTCACAAAGACAGTGCCAGGCAGAGGCGTTGCTAGGGGAGTAGTGCTCATGGGGCTATAGCCCCAGGTCTTTTGGTTGTAGCCCCAGGTGGAAGCTCAAGGTCTACAGCCAAAAGGCTAGCTAGCCCTGAGTCTGGACACTCCCGACATTAGCGTAGCCCCAAGTCTTTTTCAGAGATAGCAACACCTCTGGTGCCAGGGGTACCAAGGAGATTGGTAAGGGCCCTAGCTGGTAGCAGATCAGATGGGGTCCATGGATCCTTCCCCAGTGATGTCGCTGCTGTTGGCGGGATGGGGCGGGGCCAATCAGAATAAGCCTGCATTTAGGAGCAGAGTACGCAAACACAGAATGATCCCTTTTCACATTCTTTTTCCACAGAAAATGGAGAGTGGGAGATTACTCATATTCCAGCTAAAAAGAACATCGACCGAAGTGTGAGCCCCAGTAGCTACAAGTACCAGGACATCACCTTCTACTTGATCATCAGACGCAAGCCCCTCTTCTACATCATCAACATCATCACCCCCTGCGTCCTCATCGCTTTCCTGGCCAACTTCGTCTTCTACCTGCCCGCCGACAGTGAGTGATGGGGTTGCGATGTGTACTAGGGGATGGGTCAGCTGTATGGCGCACCGCTGGCCTGTTGGACGGGAGGTAGCCCTTCCAACCAGGCGTGTGACGCGTGCAAGAGGTTTGGGGCCTGACTAGAGCCTTTCCTTCGCTTGTGTCCGCCCCTTCTGCTCAAGGGAGGAATGCTATAGGTGCTAGTGGAAAGATGTAAAGCCTCATTGGACCAATCAGGATTCTCGAATTGCGATAATTGGTTTCATGACACATGCTTTGATATGATATGATGTAGCATTTATAACACACCTGTACATCAGTGTTTCTGGGCGCAACAAAACAAGCAGGGGAAAACAAAAGGGAAGACAAAAAAACGATCTTACTAGGCCTGTGTCATTCAGATTGTGCAACTGCAGGGAAGAAGGAACGGGAGAAGTGCCAGGGGTGAGGGGAAGTGGGGAGTGCAGTTAACTTACAAGTGCAGCCAGTGGGTGGCTCATACATGCAGAGTGAAGGGACTGTAGGGTTGCAGATACAGACCCTTAAGTGCTGGGGAGCCCGGATGCAGTGCAAGGGCTACTGGACATGCAGGAGCCTGGGTCCGAGTTCAAAGTGTGACCAGGTGACTCTGTGCGCAGAGCAGTCAGGTGCAACAATGCGAGGAATAGCAGACATTACGGAATACAGCACTTTTTAAAAACAAATTTCTATCCCCTCACTGTGATGTTCACGAAGGCCCACTGAGATCACAAATTGTTTCTTTGCATTGTGAGGGGATAGTTGCTTTAAAAATATAGTTCTGGAGATTGTTTAGTTCTTTCTGTGCTCAGGAGTGTATTTTTCTGTTCCATAACTGAATACATGTATCAATGCCATTTCACGTGCCGCTGGGAAAGTATGATATCGGTTCCCATTTTAGTTTTTGGTTCACAGAGGTGCAGATTGACACCTTCATGAGAACAGCCATATTGGTTCATAAAGTGTCTGTAGGCTTGATGCTTCATTCTGATGTGTTTGGTGGGGTGGGGCGGGCACCCATACACTCATACACCCATATACCCATACACCCATATACCCATACACCACTACCATGTACCAGTAGCACATTCCAGGTGTCATCTAAATTCTTTCCAGATTTTGCTGATTTAAAAGAATCACTTATACAAGGCGAGAGGCAATTAGCATGGATGTGTATGGAATCTGACAGCTGTTAGCAGGTGCTAAAAGCTGGCAGATTCCTTAGGAATCCTATTAATTAATGTCAGCATCAAAATCAGATGCTGGCGTGAATGGTATCTTTTTCCCCAGGTAAGGTGGGTGGGGCTTTCGCTCCTTGCCCCAGCTCCACGTGCAAAAAACACTGCACAATTCCCCAGCGTGGTAAAACGTGTGTAAAGGTCTGTGGGATTCCGTTTCCTTTATTTATTTTATTGATTGCTTGTTTGGCGCTTATGCAATAAGAAATACTGTTTCTTATATGCCCCGACTCTGTCTGAAAGGCATCCTGGCCCACTGGGCATTTCAAACTAGCCAGAGCCTTCCAGGGTGGCAAAGGCAGGAGTGGGTCGAGCCGTATGTCTGGTGATGAGGCAAGGCACGAGTATACCACGGATTAAAGTGTTTGCCCACCTTTAGCTGTTCCTCGCCTCCTATTGAGCCTCATGCCTAAGGAATGGGTTCCCAGTCTGTGCACATGGCAGCCATTTTGTTCACTCCTGATAACAATGCGTCACCATCACTGGCATACAGGGGTGGGGGTGGCTCAGTCGTCTATTGAATGATAAAGACCGACCTCAGGGACTAGCAGACCAGCGTCCTTTTGTTGAATGTTTCCTTTTCATCCCGCCAGGTGGGGAGAAGATGACCCTGTCCATCTCGGTGCTGCTGGCCCAGGCCGTCTTCCTGCTGCTGATCTCCCAGCGTCTTCCGGAGACCTCTCTCGCCATCCCCCTCATCGGCAAGTGAGTCTCGGACGCTTGTCTGCAGGTTATGTACTCCAGAAATGGGGCACAGGCGCGGATGCTCACACTGGTGGTGTCAAAGAAGTCCCGTGGTCCTGTTGCTAACATTGTTTGTCACAGCTTAATATGTTTATGTTTATATTTATTGAGTTTATATAGCGCTTTAAGCCAAAGCGCTTTACAATATAACAACAGGTACAATAGTGAGAGAAGCATATTTACAACATGAAACAAGTCATTAGAACAATCTGTAGAACAATTTACTAAAAGGAGGGGGAGAGTGGGGGTAGGGGAGGGGATAGGGGGTAGATAATGGGGGTAACCAAGTCTGTATTGAGGTCAGGGGAGTGGGAGGGAAGGGGGAGTTATAAAGTAACCAACAGTGCCCTACGTGGTTTCAGTGATCAGTGGAGGTCATAGGGGGGGAAGGGGGAAGAAGGGAGAGGAAGGGTGGGCAGGGTTAGAGGGGAGAGGGAAGGGAAGGGGAATCGGGGGGGGGAGTGAAGCAAAATGGCTTTCAGGTCATAGGGGAAAGGGGGAAGGAGCGAGGGAAGGGGGGCAGGGTAAGAGGGGAGAGCGGAATAATACCTGTAACCAACTCCAAAGCAATATTAGAAATGGGGTAACCAATGTCCCTAGGTACCTAAGACACCCTGTTGGTGGGAAAATCCACTACCATTTGGTGCCCTGAGCGGTTCAGTCCTTGGGAATAACTTGTTAAAGGGAGTATTCACTATATCGGGTGATAGGTCTTTACCATGACAATGCTAGCAAGAATAGAAAAACCCAGTTGGTTGACTGGGATGTGCTCATTTCAAACTTGATACAGCCAGGCCACCTTTTTATAAACTTTAGGAACTGAGGATTATGTTTTAAAACCATGAGTTAAAACAATTGTCTTGGGCAGAGCGTATCACTTACAAATTATAGAATACTCCCCTTCGGTATAGTCCACTTGGTTATGCAGTGAAAAGTGGCAGCTTACATCAGGACATCCACGCCCACGGCGCATGAGTTATGCAGGACGTCCCTTACACTGGTGTACTGTCCGGTTTGGCGATATCTCTGTAACCAGCATTGAACGGTGAAGTCCTCTGAAATGAAGTTTAGGGAAGAGGAGGAGGAATTCACGGATTTCACTTCAAAAATCCTCTTTATCACACAGTTACAATCTAATCTGTCTGTAGGGGCAGTAGCTTTTCTTTCAGACGTGAGACCAAATGCCGCCTATGCCAGAGCTGACTGTCCATCACCTACCTCACACTGACCCCTTCAATGATATGATATGATAAGATGGGTTATTTATAAGGCGCTTAATACCCAGAGGTTTCTAAGCACGGACCGGGGATCGAACCTCTGATGCTCCGTGTCGTCTTGCTTCCAAGGTGAGCATGTTGCCCCTGAGCTATCCTCCCGAGAATTAGCAGTACTGTGTTATAGTAGAGGCTATTATTATTGTGCATATTGTAAGATTTGTGTGTACCAAACGGTCTGTAAGATTTTGACTCCATTTGTACGCAAACACTGGTTTTCGTGATTTAGATGGACCGTTTTCTAAAATGATCCAATCTTTTAAAAGCATCTCTTGATCGTGTTGGAAAAAGCCACCAACTCTAGTGGGAAGAGCATCACCAGAAGCAAGGACCTGCCTAAAGCAGAAGAAATGCAAACAAATGAAAGAGCTAGCAGAGCACAATCATTGTGAGCCTCTCTGCCAACATTGTGGCATTTCCAACCTATCAGACAACTTCAGGCTCGCTCCCAGCCTCATGTAACTCAGACACGAAAACAAGGCCCTCATCTTCGGGGAGCATCTTATTCACTCACTGAACCCACCCTGTCCAGTCTTCCTCAGGATGACCACCCTTTACAGCCTTCCCCTTCTATCATCCCTGCACCTCTCAGCAGTGAACTGTAGATGTTACATTTCCCCTGCTACCCCACCTGGCACGCTGGTAATAACTGCTTGGCCGACTGAACCCCCTGTAGCTAATGAATGCCCGTAACCTGTCCTGGTGTACCACGTTCTGTGTCTCCCGGGAGATAGCTTTGTGCTCATTAAATGTAGAACATGAAATGAAAATAAATAATTTAAAGGGATTTCAGTGAAACTCTGGTTGCTGGAGCTTGCTTAGAATACACTTTTTATTTTGAGATCCCTGTTTAAGTAGTGGCAATGTTGGTTTCTTGAGGGTCTAGTCTCAAACATCAAAGCATTGGACTTTGACTCCCAACCAACCACTGCAGCTAGGGACGATCTTGGAGAAAGTTGTCTTTTTCATCTGTGGTGGTATTGTAAGTTTGATTTGTGGCACATCTTCTTTAGTGTGCCTCTTTTGGGGTAGCTCTTATTTTTATTAGGCTTAGAAATCATCTCTGAGGCACGAACGGCAGGCCCACCCTTTTTCTGCACGGTTCTTCGATCCCGCCAGAAGGTGGATATGATATTGGATGTCTTGGCTATGGCCTAACAAGTTCTTCTTGACATTGCAGGTACTTGTTGTTCATCATGGTCCTGGTCACTGTGGTTGTGGTGAGCTGTGTGATTGTGTTGAATCTCCACTTCCGGACCCCCAGCACCCACACCATGCCAGCCTGGGTGAAAGAGGTAAGATTGACATCAAGGAGAGGTAAGGAGCCCTGACATGGAGGCCAAAACGCACTCTTTCTTTGTCAGCCGCCCTTCTTATCATCAGCTGGGAGAGACCAGTGCGGCATTGCATTTCTGTTTTTCTCTGAGGGTTACCTTCTTATCATTAGCTGGGAGAGACCAGTGCGGCATTGCATTTCTGTTTTTCTCTGAAAGTTACCTTCTTATCATCAGCTGGGAGATGCCAGTGTGGCGTTGCATTTCTGTTTTTCTCTGAGGGTTACCTTCTTATCATAACCTGGGAGAGGCCAGTGCGGCATTTCATTTCTGTTTTTCTCTGAGGGTTACCTTCTTATCATCAGCTGGAAGAGGCCAATGTGGCATTGCATTTCTGTTTCTCTGAGGGTTACCTTCTTATCATAAGCTGGGAGAGGCCAGTGCGGTATTGCATTTCTGTTTTTCTCTGAGGGTTACCTTCTTATCATCAGCTTGGAGAGACAAGTGCGGCATTGCATTTCTGTTTTTCTCTGAGGGTTACCTTCTTATCATCAGCTTGGAGGGACCAGTGCAGCATTGCATTTCTGTTTTTCTCTAAGGGTTACCTTCTTATCATCAGCTGGAAGAGGCCAATGCGGCATTGCATTTCTGTTTCTCTGAGGGTTACCTTCTTATCATAAGCTGGGAGAGGCCAGTGCGACATTGCATTTCTGTTTTTCTCTGAGGGTTGCCTTCTTATCATCAGCTGGAAGAGGCCAATGCGGCATTGCATTTCTGTTTCTCTGAGGGCTACCTTCTTATCATAAGCTGGGAGAGGCCAGTGCGGCATTGCATTTCTGTTTTTCTCTGAGGGTTGCCTTCTTATCATCAGCTGGAAGAGGCCAATGCGGCATTGCATTTCTGTTTCTCTGAGGGCTACCTTCTTATCATAAGCTGGGAGAGGCCAGTGCGGCATTGCATTTCTGTTTTTCTCTGAGGGTTGCCTTCTTATCATCAGCTGGAAGAGGCCAATGCGTCATTGCATTTCTGTTTCTCTGAGGGCTACCTTCTTATCATAAACTGGGAGATGCCAGTGCGGCATTGCATTTCTGTTTTTCTCTGAGGGTTACCTTCTTATCATCAGCTTGGAGGGACAAGTGCGGCATTGCATTTCTGTTTTTCTCTGAGGGTTCGGCTGATGGGCAGATTTGGACCAGGCACCATCCCAGGGAGGGCAGACGGCCCCTGGCCCTGTTGTAAGGCTAATACATACTACACATAAGAGTAGCATTTGGAGCAGTTGCTCTTTCTTCTCGCTGTAAATGCTTTTCTCGATGAGCAATTCCAGTGATAAGAAACTCAATTAAAATGATAAACATTTACCGGGAATTGAATCGCAGACTTTTAAAAAAAAATTATCATATACATGTAATCTTATAAAATATTTTATACAAACATAACATCAAACAATCAAAAGAAAAACAAGCAATAAGAAGACAAAAAATGTGTCTAAAATGCAACATATCTAGTGTTCCTCCATTCCTCATATTAGTTCATTAAAAACCTCAACGATAAAATCACACAATTTCACCATATAGTAAATTAAATGGAAATCGCTCCACTCGAGAAACTTCTCCCATAAACACCATATAGCAAAAGCAAAACGTCCCACCACTGGCTACCCTGTTTCCCAACTCACAGGTTGCGGTTGGGCAACACCCCACGTTGTTACACGAGGCTATTTATACACCATATATCAGCCAAAATCCAGAAACCATGAAAAAACATATTTTAATTCATATATAACACTATATCACGCAATGCTTTTTTAAAAACATATAATAAAATAAAAACCATATTCAAAATTAGTTCGCGGTTGCGTTTAAAGAAAAGAGAAACACTAGGCATTACCCCATCTGATGATTTAGACAGGAATGCAACCAATCATTGGAACCAATGTGATGTTAGAAACAAAGGTGACTCATTTAAACCATGTATAGAATGATTTTTAAGATGGCGCGTCAATGCCCTTTTTTCTTTAAACGCAACCGAGAACTAATTTTGAATATGTTTTTTTCATTTTATTATATGTTTTTAAAAAAGCATTGTGTGATATAGTGTTATATATGAATTAAAATATGTTTTTTCATGGTTTCTGGCATTTGGCTAATACATATGGGGCCTCATTACGACCCTGGCGGTAAGCGAAAAACAATGGCGGTAAATGATTACCGCCATCATTTTCCGCTAGATCCGATTATGACCCTTGACCGTTAACTACGATGCCATTAGCGGCATCGTAGTCAACGCTGCCGCTATCTGCGCCAAGGACGCGCGCACGCAACCTCCCACACCGTACTTAGCGCCATGGCGGAAAGGTACGCGAATGCCGACCCAAGCGGACATGCACCTAACGCCATCACCCAGCCCGTTAAGTACCTTACCGCCATGGCGCTAAGTACGTCATCGCGAACCAACCGTAAATGGCCATGTAAAGTGAATCCAGCTGCCACAGGTGCACAGAAACAGCACAGGTGGAGGCAATACAGACTCAGGAAGTACAAAAAGAGCACACCCCACCCCTTCCCACACCCAGTTACACTCCACATTGATACCAATACGACTTGCAATGTTGGGGCTGGAGGACCTGATACCAATGCAAGTGCTACTACAACAACAACAACAACAACAGGCAGCACAGAGGAGACGCAGGAGGAGAAGGAGGGCAAGGCAGGGCCAGCAAGCCCCACCAGCACAGCCAGTGCCACCACGCAGGCAGCCCCCAATCCCACGCATCAGAGCCAGTCCATTCAACCTCACTGCTGAGCAGATCCACACCCTGTACCGTTTGGACGGGGACACCATCAACGCCATCGTAGACATGACACACAACAACATCGTCAGCATGATAGAAAGTCCAACCGCCATCCCACCCCTACTGAAGGTAGTGTCTGTACTCCACTTCCTGGCCACAGGCACCTACCAGCACACAGTGGGGCACTTGCATGGCATTTCACAACCATAATTCTCACGTACACTTATCCAAGTGCTCGATGCCCTCCTCAAGCACACAGACGACCACATCTCATTACCATGGACTGCCCAGGAGATTGCAAACAGCAAAGTGGGTTTCCATGCACTAGCCGGCATACCTCGTTGCATTGGTGCCATCAACTGCACCCATGTGGAATTGGTGGTTCCACGTGCCATGGAGGTACCGTACCGCAACCAGAAACAATTCCACTCAATCAACGTGCAAATGGTCTGTGACTCCAACAAGATCATCACACATTGTTGTGCCAGATTCCCCGGATCAACCCATGATTCAATGGTCCTGAGGAACTCCACAATACCACGCTACATGGAGCGACATGCAGGCCCAAGATCCTGGCTACTCGGTGAGTCTAATGTCATGACCATGGAAATGTGAAGTGGGTAGGTGAACGACGTACCAATGCATACTCCACCTGGCTGAAAGATGCATGCCCACGAAGGAGGCACATGACGGACAGAAACATCAACACACCATTACACAGACAGCAGGGCCCCCAACATGTCCCTATCAACATCAACATCAGCATTGCTCACTGGGGTCATGATGAGGCCCACAGCAATGTTGCAATGATGTGCGCATTGACATCACAGGACACGTGCCAGGCCAACAAAACAAACGGCATGAACGGACACAGTGGATGGGCACTCACAATGCACTCCACCCTTCTGCATACATTGGCTGATGGCATGCAAAACAGGCCATGAGAGCCATGAGCATATACTGGTTGCATTGTGTGAATCAATTAGTGCATTTAGAAGTGGTCCAAAGTAACAGTTGGATGCAAGCCATGGTGGCACATCATGTTCTTGATCAGACGTCATGACTGACACATACATTCTCGCCTACATACAGGTGATGCAGGCTATCCCCTGAAGAGGTGGCTCCTTACACCAGTCCGGAACCCGCAGAACCAGCACGAGGAGGACTTCAACCGTGCACATACACGTACCCATGTGGTCATTGAGCAGACATTCGGCCTATTGAAGGCACGGTTCCGATGCCTCAGCAGGTCTGGTGGGGCACTCCTGTACCGCCATGAGAAGGTGGCAAAGATGGTCATGGCATGTGTCATGCTACACAATATGTGCGTCAGACGAAATGTGCCCCTGCCCCCTGACGCAGAACTGCAACCACCTGACGATGAGGATGAGGAGGGTGCAGATGGGGCCGCACCTCATGGAGGAGGCGATGCATAGGAGGGGCGTGAAATGTGTCAAAATATCATCGACCAATGCTTCTAGCACACACGGCTGGTGTGTATCACATGGAGACGGCACTTGGGGCACTGTGTGTCTCTGGGACATGCACACTGTGGACTGTACACCAATAAAGCACACATATGCAATGAAAATGTCCACACATTTCATTTCGGAAAAAGGAAAAAGTGTATTTTAATCATAAATTGTCGTGACACACACCCTCCCCTCTCCCCCCTCCCCCTGCACACCCCAACACCCCCCCTTCCCCCCTGCACACCCCAAAACACCCCCTCCCCCCTCCCCCTGCACACCCCAACACATCCCCTCCCCCCTGCACACCCCAACACACCCCCTGTGAGTGTCTACAGATGCCTGTAACAGTGGGCACAGGCTATTACAAGCCCCCTCTCCCAGCCCCCGGGGCACCCCTGCCTGTGGAGCGCAGGTTCCATCCTGAACGTCGGACGGGGCTGCTCTGGGCAGAACTGGCAGCGCAGGATGTCCCTGCCTGCACCCGTGCATGCATGTCCTGTAGGGTGTGGGAGAGCTCAGAGAGCACACGGCGCACCCCGGCAAGTTCGCCACAAATGTCCCTTGACATGGACTGCATTGCATCCCTCAGGGTGTTAGTGCTCTGCGCAATTTCGGCCCTTAGGGTCTCCGTAGCCTGTTCGATGGCTGCCCTAGCCCCCACACATTCCGCAGCATGCTCGGTGAGTAGCGTGGACAGCTGTTGCTGCCGTTGAATGATGTCCTCAAGGGACTGTTGCCCCTGCTGGGCCATGCCCATTGCTGGTGGTGTGATGGAGGGGCTGCTCCCCTCCTGTGGACTTAGAACTGGGCATGGGGTAGATGGCCACTCCTCTTCCTCTGTGTGCCCCTGTTGTGGGATCCTCATGGGGGCTGGCATGGGACAAACAGGGGGAATATGGAAGGTCAGTGGGGCGTCTGACGTCGTGCTCCTCAATGTCGGAGTCTGAGCATGCTGCAATGGCAGCTGATTCTCCAATGGTGCTGCTGGCCGCAGAACCGGTGCCTTCTGTGGCAGGCAATGTTGGAACAGGTGGTGCTGCTGCTGGTGGCCTGCTGCCTACTGGGGTGCTTGCCAGTGGGCCGTCCTGTTTGCTGGCAGTGGATTGTGCTTGCTGTGGGGTCTGGGTCACTGCAGCTGAAGTTGAGGGTGCGTGAATGGTTGTCTTGGCCTTCTTGGCTCTTTTTGTCACAGGGGTGTCCTCGTCCTCGGGGTGTGATTCTGAGCCTGTGGTGGAGCAAAGGAGGGAGAGCGTTATTGATGGGTCTGCGGACATTGGAATGACAATGATTGACATGATTTTGGTCAGTAGATGACGCACATTTGAGGCAGGGGCATGCAGGTTGTCTCCTTTTTGTGTGGAATGATGATGGAGGTATGTGGGTGCCGGCAGTTAGGGTGTGCATGCTACATGTATACAGGGTGGAGCTCGCATGTGGCTGTGGGCAGTGTCCAGCTAATGTGTTGCATTTACACTCTAGGGCAACATTGTGCTACACATGAATGGACTTCAGTGACTATGGCATGTCTTGATTTGAGGCACCTACCTTCATCGCCTGATGTCGGTACTCCTCTTTCCATCCCTCCGACGCCTTCAATGCCTTCCATGCCTATCGTGCTGGCACATATTTCCTCCCACGGTTGGAGTTTCAGTGGGGATTCAGAACCTCCACCGGTAGCCAGGGCAAGGTTGCGGTTGGCAGAGATGATGCTTCTTACACGTAGCCTAAGGTCATCCCACCGCTTCCTGCACTGCTGTGGGGTGCGGGGTACGGTCCCCACCGCGCTGACACGCTCTGCCACCAGGGCCCATATGGCCTTCTTTTTGGCTATCGCCGGCCTGGTCATTTGTGGCGAAAAAACAACGGCTGCATTGTCTTGTAGAGTCTCCGTAAGCATGCTCAGGTCCTCCCGGGAGAATCTGTCCTGGCGCTGGCGGTCGCATGCCTTCTTGACAACTTTGGCCATTTTTGGGTGGTTAAGTGGGTGGGTGATGGGTTGGGACAAGTGTCAGGGTTGGATCTGGTGTTGTTGGGAAGGATGGCAATGGATTGTGTTTTTAAAGATGGCCGCCGTGCTGTTTCCCGTTCCGCCGCGATGATGCTATTTCCGGTTCCGCTTTTTACGGTGACCGCTAATTGCGGCCACTGCTGATTACGGTGGCCGCTAATTACGGTGGCCGCTGAGATGGGTGGCGGTAGTGCACCTTGCGCGGCCTACGATGCCGGTAGGGGCCCTTTCCGCCATGGCGTTATTTACATTACCACCATGGCGTAATGCTCGTGCGCGATGGGTCGGAATGTGGCGCTCTTTCCGCCATCGGTCCACGGCGTAAACGTTCATTACGCCATGGCGGTAATGTCGGCTACTTACCGCCAGGGTCGTAATGAGGCCCATGGTGTATAAATAGCCTTGTGTAACAACGTGGGGTGTTGCCCAACCGCAACCTGTGAGTTTGGAAACAGGGTAGCTAGTGGTGGGACGTTTTGCTTTTGCTATATAGGTACCTCCTCATCCACCACAGCCCCCGTAACAAAAAAAGAGGACAAACTTTTGCTCACCTCTTCTTGAATCCCATAAAAACCATACATTAAGATTTCCAATAGCGTTCGTACTTTACTAAGAAATGTCTCAATTTAGAGAGACTCGGACATTCCATCATAAGATGTTGAATTGCATCTACAGTCATCTCGCCACAAAGTCTGCACAATCTCTCTTGCCTCGGCATTCCATGGCCCACCAATAATCTCAAATGTTTGGATCATGATACATTGAATTTCCCTATAGCTTTTAATAGTATGACTATGTGGGTACGCATATTAATGTAAGCTGGTCTCCCACTACGCTCTAGATAAGAGCCAGGAAACATGCCACTGTTGGATTTTGCCGCCAAATCAACTATATTTTGCTCTTTCTCATCACTTTCCAGAGCCCACCAAGGACGAGTATGCTCGTCCTTTTTGCATAGACTTGCATAATAGCCTGGCAGTTAAGGGGTTAATCCACCGACTGAAATCTAGCATTGGAGTGTGATAACAACTCAGGTTCCCAGCGACCAATGGTGATGTTCATTCGACCCAGACAACTCTTACTGACCTGCATTTGCTGGTCTGTAAATGCCGGCCACATGCGTTGCAGCCCTGTGCCTTGCTCGGCCCCATGAAGCTTCTTCCCTAATAAAGGTTGTGTTGGCATCACCATGGTAGACCAGCTATAAGGGGCCAATTCTAGTTTGGGGTATTCGATTGGCAAGGACTATTTCAATTTCAACAGATCTCGTAAGATTTTAGCTTCTAATACATTTCATTTTTTCATATCGTTCCAACCCCATAGTTCACTTCCGAAGACCATGATGGATAAGACCTTCACTTTACATACTTTCTCAACAGACTTTACAGAGCGACCACCCTGTTTCCCGACAAATGCGTTAATAGCGCCAACAATCTGAGTTGCCTTTCTAGTGATCAGCCCCCAGTGTACTTCCACTTTAACCTATTGTCATTCACCACACTCGAATATCTAGACTCTCTTACCTCCTCAAATTCCTGATCATTAATGGCCCATTTACAGCCCTTCACTCTTCTTAAATGGATTAAAGACTGTTATTTTCAATTTTGATATATTGATTTTAAGACCATGTATCTATGAAAATTCATCTAATGTCTTTAATGTCCTCTGTATTCCTTGGGGTGTGTAGTCTAGCAGTAGAAGATCGTTGGCATAGCCCAACCCGTATATAGCCATGCTGCCAAATTCTCCGGAAAAAGTTCCAGTTGAGTCTATAACTTCTTGTAAATCAGCAAGGTACAAGTTAAACAAACAAGGTGCCAGGATGCACCCTTGTTTGTCATAATCCAATTAGAAGCCCCGTCCTGCCCATCCTGCCGTACTCTAACACCCGTATCTTCATACAACTGAATCAGCATATGTTGAAATCCCTTCGGTATGTTTTTTCCGCATTCACCTTTGCCATAGCCTACCTCTTTGCACGGTATCAAAAGCTGCCGAGGAGTCTATGAAAGCGACGTAGACAGGTAAAGATATCCTTCCGTACCAAGAGTATTCAATCACAGAAACCAACGTCAGTAGGTTCTCTATTGTGCTTGAGCCCTTAGGGAAAGCTGCTTGATTGAATGGAATGGCTGAAATACTATCGCTCCTCGAGTCAACTCACAAAGCAAAAATCACGCACATATCTTAGATGGGATTCCTAATATAGCGAGTAGTCGGTAGTTACCAGGATCCTTCCATAGGCCTTTCTTATGCACCGGCTAAATTATACTACTTTCACATAAAGAATGCATACGTCCAGTTCTGCCAATAACCATTAACACTTTCTACAGAGCTCTTGCCCATAGCACTGGATTCAGTAAGATGTGGCTTGTGCAGTCCAGACCTACGGTGCGTGATGTCTTTAATTTTCTTATAATATCCAACAGTTCACAAATAGCGGTGTTACATTGCCACGTGTTGTCATCGGGGACTATGTGGAAGGTACTCTTGCCATCCCCTCAGAGTGTGTTAGATCGCAGATTTGCAGTGCCCTTCACAAAGATGGCCGCTATCCAAATCCCAAGCACAAAGGAATCATAAAACAAGCCAGTGTCCTGAATATCTGAACAACCATCCTGCATTGCTCTGCCCAAAGTAAAACAACCTTTTGTGAATGCAGGCAGAGTGCAGTCAGGTGTTAACAAGCAAGATGTGTACCATATGAGATGTTATTTATAACGCAGTTAATACCCAAAAGTTTCTTAGCGCGGACCCGGGGATTGAACCGGTGTTGCTCTGTGTCTTCTTGCTTCCAAGGCAAGCACGTCACCCCTGAGCTATCCATCCTATCTTGCCACAGAGCTTTCAAACATATTTTTTGCACAATGCAGCTACTTAAAGAATCAGGACCTGCTTAAAAAAATAAGACTCCAACACCACACAATTTAAGACTAGTCATGAATCAGACGAGGAATTAATAGATATTGTAAATACTTTGACATACTCTTTTCAGAACAATGGAGGACATTGTACATTTCAGGATTGCTGCCACTGGTCTACGGGCTGTTTTTCCTTCTGGTTTTTTGGCAGAGCAGCATGTCAACAAATAAGTAATTGCAATGCGAGCGATTCGCAGCCGGAACTACAGCAAAGGGCACATTGTTTGTCCGGAGATATTACAAATGTCAATAAAACATACTTTATAAGACAAACTGCCAGTAGACCTACAAAGATGAGGTAGTATTGAAGTAGAGAGGACTTATGTGACAAGACTGAAGACTACGCTGTAGTCCTGGTCCTTGTGATGTTTTGGAACTGAAAGAGCATTTCGACGTAAGACCAAGAGTGAGGTATCGTATCACTCCATCTCAGATGTCAGAAAAATACTCTCATCTGTTAGAATATTCCAAAATAGCAGTCGCTCCCTTGAGCTCACCTTTCGCTTTGGTCTTCCACTATCCACTGCAGAATTTCCACGTAGCTTATGTAGCCTCCGATACCTGGGCTCGCGAGTGGCTTTCACCTTCAGCCCCCCATTCCATCTTTCTCATTGCACGCGATAGTCTAGAGACCCGAGGGTCTATGGCCGCTTCCTGTGATGTGTTACAGGGGGTTGTGGGTTCCTCTGCCAAGAAGATACTGAACCCATGCTTCTTATCTTGAGTTTGTTGTCCCTAGGTGCACATCAGATAAGCGACATCCAAGTAGGTTCCTGGTCAGTGACGCTGGCACATCCACACCTTCCAGCTCCAAGATGTAATTGACACTTTCAGAACATGGTCACACACACCACTTTCCATAATGACATCACAGCATTCCACTCACCTCCCCACACATGCAGGATACACCCAGAACCAAGCTACAGCAGAGGGCTTTTAGGACACCCCATGAATGGGGGATGCTATCAAGGAACAGGCAGTAGCTCCCAGGGTCCCAGAGGCCCTGTTCTAGTACCTCTCAAAGGTGAATGCATCACATTTGACCATATGTTCTACATGTTGATAACAGTCAAGTTGACTTCCCCCCTTACGCTTTACACGCGTTTAAGATGTGGATATGGCTTTGTACTAATGAAGCTGGATTCTATCTCGCTTGGGTTTTATTTGAGTAATCAGAGTGTACTGCAGGTATGTGTCGGGGAGGGGTTCTGTGGTTAAGCTGTGCACCAGGAGTATTTTGGCCCATGAAATGACACATCAAGATGAAGATATGTGATAGGATAAGCCTAATACAAGTCACTGTGACTTAATCGATATTGGCGATTGTGCTATGCGATTTCATGTACATGCTCTTTGGGAGACACCCTTCCATGGAGGCGGGGAACCAGTTGAAGAGAAAGGGAGCATCTGAGACAGGCATTGGTGTAGCTAGGATGAAAAGTGAGAACCTCATTTTCAGTGGTGTCAGCCATGCTCCTTGGTCTAGCATCACAGGGTGACTAGAGTTTACAGTACTTGTCAACTCCAATGGAAATCTCGACCGATATCTAACACGCTGAAAAATCAAAGACATATTTCCATACAACATTGACCAATGGTATACCAAGTTTAAAGACACATGGTTGAGAATGGTATTTTTTAATTTCTTAGTACTGGTACCATACCTACTGTTTGGCATTTCAAGGCACTTCTCCAGGCTTGTTTGATGAGTAGAATGCATGTTCCACACCAGCTCATGAGAACCTCCCTCCTTTTCTCCATGTGGTCCCAGCTCTTCTTGTACAAGCTTCCCCGAATCCTTCACATGTCCCAGCCAGCTGAGAGCACGATGGAGCCCTGGAGCGGGGCCATGATGAGACGCAGTAGTTCTGTTGGCTACATGGCGAAGGCGGAGGAGTAT
The DNA here is from genome assembly GCF_040938575.1 of Ambystoma mexicanum. Lineage (NCBI taxonomy): Eukaryota > Metazoa > Chordata > Amphibia > Caudata > Ambystomatidae > Ambystoma > Ambystoma mexicanum. Next base: position 71,449,583 of record NC_090932.1, on the reverse strand, counting down.
TTCAATGTGAAATCCCGCAGCGAGCTGATGTTTGAGAAGCAGTCGGAGCGACACGGCCTAGCAAGCAGGGCCACTCCAGCGAGTAAGTACACAATTTATAACATATTTAATTTCCAATTCCGCCTTGTCGCCTAGACTATATGATGTAAACACCTTGGCATGGTGCTATGGAGAATTCCACCCCTTGGTCACAGATTTGATACTTGCACAGAGTAACAGAGACCACAAGCCACATTTTTCCTTTAAGTGTGTTACAGTTTACAGAGAAACTTTTCACACTAATATATAAACAAAAGAAATTGTAAAATGCAAAGTTACAAATTAAAACTTCATAAAACAAAAATAAACATTTTGAGATACAATATAGTTTAATCTTTAAAATAATCCTTCCTACGCATACTAGTGTTGATTTAGAAATCCTTTTAGAGCATGAGGTTTATGTTTGTTTGTCTGTTTGTTTATTTATATAGCGCGCAAAACCCTGAGGTATCTAGGCGCTTAAATGTAAGAGATTAGTTTCAGTGCTTCAAGTTACAGAAAAGGAAGCGTAAGAGGTGAATTACAACATCGTGGAACGTGCAGAGGTAATAAATCATATGCAAAGTGCAAAACAGAAGTCCATGGTGATGACATCCATTGAGCCTGACCCCATTTTGCAGAGCTGCAGCAGCACACAGATGCGAAAGTCAAAACAGTGGGCAAATACATGGTGCCCACCCCAAGTTACAGGGCGACAGCAGCAGAAGATGCGAAAGTCAAACAATAGACAAATACATGGTGCCTACGCCCTGTTGCAAGGCAGCAGCAGCACACAGATGCAAAAGTCCAGCATTAGGCAAAATACATGGTGCTTACCCCTTGTTGCAGGGCTGCAGCAGCACACAGATGTGAATGTCCAGCATTGGGCAAATTCATGGTGCCTACCCCATGTTGCAGGGCGGCAGCAGCACACAGATGCAAATGTCCAGCATTGGGAAAATACATGGTACCTACCCCATGTTGCAGAGCGGCAGCAACACACAGATGTGAAAGTCCAGGGAAGGGCAGATACATGGTGCCTACCCCATGTTGCAGAGTGGCAGCATCACACAGATGCGAAGGTCCAGCATTTTGCAATACATGGTTGCAGGGTGGCAGCAGCACACAGATGCAAATGTCCAGCATTGGGCAAATTCATGGTGCCTACCCCATGTTGCAGGGCGGCAGCAGCACACAGATGCAAAAGTCCAGCATTTTGCAATACATGGTGCCTAACCCATGTTGCAGGGCTGCAGCAGCACACAGATGCGAAAGTCCAGCAATAGGCAAATACATGGTGCCTACCCCATGTTGCATGGCGGCAGCAGCACACAGATGCAAAAGTCAAATCAGTGGGCAAATACATGGTGCCCACCCCAAGTTACAGAGCGACAGCAGCAGAAGATGCGAAAGTCAAACAATAGACAAATACATGGTGCGTACGCCCTGTTGCAAGGCAGCAGCAGCACACAGATGCAAAAGTCCAGCATTAGGCAAAATACATGGTGCTTACCCCTTGTTGCAGGGCGGCAGCAGCACACAGATGCAAATGTCCAGCATTGGGAAAATACATGGTACCTACCCCATGTTGCAGAGCGGCAGCAGCACACAGATGTGAAAGTCCAGGGAAGGGCAGATACATGGTGCCTACCCCATGTTGCAGAGTGGCAGCAGCACACAGATGCGAAAGTCCAGCATTTTGCAATACATGGTGCCTAACCCATGTTGCAGGGCGGCAGCAGCACACAGATGCAAATGTCCAGCATTGGGCAAATTTATGGTGCCTACCCCATGTTGCAGGGCGGCAGCAGCACACAGATGCAAAAGTCCAGCATTTTGCAATACATGGTGCCTAACCCATGTTGCAGGGCTGCAGCAGCACACAGATGCGAAAGTCCAGCAATAGGCAAATACATGGTGCCTACCCCATGTTGCATGGCGGCAGCAGCACACAGATGCAAAAGTCCAGCATTTTGCAATACATGGTGCCTAACCCATGTTGCAGGGCTGCAGCAGCACACAGATGTGAATGTCTAGCATTGGGCAAATACATGGTGCCTACCCCAGTTGCAGGGCGGCAGCAGCACACAGATGTGAATGTCCAGCATTGGGCAAATGCATGGTGCCTACCCCATGTTGCAGGGCGGCAGCAGCACACAGATGCAAAAGTCCAGCATTTTGCAATACATGGTGCCTAACCCATGTTGCAGGGCGGCAGCAGCACACAGATGCGAAAGTCCAGCAATAGGCAAATACATGGTGCCTACCCCATGTTGCAGGGCGGCAGCAGCACACAGATATGAAAGTCCAGGGAAGGGCAGATACATGGTGCCTACCCCATGTTGCAGAGTGGCAGCAGCACACAGATGCAAATGTCCAGCATTGGGCAAATACATGGTACCTATCCCATGTTGCAGGGCTGCAGCAGCACACAGATGTGAATGTACAGCATTGGGCAAATACATGGTGCCTACCCCAGTTGCAGGGTGGCAGCAGCACACAGACGCGAAAGTCCAGCATTTTGCAATACATGGTGCCTAACCCATGTTGCAGGGCGGCAGCAGCACACAGATGCGAAATTCCAGCAATAGGCAAATACATGGTGCCTACCCCAGTTGCAGGCCGGCAGCAGCACACAGATGTGAAATGCCAGCATTGGGCAAATACATGGTGCCTACCCCAGTTGCAGGGCGGCAGCAGCACACAGATGTGAAAGGCCACCATTGGCCAAATACATGGTGCCTACCCAAGTTGCAGGGCGGCACCAGCACACAGATGTGAAAGGCCAGCATTGGGCAAATACATGGTGCCTACCCCAGTTGCAGGGCGGCAGCAGCACACAGATGTAAAAGGCCAGCATTGGGCAAATACATGGTGCCTACCCAGGTTGCAGGGCGGCAGCAGCACACAGATGTGAAAGGCCAGCATTGGGAAAATACATGGTGCCTACCCCATGTTGTAGAGCGGCAGCAGCACACAGATGTGAAAGTCCAGGGAAGGGCAGATGCATGGTGCCTACCCCATGTTGCAGAGTGGCAGCAGCACACAGATGCAAAAGTCCATCATTTGGCAAATACATGGTGCCCACCCCATGTTGCGGGGCAGCAGCAGCACACAGATGCGAAAGTCCAGCAATAGGCAAATACATGGTGCCTACCCCATGTTGCATGGCGGCAGCAGCACACAGATGCAAAAGTCCAGGGAAGAGCAGATACATGGTGCCCGCCCCATGTTGCAGGGCGGCAGCAGCACACAGATGTGAAAGGCCAGCATTGGGCAAATACATGGGGCCTAACCCATGTTGCAGGGCGGCATGGGGTAATCATAATTCTTGAAAAGTCACGTCAATTCATATAATTTCAGTAATTCCTGCTAAAATTAACAGTACTTATATTGTATAATTTTCAAATTAGCACAATATGATAAAACACAATCATTCTGTTTCAACTTTACTAAATTAATATGGATTAAACACGTTATCAATGGAATCATTAAAGGTAGTTCACGTCCTGATAATAATCGATACCAAAACATTCCTTAGTAAGCCAATCAGACGAGTGTGCAAACATCACGAACCTGGCACTGCTCAAATTGTTTAATGCTGGGCAAGAGATAATCGGACGATACAGGGTTTCAATTTCATGTTCTACCTTATAATGTTGACACAAGGGTAGTCTCATTTGATTGGTTACCTCTTGAGAGCTCGTGCCATTGTCACCTGGCAGCTGTTTGTTGTACTTGACTAACTATCGTTGGGTGATTGCCATGTAGCATTTCCATAGCCCATCTCAAGATTGTCTCCATCTGCCTGTATCTTCTGGTGACCACCTGCCATCCAGAACTGGACTCAACTCACTGCTGGTGGCCTGAATAACTAGACACACTACGCCGGGAGAGGCCTTGGTAGTCATGTGACTAGTAGTAGCCAACCTGACAGTTCTGCTGGGTGTACACTTCTCTGCTCCCCCAGAATGCCTCTTGCCTTCCGCATCATCTTGTCACTTGCTTTCACCACTTTGAGGCCATCCAATCTAGCCACGGAAACATGAGCCTGTCTTGTGACTATGAGACCTCAGCTCCCAGCCTGGACTGCACCCTAGAATGCCTGTGCCCTGAATGCATGACGATGCACCTGGTTGAATTGAACCTAAAATGCCACCTCTTCTTCCAGCTCTCCTACCCTATGACAGATTAATTAATCATCTGAAAAAAGGCTTGCGTACCCGTGTAGGGTCTTCAGTGCCATCCAGGGATGCTTCGGCGAGCACACAAGTGATAACCAATGCCGTTAGCATCTCCTGCCACCTTGTTTCCCTAGCAACAGATTCCTTTGCATTGTGTGTGCAGGATGCGCTTAGTCCCACACTGTGAAGATCCCACTGGCGGGTTCATGGTATCGATGAGCAACTTTTGCTCCAGCTTGAAATAAAACCTCAAAAGGGACTGCGCTCCCCAGCCCCACTGGCTGGGCCAGTTTTCAAAGGTGGAAGTCAGAAATGCTGCCGCAAGCTTTATTGAATCATCAAGCCAGGAGTTATCTTAAAGGTGATCCATTTCTCCACCACACCTCAGGGTTATTCTATGCCGGGTGTGGCTTCTTAAGCACCTCCCCGCCTCCGTCTGTGTCCAGTGGACCCTGCTGAGTAAACCCCTCCCTCCCTAGTCATTCCATCTCTATCCATAGCCTCTGAGCTGGGGGGAGCTGGACCATGAGGGCGCACCCAGGGGCTTATATAGCCCCCCTCTCTGGCCCTGCTTCCCCAATGTCACCCCTCTGTGATGTGCTTCCGCCCCCCGTGGGTGGGGGCCATGTAGTCCATTCCTCCTTCCTCTCCATCCCCCTGGTTGGGCTGGGTGGGTCTCCCCACTAAGACCGGCACCCGCCATTTGCCGTCCTGACGGCGCGTTCGCCCGGCAAAGCATGTGGGCTGGCATAAAAATATCACGCTGACGTGAATGCCTGCGCCTTTGTATGACAGAGAGTGTTGATTGCGGAAAAGGCCATTTTGATTCCGATGCACATACAAATAAATGAAGATATGGCACAGACAAAAAGCACGCATAAAACTTCCACGTACACATTTTACACATTATGTTCATACTTCGTCATAGTACGCATGCGCCCACTCTGGTCCCCGGGTTTAAGACGTGGGCGTCCAGCTAGCTGTGATACCTGATGTTCCGAACATTTGATATACACATAACCCCCCCCCCTTTTTTTGCATGTCAGCCTAGTGAACATCATAGCTATAAACTCATCTTTGGGCCCGATTTAGGAAGAGTTATTCCCATTGAAAAGCGCCTTTGTTAACCAGGCGCTTAATTTGTCTTGGAAGTAGACACGGAATTGCTAGTTAATTGGATCTGTAGGGGGGGCTCGGAGGGGGGGGGCTTTCATTTGGGAATGCCCATTGCAGTGCCTGCTGGCTGAGAACTCACGCCTAAGGACAGCATCTCAGAAGACAAGGAAAGTAATTCTGCAGACAGGCACTCGCCTGCTTTTTGTCCTGGCTCATGACGGCCCCGTACGAATGGCCCGAATTTCAGGGGTTTGGGGGGGCTGGAGCCCAATGGTGTTGCGCCGCAGTGTCACCTCACCTTATCGCAGAATTCTTCCTACACCTCTTTTGTGGCCTGAGAATGAATCGTGTTCTGCCCCTGGCCTAGCTACCAGGGCTTAAAGCTTGGCCATCACTCATCTTGCTTCCCTGCAGAGCAGGCCGCTGAGCAGACTGTCTGTCGCATTGCAGACTGTGAGCACTACATCCTGGGCTGTGAACAACTATAACGACTCGTGACAAATCTAACATTGTGAGGGAATGAAAACTAACTGTTCTATTGCGTTAGTGTCACGCCTGGTGCGTGACACTTGCCAGGTCTGCGCTGTCGAGGCCCCTCCACACACAGGAAAGCCATTGGTTCTTCTTGCCATACACATTACAATGTGTAGTTTAGTCCCAAGCTATCCTTGTTCTTACACCGTTGTCCCATAATTGTGATGCACACAATCGCAAGTGGTGTGAATGGAACCGTACTGGTTATTCAGTGTCCTGGCACCAGTAAAACAGGAAATCCTAAATGTTGCCATGGACTTCAATACTTGGGTCTGGCACCTAGACTTTACCATTGATGGCCAGAGAGAGCTGTAAAAACGGGGATCCTTGGGGCCAGATGAGAAGTCACACTGAAAATCTTGCCAAAAGAGAAGCAAAGACTGTCCTCGGGGGATATTCAGAAAATGAAAGTAACACGCCGCCATTTTCACGTGTATACTCTCTTGAGTCACACAATAATTTAAAACAAACAGGCCAAAACTGTCTTGTCAAAAATGAAATCGATGGAAAATAGGCCTTCGTGACATACATTTTGGCTACCGCCACACAAAGCTAGCAGCTTGAGCGTGGGGCATTGGTAGGGTGACCCGATTTATAAAGTAAAAAACCGGGACAAAGCAACCAACATAAAAGTAGGACTAACTCTTCAAAAGGGTCTGTCAAGGCACTAGACTTCACTAGCGTTTGGAGAAGAAGGAGGTGTTAAGACGGATTTCCGAACTCTGTCCTGGTGGCGCAGAAGTTCAGAAGGCCAACCTAATTACTTGGAACAGGGTAACCTCTGGACAAGCCAGACCAATCAAGGTAGCGATCGCGCGGTCAAGACTAGGTCTCAAGAGGGGTGAGGGTGACTGAAAGCCCGCAATGAGCACACAAAGCAAGAGCGCTTACAAACTACTCCAAACAGGTGTTATATCAAAAATATAAACACATTTATTTTAAGGCCTTTAAAACAACGACCGTAGCGAGAAAATCACAATATCACAATATTAAACCAACACATACCATATCAACACATTATATATACAAATACACAGTCGCAAGCGTTTAAAGCACGAAATATGTAGTCCACCTGAAAGGAAAGGAAAACAGGCAGTGCGATAACGCTTTAGACTCAGTTCGCCTTCAGAGGCACCTAACTAGATGGAAGTCCGAGCCCTGCGAAGAGTGGAGCCTTGTGCTCAAAGTACCTGCCACGCCGGTGCCAACGGGCAAAAGGGGAAGCTCTTCGGAGGAAGTCAGGCAGTTCGGGTTAGTGCACAGCAGAAGGAGAACAGGTTCCGCAACTCAAGCGCAGCCTCCACAGCGAGCAGAAGCAGAGCGCGAGTACGGCCAAAAGGGTGCTGTTTTTACACAGCAGGGAAAAGCAATGGGATACTGCAGGAGGGCGACCAGATCCTAGCTAAACTACTCACCGGTCCCCGAAGCAAGCAGACCCAGGCTTCTCCACGTTAGTTTCAGCAGCTGACAGGTTCAGAAGTGCAGGGAACGCCTCGTAGTCGTGTAGAGCAAAAAGACGTCCCAATCGACGAAACCAGCACAGTTTTGTTGCCGCAGCAGGACAACGGAGCGGCCGTGTGTATTCAAGCCAAATGTACACTCCTCCCTTCAGACTTGGGAACGCCAAGTGTACGAAGCGTGGGAGAGTGACAAGGACTCGAAATACAACACAACCTGGCGGCAGTTACAGAGCAGGACTCCCTTGTAAGCTGGTCAGTCAACTGGATGGCCCAGAGACACTTCCGAAGGCTTACTTGGCAGGAGATGATGAAGTCGCCGGGAATAGCTGTTCCTGCTATTCCAAAGGTCGAAGCACCAGTACAGGCCTTCTGGTTCGATCCAAGGAGGAAAGGGTTTCACAGGACGACAGCAGTGCAAAGGAGGATTCCTTCAGCGGGTCACCAGCGATTCCTCGGTCCAGCCTCTGGGTTGCAGGATACTTGGCTCCTGTATTCCTTCGTTCGGGAGAACTCAGGAGATCGACATGGTAGTGGTGTTTCCAGCTCCCTCTTATCCACGGTTCCCTTCGCGCCAAAACGGAGGGGAGCCAATGGGAGATCCGCTCATCAACACACACACCATACGTGGACCAATCACGGACCACGGTGGTCCCAGGCATTCACACCACCCTAGACTCTCTGGCACCCAGGATGTGTATTGGGACCAGACATCCCAGCCCACACCCTGGAGGCACACAAACGACATGTAGAAGCCCGCGAAAGCAACCACGTTTCGCGGGAAAGTACATGCCCAAATAAGGAAGGCCCCGGGTCGCCCGACCTGGGGAAGGTGAAGGGAGCAAGACGGTCAGTGGACAAGACAAAGGAGCCTCGTGGTCTGGCCATTTTGGGAGCCAGGCCACCATTTTGGGTTCAGTGCGAAAAACGTGCTCAGAACGCCAAAAGGAGCTCAAAATAAACAAAACGATCGCTGCCACCATTCGAGTCCCTGAATGACTTGCACCGATCAAATACCATCCTAAAAGAGTATCTAGGGCCTGTAGAAGGCTAGAGACCCAAGAGAGCTGTAACTTAGCTTACAGTGCCCTCTTGTGTCATGTTGCACTAAAGCCGCAACACGATAAAAGAAACTACGGGAAACAGCGTTCCCCGGTACTGACTGTCTTAAGGGCATGTCAGTTTCCCCGTAAGAAAGGAGCGAAAGCCCAGAGGAGTGCGGCAGAAGGCTGCACTTCTCTGGCAAAGTCAAGAACAAGGTGAAAACAACAGCAAAAAGTTTAGGGGTTGCCACATGGAAGGAAAGTTACCTACAATTACGAAATCTTTCCTAACACTCGCCCCTCCCAGACTATGGACAGGGGGAACTAATCCACCCCTGGATGAGTCTCTTGTTCAGGTCGGTAAAACATTCTGGACAACCCATCAGCATTGCTATGTTGGACACCTGGCCTATGCTCAATAGTGAAGTCGAAGCCTTGTAGACTTATGGACCACCTAAGCAACTTTGGATTCTCCCCCTTCATGTTCATTAGCCACTTTAACGGCTTATGGTCAGTCTGCACAGTGAAGTGGGTCCCATAGAGGTAGGGCCTCAGCTTCCTTAGGGCCCACACAACAGAGAAACATTCTTTCTCTACCGTGGACCATCTGAGCTCTCTGTCCTTAAGCTGGCGACTAATAAAACCGATAGGGTGTTCCTTACCCTTCTCATCTACTTGTGATAGTACAGCTCCTATCCCAGTGTCAGAGGCATCCGTCTGCACGATAAAAGGTCTTTGATAATCAGGGGCCCTAAGCACAGGGGCCTGGCACAAGGAGTCTTTTAAGCCATTGAAGGCCTTCTCACACTCGTCGGTCCAAGTTACCTTCTTGGGTTTCTTCGGAGTTGTGAGGGCAGTCAGAGGAGCAGCTATGGTGCCATAGTCTGCCACAAAATTGCGGTAATACCCCGTGAGTCCTAAAAAGGCTCTCACTTGGGTTTGCGTAGTGGGGGTAGGCCAGTCTTGTACTGCTTGTACCTGACTGAGTAGAGGCTGTCTCCTCCCTCCACCTACTTCATGTCCAAGGTAAACCACTGAGCCTTGTCCATTTTGGTGAGGGGCCACTCGGACACCCTCAAAAGAGCTATCTGAAGGACTGCCTGGGAACAGGTCAGGGAGAGGTTCAGACTCCTCTTCCTCAACGTCTGAAGCCAATAGCAGTGCTGCGATTTCGCCGCTTGGGACGAAAGCCTTCAGCCTATTCACGTGAAACACTTTTGGAGCCTGTCCAGGCCTTCCAAGGTCCACTGAATAGTTAACCTCACCCAGGGGCTCCACCACTGGGCAAGGGCCTGACCATTTGTCCTGTAAAGCTCGAGGCCTTATGAGATTCATGATCAGGACTTGCTGACCAAGTGTAAAGTTGATGAGGGAAGCTTTCTGGTCGTACCAATGTTTCACCAGCGCTTGCCCTGCCTTCAATTTATCACTAGCCAAGCCCATCAGAAGTACCATCCGTTTTCTGAGCCCTAGCACATAATCAACTACGTTGGTAGTAACAGGGGGAGTGGGCATCTCCCATCCCTCTTTGACGATGGCTAAGGGTCCCCGTACGGGATGACCGAACAGAAGTTCGAAGGGGCTGAAGCCAACACCCTCCTGTGGTACCTCTCGGTAGGCAAACAGTAAGCATGAAACAAGAAGATCCCATTTTCTTCTCTGAGGCTCCTCCAGAGCCCCAATCACGCTCTTTAACGTCCTGTTGAAACGCCCCCCCAGACCATTGGTCTGGGGGTGGTATGCAGAAGAGAACCCGTAGGTGACCCCACATTCTTTCCACATAGCCTGCCTATACTTCGACATAAAGTTGCTGCCATGATCCGGCACAACTTCTTTAGGGAAGCCAACCCTAGTAAACATGCCGAGTAAAGCTTCTGCAACTGGCTTGGCAGTTACAGTTGTAAATGGGACGGCCTCAGGATACCGGGTTGCATGGTCGACCAGCACCAGGATAAACCTATTGCCTGAGGATGTTTGCGGGTCAAGGGGACCAACCATGTCGATCCCTACCCTTTCAAATGGTACCCCCACAACTGGGAGCGGTACCAACGGAGCTTGGATTGTCGCGCCAACCTTACCAGACAACTGGCAGGCGGCACAACTCCTGCAGTGACTTTCTACTTGCTCCCCCATCTTGGGCCAGTAGAAGTGCATGGATAACCTTTGCTTGGTCCTCCTCATACCAAGGTGACCAGCAAGGAGAACGACATGCGCCAACTGCAGGAGGAAGGGCCTAACAGCAAGGGGAACCACCAACCTCCTATGGTCTCCTTCTGTAGACTCTGTGGGCTCACTATACAGGAGTCCACCTTCCTGGTAAATCCTATGCATCCCAGGAGGTTCACCCTCAAGCTGGGAGCAGGCCTGTCTCCTTAGGCCTTCCAGAGATGGGCACTCACGTTGGCCTTTACTGAATTCGTCCCTATCAGGACCACCTTCAACTAACAAGTCTTTTAGTTCAGGATGATCGTTGGGGTCGAATACTTCAGGCATCGCCACCTCCTCGTCAGGCCCGGGCGATTGACCAACTTCCTCCACCGCAGTGGTAGGCGAGCTCGGGGGAATATTCTCTTTCCCTCGTCTTGACTTGTAGACTCCTTTCGCCTTGGGTTTCCCCTTTGGCTGGGGCGGCGTATTGGGCTTGGCCAATGCTGCCCGTGCTTGAGACCGTGTGTAGGGTCTTTCGGCAGTGTCTCCTACGAGCCCTAAAGCTCTGAGATCATTGCCTAACAAGACCTTTCCCGGGACGTTTCTCTGAATGCTCACTGGAATCCTGACTGCTGTACCATTTAAAGTAAGATTTACAGGGATCACGGGAAACATACGGAGGGGGCCGTCAGCCAACTTAGTGGGCATCAGAGTAGCTCTGGCAACTTCCTCTGAGTCTACCAAGGTAGAATCCACTACAGTTCGACTGCACCCACTATCACTAAGAGCTGGAGTATCCACTCCATTGATCAGCACACTGTCTTTAAAGTAGTGCTTGGTATTATCCGGAATCCTAGCATAAGCCTCTGCGACTTTAGGCTCCCAGGAACCCAGGGACACTAAAACTACCTCAGCCTCTATCCCGCTGGGAAACGAGTCTGAGGAGAAGGATGCTCCTGTAATCTCTTCTTCCTCGTAGGAGGAGAAGGCCAGATTAGCGGAGTGGACCCCCAAAGGTCTAACCTTACACCGGGGATCCCCCTTCACATGGTCAGTTGCTCCACAAGAAAAACAAGCCCCAGTGGGTCTGTTTATGTAGGGAGGCTTATTGTAACCAGAGTTCTGTTTCGGAGGCGAACCTCCACTACCCTGTGAGTTCTCTTGTGTCTTACCCTTGTTTTTCTTTTTGTGGCCCTTATGGGAAGAAGATTTAGCAGATTCCCCACCCTCCATATCTTTGGACTTTTTCCCTTCCTCCTGCTTACCAGGATGAGTTTTGTCCTTATGGGACACTCGATGTGACACCCATAAGTCTGCTGCAATGGCCAGCTTCTTAAGCTCCGGGGAAGAAGAAGCAAAAATGTGTTCCAGCATGACAAGATTTATCATGCCTTCGAAGGTAGAAACCTTATAACCTTCGACCCAGCCAGTTAAGTTTTTCAAGGATTCAGCGACATAAGATACCCAAGTACCACCTTCCTTTTTCTTATACTCTCGAAAACGCTTTAAATATTGGGCCGGAGTCTTCCCAAACTTTAAAATGAGAGTCTGCTTTAACATTGCGAAATCAGCCCGCTCAGCCTTCGACATTTCCATAATGGCACTACAGCCAGAATGGGGCAGTCTACTGAGCAACCACGCAATCTTATCAGCATTGTCAACTTCCTGGACCTCGCATGCATACTCAAACGCATTCAGCCAGTCCATAATGTCATTCCTCTCTTCATACACACTGAGCAGATCTTTTGGAAACCGTGGATGAGAGGAGGCCCCAGACCCATGTCCAGGACCCTTGGATCCATTTGCAACCTGAAGCTTGGCCAGTTCCAACTGGTGATCCCTGTCTTTTTGTTTTTCTGCCTGTTCGATTTTTAGTTTGGCTATGCTGAATTCAAGCTCCTGCTGCCTAAACCGCAGCTCTTGCTTCTTGAATTCAAGCATAGCCTCCCCATCAGCACTGGCAGAGGAAACATTAGACAGCTCGTCCTCCCTGTCCTCGTGGTCGCGGTGGAACAGTGCGGCGGCAGAACCGTCGGTTCTGCCAGTGAGAGCAGCCCCACCACCTTCTGCACTGTCCTCGGAAGTTATAGCGTCAAGCTGCGCTTCTTGCCACGCCACGATTCTTTGGATAATTTCCAATTTCGTGCCTTGAGAGGAAACACCTCTCTCCGCACACATCTTTTTCAGCGTTTCTGATTTGGAAGCATTTAAAGTTAACAACGTACTTGTTTCCATACTGTTTGATAGGACTATGGCCTTTTTAAAGTTATACTATAACAATTCACTACGTGTACTGTTTGGAATAACCTGAAATGCCTTAGTTCGAGCGCAACACTGGATACCTTCAGTCGTATCCCACCGCTGTACACCAATTTGTTAAGACGGATTTCCGAACTCTGTCCTGGTGGCGCAGAAGTTCAGAAGGCCAACCTAATTACTTGGAACAGGGTAACCTCTGGACAAGCCAGACCAATCAAGGTAGCGATCGCGGCGGTCAAGACTAGGTCTCAAGAGGGGTGAGGGTGACTGAAAGCCCGCAATGAGCACACAAAGCAAGAGCGCTTACAAACTACTCCAAACAGGTGTTATATCAAAAATATAAACACATTTATTTTAAGGCCTTTAAAACAACGACCGTAGCGAGAAAATCACAATATCACAATATTAAACCAACACATACCATATCAACACAATATATATACAAATACACAGTCGCAAGCGTTTAAAGCACGAAATATGTAGTCCACCTGAAAGGAAAGGAAAACAGGCAGTGCGATAACGCTTTAGACTCAGTTCGCCTTCAGAGGCACCTAACTAGATGGAAGTCCGAGCCCTGCGAAGAGTGGAGCCTTGTGCTCAAAGTACCTGCCACGCCGGTGCCAACGGGCAAAAGGGGAAGCTCTTCGGAGGAAGTCAGGCAGTTCGGGTTAGTGCACAGCAGAAGGAGAACAGGTTCCGCAACTCAAGCGCAGCCTCCACAGCGAGCAGAAGCAGAGCGCGAGTACGGCCAAAAGGGTGCTGTTTTTACACAGCAGGGAAAAGCAATGGGATACTGCAGGAGGGCGACCAGATCCTAGCTAAACTACTCACCGGTCCCCGAAGCAAGCAGACCCAGGCTTCTCCACGTTAGTTTCAGCAGCTGACAGGTTCAGAAGTGCAGGGAACGCCTCGTAGTCGTGTAGAGCAAAAAGACGTCCCAATCGACGAAACCAGCACAGTTTTGTTGCCGCAGCAGGACAACGGAGCGGCCGTGTGTATTCAAGCCAAATGTACACTCCTCCCTTCAGACTTGGGAACGCCAAGTGTACGAAGCGTGGGAGAGTGACAAGGACTCGAAATACAACACAACCTGGCGGCAGTTACAGAGCAGGACTCCCTTGTAAGCTGGTCAGTCAACTGGATGGCCCAGAGACACTTCCGAAGGCTTACTTGGCAGGAGATGATGAAGTCGCCGGGAATAGCTGTTCCTGCTATTCCAAAGGTCGAAGCACCAGTACAGGCCTTCTGGTTCGATCCAAGGAGGAAAGGGTTTCACAGGACGACAGCAGTGCAAAGGAGGATTCCTTCAGCGGGTCACCAGCGATTCCTCGGTCCAGCCTCTGGGTTGCAGGATACTTGGCTCCTGTATTCCTTCGTTCGGGAGAACTCAGGAGATCGACATGGTAGTGGTGTTTCCAGCTCCCTCTTATCCACGGTTCCCTTCGCGCCAAAACGGAGGGGAGCCAATGGGAGATCCGCTCATCAACACACACACCATACGTGGACCAATCACGGACCACGGTGGTCCCAGGCATTCACACCACCCTAGACTCTCTGGCACCCAGGATGTGTATTGGGACCAGACATCCCAGCCCACACCCTGGAGGCACACAAACGACATGTAGAAGCCCGCGAAAGCAACCACGTTTCGCGGGAAAGTACATGCCCAAATAAGGAAGGCCCCGGGTCGCCCGACCTGGGGAAGGTGAAGGGAGCAAGACGGTCAGTGGACAAGACAAAGGAGCCTCGTGGTCTGGCCATTTTGGGAGCCAGGCCACCATTTTGGGTTCAGTGCGAAAAACGTGCTCAGAACCCCAAAAGGAGCTCAAAATAAACAAAACGATCGCTGCCACCATTCGAGTCCCTGAATGACTTGCACCGATCAAATACCATCCTAAAAGAGTATCTAGGGCCTGTAGAAGGCTAGAGACCCAAGAGAGCTGTAACTTAGCTTACATTGCCCTCTTGTGTCATGTTGCACTAAAGCCGCAACACGATAAAAGAAACTACGGGAAACAGCGTTCCCCGGTACTGACTGTCTTAAGGGCATGTCAGTTTCCCCGTAAGAAAGGAGCGAAAGCCCAGAGGAGTGCGGCAGAAGGCTGCACTTCTCTGGCAAAGTCAAGAACAAGGTGAAAACAACAGCAAAAAGTTTAGGGGTTGCCACATGGAAGGAAAGTTACCTACAATTACGAAATCTTTCCTAACAGGAGGTGTAAGTGTTACTGTTCAAATGAACACATATTATAATTAATTTATCACAAACTAACACTATCTTAAGTTGTAAAATGCAGCATTTATTCTGAGCGATATTGTGCATTCCTGCCTGCCAGCCATGAAGACCTACCACAAAAAAACGGGACCACTGCAGTTTCCAATGGGAACATAATCTTGAGAAAGGGGGACAGATAGGGTGACCAGACCTCCCGGTTTTCCCGGGACAGTCCTGAGAAGTCGCCCTCTGTCTCGGGGTCCTGGGAGTTTTTTCATTTTAAAAACTCCACCCCGGTATCATAAGGGTGAGTGGCTACAGTCCCGGTTTTTGCCGGAACCCGATTTCGAAATTCCTGTGCATGAATGGGGGCGTGAATGCTTTTCACGCTCCCATTTCCTCCCCCTTCCGCTCCCCGGCGCTCTCTTCCAATGAGAGGAGTGTGCCTGTGAGCACATCCCGCTCCCACCCCTCCGCAACAGGCCAGGGATATAGAAGTAGGACTACTGTTTTATTTTAGTCCTACTTCTATGTCCATGGCCTGTCCCGTTTTTTTTCTTCTTTTTTTAAATCTGGTCACCCTAGGCCTAGGGACAGAGCACCAAATACCGGGATAGTCCTGGCAAAACAGGGATGTCACATCACCCTAGGCATTGGCTGTGTCGTGGGAACAAGGCTGGAGGCAGCTGAAGCCATCAGTGGGATAACAGAGCCTGCGAAACTTAAGTCATATTTTCTGCGCTCACTTGATGTCACATTCCTCTACCAGTGAATGTATACGCCATCATTGCATTAAGTCAACACAGCCTTGCAAACAACTACACTATCCTTACATTTTTACACTAGCAATTTTACAGAGCATGAGAGGCAATTTCTTTTACAACCTGCTCTGTAAAAATGTTCTGACAAGTAATTTAGTCTTAAGCTCTAAACAAATTAACCTTACCCTTTAAGAGGGCTTAGTGGGTCAAATACTAGTCACTGTGATCTGTGCTTGATCTGAAGGTCGCAGGTTCAAATCCCTACAAGGTTGACTCAGCCATTAATCCTTCCGAGGTCTATAAAATGAGTGGTAATTTCGATTGGGTAATAGTGATAATGTATGTAAAGCTCTTTGGATCAAAGCACTACATACATATCTAATTATTATTGTTCTTTCTCTCGTTTCCCTTTTTCATGCAGGATTGAATCCCTTCTTTGATGGTGAAGTCCAGGACCAGCTCTACACGGAGATGAAACCCGCCATCGAGGGGGCCAATTTTATAGTGAAGCACATGAAAGACAAAAATGACTACAATGAGGTGTGTGTGTTGCGCAGGTAGAGTGCGAATATGGAAGGACAGGGATTGGGAGTTACATATTATACACACAACCGTTTAGTGGAGCAACACTTGCGAGTCTGGGAGGATAGCCCAGGTGCAAGACAACGCAAAGAGACCCAGGTTCAAATCCTGATCCCGCACTACTGGTCTCCAGTATTCAGCAAGTTATAAAAACAGGGACGTCATCTGGGGTCGCCAGGGGTCACAGCTGCAACCGCTGAGATACCCCTTGCTACCGCTGGGGTCTCCCTTGCTACACCTAAAAAAAGATATATCTTCTTAGTTTTTAAATGTAAGCTCATGGGCTGTGGCCAGCACCATGTGGCTCTTTGTTTCTGTGGCTCTTTTTTTTCTGGAGTGGGTGATATTGAATGCATATTTGTTCTATGTAAACAAATATAAAGCGCTTAAGTGTAAGTGCTATATAAAGTTACATACAAGTTCTATATAAAGTGTTATTTAATAACACATCATTATCATTTGGCCTTGGACGCTTGTTTGCATTCACAATCATTTGGTAATATGGGCCTATACACACTAATATTAACGATATCAATGGTGATTCATTCTTGTATGAAATGTATATCACATTACAGTGATATTGTAACCATATTTTTCGTCGTGTACTTAGGAACAATGCTATGTGATGCCACTTTCTGTTTTGTGAAGGGCTGAAAGGTTGTGTTCCATCGCTTCCTGTGATGTCACTTTCGGGTTAGGTCAAATGACATCACTTTCTGTGATGTCATCAGAGGTCAAGGGTCGTGCGATGTGACTTCCGCTACCCCAGGCATTTTGTCGAAATGACGTCCCTGTATAAAAGATTAATTAATGCATTAGTTTACAGCCCCTGGGTGCATTTAATAGAACCAAAAGAGCACCTTGCTTGATTACACTCCAGTTGAGAGAAGTACTCTGTTTAAGCAACTGCACTGGCTACCCCTCGCAGATTGGATTTCTTTTAAAGTCCATGTGCATGGTGCACCGGGTCTTCTATGGTTTTGGTGCAGAATATTTGCAAGCAAAATTTCTGCGCTATGTACCCAACCGTTCTCTGCGTTCCCTCCGTTTAGACTAGCTCGAACAGGAGGCTGCACCTTTTCGGTGGCAGTCGCTAAAGCCTGGAATGATCTTCCCCTTCTCTACAGGCGACTGCTGACCATCCTGTCTTACGCCGGCTACTGAAACCAACATTATTCTAGAATTCAGTGTTATCATCAAAATCGGCTGTTCACGCTATTAGCGCCAAGATGCCTAAGAGCGTACGTGCGCTCAATAAATGTTGTTAACATAACATAACAGAAGTTGTGCAGTTTCCACAGAAATGGTATGTTTCTAGAACATTCAATGTCCTTGTAAATTGTGGTAAGCCTCCTCCTTTTTGGCCTGTATAGCACATAACTATACTACGGTGGTTAAGCGCATGGGCAGCATTACTGCATTCATTGAGATGCCCCCTTCCTGACATTCTGCCAAATATTACACAGAATTCTGATGATTTCTGTAGTATATTGCATTTAATGGTTTCAGAAAATGCCACACAACACTAAAGCAGAACATGAAATACTGTTTTCCAGTTCCCCTGCAATAGTGTCCATTCGCCTGTATGGATATTTCATATTAAAATGGACAAATAAGACAGAGTGACAGAAACGATCATCACAACATTGGATTTTGCTTAAAATGTGAATTGTTATTCTATACATGGCTGCCTAAGAACATAGAATCAGTAAAATATGATTGCACTAAACATTCATTATGTAAATCTCCATTTTCGGATTATGCTGTTATGTATGTTTCTCCAAAGAATTATAGATTCAAATATAAATGCAATTTCCAGAATCCATGAGATCAAACATAGCTCCAAACTATGCCAATAGATTATTTCCAGAAACATGGCCCCCACCATGGGATCAAACATAGCACAGGGCTATGCCAATAGATTATTTCCAGAATCTTGGACCCCACCATGGGATCAAACATAGCTCCAAACTATGCCAATAGATTATTTCCAGAAACATGGCTCCCACCATGGGATCAAACATAGCTGAGGGCTATGCCAATAGATTATTTCCAGAATCTTGGCCCCCACCATGGGATCAAACATAGCACCAAGCTATGCCAATAGATTATTTACAGAATCTTTGCACCACCATGGGATCAATCAAAACTCCAAGCTATGCCAATAGATTATTTATAGAATCTTGCCCCCCAACATGGGATCAAATTTAGCCCCAAGCTATGCAAATAGATTATTTACAGAATCTTGCCCCCCACCACGGGATCAAACATAGCTCCAAGCTATGCCAATAGATTATTTACAGAATCCTAGCACCACCATGGGATCAAACATAGCTCCAAGCTATGCTAATAGATTATTTACAGAATCTTGGCTCTGCCAAGAAACATAATTCCAAGCTATGCCAATAGATTATTTACAGAATCCTGGCACCACGATCGGATCGAACAAAGCTCCAAGCTATGCCAATAGATTATTTAAACAATCTTGGCACCACCATGGGATCAAACATAGCTCCAGGCTATGCCAATAGATTATTTACAGAAACTTGGCACCGCCATGGGATAAAAATAGCTCCAAGCTATGCCAATAGATTATTTACAGAATCTTGGCACCGCCATCATATCAAACATAGCTCCAAGCTATGCCAATAGATTATTTACAGAATCTTAGCACCACCATCGGATTAAACTTAGCTCCAAGCTATGCCAATAAATTATTTACAGACTCTTCGCACCACCATGTGATCAAACATAGCACCAAGCTATGGCAATAGATCATTTACAGAATCTTGGCACCACCATCAGATCAAACATAGCTCTAAGCTATGCCAATATATTATTTACAGAAACTTGGCACCACGATGGTATCAAACATAGCTCCAAGCTATGGCAATAGATTATTTCCAGAATCTTGGCCCCCACCATGGGATCAAACGTAGCTCCAAGCTATGCCAATAGATTATTTACAGAATCTTGGTACCACCATCAGATCAAACATAGCTCCAAGCTATGGCAATAGATTATTTACAGAAACCTGGCACCACCATGGGATCAAACATAGCTCCAAACTATGCCAATAGATTATTTTCAGAATCTTGACACCACCATGGGATCAAACATAGCTCCAAGCTATGCCAATAGATTACTTACGGAATCTTGGCACCACCATGCGACCAAACATAGGTCCACGTTTTGCCAATAGAATTTTTACAGAATCTTGGCACCACCATGTGATCAAACATAGCTCCAAGCTATGCCAATAGATTATTTACAGAATCTTGGCACCGCCATCAGTTCAAACATAGCTCAAAGCTATGCCAATAGATTATTTACAGAAACTTGGCACCACCATGGGATCAAACATAGCTCCAAGCTAAATAGATTATTTCCAGAATCTTGGCCCCCACAATGGGATCAAACATAGCTCCAAGCTATGCCAATAGATTATTTCCAGAATCTTGGCCCCCACAATGGGATCAAACATAACTCCAAGCTATGCCAATAGATTATTTACAGAATCTTGGCACCACCATGGGATCAAACATAGCTCCAGTCTATGACAATAGATTATTTACAGAATCTTGGCACCACCATGGGCTCAAACATTACTCCAAGATATGCCAATAGATTATTTACAAAATCTTGGTACCACCATGGGACCAAACATAGCTCCTGTGAAAAGAGAAAAAATAATATGAGGCCGGGAAACCCAAACGAAACACACCAAACACCAGTTACAAAGGAACATACAAAGTACTTTATTTTAAGGTCAAGCAATGACAAAGTCAATGACATATCGGATAGCTATCAGCCCTCAGTACAACACAACAAACTTCAACGGGGTTCGATGTATTCAGTGAGAGACTGTACATTGGGACATTCAGGCTTTTATACATTTCTCCAGCCTGTTGTCCAACCCCTTTGCGGGTTAACCATTCCATGAATGTATTACTGGTCTAGGGTCTCTGCCAGGTCAATCTTCCAATATATACATCAGTATGCGCATAGATCAGTTCCGTTGATACAGGTAATATATTTACACACAGGTCAACGGAAGGACAAGGTCTCAGTTCACGACCCTAACAAGTTGCCTGTAGGCAAGTTATACATTAGCTGTATGGAGGTCATGTTGACCAGATTCTGATCGGAATGGCATCGTCCACCATTTTGATGTACAGGGTGACTTTTACACAGCAAGAGAACCTAAAATGGTGGTTTGATTCAAGATGGTGGCCTACATCAATTTCTAAGGTCAAGACCTTGCCGTAGAGAGTTATTCACGAACAGTTTTAAGCAACTTGGCATAGGCCAATATACATGCAATCGTTTACAATAGGAGGCATAATTTAATATGCAGTTTGACAAACCCTCCTTTTGGCCTATGCCAAGTGCTAAGACTACTTCTGATCTCCTTGCAAGTAACTCCATATGTCATCGTCCATACATCCTGAATCGCTGTCAGAGATATCTATGGCCATCAGGTCGTTCACTAAGATCTCTTTTAACACATACTCCTTGGAAGTTTTATCCAGGGCATATACTTTTTGTCCTATCGTACCTATCGCCTGAGCACAACATCCCCCTAGCATCGAACATATACTAGGCAGACATTGGATACAACAACAAAGGAATAGCAGAACTCCCAAAATGATCCACAAAACCAAAAGTACCTTCCAACCCCAAGATCGCAAGAAATCCCAAAACCAAGCACTAAGATTCCAGTTCCCCTCGGGAACATGCACTTCTGAGCTAAGGACGTGCAGATTCTGAATTGCTTTAAAAATGGTTGGGGAGGAGTCTGGTATGAAAACACAGCAAACGGACCCCACTCATTTATATACTCCACCACGTTCAGCCAGAATGACATCTAATGCCATACGGTTCTGGAGTGCTACTAATCTTATCGCTTTCTGCTCTAATGTCATGTTATAGAGTATATCTGTGGTCCGGTTGATGGTTCTCTCCAGTACTCTCGCTAGTCTCCTGATGTCTTCGGAATTTGCTATCTGCCCCCAAAATGGCACAACTGATTTCGCTATATCTCCCATCACTTGTGCGGGGGGTATCACCATTCTCGTCCCGCCGTGGACGAGCCTTTGAAACTTCCAAAGTGCTTGCTATGAATACCCCAGGTAACAGGATCCCTAAATAACAGGTTCCCTGCCAATCCCTGGCCAACCATGGAAATGCTACATTACCGCAAACGAAATAGACAGGTTCACCCATATACAAAGGTCTGTCTTCCCCAGTCAAATTTGCAACATTGGCAAAGCCTTTAAAATCTCCCACTGACCGGGTCCCATTCCTCTGTATGCAGAAAGAAACTGAATCGGGGCTATGGTTAACAGAGTAAGAAGGAGGCACGGCATCCTAATTGCCTATCGGAGCCATTTTAAAGGAAACCAAAGATTGGAAAGGACGAGATAGTCTATCAGAAGGCCTAATTGAAGCAACGTTGAGTTTGCTCCTATTTGCGAAAAGCAAGCATCCCAGGGGAGTCGGAACACGTTTTTCAAAATTGTTCAAATTAGTTCCATCAAAATTCCCCGAGATGCTATCATTCCATCGGCCAAAGAACAGTGCTCTAAGAGAAGCATAGCAAGCAGTCTTCAAAGGTAAGGGATGAATATACCAACCTAGCCCCTTATCCCCATGTTGCAGTAAATGTGAACAGACCCAAAAATTGGTTTTGTTAAAAATGGCATGTGTCGAATTCATAATCAGCATCATAGTATTATTGTGATACTTCTGTCTATGCTGAGAGTCCCTGGGTGACAGAGTATGCAAATGTACAAAAGGAGTAAAAACAATAGGTACAATTTCAGTTGGCAAAAGAGGCTCTAGAGGATAAATCTCCTCGACGTACCAGAATCCTAAAGCAGTTACTATAAAAACCCCAATTATTATCATCAAAACAGAGCAATACTTTTTCGGGGCCCAGGCACATTGTTCATTGTTCAAGTTGGTCACCCCCTTATTTACAAGTCCAATACGGGCAGTAGCGGTGGCAGGCATCGTAGTCTTCGGATGGAAACCCCAATGTTCGTTGCTGGCGACCCCCCGGTCGCCCGGCTTCTTAGTCCTTCCCCAACCCTAGCCGACAGAACTCTCTTTCTCAAATTTGGGCAAAAGCAAGCCCTTGATGATTCTTTCCTTCTTTTGAATGCACAGTCGAACCGTGCCGTAGGTCTATTTTCTCTGCCGAAGATTATATCTGGTGGTTCCCGGTACTGTTTGATCCGGAAATAAGGTAACGTCACTCCCTGAGGGAAGCAACGTATCAGAGGCAACGGAAGATGCAGAATTCAAAGCAATGGTTTCTGGAAATGACTTTTCCAAAGAGTGTGGAGACAAAATGGACGGTTCCCCAAACCCCACGGGCTCAGAGAGATTCTCCGACTCACTCACAGTGCTATTTGCTGCTTCAGGATCATCGATTGCAGCGTTAGTGAGGGGTTCTGTTTCTTCTGTAACGTGCGGCGTTGGGTGAGGAAGTTTCTTGACATGCGTCGCATGTATCCAGTTCTTCTTTCCAGCCACCCGCACTGCCGTTTGGGTGACCAACAAGAATTGGAATGGTCCCCGCCAGCGAGGCGCGAGGCAAGAGGACCGCTCGTATCCTCTCACCAGGACCCAGCTTCCAGGCCGGATGTTGTGTCCTGGGCCCTCGTAACGTACAGGTAAAGCTGATCGTACCTGATGAAAATGAAATACAGATTTTTAGTCAACTGTTTACAGTAGTCTGAAAGCAATACATTCTCAACATTTCTCAGTGCTTTAGGTTTCGGAAGACCCCAAATATGGGCAGGCCTCCCCATCACCACCTCAAATGGAGAGAGCCCAGTCTTAGTTTGAGGGGTAGTGCGCATGGCTAGTAACACGATCGGTAAGGCGTCCGGCCATTTTAGTTTGGTACCAGCACACGTCTTAGCGAGTTTGTTCTTTAGGATACCGTTATGTCTCTCTACCAGCTCGGCACTTTGAGGATGTCTAGCTGAATGAAATCGCTTATCAATATGTAGTGCCGTACATATCTGTAAAATTCCAGCAGCAACAAAACGTGGACCATTGTCCAACCAAATGACTCCTGGCAACCCAAACCGCGGGAAGTACTCCTTTATCATAATTTTCGCAGTGGTCATGGCTGTAGCATCTTTGACAGGGAAAGCCTCAACCCATTTACTAAAGGCACAAATGACCACAAGAACATATTTTAAACTATTGCACCGCTTCATCTCAATAAAATCAAAATGAATCACTTCAAATGGGACAGAAGGAGGCCCAAAGCTACCCCTTGGAGTTACCGTCCCCTTCCCCACATTGTGCTGTAGGCAAATCATGCAATTTTGGACATAATGCTGAGCAATTTTCGAAATCTTATCATTTACCCAGACTTTCTCTAACATTTTCGTAATCTGTTGAGCACACACATTTGTGGGACCGTGTGCCATAGTGACCATCAAGACTATGTAGGCATTAGGAAGTAACCATTTCCCTTCAGCTGTGCCCACCCAACACCCGTCATCATCTAATTTCCCCAAGACTTCAGCCCATTTCTTAGATTCTTCCATTGCAGCATCAGCTTGGATATCCCGCACAGACCCAATATCCTCGTCCATTCCATAGACATCCCTAATTTCTCTTAGAGCATACATTTCTGTGCAAAGATCTGTGGCAGTTTGTCTGGCTATCTGATCAGCGAAAGCATTCCCTTTTCCTACATCGTCTGTGATCTTGCGATGCGCTGCGCATTTCATGATCGCTAACTGACTAGGGAGCGTGAGCGCCGAGAGCAATTGTACTATCAGGGGGCCATGCTGAATCTTGGTCCCATGTGAAGTTAGAAACCCTCTCTCTGACCAAAATCTCCCAAAGTTGTGAGCCACCCCAAAAGCATACTGACTGTCAGTATATATATTCACTGTTAGCCCTTCGGAAAGCTCACAAGCTCGGGTTAATGCTATAATCTCTGCGGCCTGCGCGGAGGTATGTGTAATTGGCTTGGTCTCTACAACCGTACTTAATGTAGTGACTACATAAGCAGCTGTGGATGTACCATCCGGAAGTTTGAAACAGAAGCCATCACAAAATAGCTCCCCTTGCGCATTATCCAAAGGAGTGTCCTTAAAATCAATTCTGCCCTTCGTTTCTTGTTCAGTAGTATACAGGCAGTCATGTGACTCATCATCACCGCAAACAGTATTTTGCGGGAAAGGTAGGAGTTCAGACGGATTAAGAACACAACACCTCCTAATTTGTATGTGGGGAGCAAACAAAATTAATTCATATCTTGTCAATCGTGCGGAAGTGAGGTGTTGCGTTTGGCGTTTGTTCAATAGAACATCTACAGAGTGAGGCACCATCAGGGTTAGAGTATGGCCTAGGACCATTCCCTCACTTTGTTTTACAGACGGGGCAGCGACAGCTCGCACACATCTTGGCAAAGCGCATGCGACAGGATCAAGGGCGGAAGAGTAGTAACCGCACGGCCTATTCTTCCCTCCATGTTCCTGCGTTAATACAGCCAAAGCACATCCATCCCATTCATGCACAAACAACACAAAGGCCTTGTTGTAATTTGGTGTACCCATAACCGGTGCAGAGCATAATGCAGTCTTGAGAAGCTCAAATGATTGTTGATGTTCCGATTTCCATGGCAATGGCGAAGAAATGCCCTTTTTGTCAAAGCCAACATCGGTTTTATCACTAGTGAAAAGTTTGGGATCCATAACCTACAGTAAGAAGCCATACCTATTAAGGCTCTGACTTCCTTCTGTGTACTTAGGACAGACATGCCAGAAATGTGTTTTATTCTTTCAGGTGTCAATCTTCTGTCAACAATATTGATACTTTTTAAGCAAAGCTTTGTGACCATGCTTAGCTATATGGATGAGCAACAATACAGTGCCCTCTTTACAGTGCCCTCTTTGCAAGAGCTCTCAGAATCTGCTGCTAAAAGCAAGTCGTCAACGTACTGAAGAAGCGTACAAGTAGGGGGTAATTCAAGAGTATCAAGCTGTTCTTTCAAGGCCCTACTATAAATGCTAGGACTCTCGGTGTAACCTTGAGGTGCACAAGTAAATCTGAACGAGCGTCCCCCTAAGGTGAACGCGAACAAATATCTACTGTCCTTGTGAATAGGAATACTGAAGAAAGCATTCTTCAGGTCCACAACACTAAAGTAAGTAGCCGTAGCTGGAATCATAGTTAATATCGTCATCACATTAGGCACAATTGGAAATTGTGGAGCGACAACTCTATTGATGGCACGCAAATCAATTATAAAACAAAACGGAATAGCATTATCGCCTTTTTTGTACACGGGTAGGATCGGACTATTGCACAAACTTCCTGTAATCTCCTCAATCACCCCACGATGCACAACATCGGAAACAATGCTCTTCAAAGCTCGCTCACCTTCAACCGAGATCTTATACTGCGGGATACGTGGCAACTTAATACCATGTTTCAAGACTATTCTAACAGGCTCAATCTGTAGAACACCGACATCAATGTCGTCAGCCGCCCACAAACACTCTGGGACATTACTGAATTCTGATGGCAAAGGTCTAGTCAAAAATTGTGAAACAGAAAACTGCTGTGGTGAAATCGTCAAACGCACTCCATCAGATGAACAATGAATTACAGCATTTAATTCCTTCAACAGATTCAACCCCAACAAATTCTCTCCACAATTCGAAGTTAAAAGAAATGGACAATGGTCCGTAAAGGGACCCAAAGAAATAGGTACCGGCGAAGAAACCGGACAAATGACTGGTGTGCCAGAAAACCCTACGGAGACATTGGTTTGCCCTGACAGTGGAATGTTTGGAACCCGAGAATGATCAATGGAGCACTTCTGTGCTCCAGTGTCTATCAAGAACTGATGTTTCCTATTTCCCACTACCATTTCAACGTAGGGACATTTCTGACTAACGGGAATAGGTGTAGGTTCCAAACCCTGCTCCGGGCAATCCTAACGAAACAGAATATCATCAGAAGGAAGCTCCTCAGAGAGGTAAGCAGCAGAAGGGTGATCGAATATGTTTCTAGTATCCACACTCGAAGTCTGATTGTCCTGTGAAAAAGGTTGCTGAGGATCCTGCGAAAACTGACCTCTACCAGGGCTCCCTACCCCGGGGTGACCTCTGGGTCGTCTACCCATACACTCCCAAATGTGTTATTTGACCTCTGTCGAAGGACGGGGCATTGTGCACGCCAATGACCCCCCTGACGACAATAGGCACACTGGTTAATGTTCATAGGACCCAAGGGCACATTCCCTTGTGGAACATACTGACCTCTAATCTGCGAACTACCCCCTCTGGGGCCTCTAACAATTTGTTGTAACAATACTTTAGTCTTTAAGTCTCCTTTTCTCTTTTCTACTCTATATTTTTCATTATTGACATGGTTCTCGTAGTACTGAGCCATGTGCAGTACTTCTGATTGGGATTTCACCTGCCAAGCGCTCTTGGAAGACATAATCTGTGACTGGATGTCAGGCAGCAATCCACGCACGAATTTGTCTACAAAGAACCTTTTCCCAGATTCTGTGCCTAAATCCTGTCCACTGAAGTCCGAGAATACTTGTTCGAACCGATTAAAGAACTCGGTGGCACCCTCAGATTTGCCTTGGACACAGGCCGTAAGCTTGTCCCAAATAATTCTTTTTTCGGGAATTATAGTTTTTAATTTCGCAATAATTCTATCAGGCAAAGTGAGTATCACCTGAGTCGGTCTCTCACCAGCTGACCTTTCCCTGTCAAGCCTAGTTATATTAGGCCACGTATCTCCCAACCCAGGTGCATCATCTATTGTTCTAACCTGCTTCCACAAATCTATGGGCAGGAGTACAGGGAATAACAAGTCAATATCGCCTAGGGTGAACACTGAGGACTGCAAGACCGTCTCTATCTCTTTATAGAATCCTGTTGGATTTTTCTTAATGTCGGAATAGATTGCCTAATAATGTTCACTTCCTGTCATGAAAACGGGACGTGAACAAACTGTAATACATAATGTGCAGGAATGTCCACAGCATCCATGCCTGCTCCAGCATTAGCGGCAATCTCAACTTTTGGGACAAATGTCGGAGGTACCCCTCTCATAGGCAACTGAGATATAGGCAACTCCGAACGCTTACTAAGCAACAGAGTTAAGTCGACCGCTAATGTAGTCGAAGAAGTGTCAAGTGAAAAAGCTCTCTTATAAATACCCAGTAACCCTGTGGGACAACTAACCTTCTTCCTCACACATTCATCCTGCAGGTACTCTACCATTACCTGAATCACCTTCTTCTGTATTTCTAGCGTATATTGACTGTATGTGTCATATACCTCAACCGGAGTTATCGATAAATCCGAAATCCATCTAATCGCATTTCTTGTACAAATTTGTGCTTCCTCATATGCCCATTTACGACACAGAAGAAATCGTTTCTGTACATACATACTCTCTTCTTCATCATCCTCATTCCGTAACTTCTCCAAATCTCTCCTATACTCAAACAACCTCTCGACATGCTCATGTACTTTCTCCACAGTATCTCTTGATAGTGCTAAAGTATTCAGATCCCTCAGCCCTTGTGGGAGATCCACATTATTTAATTTACCCAACATTACGCATAAATGAATCCCTAAACCCTCAATAAAAACATTTTTCTCAGGAAAATTATCCATATTAGACAGTGTGGCAAAAACATTAGCTCGATCATCTCTCTCCATACAATGCTTAGCCCATGCAAACAAATCCCGCTTTTTATCTGTAGGGACAGTATTACGAGTAACAACCTTTGACCCTGCACCCCGATCAACTATAGTCGGTACAGAACCACTCGGGAGTGGAGGTGCAGGCAGATTCAATGGAGGTGTTATTACTGGTGCAATGGGAAGAGGTAGTAGAGCAGGCGGAGGAACAACAGCCAGAAGAATAGGAACAACAGGTTGAGCAGGGAGAGCAGGAATAACAGCAGGAAGAGGCAAAGCAACAGGAAGAGGATCATACGGAGGTGGTGCAGAGGCACCAGGCCTTCGCTCGTTTAACAATTTGTCAAGAAACTCGTCAGAAACATGAAAGTCTTTAGAAGGATAGATTTTCTGAATACCGAGTGAGAAAGCCCTATCCATATTCCTAACTGACTCAGACTGTTTGTCCTGATCATATAACAACGCCTTTTCAGCGTTCGTTTTATGACGGCATGCATGTTTTTCCCTAGTCTTAAGCTGCTTCAACGCTTCTTTTTTCCAATTCTGTAGAACATCAAATGCTGCGGGTCTGGCCTTTTTCTTTAATAAGACCTACTCTAAGTATTCAATACGAGGGATCTCAAAACTACCATTGATTGGCCACTGAAGTTCAGAGGCATGTCTGGTTTGTCTGTGCCAAATATTAAATACTACACTTCCAATGCCATGTTTACAATACATAGTAAACGCCGTCGACCCCTACTGTGGTGCAGGGCGGCTAAATTCCAAAGATTGACGATCGCTGCGGAATAATGCCCTAAAGCAGCTAGACAATTTCCCAGGCATTTCTCAAAAACTTGGTGTTACCTGGTCAATAATTGTGTCTGCAGATACAATGCGTCAAATTCAAATTGTCAGGGTTAAATTAAGAGTCGGGTCACGACTCACCTGACCAAACCTAAGGAGGACCGTATGGTTTATCAAAGAACTTACCTAACTAATTTTACCTTGTGTTTGGTGATTTCGGCAAATCTGCCCGCCTCAAAAGTGGACCCTCGTCAAGATGCCGTCTCAGACCGCACGGCTATCGTCCAAGGATCGGATCGTGCTGCGCTGTAGAGGTGTCGCGTCTTGTTCAGTCGGGCCCGTAGTATCACACCGTCCGATCCCGGTCAGATAGCATGCGTCAACCTTAAATGGTCTGGCATCAATCTTGAGGGTCCCTATTCGGGCACCAACTGTGAAAAGAGAAAAAATAATATGAGGCCGGGAAACCCAAAGGAAACACACCAAAAACTGGTTACAAAGGAACATACAAAGTACTTTATTTTAAGGTCAAGCAATGACAAAGTCAAATGACAAATCAGATAGCTATCGGCCCTCAGTACAACACAACAAACTTCAACGGGGTTCGATGTATTCAGTGAGAGACTGTACATTGGGACATTCAGGCTTTTATACATTTCTCCAGCCTGTTGTCCAACCCCTTCGCGGGTTAACCATTCCATGAATGTATTACTGGTCTAGGGTCTCTGCCAGGTCAATCTTCCAATATATACATCAGTATGCGCATAGATCAGTTCCGTCGATACAGGTAATACATTTACACACAGGTCAACGGAAGGACAAGGTCTGAGTTCACGACCCTAACAAGTGGCCTGTAGGCAAGTTATACATAAGCTGTACGGAGGTTATGTCGACCAGATTCTGTTCGGAATGGCATCGTCCATCATTTTGATGTACAGAGTAACTTTTACACAGCAAGAGAACCTAAAATGGCGGTTTGATTCAAGATGGCGGCCTACATCAATTTCTAAGGTCAAGACCTTGCCGTAGAGAGTTATTCGCGTACAGTTTTAAGCAACTTGGCGTAGGCCAATATACATACAATCGTTTACAATAGGAGGCATAATTTAATATCCAGTTTGCCACTCCAACCTATATCAATACATTATTTACAGAATCTTGGCACCACCATGAAATCAAACATCGCTCCAAGCCGAGTCAACAGATGTATAAATGTTCAGACAGCCATTATATCTTACATGACAGAAAATTGGATCATCTGACATATTTATGTTGTGGCCTAGGTCAAAATAACAATTATTGTAAAACGGGCAGTGGCTTACTAAAATTCATACCACAATCAAGTTTATTGTAATTGTTAAAACCAATTAAATAACTCTATATGGATACTACCTTCACAATTGCATATTATCATCCACTAGGACTGCTCTTTGCCATAAAGAGTCTTGACTAAAATGCTGCTTCCCTAAAGGGATGCTTTTTCTATCTGACTTCTCGCCCAACTTGATGATTTGGTCTTTTACTGATTTGTTTGCAAATAGGTTTGATTTCCAGGGCTGAGGAGGGCTAATGTGGTGGTTTTATCATTGAGTGGCCAAGCTCTCCAATCCCTGAATATTGTTGCAGGAGACTTTTGATATATAGTGATCCTTTTCCTTAAGTGGTCATCCCAGATTCAACACCACCTGATCTACAGTTCCACCATACAATTCTGGGGGCAAGAAACAGGCTAATCCAAGAATCAATATTTTATTTTATTGAAATAAACTCAATGCAAAGTTGGTTCCCAACTATTATACAGGGGAAGTCACAAATATGTTACACAATCACAGGCATCTTGTCTACAAAAAATGGAAAGAACATGCCTCACTATTTCTCGCAGACATGCATCCATTTATAAAG
Source organism: Ambystoma mexicanum (assembly GCF_040938575.1). NCBI lineage: Eukaryota > Metazoa > Chordata > Amphibia > Caudata > Ambystomatidae > Ambystoma > Ambystoma mexicanum. The sequence goes on along the minus strand of NC_090932.1, from coordinate 71,418,873 downwards.
TCAATTATATATATTAAGTTTTCAATAACAATAGGCCTTCTAAATTCACGTCTACTGCTTATCAGTTAAAAACACTTCCTTTGAATCAAAATGTTTCCAGGTGACATGTAAAGTTATGTTTTCAACTGATGTAGAGAGCTTTGCTTTCCCCATTATTAGCAACAAATGCTGTTATTGGAGAACTGTTTTATGTTTCCTACTTCCCATGTAAACATGGGGCTGTGGGGTGCTAGCATGTGCGTGCAGTTTAAAGTATGCTTTCAATTACTTGCATCAGAATTCTACAGGTTTTGGGGGTATGGAAGTTGTATTATTAATTCAGAATGCACAGAACTTTGGGATGAGATTATAATTTACAAAAGACTGCATGCAAGCTGCATACAAATGTCATTCATATCACACTTCACACGCAGCTTAGAAATGTACTGTTGGTTTACATTTAAATGTCATCTCGCTTGATTTTAAATACAGTGATAATTTACTATTCATTTACCCTTACAAAATCAATATATTTTTGGTATCACCCTTTCCAGATCAACCCCCTTCAGGAATGAATCTGAAAGATGATTATAGAAAGCAGCTATCATTTATTGTGGAGAATTATCATACTCACTTTGAAATTATGCCTTTCGTTTTTGGGATCAGCCTGGGCCATCTCAAACTGGAAATCTCTCATTCAGTAAGGCCCCTGCTGATCTGCTTCAATGTAGTTAGAACTGCCGCAGGTTTCCTTCTGTGCAGGTTCCGTTGGGAAAAGGACTCAAACTGCCAGACCAGGAACCCTCCCTTCTGCAGCCCTTGGTGTGTCTCATTGAATACGTATATAATAATAATATCTCTCTATGCTTTCCCTTTTATTGTCAAAAATATTCTCACACTTAGTCATCTATGATGCTGCACATCTTAATTGGTTAGGTCTTTCCATTGGCTTGCACAAAAGTCAGACACTCCCATAAAATATAACCCCCTAATCTTTATTTTACGTACATATTTCTACGTGTTTGAAAATAACAAGGTGGGGGCTGAATAGGCTCAATATTCTGAAAGGCTAAATTGTTTTAATTCTATAATGAATAGTAGCAACCTTCTAAACCAACAAAACCTGGAATACGATGATGCTTTGATCTAGACATACAGCATAACTATTTTGCATATTCACTCATAAAGTTATGGCTCTTTATCATTTTAATAATTTTCGATTTATGTATACAAATGTATGATGATTAAATAGAGGCGATCCTCATGTTAGCAACGCATCAGTCCCATGGTTCTAAGTCATAGGGTTACAAGGTCACGAGCATACCTTGTTTCTATATGTAATAGGTATTTGCAAATAATGGATGAATTTAAACTATAAACAAGATCTTGTGCTTCAGCACAATTAATTATGTGATAGCACTCTTCAGTGGCCTCTCTGCAAAGCCATTAGTCAATGATTGATCAGGGCACTTGTGACAGGCCCTTTTGTTCTGCTTTCACTAGTCCCAGCAGATGTCTGGCTTAATTGTAAGGCGGAGTTCAAAGGTGCTGTATTAATGGAAGAAATTGCATTTGCAGCGCTGCAATACAACTGACATGCTTCAGTCAGTAGATGTTAATCTTCATTAATACTGCACATCTCACGAATTTGGTGTTTTGTTCCCAAAAGTGGGAGCTAGTTTGCTCTGGTTTGAAACTCTGGTCAATTTGAAATCAACACAAAATAGAGTTGAAATAAAAAAGAAATGCTATTCAAAACAATACAAAGGAAAAACATTGCCATTTCCCCTCATTTGCATTGTAGATATTTAAACTCCATCATATTATTATATATTTGTAGAATGATTTGACAAGGGTTAGAGAAGGAAAAAAAATGCTAGAGAAATCTTTGAATACAGCAATCTTCTCTTTTAGCTTGCCTTGATGTTTAGAAGGTAAACTGCATAGGCGCAGCATTCAAAATAGATGTCAGCATCCTATGACATGAGTCTGTGTTGTCATTTTGAAACAAAAGTCTTTGTAGCACTGGCTCTGCTCTTTTGCTGGTTTAATCATATTTGGTACCTGAATTGGAGCCTTTTCACATTTCTAATATGCGGTTCCACAACCGGCAAGGAATTAACTTTTAGTCGGTCCTGCTGTTGATCTTTAACCACTTAAAGCCCACTCTTTGTGATCAGCTCACATGGAAGTTCCTGGTATTAGTGTGCAACTACATGCAGTTTGTGAGGTGCTATTTCTTAAGGGAGAAGATCATTATTGGTATCCCATAAGTGCACCTTTCTCGTGGCATTTAGTGAAAGGCAGAAATCATGAATAAATGACAGGTTTTTCTTGAACCTCTCTCACTTAAACTTGAGACAGTCACCATGTCCCTTGTTCTCCCCACAATTAACCTTCTGCCCCACATTTGAAATAAGCGTATTCCTTTCTCTGCATCGGTTTGGTTTAGAAGAACAGCTTTGGGTTCCATTTATGGTGATGTACTGGATGTGAATTATTATGTCACTGGATATGCAACATACCTTTCAGTTGCCAGATAAAAACACTCAACAGATTTCACAGCAACTGCTTTATGTACTGGATCCTTGCTTTACAGAACGGTATAATTTTGCAAAGCAAAGGACCCCTTTGAGTGTACACATCTTTTAGTTTAGCCATCATACCTTTCGGTGTTTTGCCTTCTATTCACACCAGGGCAGAAGATACTATATGGAGATACTCTGTATAAAAATGCATGTTCAAGACATGAACACAAATAGTTTTTTAAATGGCAGTGTCTCTGCTGAACTGGCAAAGCAGCTGTTTAAATACATATGCAAAGATTATCTGAGTCTTTGGGAACTGTGTGGATTTCCATGAAGCTCTGCACTGGTATCACCTCTACAATTTTATAGTGGACTGTTTGGTCATGACATTTGGATCAACATAATATATAAAGAAGGGGGTGACAATGGGGGAAAGGAGAAGAGAGGGGCAAAGGAAGCATGGGGTGTGCATTATAAGAAAGAATACAATGATTGTATGGCAAAGTTGCAATTGCCACGACAAAAGAGTCCACCATACAAATTGTAGGGTTAAAGCCAGGTAGAGCCATGTCTGAGCTGGCCTTCTGCTTGAAATATGGGAGGACCATCAGAACTAGCTATGTGATTGTGATGCAATGAGTGGACCAACATAATGTACTTTTCACTGCCAGGCATGTGCTTATTAGTAAATATCCCAATTTTGCAACTTCTCTTTGCCACTTTAGAGCCAAAGATTTCAGCCTGTTCGCTCCTACATATTTTCTCACCTCCACATTTCTTTCAGGAGAAAGATAACTGGAACCGGATGGCACGGACCGTCGATCGCCTCTGCCTCTTCTTGGTGACCCCAGTAATGATATTGGGGACCTTGTGGATCTTCATGGACGGCACCCACAACTACCCTCCATCCCTGCCCTTTGCCGGAGACCCGTACGACTACAGAGAGTCCAACAAGAGATACCTGTAGCGTGTCTCTTGCCTGAGTTTGAGTGTTTCCAAGAGGAGGAATTTATGTGCGCAGGGAGCAAAATAAGTTTTCTTTTTTATAATCTGTTTAGTCCAGAAAATAAAAATACCCACCTGAGTAATGTATTATGTGATTTCCATTGTGTTTCTCTTATTTATAATCACATTTCTTTTTCAAATAACCAAGTAACTAAACTGTGAATTCCCTTTTAATCAGGGAAACAATGATACACATTTAAGTTGTTACCTTTACATGACACCATGGGGGTAATTCATAGAATTCAGCGCACAAGTGGCGCACGCGGCTGGCGCACAGTGTGCGCGTGCGAATCCCTGCGCCAGCCGCGTGCGCCAAAATACATTTCCGCGCACAGCGTATTCATGGATTCCAGCCACCAAAACCAGCCGTGGTGCACAGTGGCGCAGCGACCCTGCAGCAGCGCCAGTTACGCCCCCAAGAACGCCCCTTGCGCAGGGAAAAGCCATCAAAATCCCCAATCCAGCGCAAAGGGCTGCGCTAACCCTGTACCAGCACGGCAAGCGGGGTACGTGTATCACTGGGGTGCGCGTGAAGTTCTTCACGTTATTTCAGCTGTGTACGTGTATTTCAGGGGTGCGCGGGAAGTTCCACACGCGATTCCATCAGGGTACGTGTACATCAGGGGTGCGCGGGAAGTTTCACACATGAATTCAGCAGGTTACGTGTATATCAGGGGTGCGCGGGAAGTTTCACACGCGATTCCATCAGGGTACGTGTATTTCAGGGGTGCACGGGAAGTTCCACACGCGAATGTCCTGGGTACGTGTATTTCGGGGTGCGCAGAAACTTACACATGTGAATTCAGCAGGGTACCTGTATTACTGGGGTGCGCGGGAAGTTTCACACACGATTGGCCCTGTGCGAGCGTGGTACGTGTATTTCAGGGGTGCGCGGGAAGTTTCACACGCGAATGTCCTGGGCAAGTGTATTTCGGGGTGCGCGGAAACTTACACACGTGAATTCAGCAGGGTACGTGTATATCAGGAGTGCGCTGGAAGTTCCACACGCGAATATCCTAGGTACGTGTATTTCGGGGTGCGCGGAAACGTACACACGTGAATTCAGCAGGGTACCTGTATTACTGGGGTGCGCGGGAAGTTTCACACTCGATTGGCCCTGTGCGAGCGTTGTACGTGTATTTCAGGGGTGCGCGAGAAGTTTCACACGCGATTCTATCAGGGTACGTGTATATCAGGGGTGCGCTGGAAGTTCCACACGTGAATGTCCTGGGCACATGTATTTTGGGGTGCGCGGAAACATACACACGTGAATTCAGCAGGGTACCTGTATTACTGGGGTGCGCGGGAAGTTTCACACGCGAATGTCCTGGGTACGTGTATCTTGGGGTGCGCGGGAAGTTTCACACGCGATATCAGCAGGGTACGTGTTTTTCAGGGGTTCCGTGGAGTACTACACGTGAATTGGCCGTGTGGGTCCTCCCAGGTGTTCGCTCCACAACCTCCACGGCCCCTGCAGGCAGCCCACACCACGGGGGACTAGCCTGCACCCCCCCTCATGTACCCCAGCACCCCCACCGCCCAGCACTGTGTGGCACCCTCCACCAGGCCCCCAACTCATGTTCCCCTGCACCCCCACCCCCCAGCACTGTGGGGCACCTGCCAGCAGGCCCACAACTCATGTTCCCCTGCACCCCCACCCCCCAGCACTGTGGGGCACCTGCCAGCAGGCCCCCAACTCATGTTCCCCTGCACCCCCACCCCCCAGCACTGTGGGGCACCTGCCAGCAGGCCCCCAACTCATGTCCCCCTGCACCCCCAGCACTGTGGGGCACCCTCCACCAGGCCCCAACTCATGTTCCCCAGCCAACATGTCATCACAATCTAGATCCAAGGTCCCTATGGTCAGCCTCCTAATGCCAAACACCCACCCAAGTATTGCATCCACCCACTTAGAAATGGCAACAACATGACAGAACCCCAATTGCAAGTTTGGAAATGAACATATGTCCCTCACATACACCCAATGGGTGTCATTGAATCTCAAAACCCATATCATGATATGCATGAAACCAATGAGATGATACTACACATTGAAGTTTGAACAAAACATATGTATTAAAGGAAACATAAATTGAATCAAAAATAAACAAACAGAAATGGGAATTCAAAAAAATAAAAAACAGCATGTCCATGAAATAATGCAAAACCAAAAATCATAATCCAAAGGAATGGTGTCCAAAGTCACAGTCCACAAAAGAAAATCCAATGGAAAATTATAATTGAAAGCCATTGCTCCATGGGTAAATTGTAAAAAAAAAGGAAATCCAACAGTCAACTATATACAGATGAACAAGCCAGGGTCCATGATCCCAACAGAAGAAATGAAACACTAACACTACCTAATAAAAAAAAACTATATACAAAAATGTGGCCCATTGTCTAAAAGGTCCAAAGAAAATGCAAAACCAAAGGAAACCTAACACTAACGACAGAACTATTTACAAGGGCAGCGGGCTAGTCCGACGGCTCACTTTTGGATGTCCCGGCCCAGGGCATCATCAAACTCCTGCTCAATGTCCCGGAGGCAGTCCTCCTCCATGGCCTAGAGGGTCCGCAGGGCCGTCGACGTGTCCACCTCCAACCCCCTGCGGATTGTCTCGAGGCACTCGGCCCACCTCAGGGCCCTCCGCATAGAGTTCTCCGCCCTGACCATTGTGAGCCGTGCCTCTTCTGCCCGCTGCCGCTCCGCATCTATGGCGTGGCCCAACCGCTGCCACACGGAAGACACTTTCTGTCCTGGGTCCTCCTGCCCTCCGGCCGATGCCTGCCCCTCCGATGTCGAAGGCCACGAGCCATCATGGCTCCCACCACGTTGCTGCTGCTGCTGTGCCTCTGCCCGTGCACTGCCTCCTGCTGCCTGCACATCCTTCGCTGGCTGGGGTGCAGTCGTTGATGTGGCCACCCCTGCTGGACATCCGACTCCCGACTGTGGCAGGGATGCCTCCTCCACCAGCCTGGCCGCACCGTCAGAGGCAGCTCCACAGGGCACCCAGGTGACTGATGGATGGGAAGATGGCACGGAGGATGACTGGCGCATAGGGGGTTAAGTTGAGAAGGGGGTTGTAGCAAGCCCCATCAAACGGAGGAATCCGGCCTGGGTGACCTGTCCCAGTAGGCCGACGCGGTCAACGAGCCATTCGAGATGACGTGCAGTCTCCTCATGAAAAGACTGCAGGTCACCTCGCATGGCCCGTTGACGCAACGCCACACCAGTCAGGACAGGCTCAACCCGGACCCGGATAGCCACGTCCGCAGGCAGAGGAAGGCCAGTTGTCGTGAGCTCATCCCCTGCCTGAAAACGGGTCTGGACGTAGGCATCCCTGCTGGTGCAAGATGATGCAGGGACAAGATCAGGGACAGGATTGCACACAGGCACCTCCGCGGCGGCCTGTGCTGCCTCCTGTCCCTGGTCCTGCACTGCACCACTAGCACCAGTGGAATCCCCACCTCCAGACCCCGTCTCTGTTGCTTGCATGGCCTCCTCCTCCACCAAACCCCCCACCAACCTGGATGACTCCGTGCCATCTTCCCCCGTTGGGCCCTGTGGGGTCCCAGCTGCCCCTTCTGCTGCCGAGGAGTCCAACTCCAACCTCCGCCTCTTGGACCTCCCCCCGGCAGCTGCGGCCTGGGATGCGGCACCGGACTCCTCACTCCCCGACGAGATCACAACCTGGGAGGGAAGCCGGGCCTTGCGTCTCCGGCTGGCGGTGGGATCCCCGCCGCTGTGCTCCACAGCACCTTCTCTGCCCTCTTCATCAATTGACGCTGCAGACAGGGAGAAAGAAAACACAGGCATCAGGGCACTGTACAATGGACACATACACACATGACAGTTGTACATGAGTGGCATTGGCAAACCTCAGACATGCCATCACAATCCCCAACACACATGTCATTTCAACTTGCACACATGAGCCATACCACAGCCATATCGCAACTGCCAGCACCATCCATACACATACAACAGCATGAGCAGGCAATGGTGAGCCAGACATCACATGCAACACAGGGAGTGCACTACACATGTACACACACCACCACACTTGCATGCATGTGTACACCTCTGCCAAGTGTTGCAGTGTTCAGATGGGCATCCATGTCACATCTGCCAATCAGGCTTCCACATCCCGCTGTCACATGCATCCATGTTGCATCACTGTTGCACCCTTGTCAAATACACACACATGCACATGTACACAGTGCTGATACATGCAGCTGAAAACAACATACATGCGTGACATCACAAACATGTCTACTTACATACACATTCATCCAAACATGTGTGCCCACACAACTGCATTTGGCATGCAAGCCTACACACACAAGCACCATCCATGTCTCACATATTACAGCCCTCGCATGTGTTAGCCTCACGGCCCTGTACACCCCCACCCATACTCGACCCCATGCAAACAAATGTGCAACCTGCACACTACTGAAACATCACCACACGCACAGCTCACAATCAGGATGCATGTACACTTACCGCTCGACTCCAGATGGGTCTGCCTCTCAAGGACCTGGACGTGGAGCGCTGGGGATATGCTTTCCAGGACCCTCATCTGATCTTCCGACAAGTGGCCCCGGCGCCCCTTAGCATCCGCTGCCTTCAAGAGGCGCCGGGCCTTGTTCAGGGTCCTGGACCTGAAGTCCTCCCAGCGCTTCTTGACATGTTGGAAGTCACGGACTGCCACCGCCTCCGCGTTTATGGCAGTCACGATGTCCGTCCAGATCCGAGTCCGTCCTTCCTTGTCGGCGCGGGAACTTCCGAAGAGGGCATCATACTGGCCCAGGACTTGCTCCACCAGGACACCAACTTCCCTGGCACTGAAGCTGGTGCCCCTCTGCCTCTCTGGCCGGGGGTTGTCAGTGGTGCCAGATGTTGCAGTGCCCGACATGACAACCTCAGAGGCAGGAGTGGGTGGGCAACTGGGTCGTGGGGCTGGGCTGTGGAGCGATGGAATCCCAGTCGGGAGTCTTCGGTTCCAGCAGGGGTGGTCACAGCAACAGCACCCCTGGCTGATGTTCAGGCAGCAAATGGCAGGGCACGTGGGCAGCAGGCAGTCAGGCAGCAGCAGATGGCAGGTGGGAGCATGCTCGGGGCTCTGGGGGGCAGTAATTCGGCCTTCTGAGCAGGAGCGTGGTCTTCTGTGTGCTTACGCGTGGCCAGCTTGATACGGAATGATTTGGCACGTGAAAATTCTGCACGTCAGCGTGTAATTCGAGGAAAGGCCCTTAGCGCGTAAGCGCGTCTGCACGCATACGCAATTTCATTGGACAGAAGGCCCCTCAAGCGCAAGCGCCCCTGCGACGTGACGCGCGCAGGCGTGCATGGGCATTTCAGTGCGCGTGAAAAAATGCACGTCCGCGTGTAATCCGAGGAAAGGGCCCATGCGCGTAAGTGACGTGACGTGCGCGGGCGTTTCCCTCAGCACGGGTTAAAGGTGAGCGGGGCCAGCAGTTCGCTGTACGTGCCTTTCGTGGAGACCGACGTGTGTTGCTGCTTCCTGTTGTTTCCCGCACCATCACAACTTCACAGCTATCAAGGACGTATCTCTTCTTTTGGCGGGGGTATTGGCTACGCGTGTTTTTCTGCATCGCGCTAGTCAGACGGTGAGTCGCACACGCTCTTATTCCCACTGCGAGTGCCCCTGTGTATCGCACCCATTTTCGATGTCATAGTAGCCTGCGTGTCCCACGCGTACGCGTTATTCGTGTTACTGGATGCCACCGCGTACTGCGGGAGGTTGAATCCACGCACGTAGGCTCCAGGGTGGCGTGCACGGTTTTAATGCAGTTTTGGGGTGCCTGAGCATTGCGTGACCCGTCACTACATCACCGGGGTCACATACAGCCTTGCAGATGCAGGGGGGCTGTTAACATCTTGCTTCCCACCCCCTTCACCCCAATTGCCCAGCTCAATTGTTGTGTACACCTCCCATTGGCACCACTCCATCTGTGCCGGCACTACTACATCTGTGCCATGGTTGGGAGGCCACCAAAGGTGAGGGGAGCCTCAGCTGGGCGTACTCCTCCAGGCGGGCGTGGTCGGGGACGTGGCCGTGGTGACCAGGGAGTAGGGGGACTCCAGGGTGTCCATGGCGGCCACAGAGGGGGAAGAGGCAGGGGTGCGCCACTTGAGCACAATGTTGTGCCATGTGTCGGTGTAGTCATGCCACCACCCCCTGTGGTTCCGTGGGATGCAGCTTCTGCATCTGGCACTGGCGCCCGTGTGACCCGGCAGTCCGTTCCATCGACTGCCACGGGCCCAAGGGTAGTGGTAGCTGCAGGTGCAGCTGTGGACACCGCCACCCAGGCTCAGGGTCCGCCAGCGCAGGCTGCGTTGGCATTTGAGGAGCCCTTGGTAGATCTCCAACAGGCCAGGAGGGAAACCATAGGGGCAGGCCGGGCTGCTCAGACCAAGACACGTGTCCCTGGGGCAGTCATGTCATCTGCTGCCCCGAACAGCCGGGTGTTGGCAAGTGCAGGGGCAGATGCACCCAACAACACCCCGGTTGTGAGTCTGCCAACCAGGAACGTTGCGGTCAATGACCCTGCCACAGCTGATGTTGCTGTGCAGGGTCCATTAGAGGGCACCCAGCTGCCACTGACACAAGTCAGGCTTTTGGTCGTCCCTCCACCTGCCACTCCCTCGGCTCAATCCACCGAACCCACTGGCCATACTGGTCAGGGCGGCATTAGCCAGCCAGGGTCTGCGCAACAGTCCAAGAGGAGGAAGGTTGCCCCTGCAGCACAGGCTGGGACCCCACACACAGCCACGACCTCCTGCACGTCGAGGAAGAAGCCTTTCTGCAAGCAGGAACTGGACTTCCTCGTGGACTACGTGCGGGGCCACAGCCGTGACATGCTAGTGGGTGCCAATAGTCAGACTACGGCTGCCCAACGTGACACCCACTGGGAGCATGTTGCGGAACATGTCAGTTCATTCGGCCATGAGGTGCGCACGGCGCAAGAGTGCAAAAAGCGTTGGAATGACATCAAACGCAGCACTAAGGCTAAGCGTGCCTCTAATTACAACTTGACTCTGGTGACTGGCGGTGGGCCTGCACCAGAGGAGGAAGAGCTCACTCCGCATGAGGCACTCGTTGCGGAGTTCATACCACCTGAATTGGTCGAAGGAGTGGGAGAGATGCTGGACTTTCATGCCCAGTCCAGTGAGTGTTGATGCGTGTTTGTTGAGGACGTGTGTGTTTCACTTGTGGGATGTGTTGTGCATGGTTGCCACTACATGTGACGTGTACATGGTTCTGATGTGTAAGTAATGCAATGCTTCCGTGATGCATGTCTCCTCTGCCTGCATGCGGGGACTCCATGTAGGCATGCTCCCTTGCCCCTCCTCCGCCACTCTGCACCCCAGTTCCACCTTTGCACTGGTCTGCTTCAATCTTGACAATGTGTACTTTCTTGTTCATGCGTCCTGTGTAGATGCTAACTTCCAGCGCAGAATCTGCCAGAAATATGCCGTGTGGTACAGCCTTAGTACTTGATGCAGGGTATCTCACTTGTACTGTGCATAGGTCAGATGTCCCGCAGGGACATGAGTGCCCATTCATGCTCCATGTGCATTGCACGCATGCCCCTATGTGTCCTTGACTGGATGATCACTGTAATACAAGTCCTTGGTTACATACATTGCATGGCATCTCATCAGCCTTCCGATGTCAACTGTGGCTCAGTACTGCGTTGCACACATGCTTAGGGTCTGACAATCTGTGTGGCTCACAGGCCTCAGCCTGTTCAATGGCCAATGACTCTGTCCAAGTGTTGTTGTGTCTTCTTCACACATGTGCGGCATCCAGAGTTTTCATCATGTGTCCTGCTTACTGTCCCATCATCATTTGCAGTGTTGTCACTTGAATCACATTAAGCTGTTGATGCCAGTCAACACTGCCTGTCAATACACAGGTGTATGGTCAGCCTTTTGATACCATGCTAGGCATCCCTGCTTTGGTACTGGGGTGGAGGGGTGCTTGGCTTCTAGATATGGTACTCATTGAATGCACAATGCACGTGATGCCTGAATTTGACCTTGCACTGCCTTCACATTTCCTGGCACACACCATGGAGTCCTTGTACATGTAGGTAGTGAGTGGCGTGCACATTTTCTGCACTGCATAGACCCACTTCCATGGAAACTGCCACCTTTCAACAGGTCTGATCACAGAAGCAATTCAAAGTTGACCCAGCATGCATGCCAGGTTATATGTTGTGTGTCACATGTCTGCCTGATGCGTTTTCTGTCGGTGTGTGTGTGTGTTGTGTGCTTCTGACATGTGTAGTGACCTTTTTTCTCTCTATTTTTCAGTTGATGACGCAATGGAGGCGGAGGATGGTGTTGTCATGCCAGACACAGGGTTGTTACCACTACATCAACCCGGCGCTAGTGGGGGTCGTGGGGTGGTAGGCCATGAAAACCCCCAAGTGCTACAGTCCATCTTGTCTCTGGCTGCCTATGAGTCCAGCCTTGATGACGACTCTGACGTCCATGTTGAGTTGGATGAGCATCAAGTCCATGTGTCAGGGGTGAGTGATTCTGGTGTGGACACTCCTCTGTCTGCGACACCTGAACTGAGGGATCAGACAGTCTTGGTTCCTCCGCCCGTGGTGGATCGGGACGCAGGGTCACCCTCCACACCAGTCACTGATGTGCCTGGGACGTCACGTCGACGGGGGCATGTAGTCGTGCAGCCGCGGGCGGTGCCAACACAGCGAGGACCCCCGGTCCTTGGGTCCCGCAGGGGTCAAGCCCGGCAACGCGGTCATCGCGCGCAACCGCAATATACTGAGTGGGAGCAAGACATGACTGCCAATTCCGAACGGCAGGGGGCAGCAATGGAGAACATCGCTGAGAGCATGGAGCGTGTGGCCCGATCTGTGCTCCCCCCTGCTAGGCAGGTGCTTCTCCAGCAGCAGGCGGCACGGTCCACGGCCCGCTCGCTCAGGCTGGGCATGGCGGCCTCAGACAGGGCACGCCAGGCTGAAATGTTGTCTCTGCGTCAAGCAATTGCTGCTCACACAGAGGCGCACATGGATGCCCTGAGGGAGGAGTATGCTTCCCTCAAATCCACTCTGGGTGTCCTTATGATGTCCCAGAGGCAGCGGGCAGAGGAGAGGTTTGCACAGCTTGACCGTACCATCTCGGCTGAGCTACAGGCTTGCCGGGAGGTGCAGCGGTTGTCTCGCCAGGCCTTGCAGGAGGAACTCCGTGTTACACGTGCTACCTTGCAAGAGGAAGCACGTGCATCATGTGAGGTTCTGCATGCAGACCTACGTCACATCGCCACACAAAACCAGGCTCACCCGTCCGGCAGACTTGCTGCCGACGAGGGGCAAGCTGCGGCTAGGCGTGGCCAGGCTACTGTGCCACGTCCTCCTTTCCAGGATGAGCCAGACTCGGACGACCATCTATCTCCCACATAGGTCGGGCTGTGCAGGCGTTGAGCCCATGGAGGTTTTTTTTTGGCTCAGCATCATCGCATGTGGGTGTTGAGCAGCACCCTGTACCTCCCCCCTCCTGGGTGCCTCCCCTCCGCCCCGGGTCGTATGTGGCCATTTTTGATTTTTCTTTTAGTTTAGTTAGTTAAGTTTCTGTTTGATAGTTAGTTTAATTAGGTAATGTAGGTTTTCCATAGTTAGTGTAATTAGTTAATATAGTTTAAAATTGCTTGTCTATTGTGCTTTCATGTGACGGTTCGGTGCTTTGTGGCTTTTGAAGGCATCCACTGTCTGTTCCAGCTGGGCCCTTCAGGCTTGTCTTGTGTATGTGTTTGCTGCTTGGGGTCCTTGACTCACATATGCCACTCCTGCCTCCCTTATCCATGGGCTTGTAAGGATGGTTCGGTGTCACAACCTATTACACAAGGGCTTTGGACTGTCATATCTGTGGCATGTCTGGTGCTGTGTGACTTGTGTTGACACCCCTAGTGGGGATGATTTTGGTGTTATTGTCCACTGTTCAGCTTTTGCTAGATGGGGTGTTTCATGATTAATGTGTACATTCATTGCTATGCATTGTGTAGTATGTTTCTTATCTTTACTGTACACGTGCTTGTTGCAATTCATGCCGTAGATAGTGTTCCACACTTTGGATGTGAAAGACGGACTGATGGTGTGATTTCTGATGTAACTCTCTGACATGGTCAAGTAATGAGATGCCTGAAGAGACACACACAGATGACTTTAAAGCATTAATCATGTGTTTCATGCCCTTTCTGCAGGGGGATGAGCCTCCAGAGCACCTTTGCCAGCAGACATGGACCCTTGGACGTCGGAATTCTGGACACGTTTGTTGGTGCCCACATGCACATGTGTGCACAAGCAGAGGCACAGGGATTGCAGACCTACATCCTAGAACTGCTGACGTTTTCCAAGGAAATCCAGGCAAGGTGAGCAGCACAGGGGGGCCACAACACAGCAAAGCTTGCACCAGGCGAGTTGCACATGCAGGCTTAGTCACAGCACTGAGGGTGAGCTTGGACGAATATTGGTGTTGAAGCACACAATGCAGCTCAGATGTGTTGGTGGACTGATGGCTGTTGACTGTAAGGTTGTCTGGGACACCTGCAGGGGCAGTGGCACATACCCTCCGGTACACCAAGGTCCATTGAGGCACTTGTATCAACCATGTAGCCTTCCGAGACATGGAAAGGGGCAGCTCACAGGGATATACAGCAAGGGACATACTCGGGTGCAGTGCATTTCATTTCCATGTACATTTTGATAAATGCACTGCCAACTTTGTTTCGGTCATGGTGGTACACTACTTGCTCTGAAGTCATGCCTTGCTATATGGGTCTGTCTGCTTACCCAGGGAACATTGCATGTTGTGTGAATTGTGACTCATTGGTGTACCATTTGCCACGCACCCACCGGCGGCTGACTTACTGCATTGACTGTGTATGACCCATCACAGGGGTAATGTTATATATGGGTACAAAGCATCTACACCAGATTGTCTGTTTGTAGAGTAGTTTGTTGCTATGGGGCATGTTTGGTGGTGTGTTTTTGTGTAATTGGCACGTACAGGTTGTTGACTGTGGCTCTCTTTGCAGTATTGCAGTGCTCCTGTAACCGGACCTGAGAATGCGCAGGCAGGAGGCCAGCACTCAAAACCAGAGCTAAGTGTCTTGTTGTTTTTCTTTCAAACTGCTCTGCATAGGCTTGCTGGGGGGTGCACTAATGCATGGATGAATGTGTAATTCAATTTGGTATGTTTTTTATTCCCCTAATCACCCGGAATCCTATCCAATTTTGAACCCTGTACCCTCTACCCGGTGTTCCTGCTTCCCGTACCTATCCAAGCAACGTTCCCTAACCCTCTTTCCCTGCTGGGGTTGTGGATGCCTGTGTAAGCCCCAAACTTGCAGGCGCCAAAACCCTAGAGAGGGTGGTTGGTTCGTGCCACTCCTAAGCCTGGACTACAGAAGGCCATGACAATGATGTCCAAGTTTGTTTGGATTGTGTATGTGTTCATGCAGGTAGTACATTTTCTGTGCATTCCCTACTTTCATGTGTCATTCCTCCTCCCCTCTCCTGCCACTTATTCCAGTTATCCAGTATGCCAACACCTGTCCCGACTGCATATACCTGACCCTCCTTCCCCGCCAGGGTCTCAGGGGCCTGTGTGAGTTTGACCTTGCAGGCACCCGGGACACGGTGGGGGTGGTTGTTTCGTGACACTCCCGCGCCTGTACACGGGACCTGTGACAGTACACATCTGTTCATGGTGCATCATTCTATGTTATGTAACACACATGGTTCACATCCTGTTGTGACATTGTTTTACTGTGCTACCTTGGTTGTTACATCATTGTGGTAGTACTTGGCCTTTGTGAGGTACTGCTACGTCAAGTCATCTACTGGAGGGTGTTCTGGTTCGTTTTTCTGGCTTGGATTTTGTGATTTTGTAAATGAGTGTGGACTCTGAGGGTGCAGGCACCTTTTTACACACAAGGTGGGAGCTGGTGACGAAGGGGAAAGGTGATCCTGTGGCCAGGTGGAATTGAGGGTTGAAGGCTCCATGACCCAGGTGCTGTTGTTCAGTGGGTCATGGTCATTTGTGAGGGAGGGTGGGGGGGTGGTTGTTGATAGTTGCCTTGCCCTGCAGTGTGATGGGAACCCTGACATTGTAATGGTGGTATCCTATGTACATGTTGTGTTCTGCTGATCAATGCCTGTTCATGTGTTGTGTTTACCTTTCAGGTGCGAGGGGATAGTTGTGGTTTGACATGCTGGGGTGTACACATGGTGAATGTTCACATGTGATGTGTAGAGGACACTGATGGTCACTTGATTGCACATGCATATGTTGAGTGCATGTCCTTACTGAACCACACACTTGCACTCTGATGCACTACATGTACAAGCACCCTTGCATATCCACGTGTACACTGTTTGCCTTCTGGTGCCCACTGTGTCCCTGCAGCACATGTTCTGTGACCAATTATGGATCCTGTACATGCCTAATTTGCTTTTTGATGTGGTCTGTCGCTTAGATGTGATGCTCAGGGTGTGCATCACACACAATGGCTGTTCACTGTGCTGTGCGCTGAGCAGTGTGTTGCAGGAGTTGGACACAGCACACAGAAGCTGCAGTGTTGATTTTGCAATGCACAATGTGCATGTAGACAGGCATTCATTGTTATGTTACGTCTTTAACTCTTGTAATGCATTTGGAAATGACTTAATTTGGGTGGGAGGTTGTTGGTCAGTCATTTCATCTGATTCCATGTCAGGCATCATTGTCTGATGCCACTGTACATTTTTGACATGGCAATGTGTCCCTTATTGTTACTGTGTTGGTGTATGGGTATTGCTTGCCATGTCATGTTGTGGTTTGGGAGGGTTTGAGTGACATAACAGTGATGGCCATGGCCTGTTTTGCAGGTGTGTGTGATTCACACCTTGCATGTCAGGGTCATCCGCTTCTCAAAGCAACTAGCTGGGGGTAGATCTCTCTCCGCAGCAGGGGCCTCCCTCTGGAACAGCCTTCCTGCCTCACTGGAACTTGAGGAGAACCATCTCCGGTTCGGGAAGCACCTCAAGACCTTCCTCTTTGCTTTTGCTTTCTCTCTGCCTCTCCCTTGCAAAATTCTTCACTGGAACTGCACTGGATCTGCAACTGGGCCACTCTCACCGACCTCGGTCCCTGGCCCAGCCACTCTCCACTTGCACTGCCTCCCTGGCAACCCCTGCACTGCGGGACTGTCTCTCTATCCCTACAGCCCCCCCTTCCCAGCACTTGTCTGCACTTACCTTTGCAGTTGCCACCAGCTGCCTATGTATTTGTTTTTTAGTCTACTTACCCTGTACTGCACTCCCCCCCTCCCATTGCACTTTTCCCTTCCCCCTACCCCTGCACTTGCACAATCTAAATGACATCTGGCCTAGTAGTATCATTGTCTGTCTTCCCTTGTTCCCCCCTCCCTGCCTCATCGCACCTTGAACTACTTGTGTATAGGCCATATCATGTCATGTCATATGTGTGCCTTTTGGTCACACAGGATAGCTTGTGTTTAAGTAGCTAGGGATGCAGACAATGTGGCACTTCCATGGCAACTATCTCAGGGTGGTAGGGTTGTGACAGTTGACTGTCTCTTTGTCATCATCGATTGTCACCTGGTATGTACCAGGCCTGTGTGCACTCCGCAGGGGTGGGAGTTTAGGTGAAAAATGTGGCCACAAGCTGGGTCCGGGCTTCCTCGCCACGTGCCCTGTCCCCTCCCATGGGCAGCGCCTGTGCCTGTGGTTGGGGATGTGGGGGCACCACAATGTCCACCAGTATGCCCTGCCGTGTTGCAACATTGTGCAGGACACATGCTGCCACAATGATCCTGCACACTACTTCGGGTGCATAGAGTAGCTGCCCGCCAGAGCGGTCAAGGGAGCGGAAACGTGACTTGAGCACTCCGAATGTGCGCTCCACTATGGCCCTGGTTGCAATATGGGCGGCGTTGTATCTTACCTGGGGTGGTGTGGTGGGGTTCCGGATTGGCGTCATCATGTGGTTGCTCAGAGGGTAGGCACTGTCCCCTGGGGAGGTGTAAATGGTTGTGATTATTGGGGTTTGTGTATTTGTGTGTGTGTGTGACATGCATGCATGTGCAAGGGCATTTGTACTCACCTAGGAGCCATGTGTCGCCATGCTGCCCAGCTTCCAGGGCCCGACTCAGGGCGGACATTCTGTATATGAAACTGTCATGGGTGGAGCCAGGGTAGTTTGCATATACAGAGGTGATGATTCCCTTTGCATCGCATACCACCTGTACATTGATGGAATGCCAGTGCTTGCGGTTTCGGTAGATGTGCTCAGAGGCCCTAGACGGACGTAGGGCCACATGGGTGCAATCTATGGCACCGAGCACTTTGGGGAAGTGTGCCACCCTGAAAAAATCCAGGACAACGGCCTGCCTTTCTGCGGGTGTTCTGGGCACGTATATGTGCCTGCGGACTGAGGGGCGTGCTGTCATGATTGCCAGTACCTGGTGTAGGCAGCGTGACTGCGTGGCCTGTGAGACCCCCCCCCCACTATGGCAGTAGTCCGCTGAAATGACACAGTGGCCAAAAAATGCAGGACATTGAGCACCTTCTCCAAGGGGCTCAATGCTTGGGGGCAAAGGGTGGGGGATGTAAGGTCATCTTCCCACTCCCTGACCAGGTCTAGGATGATACGAGGTGGAAACCTATACCTGCCGTAGACCTGGTCGTCAGGCATCCCAAAAAGGCTTGTCCGTGGTGCGAAAATGCGTGCCCTGGCTATTCTCCTCCTCCTGCTGTGTCCCACGATCAGTGCTGCGACAAATGGGGCATTCATCGTAGCTGTATATACGTGTTTGTTGTTTGCGTGCACTTTTATACTGTGCGTGGGGATGCTTCCGCCTGCCTTCGTGTGGCGGACGCGTTGACGCCTGTGCGCGTCTTTTGCCGTGCGCGGGTTTCCCGTATTCGAATCCATGAATACGGGTTGTTGGCGTGCGTGTGGGCGTTCCGTGTAGTTACCTGCAGTACTTCCCCAGTTACGCCTTCTTTTTCATGCGTTATTCCCCATTCCGCGTGTTACGCCCACTGTTCCGCCCACTTTGGTTGTGGGCGCCGCGCTATGTGCACTTTTGCTGTGCGCGTAGCGCACGCCGTGTGTGCCTGCGTGCGCCATGGCAGGATTGGGCGCAGGGACAATGGGAAACACGCGCAGCGTCTTCCTTGAATCGCACACGTGCGCGTGCGCGGCGTTTCTCACGCTTGCGCTACCTTGCGCCTGCTTGCGCTGGGATTTTCTGCGCACGTTTGCTCCATGAATCGACCCCCATATCTGTTATTATTATTGCCACTATTAATAAGGTATTCTTTGAGTGCAAACATAGCTTCGGAAGCAACAGAGTGCTTTACAGGTTTTAGGGGGAAGTACACAGTGAGGGAAGCAGAGATGAAAGGGAGCACAGAGCTTGTAAAGGGGGTGGCCCGGCAATTTGGCAGCAAGAGATTTACAAGCAACTCATGGAAGAAGCAAAGGGCAGCAGATCACCCAGTCTCAGGTTAGATGGGGAGTGGAGGGTCTAAAGGCTAGGTGTTGGGGAGGGGCCATTCCTTGAAGAGGAGCGTCTTGAGCCCCATCCTGAAATATAGAAGCGAGGGTCTGAGCCAGTTTTTGATGGGAGGAGGTTCCAGAGTCTGGGATCATAGACATAGAAGGCCTGTTTCCTGGTTCTTTCCTTCCTGCACCAGCGGAGCTCAAGTCTACACATTCTTATGGTGATCCTAATCTAATTAACTGTTTTCATTCTGTACTTTATATGAAGTATGTTCACTGTAAACATGCAAGGCTGTGATTCATTAACTATGAAATGTGTCATGAGAAGGATGCAAATTATACCACTTTGAACATCATGAAAAGAGTAGCTATTTACCAGCGAGCCCTGATAGGGTGAGTTAAAAAACATAGTGGGCCTCGTTCCAAGTAAGGTTTACATTCTGAGCTAAATCCTCCCAAAAAAAGCCCTGAGGAATCGTTAAAGCCTCTTGGTCAGGTGGAATTTCCACCTAATTACAAGTGGTGGTGGGGGTGTAATTCCCCATTTATTTTGGGTCCATTGAGCCCAATGTTTTTTTTTTACCACCACAGTAATTCCACCAATTCTGCAAATTTTTCGGCATTTAATGGCAAGATTTACCTGCAGGGTTTTGCTGGAGGTAAATCCTTCACTGAAAACCAAAACTCATAATGTAGTGTAGTGGTAAAATTGGTGGTACCTTAGTTATCGCCAATTTTACCACTTACCGCCTAACTCGTAATGAGGGCGAGTGTGTCTAATTTCCTGGCCACATGCATATGCTATGTTTTGTTATAAAGCTGTTATACTATGTCAATCACATTCGTAGCGGTTTTACAGCACCAGTACCTTGCCTGAGAAATTGCATTGTGCCCCAGCCCTGGGTCATCAGACCGTAATCTATTGCAATATCAGCAAATAATGCAGCAAAAGGTGCAAACACTGACCTCACAACTAGTCCAAATGCATACTAGTAATTTGAGGAGGCTCTTGCTTTTGCGTGCAGGAAATGCACGTCAATTTTCACAGAACGTTTCTGAGTTCTAGCGTTGTACAGGGTTTAACCTGTTTCTACATACTTGCAAGTCTGCCATGAACAGGAGATGGGGGCCGGGGGCGGATAAATAGATTGATTGGTCCATTGGAAAGAGGAGGTGTGCAACATGTTTTGAACAAAACGAGAAACACATAGAAAATATACATTTTGAATTGAAAGTTCGGTTTCTCTTCATATCACTAACATTTGAGTGCCCTCTTCTAGCCGTTCCTGCGCATCGGGGCGCGTGCTAGACACCCCGAGAATTCCTGGTGATTGTGTTTTTCTGTATCATTACTTGGCTTGTTCTAAGGTAACACAGAAGTAGACACAACTACAGTGGGTTCCTAGGGTGCAGTGAGCCAGCCAATGCACCGAATTACTGTTCCTAATTCCCAGTACAACTGTGCAGTTGGTCCTGCAAATGTACTACACACGGTACCGAATCTGACGCGCACACCACTTCCCCTTCCTTCATTTCAGTTGTCAGGATTAGCCTCTCGGGCACAACCCCTGTTTGTTTATTTATTTATTTATTTATTTATTTATTTATTGTTTGCTTGTTAGGCGCTTATACAATAAGAATATACTGTTTCAAAGCACCCACAGAGCAGGAAGGCAGCAAGGGTGGGACATACATTAGAACACAATAATTAAGAGCAGAGGGGGGAGAGGGACAAATCTACTATGCCTTGTGAGTATTAAGAAAGTGCAAGTGCAGAAAGGAAGAAGGAAGAGGGGAAAGCCTGTCACATCAGATGACTCACTTAAGGGAACAGATGGGCCCTCATCTCAAAGAAAACCCAACTTAATGCAAGGTTGACGCACGGAAAACGCACTCATTAGTTACAATGGCAAACACACCGACATATGGAGAAAAAAAGGAGAAAAGAAACATGAAAATAGTGTAAACATTTTTTAAAAAGTAAACGATAAACAGTAAGTGGGAAAGGAACATAAAGGGAGGGAGAAATTAAAGAAAAAGCGAGGAACACAATAGAAGCAAAGGAAAAGGAGAAGTTCCCATGCCCACAAGGGGAAAAGAGGGGTCTCCCAGCATATTGAAATTAAAAAAAGATGGGCCGGTGCAAACTGAGAAAAAGGAAAAAAAGACTAACTACAAAATGACAAAGAAAAGACTGAAATTGGCAAACAACCTTTTTCAATGACTTATCTTGCAATGAGATGGCTGCAATAAGTTGGCAATGGGCGAGTTGGCTTGCAATGAGATGGCTGTAAACGGTTTGGAATAAGGCGAATTGGCTTACAATGAGATGTATGTAATGGGTTTAGAGTGAGGTGAGTTGCCGTGCAATGAGATGGCTGCAATGAGATGAGAATGAGTCAAATTGGCTTGCAATGACAAGGCTGCAATGAGTTGAGAATAAGGCGAATTGGCTTACAATGAGATGTATGTAATGGGTTTACAGTTAGGTGAGCTGGTTTTCAATGATATGGCTGCAGTGAGATGAGAATGAGGCAAATGGCTTGCAATGAGATGGTTCGAATGAGTTGTGCATGAGGTCGAGGTGACTTGCAATGTAATGGTTGTAAACAGTTGGGGATAAAGTGAGTTGGCTTACAATGGGATGTATCTAATGGATTTAGAGTTAGGTGAATTGGCATGAAAGAAAATGGCTGCAATGAGTTGAGAACTAGGCAAATTAGCTTTCAATGATAAGGCGTCAATGAGTTGGGAATGGGGTGGGCTGACTTGCAATCCTAAGGCTTCAATGAGTTGGGAATGAGGTGAGTTGGCCTGCAATGATAAGGCGTCAATGAGTTGGGAATTAAGTGAGTTGGCTTGCAATGATAAGGCGTCAATGAGTTGGGAATGAGGTGAGTTGGCTTGCAATGTTAAAGCGTCAATGAGTTGGGAATGAGGTGAGTTGGCTTGCAATGATAAGGCGTCAATGAGTTGGGAATGAGGTGAGTTGGCTTGCAATGGTAAGGCTTCAATTAGTTGGGAATGAGGTGAGTTGGCTTGCAATGATAAGGCGTCAATGAGTTGGGAATGAGGTGAGTTGGCTTGTAATGATAAGGCGTCAATGAGTTGGGAATGAGGTGAGTTGGCTTGCAATGATAAGGCGTCAATGAGTTGGGAATGAGATGAGTTGGCTTGCAATAAGATGACTGCAATGAATTGGGAATTAGGTGTGTTTGCTTGCTTTGAGATGGCTGCAATTAGTTGGGTTTGAAGTGAGATAGCTTGCAATGGTTGTAATGAGATGGCTAAAATTAGTTGGGCGTGGGGTACGTTGCCTTTCAATGAGATTGCTCCAATGAGTCAGAGGGGTGGGCGTGGTGTCTTGCAATGACATGGCTACAATGTTTGGGTGTGGGGTACTTTGGCCTGCAATGAGATGGCTGCAGTGAGTCCAGGGGGCGGGGGGGGGCGTGGTGTCTTGCAATGACATGGCTACAATGGTTGGGTGTGGGGTACGTTGGCTTGCAATGAGATGGCTGCAGTGAGTTGGGAATGAGATTTGTTTGCTTGCAAGATGGTTTCCGTAATGAGTTGGGAAGGGGCTGAGTTAGCATGCAATGAGATGGCTGTAACAGGTTGATAATATGATGTGTTGGCTTGCAATGACATGGCTGTAAAGGGCTGGGAATGAGGTGAGTTGGCCTTCAATGAGATGGCTGAAATGGGTTTAGGGTAAAGTGAGTTGGCGTGCAATGAGTTGACTGCAATGAGTTGAGAATGAGGCAAATTGCCTTGCAGGGCTAGGGCTCCAACGATTTGAGAATGAGGTGAGTTGGCTTGCAATTGTAGGGCTTCAATTAATTGGGAATGGGGTGTGCTGGCATACAATCAGATGGCTCCAGTGAGCTGGGAATGAGGTTGTCGGCTTGCAATGAGATAGGTGCAATGAGTGTGGTTTTAGGTGAGATGGCTTGCAATAAGATATCTGCAATGAGTTGGAAAGGAGGTTTGTTGGCTTGCAATGTGATGGCGGTAATGTGCTAGGAATGAGGTGAGTGGGCTTGCAATTAGATGGCTGTAATGGGATGAGAATGGGGTGAGTTGACCTGCTATAAAATGGGTGCAATGAGTTGAGAATGAGGTGTGTTGGCTTGTAGTGGGATGGCTGCAAGAAGTTGGAAATTAGGTGAGATGGCTTGCAATGGGATGGCTCCAGTTAGCTAGGAATACCGCCATACTAGGACTTCTGCTCGCAAATGCTCTTGCAGCCTCCTGGTCTGACCAGGTGGCCGTATCAGCACCCGCGAGCAGAACATGATGGTAGCAACGGTACCGCTGCTACCATCCCCCCCATTCCCATTGAGCCCTATGGGGGCTCAAATGGGAATGGGGAAGTACCGGCTCCGGCACCCGCACAAGGGAAATTTCCAGGTCCGCCGAGGTCGGAATAGCCCGGTGATTCCCCTTTCACAGGTGCCGGAGCTGGATGCGAGTTTGGGGGTAGCCTTGTTGGTAAAACCGGCAAGGCTACCTCCAACCTCGTAATGAGGCCCACTGTGTTTCTTGTGTTAATGTAACCTGGGTATTTAACCAGTGCGCAACACTGGGTACCTCTGATCTTATCCCACCACTGTATGCCAAATTGTTAAGATGGATTTCTAAACTCTGACCTGGTGGGCAGAAGTTTAGGAAGCCAATCCAGTTTAGTGGAACAGGGGAACCTTCAGGACAAGCAAGACCAATCACAGGAGTTTAGCAGGTGGTCTCATCTCAAGTTGGGTGGTAGCCCTTAAATGTGGTGGTAGTAGTATTACTGCCTCATTTAAGGGCTGGCCTTATCGCAAGTCTGGCTTATTTACCCCCAGCTTTTAGCTGGTGTTAAATTCACCAGAGAAATGCCAATTTGCATTGCAATTACCGCCGGTGGTATTACCGCACAGTAATTGTGCTGGAAATTCCCCATTGGGTCCAATAGACTTAATGTGGATTCACAGTTAGTGCCCAACCCGTGATCCGGCGGTAATACCGTTGGACCGGTTGGAAGCTAACAGGAAGGGTCTCATCACAAGTTGAATGGTAGCCCTTGAATGCGCGGTAATGGTATTACCACCACATTTAAGGGCTGGCTTGATCATGAGTTGGGTGCTAAATTGGCTGTTTTACTTCCAGTTTCTTTCTGGAGGTGAAAATCCCATTTAGCACCCTGGTTGCGGTGCTATTACCGCCAGCTGTATTAGCGCTCAGTATTGCACTGAAAATGCCCCAATGGTTCCAGTGGACCCATTGGGGAATGGGGATTTACTGTTAATGCCCAAACTGTGATCTGGCGGTAATAACAACAGACTGGTTGGCACTAACGCTATTACAATTGGGCAGTATTACAGCCGGGATACCGCCCAACTCATGATGATGCCCTGATATATTTGGGCGGTATCCTAGCCGGGATACTCCCCAACTCGTGATCAGGCCCTAAGTCTCAGGAGGGGTGAGAGTGTTCAGAAGCCCACAATGAACACACACAGGGCCTCATTACGAGTTGGGCAGTAGCCCTTAAATGCAGCAGTAACTGTGTTATTGCCAGATTATTTAAGAGTCCACCCAATCTCGAGTTTGGCATGTTTATCCCCAGCTCAGAGCTGGGGGTAAACAAGCTGGAAAAATCCCAATTTCTGGCACAATTACCGCCGCTCGCATTACTGCGCGGTAATTGAGTTGAAAATTCCCAATTGGGGAATAACAGGTAACACCCAACCCATGATCCGGCAGTAATACCGCCTGACGGGTGGGCGCTAATGCAAATAAAGTTGGGCAGTATACCAGCTGGGATACTGCCCAACTCGTAATGAGGCCCACAGTACAACTCCACAGAATACTCTTAGACAAATGTATATGAAAAATACATGTACATTTAATATAGGCCTTATAATTAAACATGAATAAACCACAGTGATATAAAACAGTTACCACACACATCTTTCACTATTTAACATATATACAGTTAAGTTTCGCCTAATGCGGCAAAGGGGAAAACACAACCACAACCTGGACAGATGGAACAGAAGGGTTTCTTAACCCAAATATAGCATTAGGTATTTCCTCAGAATCGATCCCTAACTTGAGCAGTCCAGTCCTATGAATTGGGGAGCCTTTTGCTCAAAAGTACAGCAGTGCCTTAAAAATGCATGGCCGTGCGTAGGCAGCTAAAACGGGTCCTCTTCAGGGAGCTGTAGCAGTCCAGCAAGGGGCTTGAGGTGATGAAGAACAGTTTCCCACTATTCGAGAAGAGTCTACCCTTGCAGGCAGAGTGACTTTCGATTTTCAGGAATAGCTAGGGAGCGCAGGCTAGGCCGGCTAAGGTGAGTATCTTTTTAGGACTTCTCGTATGTAAAGAACAATGGCTGTGCCAGGGGGCCACTGGTCAGTGATGCAAGTACTCACCAACCCTCGACAGCGTTTGAGCCAAACTTTGTCAGTCTAGTCCAGCCACTTGTAGGTTCAACCACTGCAGTTGCACATTGTTCCTGCTCTCAGTGGCTGCAGGACAGGACGATCGTCCGTGACAGACAGTAGCCTTTTCTCAGATCATGATGAAGAAAAGAGGACAGTTCCAGTGCAGCATGTTTCAGGGCACAGCAGGCAGGGTGACACAGAGACCGCAAATGCTCACGGCGTGGCACACTCTGCTAAATGGCAACGTAGAGGAGCTAGGACTTTGGCAGGAGAGGGCTCAGGACCACAAGCTAGCGATTCCCCAAGTCTCAAGTGTGAACTCGGGATGGTGATGCTCCTATGTGATACCCCGGGTTCGAGCAGGTGAGTTCAATGGAAGGCCCGGAAACACTTCCGATGAGGCTCTTTTGGAGGGTAATCAGGAGGTGCCGGGAGTAGTTGTTCCCACTACTCCAAATGGTCGAAGCTCCCTTGCAGGCCTTCTGTGATCGATACAAAAGCACAAAAGCAGGCGTCTGAAGGGACAACAGCAGGCACAGGGTGCCCAACCTTCCAGCATGTCTCTGCCGGATCCACAGGTCTGCTTTAGTGTATCAGGATACTTGGCTCCTTCTGTAGTCAGAGAGAACTTCAGTTGATTGACCTGGAATGGATGCGGAGACCCTTCTCTTATCCAAGATTTGTTTTGTGCTCAAATCTGGGATAAGCAATGGAGGATCTGCTCTCTTGCATGCACGCCAGGTGTGGGCCAATCACGGCCCACAGTGGTTCCAGTCATTCAGTCATCCCAAATATAATGGCACTAGCAGTGTGGATTGTGACCGCACAGTCCCAACCCTCTTCCTGGGCACTAGCACGTGATATGCAGGAGCCTGCGAAAGTTGCGCTTTTCGCAGGAGGCTGCATGCCCAAATAAGGAATATCCGCATCTGCTGCTTGAACTGGGGGAAGGCAAAGGGACAAAATGGCCAAAGGACAGAATAAAAGACATCGTGGAATGGCCATTTTCGGCACTGGCTACAGTCTTGAGCCAAACGCGGTAAATGCGTTATGGTTCAATAAAAAGAAGTAAAACACTATAAAAGTAAACTGCTGCCACCAGTTCGTCCTAGGCACATTTGTACAATCAGCAAAAATCCTTAGAGTGTGTCTAGGGCCAGCAAACAAAATGACCCCTATGCGCGGTACTGTAAAGTATGTGGCTCATAGATTAAAAGTTACTAAGCAATGGCACCATAGTCAAAGACTAAGGAAAACATAGTTTCCCAGGACTGACAGTCTGATGGACGTGTCAGTTTCCCCATAAAAGATGAGCAAAATCCCAGAGGAGCGCAGCTGAAGGGTGTGCTCCACCGGAAAAAGTCAGTTTAGGTTAGCCAAACAAAAGCAAAGTATCAATAAATAGAGGGAAAATTGCACCTAAGGGAAATCTTTCCTAAGAGTCTCCATGACCATCAGTCTTCTTCAAAGCTGCTAGAGGCACGGAAACTGCTCTCATGAGCACCCATGAATATCTGCTCTCTACCCTTGATTCCAGCATTCTTTCTGTCCTCATCCTCCTTGATCTTTCCCAGGGACGTAATTTCACCAAAATGCCAGGGGTAGTGGAAGTGACAACACACGGCCCTTGACCCCCGATGACATCACAAAAAGTAATGTCATTTGACCCAACCCTGAAGTGATATCGCGGGAAGCAATGGAACACAACCTTTCACCCATTGACAAAACAGGAAGTGGCATCACATAGCATTGTACACAATGAGAAATATGGTTACGATATCACTATAATGTGATGTACATTTCATAAAAGAATGGATCGCCATATGTATCGTTAAGATCAGTGTGTATAAGCCCATATTACCAAATTACTGTGAATGCAAGCAGACGTCCATGACCATAATGATGTGTTATTATATAGCACTTACGCTTAAGTGCTTTACATAGAAAGAATATACACCCAATATCACCCAACCGTGTTATTACTCATTTATCGACCTTAAAGGATGAAAGGCTGAGTTGAGGTATTTAAGAACAGACTAAATCAGTCACTCACCCCCTGAAGTGTGCCTGAAATAAACCTTTAATGAGTCTAGCAATTATTGTATAGAATACCAGGAAGACACATTATTTGGTATTCCTACTCTTTCTTATTTAGGGTCAGTGCTGAAAGTGTTCGACTTGTGGCACTCCTATTCTTATTTTTCTTCTTTTTTGTAAGAGGCCTGAACAAGAAAGCCAGCCACTCCACAAGTAAAGAGCCACATGGCGCTGGCCACAGCCCTGGAGCATGCATTAAAAAAATATTTTTTAAAGAAACTTTTTTTTTTTAGAAGTTGCAAGGGAGGCAGTTGCGACCTCTGGCGACTCCTAAAGGACATCCCTGATCTTTCCTCAGCTTTTAACATGGTCAACCACATCAACTTGATCAATCGACTCCACGAGAACCTGGACATCACGGATCAGGCCCTGGAGTGGCTGACCTCCTTCCTCTTGAACCGCCCCTCCCAGGTACAAATTGGTCCATTTCTCTCAGCCACCTCTCCCTCCATCTGTGGCATTCCCTAGCCTCTCACCCTGGTTTCTCAACCTCTAATTGGCCCCTTTGGCCCACCTGATCTCTACCTTCTCCTCTTTCAGTGTCATGCAAATGACACTCAGCTTTCCTTCAGGTTCCCCTCAGCCTCCTCTCATCTCTCGCTCATTCATGACTGTCTATCCGAGATTCAGGATTGGTGCACCTCCAATGACCTCGGCCTTAATGCCAGTAAGAAAGAGATCCTTCTCATTGGGACCTCTCCCCCTGCTTTCCCTCTCTCACTCGGGCCACCCACCTTGGCCCATCTTCTGTTACCTTGCTGCAAGACAAAAAACCTTGGTGTCATCTTCGACTCCACTCTCTCTTTCTCTCCTCACATCTCAGGCATTGTCAAGAAGTCCCACTACCAGCTGTGCCTCCGCAAAGGGACTCTTCCCTTTCTCACTTCCCCCAGAAGCTCACTGTCTCCCGAGACCTGGTTCTGTCTAGGCTGGACTACTGCAACAGCTTCTTTATCAATCTGCCTTCCTCTACTCTCTGCACTTTGCAATTAATCCAGAACAGGACTGCAAGACTTATGTTTGGCCTCAAGCCCAGGGACCGCATCTCCCCGTCCCTGAAATCTCTCCACTGGCTCCCGATGGCTGCAAAGATCAAGTTCAAGACCCTTTGCATTGTCCACAAGGCTTCCTGGGCCTGGGCCTGCACTACATACAACGCTCTCTTCCAAAATACCTTCCTTCTCAAGCCCTTCGGCCAGCTACCTCCAACTCTCAAGGATTAGATGCTTCTCCAGGCAGAGAGTGGGGGGTAGATCTGTCTACTCTGCAGGTGCCTCCCTCTGGAATGGCCTCTCTGCCCCTCTCAAACTTGAACCGGACCACCTGAAGTTCCTGAAGCAGCTGAATCCTTCCTCTTCCCTGCTTTCTCTCTCACCCTCCTGTGCTTACCTACCTGACCTACATGTCTGCTGTACCGACTGGTTGCTTGGCTACCCTCAGAGTCTCACTGGGTACCAGGCTCTTTCTTGATCAGTCACCCTTGCACTGTCCCTGGGCCTTTTGTGCACTTAGGGGCTGTAACTGTAACCCTACAGGTCCTTGTTCTCCTTGCACTACCCAGATCCAACCTGCCACGGCTGCACTTACTCAGAGCATTGCAGCCCCATTTCCCCCTGTCCTCTCCCTTGCACTTGCCCCCTCCCTTTCCCCTTGCACTTCTCTTTCTCGCACTTGCACAATCTGAATAACGCAAGGCCTAGTAAGATCGTTTGTCTTGTCCTCCCTCTTTCTTCCCTCCCTTGTCTTGTCGCACCTAGTAACACTTATGTACAGGCACGTTGTAAATGCTTATCATATCATATCATATCACACCATGCTCAAAAGACAAATGGCCGGAGAAATACTGCCTCTAGCTGTACTGTGGTAATTAGTAAACTGGGTAGGAAAGGGGTCCTGGTAATAAGGGTTCCTAAAGTTAATTATACTGGCTAGTGAACCCCTGCAACAGTGCTCTATTACTGAACTTATTATGCAACTGAATGACAGACATGCAGCCATTCCTACCAGTTACCAGCACAATGTCCCAGGTACCTGTGGTGTGAAACAATTTGGAAGAGAAAATATCTCTTCAGAGATTTCCAACTTGACGTTGGAGTTTTGAGGCATAAAAGAACTCTCCAAAAGGGCCAGCTCTTCAGGGAAGGTTAATCCGTGTGACAGAAGAAGGCAGTGTCTTCCCTTGAGTATGAGCCACTTCTCTTGCCTGCCCTTACTGTGGAAGAAGATTAGGTACCTACATGGTCTACTACCAGGTACACTGCTGGATTCTCAGTCCTATCTAGTGAGGAAAGTTCTACAGAGAAAAATCTCCATGTGATTTCAGCTGAATCTATCTCTCCTGGGTGTCCTAGAGAAAAGAGCCCCTTCCCAAAAGAAGATGAAAACTGCCAAGGCATGCTCTAGGACCCCTTGGCTTACGGAGCCTGGACGTCATCACTGAAAATAGAAATACAACTAATCCCAGAAATGACTCTGGTCTTTCTGAACACTGGAACTGACTAGAATAGCGGTCCATTTCCTGGGCAATTAGTCATCCATCCAAAGTCCTGGAGGGGCAAGTGTAAGATAAGTAATTCCTTTGTTTACTTTTGACTAATGTTGGTAGTCCCCTAACCTTCATGCTGGCTATTTGGTGGGCTTGCTTATTATTGGAAGGTGAGACCTTTTTTCAAAGTCTGACTGAAGACTGAGACTCACTTTTTAATGTGCTGCTTGCTTTAGTATCCCATAAGGCTACCAGGACAGTGGTTCTCACAAAGGGACCTATTTTGTCCCTGACTGAGTTTTCCCGGCCTATATAATGTGTCAATGTTTCGATTCTCTATCTTTTTACTGAACAATGACTCACCAACCAATATTTTACCGCACATTACTTACCTTTATTTTACTCACAAAAAACTGGGAGACCCCTGCTGCGCCACCTTCATCACCGCCCGCTATCTCCCCAACTAATATTACCTTGCCCAAACCTACCATCTTTTTTTTTGTGGGATAAAAAAGTGTGGTCAATATGTTCCGTGAATATTGATCAGTAAAAAGATGGCAGTGTTTCAGGCTGGTGGCAGCTATATACCACTAACGTGGACTTTTTAACGCAAAAGAGCAAAGTGGCTAGCAAATGTTTTCAAATCCCAGTAAAGTGGCAATTTTCTTTGCGGCCCTGTTGTTCATGATTCACGAAGGCAATGGCCATTTTGGCTGTTTTGCCTGTGTGAGCTCTGAATCAGAGCTAACACGGCCTCCCTGTACAAATGGAACCAGGTCTGTGGTGGGTCACCCCTTGTTACGGTTCCGCAAAACAGGTGTGAGGCTGGGCCCCGCGTTGAGAGGCCACCAAAGGATTGAAAGGTGTGTTGGATCCGATTGGAAGATTGGGCTAGTGAGTGTGAGTGTAAGTATCTTGGGGAGACCCAGAGCCCTTTGTGAGATTCACCCTGGAGCTGCTCTTGAAGAAGCTTTAATGAATATATGATGCTCTGAATTCCATCTGGAAGCTCTGATGCTGACTCCTGGTTCTCCTGAGGGTGAAGCGTTCCTCCTTCCTGAACCAAGGGATCCTGTCTCAGGCTCTCCCTTGATTTGATGGGGATGGATGGATAATCCACGCGTGTAGCCAACGTGTGCTCTCCAAGGCTCCTGGTCGGTCTGTATCACCGAATCAGAAGTGCTGCCTGAACATGCACAATATGGTGGCTGCTGTCCACAAGTGTTGCCTCAATGTTGGACTCTGCAGGTTTGACTTTTGCAGCTGGCTTTCCTTAGAGGAACCTCCTGGTACCTGTCCGGCAGTCCTTTGTCTCAACAGGTATATCCACTGACCTGTCCAGAAGGGTCAGTAATGGCATAACTTGCTGCTCCTCACCCAACATGGGACTCATCTTCTGTGAGTCCTATGATTTAGTCTGCATCTTTGGTCACATCCTTTCTTCATCAGTGGCATCACCTGCAGACCCCCTTTCTAGAACTTCCACCAAGACTTGCAGAAAACCTGACGTCTCAGCTCCCCTGTGCACTCTTGAACCCTGGTTTGTTTGTTCACAGCTCAACCGCCTTGTGCAAATTTCTGGAGGGTCTTTAATCTCTGTTGCCTTAGTGACTCGGGACTTTGCTTGCAGACCTTCTTCCCAGGTACCTCGACCATGGCTCTGTCAGCTGCCATTTTCTGTAGCCACCTTTACCATCTTCTTGACAAGGACCACAAACCCAGTTCTCCCTTTACTCATCACCGCCAGCCCAAAGGGTATCTCTTCTGCAGCTCCCCCTGCAATTTAGTAACATATGGCCTGTTTTTCCCTCGA
The DNA here is from genome assembly GCF_040938575.1 of Ambystoma mexicanum. Lineage (NCBI taxonomy): Eukaryota > Metazoa > Chordata > Amphibia > Caudata > Ambystomatidae > Ambystoma > Ambystoma mexicanum. The sequence continues at coordinate 71,386,966 of NC_090932.1, read as the reverse complement.
ATTGAGGGCTGCGTATTGTCCAGTCTATTCCTAAAAACACACTTTTTAAAACTATCTGAACTTTACCAAATTATCTAAAAGTTCCTCTGCCTGAAAGCTTGCATCGAATACTTGTTAAGATGGCTGCTTGTGTCTTTTAGATACACTTCACTTTTTATCATAATACCCCTTTCTAATTTTAAAGTACTTTCCTGTTACAGGAGAGATTTCTTGAGACACAACTTTTTTTTATATAGAGTATATGTTAGTACTATACTGTTTAGACCTTCCTTTACTGTGTGTTTATGTTTTGGTAAACTGTGCCTCGCATAAGAGTGAAACCTGCACTGCTCTGCTAGCTACCATGGCGAGAGTCAGGAGGAGCTTGCGGGAAACCCTGCCTAACTCTACAGGATGGTTTTCCAAAGCCCTCATCAGAGGTTTTTGGGATAATTTCCCTAACATCTTCCTTGAAACTTAAAATATAGCGGAAAGAAGCTAAAAGCACATACTCAAAGAGACTCTAGCCAATTCCTCCAATCTTCCCCATGCTGTGTTTTTTTTTTCTCGTAAATATGGTGAGTAAAGTTCTTCTGCCGCAACCTGCATGGCCTATGTCTTCTCGCAGGTTGAACACGTGTCCATGACAAAGGTAGCAGCAAGGGACGCATAATGCTGCTTCAGCTGGTCCTGGCAGCCTTGTGCTCTGTTATCATTTGCAGTAGGCATGCCTGAGGCTAACTAGACTGCTCCAGGCACGTCTCCTGGGGGATGGGCACTCCAGGAGCTTTCCAGAGCTGCATAAGAGCCGACCCGGCACTGTTTATTTTGGGTAGCATTTGTACATTTGGTTGATTGAAGTAAGAATTTAGGATATTCTCAGCAAAATGTAGGGCCAATCAATCACTCTCTGTGATGTTAAATAGGCTGTCTGGTTCATTTATTTGTGTATGGTTCTGAAAGAACCTTTACAAAATTACATCAGATATCACATCATTATATTAAAATCCACATTATCAATCGTTAAAAACACATACCCTTTGTTAAAAATGACCATAACATTTCCTACAATTTCCTAAAAGTCTATGGGCCTCATTACAAATCCGGCGATAACCCTGCCGGTGCTACCGGCGGGTTGCTGCCGGACTTGCATTACTTACCGGCGCATGGCTTGCCGGTAACACCGGGGATTACAACCCAAGCATTACGGGAACTCAGGCACTGGTAAATTGTTAATCCCCATTTCCATTTGTGTCCCATATGACTCAATGGGAATGGGGAACACGGAAGCACTGGCACCGCTAATAACGGTGCCGGTGCCCCCGTAACACTCTGCTGGCAGGTTCCCTTTCGCCCGCCAGGTCTGACCCTGGTGGGCGGGAGGGCACTCAGGAGGTCACCCGTCCGCAGAGTCGTACTGTGCTGGTCCAGTAACAATGGGGCCGGTAGTTACCAGAGAGGCACAGTCGTAATGAGGCCCTAGAAATACATAATAATACAATCAGTGCATAAAACATCAGCCATGGCATGACTTAGAAGCTCAAGTTAATACTCTAGCAGTAGTAGCCGTGCCCAATACAGGCCTATATGGAGACTTTCGGACTCGAGTTCAGACATAAGTCCCAAAACTCACTTGTACTTATAGACTCAAATTCCTCAGCATGTTTATTTATTTATTTATTGCTTGTTAGGCACTCATACAGAAAATAAATTCTGTGTCAAAGCGCTTATAGTGCAGCAGGGAGTAGACGCAGATGGGTAGAGCCCAAAACAAAACACTCTGTGAAAACATGTTTCGGGGTTTCAAGCTTCCCTTCCGTGTTTCAAATGCGACACATCTTTTAGCGGTATTTTCAGAATTGCCCCCTTGATAAATAGCAGAGGTAACTGATTTGTCCGCAATCCAAGCATAAAGTTGCGAGTCGCTGGGTAGTTTTGCGCTCGTAGGAAGCAATGAGTAACATTAGCCACATAACAGTAGGTGCGTAATGTAAACAAGTGAAGATAATTATTTCCCCAGTCCCATCTTTTAATCTTTTCCCTAAAAATGGCCCTCAAAGGCGGGTAATCGGTACCAGAGCTAAATACAGGAGACCACCCACTTTTTTCAAATAGTTGTACATTCCACGCAGTAAAGTCGCATGCCGCCTTGTTTTCACCAATCAATCTGTCCCTACAGCCTGCAGCCCACAACTGCCATTTTGGGTTGGTTTTAGCTTTCATAAACAGCTCCCCTCTTCTACTTAACAGTTGGCCTTTTCATGACATTAGTCATATAGTGAATTAGTACCCTGGTGGTGGGACACAGCCAAGGAAATTGCTTGAAACGTGTGCTCTCTCCGGCAGTACAAGCTACCTTCTGAGAAATCTGAAGGCTTCGCCCTCCCACACCTCCCTTCCTCTAACACAACCTGTGGGTTAGGACCAGGGGGAAAAGCAGGTCAGAGAAGCCTCTGCACAGGGCTTTAACAAAGAAATTCAGGAGGAGGGACAGTGTCACCTATGGTAGACTAAGGTCCCTACTATCCGAGCTGTAGGCAGTGTGGAGGATGATGTGACAAGACTGGGCAATGCCTGTGGACGGGACTGAGATAAGAAATGGCCTGGACTACGGGAGTGGAGTTGGCTGGAGTCTGCAGTGTAAAGCAAACAGGATGAGTAGACACATACAGCTACTATACTTCAAAGGCAGTGGGAGCTTATCATCAACTGTGCAAGTGCCTGCATTAAACCTAAAATTCAAGTACTATTGATTATTTGCCCCCCACAAAAAGTGGTACAGAATAATTGAGATGGATGTTGTAAACCGCCTGGATAGCAACCACAAACCATTGATACTGGAAATCAGAGGGGGTGGTCATTTTAGATATAAAGATGATACAATCCACTTCCTCTTGTGTAATCTGTTCAACTAGAGATAGTTTCAGGTGGGCAGTCTTAGATATGATATGATATGATATGATATGGCATTTATAACGCACCTGTACACAAGTGGTTAAGCCTATGCTACTTAAGGGGGTAACCAAGATCTTTGAGAGAGTCATGGATGCCAGACTTAAACCATTAATAGGGATCAATGTAACTTCAGATACCGTATGTGGGTAAAGGCACAGAATGAGCTGCGAAGACCAAGATTTAAATCTCAATTTGATTAGTGAAACATACATTGAGTCCACTTGTTTCTATGGATTTAAATATTGCCTTTGACAGCACTCATCGTAATCAACTAGGACCTCAGCCTCCCCAGTGATTTTCTCAATATGGCTTCAATATGGACTAGACGGTGAGGTAAGTGACCTTTTTGCACCTAAATTGGGTGCATATGAGGGTTTCTGATGGGCAACCCTAATCTTTTAATTACATGTAAATGCGCCACCTCGGGAATTAAGCAAGGTGAACTATGGATACACTACGTATTGGTCAAAGTAAGATCCCACTGTTGGAGAGTACCAACAAAATCCTTATTTTGCCGGAGCGTCTCGCAACTGAATAAAGATGCCATTAGTACTCCGGTCTCCCAGGCCAGATTACTTATAGTAATAAGCCCCTCGCTGAGGGGCACGGGGCATTACCGCTTCAGGAAATGCCCCGGGGCCTGTGTTAAGGACCTTGCTGTGCTCGGGCCTGTAACTATGGGCCCCAGGGCATTACCTGAATTGGTAATTCCCCCTCAGGGCATTGCTTGAATTGGTAATGCCCCCTGAGCTCAGGGCTTATTGCTTAATTTTTAGCCAACCGCAGGTGGTACTCATTAATCATCATCGGAAGGATGAAAGGCTGAGTTAGCCTTACCAGGATTCAAACCTGTGAACTGCAGATCACACACAGATTGCAGCCGCAAGCGCTCAACCCACTGAGCTATTTTACCGATAAATGCCCTCATTCCAAACATAGAATAATATAACTTTATAGACCTGCGGCGAGGGCCCTACCAGGCGTTATGGGCCCTGGAGACCGAGTTAATGGTCTGAGCAAAGCAAGGGCTTTAATGAGGCATGAGTGACCATAATGCCTGGTACGGCCCTCGCTGCAGGTCTATAAAGCTATTAGAACACCCTCAGGACCCGATTCTGAACTTGGCGCAGTGAATGTGCTAAAGAGCATGATTCACTGCGCCAAATCAGTACGCCCAGGCTCCACCAGTATTTTCAAGTGGGCCTGGGCGTCTTCGCAGTGCACGACAGTGCACCGTCAGGATTAATGGGCGCAATCCTGAAATCTCAGCAGCATTTTTGTAAAATAACGACATATTTGTATTTACAAAAATGCTGCTGAGAACACGGGTGTATATAAACACTTTCATACACACCAAAGTAAGCAGCTTCAACGTTGCAGAATACAACGTTGAAGCTGCTTGCTTTGTGAACACCCGATTTTCAGGCTATTAATCTGTGGGCTATACCAGTTTGTATAGCCCGCAGATTGACCAATCAAGATTGAGAAATGCCCGCTAGGGTGTTCTAATAATGATTATTGCTTACAAGGAGCTAGCTAGCTGGGCTTTAACCTGAAAATAGGGAACTTGCAATCAGATTGGCACGCAAGAAAGCAGTGCCCCTGGCTCTTCTAACCAGTAACAAAGTGAAGGCAGTGTTGAGCCTGGGCGGCTCGATGATAATGAAAGACTTGACACCGGTGAAACAATACGTCTTTCTTTATTCGTGTTCTGGAACATACTGACTTGCTTTAACTTTCCCTTTTCTCTTCCCTCCTTCCCACGTCATGTCACACATGTCTGCTGCCTCTATCTTAAAGAGGTAGTACCCAGTAACAACGTCACCCACAGTCAAATGTCCTGACGTCCACCTAGAATTCTTCCACTAGGCGAAGCAGCATCCTGATGGTTCGCTTGGGCCTGGCGCTTGCGTCGCCTTCCTTGGGTGACCCATCCATCTTGGATGGTTCGGACTGGTGGCAAAAGGTTCCTCCTAGTGGTCTCCACAGGTCATCGCTGGGTTCGTGAGGTTCTGGGTCAGGTTCAGGAGGGGGGGGCCTTCGACTTCTCTCCTGACGACATGCTTGAACAGGGAGCTATTCCTTGTCACTTCCTATCTGCGTTGGCCGCTTTGACCATCGTTCCTTTTACTGCTGTGACCTGCAGCGGCCATGGCTTGAATCGGGCATCAGTCTTTTTCGACATCTCTTGCTGTACCCACACTTCATCCCCTAGTTGGAATTCTCTAGGCCTGGCTCCTCTTCTTTCACCAGTGTCTCTTCTTATAGCTGTCTGGTCCCCTTCTGCCTGAAGTGCAGGGTGCCTCACGATCCGTGTGCAGACACCATACTTCATCATGAGTTCGGCCGGGGTCTTATTGGGTGCCTCATGGGGGGTGTTTTGCAGTAGTCCTGGAGTAGGCGGCATAGGGCTTGAGGTGGGTTGGCTCCCTCCACACGGGCTATCTGCAGAGTCTTCTTAATTGAGGCCATAAACCGGTCAGCCATCCCATTGGCTTGCAGCCATCAGGCGTGTTTTTCGGATGGGTGAAGTCCATGTGTTTTGCGAAGACTGCGAAATCGTGTCCACTGAATGGGGGCCCGTTGTCAGACTTGATGATGAGCAGGATTCCCCAATCACTTACTACTTTGTTGAAGATCGCTGCTACTTGTGCGAAGGCTGTGGATGGTGTCCTCTTCACAATGGGGAACCTAGAGTGCTCTTCACAATGGGGAATCTGGAGTGCTCATCTATGAACAGGAGGAGGTACTCCCCTGACTCTAGTGGTACGTAGAAGTCAACTGCAACCCTCTGCCAGGGATGGTCAGGGATGTGAGTGGGATGAATTGGGGCTGGAGCTTCTGTCCTGGCTGTGCACTGGCCAGCTATGCAGGATCTCACCCACCGGTCGACCCCTGAGTCCAGGAAGGGGAACCACACATGGCACCAGAGCTGTCGTTTTGTGTTGTCTGCACCCTGGTGTCCCTCGTGCACAGTCTTGATGACCTCTGCTCTGAGGGACGCTGGGATGACGAGTTTGCATCCCCTCAATAGAACAGTCTTGTCTTTAACAGCTAGCTCTGTGTGTACTTTGGCGAGCCTCTCTAACTCGTTTTTGCAGGCCCCGGGTGTCTTAGTAGTGCTTGGCAGTAGTCTTTCCATCTGTTGTTCTCCATCAGGCTGATCACCACGACCATGGAGGGATCTGCTGAGGAGGCTAACGCCACTGCTTCCAGTAATACAGCTGGTGGGAGTGCATTTGAGGCAACATAGTTGATAGGTTCAGCGTCCCCGGATCTGGCGATCGGTTTGCCCGCAGGGTGTCTCGACAGATAGGCTACAGGATTGTTGTCACCCCAGGTCTGTGGATGATCTGAAAATCGTATTCTTGGAGCCTGATTCCCCATCGCTCGATCCTGGGAGACATCTTGGTCCTCGGGTTTCCAAACAATGAGAGCAAGGCCTGATGATCCATAATGAGTGTGAACCTTTTGCCGATCACATAGTCGTGGAAGTGTTTGCATGCCAAGATGGAAGCTAGGCTCTCCTTCTCTGCCTGTGAGTAGGTGGACTCCAGTGGGGCTAGCTTCCTGCTGGCATAGGCAACAATGTGCCTAGGGTGTGTGTCAGTCCCACTGATCTGGGCCAGTATGGCTCCTAAACCCACCAGGCTTACATCCACCACGATCTCGGTGTGCCACTCTAGGTCGAAGTAGGCCAGTTTCCAGGCCTCGGCCAGTGCCAGCTTGATAGCGTCAAATGCTTCCTGACATTCGACTGCCCAGGCGAACGCTGTGTCCTTCTGGAGCAGGCGGCATAGGGGTTCGGTGATGGAGGCATAGTGAATGATGTATTGGGCGCAATACCCTGCCGTTCCCAGGAACAATTGGACATCTGCTGCTTCGGTCAGTTCTGGTAGGTTGAAAATGGTGGAGACCTTGTCAGGGTCCGGCATCATACCCTCCGCATAGAAGATGTGGCTCCTGAAAAATGTCGGCCGCCGACAAGATTCTGAAGTTAAGGCGTTTCTATCAGAATAGGGCGTCATGGTTTGCAAAGGTGGTTCTGCCTCATGATTCAGGATGGAGCACCATTTGGTGGTAGCCTTGATTGAGATCTAGCTTGGAGAACAGGACTGACTTTTTCAGCTGGACGATCATGTCATCTTTGTGCGGCCCTGGGTAGCGTTCTCTTTGGTTGGCGGTATTGGCCATTCTCATGTCTACACAGAACCTTAGCCGGCCTCCTTCCTTTGGTACAAGCACTAATGGTGAGACCCATGGGGTTGGTCCAGTGGCCGGTTCGATGATGTCGTCATTCAGTAGCTGTATGAGTTCACGCGAGACTGCCACTTGTAGGTGGAATCCCACTCTTCTCGGAGGTTGGGGAACTGGTCGAACTGTCGTATCTATGTGCAGTTTGACGGGGGCCTTTCATTTTTCCTGGCCCTTTGCAGAGGAGCGAGAACTCTGCCAGGATAGTGTCTTTTGAAACAGGTTTGTCAAGCGGGTACTCAATCCCCACTGTGCAGAGGAGTTCCTTCAGCTCACTCGTGGGAGCGGTTGATTGTATCGAGTCACCTTCATGGATGTGTATGTCAATGAGTCCCAGGTAGGACGCCGAGCGGAAGCTTATAGGGCATCTCCCTTTCGTCCGGCTTCTGATTACGTGAATGATTGTAGTAGTGGACAGCCCTTTGTCTATGACCCGTCATCCAAAGTGTCCTATGGACTGTAGGGGAAGGTCTGCTCCCCACTGCAAGATATTGGAGACCATCCAGGTCAGTGTTGGTCTGTCAGGTATCTAGATAAATTCCTTTTCGCCCATGATATTGACAGTGGCTCCTGAATCGACCAGGAACCAAAATTGTTTGCCACAGATGCTGACAGGTATCCTGGGTGCTTCTCTCGCTTCTCTGTCATCCTGGATGAGGTTGACATAGTCGTCTTGCTCATTTTGGTCTTAGTATACTCCTTCATATGTGTGTCTATGCGGGACCTTGGCATACGGCTGGGCCCGTAGTTGAGGCGGTCCATCATACTCATCTCTGAGGTGTGCGTTGTGTTCATAAATTTCAGGATCTTGTTGGTCGTCTTGAGGATAGTGGTCTTCAACCAATCTCACATACCGCCTCGGCCCTGGCTGGTATGGGCGAATCTGGTACATAGGGGTTTGTGGGGTCCGGCTGAACGTCCTGTATTGTGGCGCAGGCAGTGGTCTCGGGGTGAGGAACAGCCTGCCTTCTCTGCAGACTGCCTGAAAGTGTCCATCTCTGCCACAATTGCTGTATGTTTGGGAGAGGGCGGGGCACGTCCCTGAGTGGGGGAACCCCATCTCGCATTGGCAGCACTGCCTCTGCATTCTGGGAGTTGACTGGTACCCTCCTGTGGTTCCCTTGTCACCTGTTCTGTTGCTAGTTGGCTGGAGTGCCGCCATCAGTTCACTCTTGTCTCATTTTGAGGCAGTGCCTCCTGACATTTGGGTGGCTTGTGCTTCTACCCTACCGAAGATGCGGGCCATTTCGCTGACCTCGTCAATGGAGAGAGGCTTCTTGAGTAGTTGTTTTGTCAGTGTCTGGGACAGGCACCCCTCAATTACCCTCAGCCGGATGGCCTCCTCTAACAAGAATGCGTGGAACTGGCAGTGCGCTCCTTTGATCCACAGGCGGGTGATGAACTTGACTTGTCAACAGTCTCATCCCCCCTTTGGGTACATTAATTAAACATATATCGCTCATAGTCGCGGTTGGGCTCAATGACCAGTCTCTTGTTGAGGGCAACTATGAGAGTGACAAAGTCTGGTTGCTCTGCAGGGGGAATGGTCTTGATGATTGTCTTGACCTCACTGCCAGTGATGTTGACGAACATATTATGCAAATTCTGTGAGTTTTCTTCCCCTGCGGCTTTAATGAAATTGTTAAAGTTATCTTTCCATCTAACCCACCATAGGCCCTTGTCCACTTGAGTCATCGAGAATGGGGGCGGCATGCGCCATGCTGTGGCGGTGGATTTAATGGTCTGGTCTGGCATAGTGGGTGGTTGGATTGCAGGAGGTGGGGGTACAGGTGTGTCGTTAGTGCTCATGGGGGTGACTGCATGAGGTAGAGTAGCTAAGCACGGCCTCCTGTGGTTGTTATAATGGTCAGAAGTGTGTGTCACAGAGATCCTGGATGTTGCCTGCAGGTTACACTTTGAGTGGAGATGACCTGCCCCTTTAATTTGGGGGTGCGGCTGTGGTCGGTGGCTGTGCGCCTAATGAGCATGTGCCTCAGAGTTTGAAGAGGTAGGAACCGAGTTGACTTTGTTCCTTCCTGTTTGTGTGCTGGTCGTGCATGCAGCCGTGCTCCAGCACATGTGGGGGATGGGGGCCACGGGCGGATTGCCGTGAGACGGGGAAACTGGAGGTTTCCCTTTCACTCCACTCGACAGCACGAGGAGCCTGGAGATGGCGTCATCGGGGGGGGCTTGAGATCAGGCGTGTGGCTGACGACGGGATCACCATCTCTGTGGGAGTCCTCTGTGGGAGCGGGCAGGAGCAGGATGTAGTGGCGTAGCGTAGCACGGTGGGATCACCTGCTCGCATGAATCAGAAGGACCCAGTGTGAGGGAGGAATGGCCTCATCGCCAGTTGTTCAGTCTGGGCGGCTCTATGATAATGAAGGACTCGACACTGGTGAAACAATGCGTCTTTCTTTATTCGTGTTCTGGAGCATACTGACTTGCTTTCACTATCCCTTTCCTCCTCCCTCCTTCCCACGTCATGTCCCAAATGACTGCTGCCTCTATCTTAAAGAGGCAGTACCCAGTAACAGTCAGCAACGCAAAAGGTCTAGTTCTGGTTCAGAGCAACAAGGGTCTGGTTGAACCGCAGTTGCTATAAAACTGAGCTAAAAAATCAGAAGCCCTATAAAGGCAGGATCACAGCTGAAAGCAACTGGAAACTGAGCCAATTGCAAGCACCTAAATCTTCACCTCAGGACCATTGCATTTGCATGATTTGAGGGAAGGAAATGTTGCAAAAACTGAAATAGATCATGGGCTGTAATTTGGTTCATTAACTTATCAGTGAGGCATGCTGAGAAGCACCAGGAGGTCTACGCAGTGCAGGAGCTTGACAGGCTGAGCCAAGCAGAGCCTTGAACATGCACTTTTCAAGGTTCCAAAAAGGCGCAGACCATCACAATCTAACATTCCTGCTCTGCGAGATCCAGAGCAGGATTCCAGAACCAGTTTGATTCCAGAAGTCAAACTGGAGATTTGTTCTTTGGTGCCAGGACATTGGAACTGTTCAGCGACATAATCAGCCTTAGAACACTGGGAGGGGGCACAAGATATCAGGGTGCTCGGAACGTGGGCTGCATTCTCTGGTAAAAGCCCACCCTCTGAGATCCCCCGAGGCTGTGCGCCACTCGCCCTGTGCCTCTCTTGCACCCTCCCTTCTGACGCCACACCTGAGACTGTAACCGCTGTCATTGTAATCAACACTTAGAATGGACTCATGTTGCTGACACGGCCTCGGAGGACAAGAAAAATATAAGTTTTCCTTTTTTTATTGTCTTAGCCATTAGCACCCGCCTGTAGTGACTCGTGAGTGCTAATGGCGATATGACCCTCTGCGTCGGGCCAGCTCTGTCGTTAATGGCGTCACTGCGTGCATTAAGGGACCCTCGTGTGCTTTTGGTCATATCGCCTCATTGACTAAATGTGCTCGGTCAGAGAACACCCTGCTGACTATAGTTCCTAAGACCTCGTCTATCCATAAAAACATTTTTAAAAATGAAGATTCCTCAAAAAGGATCCGTTCAGCACCTACTTCTTGGTCTGCTTCTCTCGGCTACACCTACTTCTTCACACTTTGACCACTTTTAAAAGAGAAAAGGCCGCTTTCTAGTGCTCCCTTTGCTTTTCTTCACGACAGCCATCTTTTTTGTAGTTTTTGGTTGTTTTTGGTAAACACCCCTTCACAAACATCTTTTCCAAAATCAGAATGCCATAGACGGCTGCCAATGGGTATAATACCCACCTAGACATGCCATCCTGGCCGGTAACAGTGCAGCATAGCCTTGGTTAATGGCCCTCGCTGGCATAGGGCTACTTATCTCAGGCTGGCAGGACATTGTAGGCCAAGCCCCCATCAAGGCGGATATTATCCCCTTCTCCCAAAGCTGCCTCCTCAACCAATATTAACAAGAAGGACTTTAGGACTTTAGGATGTCCCAGAGTTTGTTAATGTTCTCCTGGCCATGGTGACATCATCCATTCCCTTCTTAAAGGGATTAGCTGTTGAAAGGAAACAGATCCAGTTCTCCGCACCCTTCCCTTCATCATCAACTTTAAGGGATTCTGTAAGCTCCCTGGGATGTTGTCTGCTTGGACCTATTGTAGCATCGTTCACTTGGAGAGCCCTTTAAAATGCCCTTATGGCATTACTATAGCAATCATAACTCCTCCTGGGGGCTCCATCGGCCAGTAACGGCCCATACCCAAGTTAACGCCAGGCACTAGCACTGTTAAATACTGTTTAAGCCAGCAAAGGGAGGCGAGGGGTGATTATTGCTGTTAGCACTGCAAGTTTATAAACAGGAGTGCTGATAGCACAGTATTTGTTTGAATCAACAGGTTGCGTGCTCACTGCAACCCGTTAATTCCAAACAAATACTCACCCAAGATGGCCACTATGGAAATGGAAGATGGGACTCCAAGCAAAGCTCCTCTTCCTTGGTAGGACGGGATCCTATTAGCGTCATAGAGGTGCCAAAAAACCACAGTTGAGTGGGAGCCAGGGGTGAGGGGAGAGGATGGGATGCAGCGAGCAGAGTGAGGAGGAGGAGAAGGGGTGAAGATGTCAGGGTGGGTGTGAGAAGCACACTTGCTTTATTCCTTGGCATGGAACATATTGCACCCGGGTTGATCAACCTGATTCCCTGTCACATCCATACCGCTGCTAATTTTTCATTATACATTGAGGTGAGATGCTTTTCATAGTTTTTTTTTCTCAGCTGTTTTCGTCAGCTCTATAATGCACACTCTTCTCAATTGTGTACGAATTTGTTGTACCTCTAGTTTATTTTTCTAAATGCAATGCACCAGTTATTAGATTATTTGAATATAAATGAGATGCTGATAAACGTTTTGATTGGCTCGTGTGGTTTCATGGACTAACAAGTCCAAAATAGCTTTGACTTTGATTTGATAATAAACAAGAAGCATTGGCTGAATAAAAGTCATATAGAAAGCACATTCTTTCTCATCAAGGGTAAAGCTTGAGACCGTGCATGGCCTATGTGTAGAGAGATTGGCAGAGTAACCTGACCTGCTGGTCCATGAAATAAAGTGCAAAATTAAAGAAAAAACAGCCAGGGCTTCCGTTACTTTTTTGGGAGGAGACGTCTTATAGCTACATTCTGAAGCCTAAAAATGTGGCAATCATGCCATCATTTTGGAACAAAATACTTCTCAAAATTGTGGGAGTAAACGACTTCCTGCCAAATAAATGAAAGTAAATTGTTAGAATGCAATCGATATAAGTCCTCGACCTTCTGCCTCCTATTTTGTGAAAGCTGTTTCCCTTTTATAGGCTTAAAAATGCCCACAAATGAAATAAACCGAGGGCGGCATACCACAGGGTCTTTGCGCTTGCCTTAATGGAGGGGGTGGGGGGACAACTGGGCATGCCAAGGGCAGTTATTTCTCTAGGAGAGGACACAGCTGTTGGAGGTTTGGTGCTTGAGTGACAGGTGACAGGGCAGGCTGGGCATAAGCTAAGCACACCCACCCATTCAAGATGGCGAATGAGCAAACTCTACTCTATGCACACACATGCGCCCAGCTGGGGGAAGGACCTGGCAGTTGCCTGTCCTGTTTCCAAACCCAAAACAAACTAAGCCCGGCTTCATCAGGGGAGGCCAGCTGTCCCCGGGGCTTCAAAAAACATGGCTTCAGAAATCAATTGGTATTTTTATCTCGAGTGCACAGCAGAGGCGTAGCCAGGATTGTCTAGCAAATGGGGCCTAAAGCTAATGCAGTTGGACCCACTGCACTGACAAAAATATCTGTAAATGCCCACACAGCGCTGCTGAGTGGGCATTTACAGATTTTGGGTGGGCCTTGCTCCTCAGGAACCTACCCTGCCTACGCCTCTGGTGCACAGAGGGCTTACCTGGCTCACAGCAAAAGGTCGGTGCAGGGATTGCAATCTGCAGCTTCCCAGGGTCAGCAGGGTTGGAGCTGCTAGTAACCCTACAGCCTGATTCCAGCATAGCTCGCAAATCACACACTTTGGCCGGGTGTCACCCGCCATATAATCAGGTCACCCACCCACCAAGCCCCCTACACGCACATACACTTCAATGGGCTCTCGCCCGCCAAACACACAATGGGCTGATGTTTCCACCCGCCCTGGGGACGCTAAAGGTAGACAGCCATGGCTGTGCCATCACGGTTTAGTGTAATCTTTTCACTGTTCTGGTACAAAGGGGGCTTCTATCCCCGCCACATCCTGCAAGATCTGCATTTGCGTCTAGAGTTGCCAGGTCACTGGACCTTATCCACACAGATCTAAGATATCAAAAAGGGTTCTAAGATATTTCTAAATGTCCCCCGCACCCCAGCACACGATCCCAGATCACAACATCTTGACCTGTCACCTAGATTCCGGACAAGCTGCATGCAGGGAAAAGGGTAGGAATGGCACTTAAACATGATTTTACAGTGCCAATGGTAAAGTATCCTGAATGACACCCCACAAAACACACAAGCATTGTCAAAGCCAACAGTTTTGGATGTGTGTTTGCACAGCATTATCATTTGCCATAATGGTACTACCTGGCTATGAGATGACAACAGCTGTGGTCTTAGAAGATGAGCATTTTATGACTGTTCCTAGCAAATGCCTTTCTAGCAACTACACCAGAGCCACAAATGCTGGCTCTACCGATGCTTGCTTTTACAATAATACAGTGCAAGGAACAAAGGCAAGAACACTTACATTGCTTATAAACCAAGGGGATGGCAGCACACTTGGTTAAGCCATTGGTGTCACTTTAGGAACTGTTTCTCAGCTTCAATTAAACAATTACCTTTCAGAAAACAGGTTATAATTAACGTTGGCATCCCCTCACTTAGCAACCTCAAAAAGACCCCATGGGGGAGGAGTGTTTTGGGGTGGGGAGGGGCTGGTACTGGGTGGGAATGACAGTGGGAATTAGCTAGGCCATGGCTGAACAGCCACACAACACCCTCCTCATATGCCCTCTCACTCTGAGCTTCCCTTCCCGTTCCAATAGTTTATTATAATAGGCAGTTCTTGCAAAGCCTTTTATACCAAAAAAGCAGGGCATCTGAACTCTCTGGAGTGGAGAATCAACAACTGGGACATTTCTGAAAGGAGGCACCAGAAGCAATGATGTATTACAAAAAGTATTACAAATATTTATTTAGCTTGATACAAATGTATTATATGAACACGTGATCATCACATGAATCTAGAAAAGCACAGTTAGGTACAGGTAAAAACTACACAGTGACCTACACGCATAATCAAAGGCAAGAAAAGGAAAAGTGACCCACTCATTTTTCAACCATCCAACATTCAAAACATCCTACTGCATGCATCCAAAATAATTCCATAATCACACTAACACACTATACAAAATTCATAATATTTCTAAAGCACATTTCATCAAATAAAAGACTTATGATCCACAGTAGATGCATCTTTCTTATTTCCTTCCCCCACCCCCACTGTTTTTCTGCCTAGGTATACATCCAAGTTGTTTGTGCAATATTATTGTATTTCCAAGACTATAACCAACCGGTTTCGGCATAATGGTGTTGATTCACCACGTCTTCATCAGGGCTTTTAAAACCACATTTTAGAAGACAAATATATATATATATTTAAAAGATATAGTGGCAGCTTAATGAATAACATGGGCACTTGCCCTTTATTCCTGATTTTCAAGATGATGTATTATGCACTTTAGAGCAGGCATTATTGTTGTATGTTAAATGTTAAATGTTAAAGGTATTTGTACCGCGCACCGTCACCAACAGAGTTGGTCCCCAGGCGCTCTGGCGGATCTGCAAATGAGAAGGTGGAATGGGTTAGTAGGTGAAGCGGGAGTAGGATAGTGAGAGGAGTGGTGTTCTGTTGGCAGCTTCAACTCAGTATACACCGGGTGCTGAGCTTCGGTGCGAGTATTGGATCAATGTCTGTCTGTCCTCGTGTGCTATTGGTGTTGCTTATGTGTTGTTGCAGTGTTGTGAAGTGCGTGCAGGTTGTTGTGTGAGAGATCGTTGTGTGAGATTTTGAGTGTGATAAGTCTGCCTAAATGCTGAGTTTTTTGTTAGTCGGTTGTGTGAAGGTGAACAGAAGTTCAGAAATCTGTCCGAGTGTGGCACTCGCCAATCCTCCCAATTTCATCGGGATGGGCAAATGGGCTATGCCTGGCAGGGTTTTGGTTTGTGTGAGGCGCTCCCTGTGCTGTTCTAACGCACTTTGTAAGTGTTATGATTGCTCCTCGCCGTTCTATTCTAGCCAGCTCTGTAGGTGTTCTAATGCTGATGGATTGATTAATGTGGGTTGGGTGTCTATTCTCCTCCTTGGGTGCTGGGCTGGTGTGGCGGACTCCTCTCAAACATTCTATCTAAATGCATCTGCCGTTTTGGATATGGTACATCCAGGGGGAGTGGGTGAGTCATTTAGGGCTTTCGTCTGGGTCTGAGTATGTGATCAGTCCATGGGGCCCCCTTTTGTGGCTATTTACCATGATATCTTATGGTCTGTCGTGTGCTCGGTTATTTGGGTTCAGTGTTTGTCCATTTGAGAGTGGCCGAGGTTGGTGTTATTTTCGTTGTTGTTTTAATGGGGTGGGCATTCAAGTGTGTCGCTGTTGTGGTTACGCTTTGAAGAGCCATGATTTGAGGAGTTTCCTGAATGCTAGGTGGTTTGTTGTGTTCCGTATATTCTTAGGTAGGTCATTCCAGGTTTTCGGTGCCTTGTGAGAGAAAGAGGGTCCTCTGAGTTATCTTCTGTTATAGGGTTTTGGTTCCAGGCGGATGTCGGTGCTTGATCTCAGTGTTCTTGTCGGTTGATGTGGGCGTAGTTTATCGCTTAGGAATTCTGCACCTTGTTTGCGTATTGCTCTGTGCGTGATGCACATGGACTTGAACTTTATTTGCTGTTTTAATGGTAGCCAGTGTAGTATTTTTAGCGCAGGTGTGATGTGTTCTCTTCTGGGTACCTTGAGGAAGAGTCTGGCTGCTGCATTTTGTATGCGTTGTAGTTTTTTTAGAAGTCATTCGGGCATGCCCAGGTATAGGCAATTGGCGTAGTCTACACTGGACATGATCAGAGCGATGATGGTAAGTGTTTTGTTGGCGAACGACAGGAACGGTAGGATCCTTTTTGATGCTTGCAGGAGGAAGAAACATTTCTTGAGTAGAGAGTTTACTTGTGGCTCTAGAGTGAGGTTGTTATCCATCAGGACCCCTAGGTCTTTTACAGTTGATGTTGTTTCTGTTGTGGTGCCGAGCTCTCTTGGCCAGGGAATGTAGCTGATGTCTCCTCCCTTTTTTGAAACAATCATTATCTCTGTTTTGCCTGGGTTGATTTTGAGGTGGTTGAGGTTCATCCAGTTGAATATCTCACAAAGGCAATTCTCTAGTGTAGTGTTTTCTTCTCTGGTGTCTTGTACGTTGAAGATTATTTGAGTATCGTTGGCATAGTTGTAGCCTGTGAGGCCGTGTTTTTTGATGAGTTGGATTAATAGATACATGTAGATGTTGAATAGAAGTGGCGAGAAGGATGATCCTTGTGGTACTCTGCACGTGGAATCTGTAGGTTTGGATTTAAAAGGTTTCATCCATACGGTTTCAGTTCTGTTTGTAAGGAAGGATTTGATCCATAGTAGGGCAGTGTCTGTTACCCCTAGTACTTCTAATCTCTTTATGAGGATGTCATGGTTGACAGTGTTGAAAGCTGCGGACAGATCAAGGAGAATCAGGGCGTTGCTGTTGTCCGAGTCTGCGTTCGTTTTTAGGTCGTCCCATATTGATTGATTATTTTGTAGACATACGTTTCTAGCAATTTGGCTATGTAGGGTATATTGGAGATGGGTCTGTAGTTGAATAGGTCCTCTACGTTTCCTGTTGTGTCTTTGAGTAGCGGCTTGATGTACGCTGATTTGAAGGCCTATGGTACTTTACCTGTTGAGCCTGAGAGGTTCAGGAGATTCCTGTGGTATTCAATGGGTGTTCCTTGTTTGAGAATTGTTTTGTATATGTCCGGGGGGCAAGGGTCTTCAGGAGAGCCTGATTTGTTGCTTTGGTACACCAGTTTGACGAAAGCCTCAACTGATATTTCTGGGAAGCCACGTAGCTTGTTTGGGTGTTCCTCATCGGTGTTGCTGGGGTTTGAGCTGTGATTGCTTGGTCTGTTTTGTATGGTGTGTTGGATGGAGGTTATTTTGTTTTTGAAGTGGTCTCCTAAGTCATCGCAAAGTTTAATCAATGGAATTGGCGTGTTGTTGCAGCCCGGTGGGTTTTTTATTTCATCATGATTTTGAAGAGTTCTTTTTGTGTGTTTGGTGCTCTGAAGATTCGGTTGTCGTAATGTTTCCTCTTCACTTTTTGTATTTCCTTTTTATATGAGCGGATCTGTTGCAGGAATTTCAATTTGTTTGCAGTGGTGTTGTTGGTCCTCCATTCAGATTCTAGTTTTCGTTTTTGTCTTTTCATGGTATTGAGTAGTGGGGTAAAGCATTTTGCTGTTGTTTTCTTATGTGATGGGGTGAAGGGCTTTTCTTTGGCGATGTTGTCTAGAGTCATTGCGATCCAGGTGTGGAGCAGGGCAACTTTTTTGTCTAGGTCTGCTTCTTCCATGGTTGATGCTTGTGGTTTGCTGAGTTCTAGGAGCTCGGTTAGGTTGGAGTTTTTTTATGGTTCTCCAGTTTCTTGTCATCATGATCAGTGTTTTTTCTTGTTGCTTTTTTGTTGGAGCGGCCGTTGTCATTATGAATGGAATGATGAGGTGGTCGCTCCAGAGTATTTGAATTGGGGGTGCCGTGGTGATGAGATCCTTGTTGGCGAAGATTGAGTCAAGTGTGTGCCCTGCTGAATGTGTTGCTCCTTTGACTAGTTGTTGTAGGTTCATGGCTGCTAGTTGAGCGGTTCAGGATTTTTGTGTGGTTGTGGGTTCTTCGTCGAACCAGATGTTGAAATCTCAGAGGATGATCAGATGATTGTACTTGATGGCTAGGAAGGTGATTGCTTCCGTGAATGCATCTATGAAAGTCGCATCGTAGGTTGGTGGTCTGTATATCAGTATGAATGTCAGGTTCGTTTTGGGGTTTACTGATAGCCGTAGTATTAAGGATTTGCATTTATCGGTGTTTAGCGATCTTCCAATTTGATGGGCAGTTGTTCCTTGTGGATGATCGCTAGTCCCCCCCTCTTTTGGATTTCCTGTTTGCTTGGATGCATTTGAAGTCTTCAGGCAGGCAGTTGTTGAGGGTGATCTTGTAGTTGTCGTCTAGTCATGTTTCGGTTACAAATAGGATGTCTATGCCTCCTTCTGATAGGAGGTTGTATATTTCCGTTGAATGTTTGGACATTGACCTTGCGTTTATTAAGTTACAGTGGATTCCCCGGGTCTGATTTTGTTTTGTGGTTATTTGTTGTTCAAGTTTGTAGTTTTCTGGTCGTGGTGTTTCCGCATTGGTGTTGGTAGGATGAAGAACGGCGACGGCTGCTTCTTCATTGAAGTGGTCCAATAGGTTAATAACAGGGCTGATCAGTCGTGGTGTTTCTGCTGTGATGCTGCTCGGATGAAGATCAGCGATGGCTTCTTCATTGAGTCCGATTGTTGGGTCGGAGGTAGCATTGTTGGTTGTCAGGGCTTCGCCGTATTGTGTGGGATGTTGTGGAAATCGATGGTGCCCCTCTGTTCTTGTGATGTAAGGGGTGATGGGGTTGGAGCCCTCGCACTCTCTTGTTGAGTGCTCCCATCTTTTTTCCAGGTGTCTCGGGAAATTCTTTGCATGTCTCAAGGTTTCCGTGTTGAGGCGTCGGTGTTCTGCTGTTGTTGCGAGGTAAGGTGTGAGGTATAAGGATTTATCTCTTAAAGATTTTGTTCCGGTTATGGTTGCGTTAGGCGTATATCCTTCCAATGGGGCTGTTTCTTCTGGGTTCTGTCGGTGTGGTGTGTGTTCGCGTCTCTTGTTGCGCGATCTTGTTCTCTTTCTCGGCGCCCTTTTCTGGGTCGGGCCATTTTTCAGTTTAAGGTGCAGGCGTAGTAGGGTAGTTGGTCCTCTATGCTGTGTTGTGCAGGCGCAGTGATCTTGGTGTTTTCCTTCTCTGGATACGCTGGGTGCTTTCTAGCTCAGTCTGTCATTTCTGTCGGTGGGTAGGGTGTGTTTCCTAAGGGTGCACTGTCGGGGAGGGTTAGGGTATTGAACGGTCTGGTGGAATGGGACTTGATTAAGCTAGGTAGTGATAGGTTTCTGGGATTAATAGAGTACTGAACTAATCACAGTTAGATTAGGGCCCTGTATAATGGCCTAAATTGAAGAATGTCGTGGCAGCTAAATTAATAACATGCACTTGCACTGTATACCTGATCCTTTTTTAGTTATGCACTATGTACTTTAGAGATGGTATTATGGATGCGTATGGCCCATACAAGAGTACACTGTGCCAGCTTAAAAGAAATACATGGGCACTTGCACTTTACAATCTAACTTTGGTAATATATCCGGTTACGGGTAGATGTCATGGCAGTAAAAAAACATGTGCATGCAGCATTTGGTTGAATATATGGCTCAATGAAACAAAGTTTGCTATGCATATCCGCTCAACGGTCTGGTCTACAATTTGGAGTATGGCCTTAGCAAAATACCAAATAATATACGTTGACTGCATGTATATGTACAGATATTAGTATACTTCTTATGTCTAGGTGATCTTTTCAAAATGGCTGCCACAGTGCACCTTAGCTTGCCTGAGAAATGGTGAATTGTGAAATATGGAAAGAGAAGATGGTTAATGGTATGTGGCTGACCATAGAGACTGTCCTGTATTAGTAACGCCATCGGGTGATTTTGATTTTGTGTGTGAACAAGCGGCAAGCATGCCGTGAAACGCGTCGCTCCGTGTGTGTTTTATCCTCTTTTAAACTTGTTTGTCAAAATAAACTGTAACTATGAAGATTTTGCATTTGTTGGGTTGATTTTGTAAATTCTTTGGCAGAGTTCAGAGCTGGCGTTGGTTTCGTTTGGAGTGCAAAACCCTGACAGGATCTCATGATTGGTGTCCTTGTTGCTCTGAATATTTATATATGGCCACATAAATCAACAGTGTAGTGAAACAATTGCTACTTCCTGTGGATGCCCAATGGCCTTATTCTACATTCACATGCATGGAAAGCAATCAATACCATAGTGGGATGCTCCATGCTTGGACACACCTACAAAGTGCACGGTGCACGGTGCACGGTGAAGCGGGGGCTGTGAAACCAACACCATCCCTTAGTGAGACCCAAGGCACGAAATACTAATGTGCACATGGAAGAGCCGAAGAGCAGGTGCTGTACAGAACACACAGAACTACCTGTGTGGGTTTGTAATGTCTTCAAGATCAAAGGGCCAATCTTACGCAATGTGAGCCTACAAACGATTCTGAGGTATAGGCTGATCTCCAACAGTTGCAATCCAGGGGATCATGGCAAGTTGCACACTCGTAATGCCAACCCTAAAAGAATAAAATAACTCACTCATCCGTACATGTGGCAGTGTGGACTACAGTCTGCCAATGAAAAACAGATACAAGTAGTATCACATGCTCACAATTGACAGTCTTAGGAATTATTCTAGATGCATGCAGTAGGATGTTTTGAATATTGGATGGGTGAAAAGGAGTAGGTCACTTTTCCTTTTCTTGCCTTTGATTATGTGTGTGGTCACTGTGTAGTTTTTACCTGTACTTAACTGTGCTTTTCTAGATTAATTTGATCATTTATTGTTCATATAATAAATTTGTATCAAGCTAAATAAATATTTTTGATACTTTTTGTAATAAATCATGTCCTCTGGTGCTTACTTTCAGAAATGTTCCAAGTGCTTGCAAAACCGCCTGACAGCCAAAACTAATATACTGAGGCTGTGTAGAAGGACAATGGGCCTCATTACAAGTTTGCCGGTCCAGTAGTAACGGTGGCGGTAAGCTACCTGCACCGTTGCTACCGGACTGGCAAAGTACGAGTTCTGCTCGTGGGTGCCTTTGCGCCCGCCAAGTCTGACCCGGCGGGCGGACCGGCACCCGCGAGCAGAGCATGTCCATTCTGAATGGTGCCGGTGCATCCGGTTTCCCCCCTATTGGGCTCAAATGGGAATGGGGAAGAATATTTTCCGGTGCCCGGGAATGGGCGATTACCGGGTCAAGCAAGGCCGTAATGACCGGGTAATTGCCCATTCCTGAGTGCCAGAAAAAAAATTATACCAGCGCCAGCCGTGCCTGTATCACAGGCAGGGCTACCGCCAGTATCGTAATGAGGCCCAATTTGCCAGGATATAGCACAGCGACACATTCTACGGAGCTCAAGTTGTCAAGTGTGAATAGCCACCCAATTCTTTGCATTCGGAGATTTGAAATCCTGCACTCTACTTGTGAAAAGATACATTTCCCAAAATGCAAAGAATAAATCGTGGACTTGAGGTGCTGCGCACGGCTTGCACGCTACAGCTTGAGACCTCAATATTCACTCAACTGCTTTTGCGTGCACCTGAAATGAGCACAGCATGGGTTGCACCGTGGCATATTTTAGTTAGCATATAGCGTGTAGCTTGCAGCACCCTGATATACTGATTACGCCCCCCCACCCCCTTCCCCCTGTTACTTGGATGATCCTGGTGTATTTTTCAACCCACTGATTTTACTGGACCATAAAGGAGGCCCGATGGGTTTTCAATAATATTGGCAGCAGACTGCAATACGATGCCTGAATGCAGGTTTCATTGTGATGTCATGCACAGGGTTTATGATGACTCATGATGAGTCACTCCTATTTGATCAGATGAGGGCAATTGAATCAGAGCTTGTCCTTTTCCTCCTGTAGCAAAACATGTTTCCTCTGACCATTTAGTGTCCTAGGTCCATCGTTTCCATAGTTCTCAAGCGGTCCCAAATCCTGCTGGTGCGGCCAATCAGTCTTGTGTTTATCTTTTGATTCCAGTTGTTGTGTTTGTCCTTTTCAGATATAAATTCAGCACTGCAAGTCCCAGCATGCAAAGGAAAAAACAGGAAGAGGCGAGCCACACCCACTTGACACTGGATCTAGTTGTGTGCGGTGTTTTTTTAAAATAAAATGTCAAGCATCAGAAAAGGTTCCCCATGTTATTACTTCTGACCTGGCCGGGGTTCTGCTCGGTGTGTAATTGACCCCAAAGCTTTGTGCCAACAGTGGTGCGGGGCTAGATCAGTGAGAAATAGTGGGATACCCCCGTTGGTTCCCTGTTGTTAAATGGCTCCGATCCTAGTCTGCTAGCTCGCTGGCAAGGTGACAATGGTTTTAGTGACACGGATGCCCACCACCACGTTCTATATGTACCGCTACATATAAAGAAAACATATAGAAAAATGAATATGGCTAAGTTATGTGGATGACATCATCCTAATAGACCACGATGAGGTAGGTTTGCAGCGCCTCATTGGACGTTTTCAGTCTTGCACAATTAAAAATCAAATGAAACTTAATCCATCAAAAAGAAGCATTATATGCTTTAAGAATATTAGGAAACCGCATGTGGGGTTTTGCTGAAAGTTGGGGGGGTGAAAATCTGGAAGTGCTTCCGAACATAAAGTGACTTTGCACTGGAGAAAAGCTGACTTTGCACTGGAGACAACGTGACTTTGCACTGGAGACAACGTGACTTTGTTCTGCCAAAAAACACCCTGAGTCACAGAGCGGTGCAAAGTGTACTTTTACAGTGCAAAGTGACTTTGCCTTAGTCCCACTTATACAATTCTAAAAAGCTAAGCTCATCCCAGCAATTTGTACGGGCTTGAAATTATATTATATATTATTTATTTGATAATGCGCACAAAACCCAGGGGTAGCCGGGCGCAGCAGTCATAAGAATACTTGAGCTTAGGTTACATACATGGAATACATACAGGGAGTGCAGTACATGAAGAAATTACAGAGTAGGTATACAGAGTGCATTCGGTGCCGGATAAGTGAAGTACAAGTTCCTAGTTTGGTAAAAATTTTGATAGGTCCTGGCCTAACGCTGTTGTAAGGCGTTGTTGGTCCAAAGCCAACTTTTCACTTTGCATCTAAATCTGGTGTAGGGTAGGTTGGCTCTCAGTGCGGTGGGCAGTGCATTCCAGGCGTGAGCAGCTCTAACCGGGAAGCTTGCCCCACCTGCTTTGGATAGTCTGAATCTGGGTGTTTCAAGCAGAAATTGGTTAGCGGCTCTAGTGTGTTGAGTGGAGGATTTTCTTGTCAGTCTGGCCGAGATATATGGGGGCGCATTGTTATTCAGGCCTTTGTGGGTGAGGGATAGTGTCTTAAGAAGAACTCTATCACTGATTTTTAACCAATGCTGGCCTTTTCTGATGTTAGAGATGTGGGCTCTATGGGGTATGTCCAGAGCTGCTCTAAGAGCATTATTCTGAAGTATTTGCATTTTGTTTATGGCAGTTTTGTTAGCTCCTGCATAGAGGGCGTTGCAATAGTCCAGTTTTGACATTACTAAGGCATTGGCTAGGGTGATGCAATTAGATTTCGAGAGGTAGGGTCTGCAGGCCCTGATTAATTTGCAGGTGTAAGCTGTGGAGGACGCTAGGGAATTAACTTGTTTTTTGAGAGATAGCGTGGAGTCGAGGTAGAAACCTAGTGTTTTTACCTCTGTTGCCACTTTGATTATGTTGCCATCAATGTTAAAGGCACGGTAGTTTGGGCTAAGTTTTCTAAGGTTGGAGTCGGAGCCCAGGATCAGTATCTCAGTTTTGTCGTCATTCGTGCAGAGGCCGTGGGAGGCCATCCATGCCTGAATGATGAGGTAGATCTTATTTACTAGAGCTGTGTCTTCGACAAAGTTGCCAGATAGTGGTAAGAGGATTTGCGTATCGTCCGCATAGTTGGTATAGGTTACCCCTAGTCTGTCCAATTTGTCAAAGAGTGGCTTAGTGAAGATGTTGTACATGGTAGGTGAGACACATGAACCTTGTGGGACGCCACAGGTGATATGTATTGGGTCCGCTGAGGCTAAAGGGGAGAACACTCTCATCGTACGGTTGGCTAGGAAGGATTGTACCCAGGCTATAGCTTCACTTGAGAAATGGGCGGCAGACGCTAGGTGGTTGCACAACACTGCGTGGTCCACCAGGTCAAAGGCCGCTGATAGATCAAGGAGGAGGAGCATAGCTGTTTTACCTTTATCCTTCAGCTCGTCGATTTGTGTTTTGAGATCGATAAGGGCTGTTTCAGTGCCATGTAATGGTCTGAAACCAGATTGGCGAGAACCTAGTAGTTGGTTAGTCTCCAGATAGTTTTGGATCTGGAGGTAGGCTACTCTATCAATGATTTTGAGGAGGAATGGGACTGTGGTGATTGGCCTATAGTTGGTAGGGATGGCTGGATCGAGGGTCTGTTTTTTAAGGAGGGGTAGTACCCAAGATTCTTTGAGGTTAGATGGTACAATGCTAGATTTAAATGAAGCATTAATTAGTTTAGAGATGAAGGGTGCTAAAATCAGCTCCTTGTCAGAAGAATTCAATTTTGAAAAGCTTTTTTCCCATCCTGTGATGATAATATGAACTGGGCATTCATTCTATGTATGTAATGACTATTTGGAAAGTAATTATCCTCTACGGAAATATTATCATGGCAGAGGAAAATACTTTGCTTTCTATCCTTCGGCAGCAATTGGAGAAACCAGATCCCGGCTGCTTGAAAAGTTTTAAAGAGAATTGTGAGGACACCTTGACTATTTTAAATATAAATAATGAAAATTTGATTTGATTTGAAATCCGAAAGCAGCAAAAGTAAAGCTGTATCAATGGGACTGGATCCAGATGTGTGGCAAAAGCAGTAACTATACATTATTTAATATTTGGCTACTGAAAATAAGAGGTATGGGTCTATACCATCCTATATAGAAAGATGCCCGGATGCTCGTTACTTAAAGGCATTCCGCAGACAAATGAGCGCAGAAATCCTGCAAGGGCCGCGCACTGAGAAGGACACTGCACGAGCCTGCACGCAGGAAGAAAAATGCGTGCCACGTGTATTCATGGAATTTACAGCGCAAAGTAACCATATTCGCAAGTCGCGCTTGGAATGCCCCTGACAGGCCCACACACAAAGCATGAACAGCCAGAACAGCTACCTTAGCGCGTGAATACATGCACCCATCAAACAGTGCATGGGGTCCCCCGTAAGCAGGCCTGCAACTGGGCGCCCTGAGAGGGGTCCCCCGTAACTGTATCCGGCACCCCGACCACATGCGTGTGTGAAAAATCGTAACTCTGCATTAACTCAGGAAATCTGCATGTGAACCCCCGTAAAACGTTCCTGCATCCCGCTACACTGCTTACGCGCACCCCTAAGTTACAGAAGAACCCTGATTGAGTACATTGTAATAACGTGGGTCGCAGGAGAAGCAGGTAAATTCAACAAGGTTTATTGTCCAAGCCAGTGCTAACTTCCGTAGTACAAACACAGGGATGGTAGGGTCCACAAGACAGGTTACAAAGGAGGAACACCAGGATTGCCCCACACCCATTAATGGCTACTCTCACTCTGGTCTCCCAACCGCCACTCTCAGAACACTCAGAGCACCCACATTCCACATAAGCTAACATTACAGCACTAGTTGCATCATAGCTACCAGCTACATTGCTACACTCATGCACCGTGAAATCCAATATGCAACCCCACCTGCATGCTGCAAAGCCTATGTTCAAGTGTGCATATGCCTGCCTTCGCGTGGTGGATCGCATGAAGGACTTGCATGGCCCTTTCCCAGCCAAGACGTTGCACGATGGAATCCATGAATGCATTGCTTACCACGCAATTGTGGGCATGCAAAGGACTACATGCAGGCTGTCCCTCGGAACACTTATTTTTTGCAACTTCTTCCACATTTTTGGTGTCCTGCCGCCTTCTCAGCCCTCTGTGTGAGCCATGCCCATGCTCTGCTTGGAGTTTGTGCAAGGGCCTCGACGGCTCGCACAGACGTGCCGAGACAACGCAAACTCCATGCAAGTCCAAGAAAAGTACTGCACATTCGATTCCACAAATCGACGAAGGCCGATTTGTGTGCAGTTGCATGCGCAAGTACGCTATTTTCCTCTCAGATAATTCCATGAATCGGGCCCTTAGGCTCAATTTGATACACAAGAGGGAAATTCAACACATAAGGAAACTTGGGCCTCATTACGAGTGTGCCGGTCCGGTAACAACAGTGCCGGTAAGCTTACAGCACCATTGTTACCCGATCAGCACACTCCGAGTTCTGTGAGCGGCTGCGGTCTCACCCAACAGGTTAGACCTGGTGGGCGGGACGGCAGCCGCTCACAGACTTTGACGGAAGCACCGTCAATGTTGCACACGGTGCTGGTGCTTCCGTCCTCTCCATTCCTATTGAGTCCTATGGGATGCAAATGGGAATGGGAGTAACATTTTCTGGCGCCTGACTTCACGGACCGCCGGGTGCTTTAATGCCCCTGTGATTCCGTGAAGTGAGGCACCGGAAAAAATTACAACTCTGGCAGCAGCCTGCCGGTTTTAGCCCTTTGTCCTGTTAACAACTGTAGATATTGCAGTTGTGAATGTGAGTATGTAAAGAGGCAGATGTACACGTCATCTCTAGTACCCGCCCCCTCACCTCCATCACACTGAAAGAACAGCAAGAGAGCACTGTATGTGACACAAGGTATAGTCCCAATACCGCATCAACGATATGAGAGACGTTATGCACTCAGACAACCGTATAAAATGTACCCTCACACTGACATGGTGGAAGGATGTCTGCAAACACCACTGAACATAGAAGAGCTATAAGTGAAATTAGACCAGAGTAAAGTGACGTCATGAAGACACAAAGATGCACTAAAATGATATACAAATACGACTGAAGTAACAAGAGAAACATGTATGCAAATGCAAAGAAATCATATACACTAGGAAGACAAGTAAAAAGAGAATCAGCAAATGTATATACACAGAAATGCAAGATAGATGAGACATATAGAAGCTTGCTGCAGGAGAAAATGTAATGCCAGTAAAGCGGCCATGATGAAAAGATGGACGTCGACTCTCTATAAATAATAAGCAGGAATCCTTGAAGGGAGAGACCAGAACTGTGGAGCTGACAGGTGCTGGAAAAACAGCTTTGTGCGAAGAACAAAGAATATCTGTTTAGCTTGGGATCAAGGATGCCACATCCAGAGGCAACTGCAAGGCCCAAGCGAAGTCAAAGTGGATAAGCTACACATGCATAACATATTTCTCTTAGATTAAGTGAAGGAGAAAAAAGTTGCAAGTGCCAAGCATTGAACAATTAAAAATGCAGAAAGAATGTGCAAGGGAGAGCAACCAAGTCTCCGGAGGCCCGAAGGAGTAATATCACCCAGCTTAAATGAATTAAATAGCACTAAACAAAAGGATAAACAGGTCAAAATTGTGGTCTGCTCACACGTGGTGCAAGGCTCAAAAACAAGACCTATTCCGTAAGCACTAAGTGAAGATAGTGACGTACCTTCACTCCCTTAAAAGTCCCAAGGAAGAGAAAAATAAGCAAAGTCAACTACAGAGAAGAAGCCTTGCCTTAGGGCTGTGGTCTTCAAACTTTTTTGGCCTGGGCCCCCCCTGAGCAAGTTTTGAGCAGGACAAGCCCTTCCAAAAATCCCAAATAGACAGTATGCACAAATGGCTATGAACTATTGTGCACCGTCAACACACCCTACTCCCAGTATAGCTCCCCCACCTGTTCACATCACAGTCGGTGGGCTCCCTCACCTCACTACTACCCAGTCCCTGGGCTCTCCTCACCCCCATCACAGTCCCTGGGCTCCCCCCACCCCGTTCCCAACACAGTCCAAGGGCCAGTGGGAGCTGGTGAATTTTTTAAGTGGAAGTGCATAAATATTTACTACAAAAATGCCAAGCGGCCGAGTGCAGTTAGGGAGCCCGAAGCAAAAAAGTTGGGTTTGGGGGTTTTTCAAACCATGATTTTTTTTTTAATTATGGGTTAAAATGTTGAATTTTAGAGCATACTTTAAAAAACAAATGTGTAAAAAGCCAAACAGTTTGTAATTGGCACTGGGGGGCCAAGAGGGAAAGCATGATATTTTTGACTGGACATCTATGATTGATATCCAGTAAAAGAAATACCATCCCTGGGCTCCACAGCGCCTCAGAAGGAGAGTTGATTTTGTCAGGTGGGTAGGCAGATCCTGCAGCAAAGGCATTTTGAAAATGCCTTTGTTGTACAACCCCCCTTCACCCCTCTAACCCCCTACAAAATCAGCTCAACGGACATAAACCAAACACACACACATTCACACAGCAATCACTCTATCATTCATACGAGCACCCATCACCATACACGCACTTATAACACAAGCATACACGCATTCATACACATATTTAAATAAAAAATAAATGAACCTAAACTTACTTTCTGCGGAGGCTTGCACATGGGTGCGGAAATGCCCCACTCCAGGTTGCTCTGTCCGTATGTGCAAGGAGGCGCAGGCGCTCCCCCTCGCCCATACAGACATAAAGTGCCCAAGCCAGCATTTCCAATGAGCTATGCAAGGCTGGCGAAGCAAAACTCACCCAGCGTTGCATGGTTCAGTTAGCATGTGTGGCTGGGGGACTGGCCTGTCAAAGGGAAACACTCCCTCAGCTAGAAAAAGCAGCTGAGGAAGTGCTCAATGTTTCACTGGGCTGGCTCCTCGGCTCCTCCATAAAGAGTGAGGGGGCCACTGGGTGGACGCCCCCTCGCCCATTATGGATGAGCCGCCAGGCTCAAACTGGCCTATAGGGCAATAGGGCAATGCATGTAGCATAAATGCAAAATGCTAGTGTGGACCAGTTAAAATGGGCCACTTTTCTGGCCAATGTGAGACAGTTTGATGAGTTACTTAACTATGCAGCTAGTATTTTTCACCATTGTTGCAGAATAAATATTCTTTAAATATCACAATTTCCTTACATGTTATCAAAAAACACCCCCATGGGTACTATTCAAACAGTTTGTGAATAAAGGAATGATAATCCATTTGCAACTGTGGGACACTTTTTCATTGTTACCTGAGAATGTTTTATGGTCCAGTCTGACAATGTGAGCCGTCCCTGCCTATTTCCTCCAATCTAAAAAGAAAAAGATTTTTTTTTTAAACATTTCATACTGACCTCTCACGTTGAAGACCTCTCCCTTAGGGCCTAACTGATGAGAGATGGTAGGCTAATTGACCAAGTGGCAGTGGTCTCACGTTCCCCGCACATGGGTTTCGTTTTGCTTACGTGCTGCTAACGAGCCTTATGTCCAAGTTTGGTAGAGAATGCCAAACAACCATGAGGGCCTATGTAGCAGTGTAGCATACATTGTTTTAGAAGCCAATCCGTTGCTGCTGTTATACTATTAATCTGTATTACGGCATGCCTACTTGATAGGGAGCAGCCAATTATGTTAGTAACACCTAAATAAAGTGTAGGTACATATGTTCCCTTAACCAATCTCTCCTTTCAATAGGTTTTTACTGTTTGCCACATAGGATGATGTCAGAGCTGACGTACATCAAGGTATAAAGCCTTTGTGTAGTTGCAATGTAGATGAGAGTGAGTGAGCTATTTGAGCTCATTATAAAGTAGTAGTTGCCATATTCTTTGACTTTATCCGGTTATTTGGATCGGACGTCATTTATTGGTAATTCAATCTGGCACTTGGAACGGTCCAGGCGCGACTGCACATTTTGGTAGCGTACAGATGGTTCTGATCCAGTCTCTGGGCCCAGATCCAGACTCTTGTTTTTTGACGACTTCCACCATTAGCGAGAAGATCGCAGCGTTTCCTGTGGATAACAAGGAAAAGACACACGTGTGAAAAAGAGTTTGTCGGCAGGTGCCCCTTTGACGAAATTCTTGTCTGGTCCCCACAGGCACCCCGCGGACAGAAGGCAAAGTGGGCGATTGGGGAAGAGTCGACACCGAGGGGCTGAAGCTGAGCAAGGGATGTAAGTAGAGCATCGAAAGTTTAAAACAAAGGGGAGGGATTGTATTGTTAGTGTAAATATATGTAATAACAGGATTTTGGTTAAAGAAAGAGAGCGATACCTCGATTCCTGGTTCCAAGGGGGTAGAAGAACACTCATTAAACTCTAAGTTGGGTATTTGTAGGGAATCCTGAGGCGATGGCAAGATGAAGAATGATTGCCAAACTCAAAAATGGGGTACATTTGAGATGAGATACATTTACTAGAGAAAGTAAATGAAGGCAATCACAGAAAATAAAACGTGCACATTTGTTTGGGGTTATACATATGTCAGCATACAACTTCTATTGTGTTTAAATTAGGAGACATACAACAATAGTAATATTCTAGCTGGTTATCAGACTCTATAATCAAGTGATTGACGTTAATCAGAGAATGATAAAAGTTGAGAAAAATAAATACATAAATAAAAGAAGATTCTTAGAGTGTTAAGAAAAGCAGGACAGCAAGAATCAATGGAATTATAAATAAAGGAATAAAGAGAACATCATTGTTTTAAAAATTGGTTAGAAAATTGTGTTTTGATAATGGGTGGTGATTGATGGTGCTTGCCCAAATTGATTATTGTGGTGTATTTGATTAAAGTAATAAAGGAATAATAAATCTGGTAATTATTGACAGTCAAAACGACTTATCATCAAGGACACACCCCTGCTACACCTGCGTAAGACAATACAGAGATACACACCCAAGATTATGAAGTGCCATTCTGAATGGGTAAAAGTATGTATATGCCGTGGCCCCAAGAAGGTTCATTATCAAGAACCGTATTACCACACATGAAGACATACGTCCATGGAGTATATACAGGGAAGAATTTACAAAAAAGGTTAGCCATTTTAGAGCTATGGAAAATGTATCAGCACGAGAAGGAAAATATGCCCAAAAGGAGTGGATGATTAATCAGCATAAGGGGAGGATGAAACGCCCTTGGCTCCTCTTTTTCCTTTTGAAAACAAGAGTAAAGATACTGAGAAACAGGGATTTTATCGTTTAAGGGGGCGAAAAGCAGCAGCGGGGTATGTTAATCCGACATATGAGCCTCCCGCTTATAACAGTGAGGACAACATGGAAGAAAGCAAGATTACAAAACGTAAATATATGTAATCACGCGATGAATATAATGAGCGTGATGAAAGAAGGGACAGACAGATAGAGCTAGAGGAAGAAGGGAAGAGACAAAAAGAAGGGAAGGTCAAAGCCAAGGAAGTAACAATAGTGCAGAACGAGTGGATGGGAGGACAAATATTACTCAAGTTAGACGGAAAAGGCATCAATGGTATTAGAGAAAGAGAAGAAAGAGAGGAACGGGACAAGAAGGAAAAGGAACAAAAGAGAACATACAAAGAAGAGAAGGAAAGAGAGAGGAAGCGAAAGGAAGAATGAAGAAGGTATGAGGAACAAAAGAAAGAGAGACTAGAGGAGAAGAAACATGATGAAATAGAAACACAGAGATTGAAAGAACATAGGTTGTAAAGAAGGTGAGACAAAGAAAAGAAAAAGGATATGAGAAGAAGGGAAGAAGAAATGAGAAAGAGTAGGGGGCAAAGGGATGGTGAAATAGATCATCTCGTCAATCGATGCACGGGAATGATGGAAGAAGAGAGAGGGTCACAACAGCCCTGCAGGGAGCTGCAAGGGATACCAAGAATACAGTCATGGGCTGATTAGCGTGAGGCAGAAGACATAGGGAAAAGGGTTGGGGATTCATATAAACAAATTAGGGATAAAGATGGTTATACAACCAAAGGGAGCAGCGCAGGATCTCCACCAAAGGAAACAGGAGGGAGATTGGATGATATTATAACAGACGAGCATAGAACGTTGTCCTTAAGTAAACTAGATCTTGATGATGAGGAAAGAGGTGACAGCATACAAGCGGGGGTATAATGATGTCAGATGAAGAAAGGGAGGAAAATGAAAGAGCACAAAGAGAAGGCACATGTGGTATTCAATAAACCCAAGCAAAGAAAGAGGGTTGAAATGATCAGACTTAGAAGATCCCAAAGAAAAAACACGAGAACCAACTAGATATACTGGCGACCACAAGCATAGTCGCGTAGTGCAGGCCATATATCCCTGCTGCAGTTCCGTAGATTAAGGTCATTACCAGGACGGAGATGAATGGGGAAAAACAAGCCCCACCTGAAAGATGAGAAGCGCAGGTGGGTATGATTGCGGAACAGGATTTACACAATTGCCGTTATTAGAGAAAGGGGAGGACGATCATAATATATACCATGGCCACAAATAGATAAAGACAATTTGAAATGTAAATTACCTAGTTTGACTGCAGGTGCAGCAAAATGGATTCATGAGTAAGGGAGAATGCCAGCATGAATGACGTTAGCAGTGGGTGACATAAAAGATCTGCTAGCAGCCATTCTAGGAGAGAGAGCTAATGACATTTGAAGACGAGCCGGGTATGTGAATGTAACAGCACAAAACATGACACACGTTGGAGCGCCATTTAATAATTGTAGAGCAGATGTATGGAGGGCTCTCAGAGTACAATATCCTGACACATCAGACATGGGTGCGATTTTGACAAGGAAAATGGGTGAAGACGAAGATCCTGCTGTCTTTATCCAAGAGATTCAAGAACATTGTCGTCTTGTGACGAGAGAACCGCGGGATAAAACAGTATCATTATTATATCATATTTTATGTCAGGGACTGCCCGAGCCAGTGCAGTGGGAAAGTGAAGAAACAGGTACGGATGGAAGCAAAGCCATGGCCAAAAATACAGTTTACTATTGTACATCATTGTTGATTGTTATAAGAAAAGAAGAAAAAGAAAGCAGAAAGCAGGAGGCGGCAAAGTTGGTTCAGAAAGAATTGTCAACATTTGCCATAGAAGGAGCAGTATTGACGAGCGGTGAAGGTGTGGCAATATGAGAGGCACAGTCAGCGCAGCACAGCAATATAGGCTATCCTGTATATAAAAGTGGCTATAATCTTTGGCCACGGGGTAGAGGGACTTGACCTAGAGGAGGACGAGGTGGATTTCAAGGTCCCCAAGGAGGAGGAGGATTTAATGAAGGACAGCCGCAGCAATGCTGGAATTGTCAGAGGATAGAACATATGGCCCGAATGTGTAGAAGCAGAGGAGACATGCAGAAGACCTGGCAAGATCCAAGAGGGGGATGGGTTATTCTCCACAGTACAGTACAGAACCACAAGAATATTTTGCCCAATATCATATGCAGAATCAGACAAATGTGCCGTAAATACAGCAAGCACAGCAATTTCCATTGTAGGCGCAGTTGCCACAAGCGTAGCCACAGCAAGTGGGTAGGCAAACACAGCAAGTACAGACACTACAGGTTATGGTGCCACAATGGAATATGAATAAAGGAGTCCCTCAAGCATCCACACCCAGAATAGGGAGTGTAACCATGGTAGGAGGAAATCCTTTCACAGGTACAGGGATGAAGTTATATCAACAATAGGAAAGCTCACAGGGTGACCTGATGTGTTCAGTACTATCAGTAACACAGACCCCCAGGAAGAACCAAGGGTCAGGGTATCGATAGGAGACAAGACATTTTTTGTTCCTTGTAGACACTAGAGAAACTCGTTCCTGTGTTTGAAAGGGAAACTACCCACTGTCTGGCATTGCCATGAATGTGCAGGGATACTCTGGGGCTATGAGTTTTGCTCCTTATACTGACGAACTACCAATTTATACAGGAGAACACAACGTGTCTATGCCATTAATGTATTTTATTCAGAGACAGGTTAACATATCAGGACGTGATTTGATGACAAAACCTAACAAGCCAATATCGTTTACTGACAAATGAATAGTGTGTTGCACTCCAGGGATACATTATATAAATTTAAGAGTTATATTAGCATTTTCAGGTCAAAAAGCATTATGAGAAGTTCCTTTAGACCCTGAAGTATTTGTGTATGGAGTAAATATTTTGTAGACATGGCTTTCTAGACTGGTAGGTAAAGTGTTGAGAATACTTGAAGAATTTTATTTTAGGTCATAGATACCTATGGATGACAATGAAGGACAGGTTATCTCTTTAGAGTTAGAGGCAGCAGTGGTCAGAGAGGAAAGGGTAGTTTTCCATGGGACAGATGATGAGGGAAGAGGATGGACAGCAGTAATAGCTCCCATTGAAGGATATAGACTAACAGACTTGACAGACAAAGAACTTTTCAGAGATGATTATTCAGATGATGAGGTCACTTTTTTTTATAAGTCTTACTTAATGGATTAAAGTAAAGAATTGAGAGATATCCCAGAAAATGGCACTGTAAAAATGAAACTGTCATTTTTTCCAGGAAGATTTAGAAAAGGTACCAAGCATGCATCTTGCTGGCCCAGTAGTCCATATGACGTGGGCCTATTGAGTGGAGCAGGAACAGTTAACATTAAGCTCAAACCAGGAGCAATTTTGCCATGAGCAAAGCAGTATCCCATGTCTAGAGAAGCAGATAAAGGTGTTTTTGAAACCATTTCCACTTTAGTACATCTGGGAATATTGGTACCATCAGAATTCCCATGCAACACAGATTTGTACCCAGAAAACAAATCAACAGGGGTTCATGGAGATTTATTAGGGATCTACGTCCCCTAAACAATATAGTCGAGGCAGAGTTTCCTCTGGTTCTGAATCCAATTATGATGGTGTGCAATATTACAGCCACAGCCAAGTATTTTACAGTAATAAACTTAAAGAACACCTTTTTCGCAATTCTCCTTCATGAGGACTCACAGGATTTTACCTCATTTTCGTATAGAAGCCAGTTCTGGAAACACATGAGATTGCCTCAAGGTTACTATGAGTCCACCTAAATCTTTAATAGGGTCCTCCCGATGACGTGGGTAACGTGCAACTTGAGAGAACAATAATTCAGTACATAGATGATTTATTAGTGTGCAGCAAGACAGAAGAGAAGTGCAGAAAAGACTCAGTTCAACTAATGACCATATTAGAAGAGAAAGGATATAAAGTAGACAAAGAGAAATTCAAATATTGTCAAGAAGAGGTTATGTACATAGGACAGCTAATCCCTCAAGAAGGTAGAAAGGAGACACATGAGAGAGCAGAAGCAATCAGGAAAACTCCAACACCAGAAACAGTGAGGAAAATGGAACAATTTTTAAGGCTTATGTAATTAATGCAGTGCCTGGGTTTTTGATTATGGTACATATATTCAACCAGTTTTTAAAGGATTTAAGGAAGCACAAACAGGCAAAAGTAAGATAACATGGACAGATGAGATGACTGAAGGGTTTGAAGAATTTAAAAGGGCTATCTGTGCAGCCCCTGTGTTAGGAATTCCAGGCTATAATTAAGAGTTTTATTTATTCTCACACTCAAAAGGAGAAGTAGTGACAGCAGTCCTCACAAAGAAAACGACATTAGGACATGGAAATAAACCATTAGCTTATTATAGTGGGATTTTAGACCCAGTAATGAAAGGACATGATCCTTGCGAACAAGCGTTAGCTGCTGCTTTAATGATTTAAAAGTCTGCAAGTATTACCAGGGTGTGCTCAATGATCTTATTTGTCGAGCATTCCTTATTTGCCATTTAGAGAAGCCCAAAAGTATATTGACTACACAAAGATCATCAGGATATGAGGTAATTATTTCAAACACAGCGATCAAAATTGTTAGATGTAGGTTAGTGAATCCAGCAACATTTGTAGCAGAACCAGTGGGGAAAGAGGACTATGCACATGACTGAACAACATTTACTGAATTCTATGATGACATCCCCCATGCTAGAGAAAATGCTCTCGGAGGGGGGAAATGCTATTCATTTATGGTTCTTTGGAAATTGGCCGAACAACGTGAGAAACACATATGGCAAATGGCAGTCGTGAAGCTAAATAGGAGTGGTAAATTTAAAGTAGTGAAAACTGCAAGACTGACTTCACATTGTTCAGCACAGGCTGCAGAATTAGTGGTGCTTATCAATGCACTTCAGAGATATGAGTATGAGGAAATAACAGTGTACTCTGACTCTGCCTATCTGACCTCAACCGTACATGCAGGATTGTCACACTGGAAGAGAAGGAGTTTCCTCCACAAATCCGGCACACCAGTGCAACATGCGTCTCTATTGGGAAAACGCATTAAGGCACTAAAGCTCCCATTAACTATCACCATAGTGAAATGCGCAGCCCATACTAAGAGGGCAGGCATGATTTCTCGTGGTAATTAACCCACAGCCATTGAAGCCAAAAGGGCAGTACATTTCCCAAACATTTCTGATTTTGAAGTAGAAAGTGTTAAGCAAATGTCAGGATGATGTATGATGGTAAAGAAAGGTTTTACTATGTTATCCATTGTTCAGTTAATTGAGTTACAAGATCAAGCACCTCTTGGAGTGCTTATGGAAGAGACAGGGATGTTCCTTATCCCCCACTGAGGCTACATAGACACAGGATAGCACTGGAAAGCCAATGTCTCTAGCAGTTTTGAAGGTGGTGCTGGAGCAGTTTCACTACACATTGCACACAAGTAGAGAGAGTCTTGCTGCCACGATCACAGAAGACTGGTTCTCACCAAAATTATAAGAATACATGGCACAAATTATTGTGAACTGCATTGTATGCCAGAGGTTCACAGCAGGGCATACTTTTAGAAAAGTGAGGGGAGCTGTCCCTAGACAGAATGGTCAATTTCAACATCTACATATAGATTATGTGGATATGTTACAAACATGCAATGGTTATAGATATATGTAAATTGAAGTATTTCCCTTTTCCAGATGGATTGAGGCAGGTCTATGTACGCACCCTGACACCACATGTGCTGTTAAGTTCTCATAGATGAGGTGTTTACTAGATGAGGAGTGTGCAAAGTTCTGCGGTCTGATAATGGGCTGCTTTTTGTAAATAAGCTATTTGAACTGGTCACACTTTTAGTAGGTATAAAGCAAATGTTTTCATCTGCCTATCACCCACAGGTGAACGGTGTATGTGAGAGATTAAATGGACTCCTTAAAGAAAGGATAGCTAATATCAAGATAACTTTGAAGAAGTGGTCGCTTCATTGCCTACCCCTTGCATTATTTGCACTTAGAAATCAGCCTGACTGAGATCACCACTTGACTCTTCATGAGTTGGTGACTGGCAGCCACATGAGAACACCTCTTGCTCCTCCCACTCAAATAGAAACAGATTCCCGCAAAAACATTAGGTGACAAGATGCATGATTATTTAATAAATATGACCACGAGTGTTTCTTTTATTTCTCAACAGATCAAAAATCGGAGGGATGGGTGGAAGAAGATTGAAGAAGACAGCCAAACAGAACCCTAGTGACCTGCTAAAACAGCCCGTTGTGTACCCCGGGGACCAGGCGCTTATAAGAAATTTTGTAAGCACTTGAAACAAGTGCCATTTTGAAGAACTGTACCTAGTAGAGAGGGTCACTCCCACCGCAGCAGAACTTGTAGGAAGAAGAGTCTGGCTGCATCTGAATGACATAAAGCCACATAAAGCAGAGACTCTGACCACTCCTGCACCCCCTGACAGTGAAGCAAATGAAGAAGCCCAACTGATGATGGCGAGATCAGCTACAAATAGCCAAAATAAAGACTTACTGAAATTTAAAGAAATTCCCAAGTATAAGGGGAAAGAATTAATAACTTTTACAGCAGTTCCAGAACTATTCTAGATAGGCACAGGAGACAATGTGTTGGTGATAAAATACAAAGGATAAGAGCACATGACACTTTATCTTACCTATAATAGTAAGGTTGCACACATTCTTGAATGTTGTTTTCACTTACATACTGCAGTCTTACCAAGCTTTAGTAAGACGAGACGATGTTGTAACATTCTTTCGAAATCCTCAAAACATTCCTATTATTTTCAGGATCATTATTACAATCATTTTATAATTTCTGATAGTAAAAAAGTGTGGTTTATAAAAGTGACAAAAATTACATGTTGAATAAACAAATAGGAGTTTTCCAAGTTATAAGAGAATCACTTCCAGCAAGAAGATGGATATGTTTCTTTGGAATACTTCTTGGAACCTCATTTTGTATAATGATTTGTCTTTTCTTCCTTATTATCATGGCATTTCACCAAATAATGATTAACAATGCAGAAGGAATATTGAGCAATGAGACCTCTCCTTTTATCCCTAACGAAAGTATGAGTAATATTTTCCCTTATATCCCTAAACAAATTACCTGACTCAAGAGAGATGCTGGAGAAAATCATGAGGATACAAATGCATACTCTGATAATTCAGCTCATTTAAAGAATACAATGTGGTATTAGCACATGAAGGAGGTAAGGAGGAGAGTGTCCGGTGTGTGTTCTCTCAAACCCATGCCATGAGCACAGCCAGAACATTTATTGCATAAGAAATGCCTATGCATGATGCAAAGTGCCTCAGCCATTTAGCAGGATGAACACCTAGAGGACAACTTGAAGGAAAATGGGCAACCCTAGGATGGAGGTCAGGGAAGGTATTTTCTTATGAAGATGAATACATAAAAACACAGCAAATGCAAAAGACCCAGCCTGGTTAAGTAGAATGCTCATGTATTCCCTCAGTGGTATGACTGGCGACCAGATATGGATTGTCAAAAAGAAAGAGACTGGGTTGTGAAGATACATGGGAAATGCCAGGATTACCAGGATGCTGGGAAATACCTCAGCTGTTAGTATACAGATGAGTAGCAACCAGCACAGGATGGGAAGACGGAATGCTAGCCTGTGGTGCACACTTATTAATGACAGCACCAGTGCAGATGGTGCAAAAGGTGAATGATGAATGTCTGAAGTCATGGGCCAAGTATGCAAAGTTATTAACATGGGTCAAAAATGCAGCAAGACCTGTACCCATACTGCCAATGAAGAATGCCACATTGTGCTTCAGGAACAAGTGTTTGACTAAAGTTGGAGAAAACAGGGAATGCAAACACATAATTGATTTACCAGGAATTAATGGATGAGCTGCTGTGGTGATGGATCATTATTGTGCCTGTGGATCCAGAGATTATATGCAGCTGCCTAGAAATTGGGGAGGAATCTGCTCTTTGGTGGTCATACATGTTCCTGCACTGGTGATTCCCCAAAGTGATCTCCATATTGAAGACTTTCTGAAGATAGATGCACACCAGAGAAAGAAAAGGTTGCTTACCCCCCTTAGGCTGAAGAGAGGGAGCTACTTCAGCGCAACATCAATAGCAGCCTATGATGACATTCGAGCTGAGCATAAACTAGCCAGTAAAACAGCATTGATATTTACAGAAATATTCATGCCAGGAATTCAGACTGCAGTGAACGCCAAGTGGTGACAAATAACCAGCTAAGAACTGTCACAAACAATAAGCATGACAATAAAAGGATTTAATGCAATTCAAGAAGAATTGTGGGCTCTCAGACTCATGACCCTTCATAACAGGTTTGTGTTGCATTTGATTACCGCACTGGAAGGTGGCATGTGCTCCACTATTGGGCTTTCCTGTTGCACATACACTCCTGCACATGATGGAGAAAGTGGAAGCCTGACAGAGGCAATAACTATGCTGTCGACCATGCATACAAAGATGGAGGAAGAAGTAGACGAGACTGAAGAGAATGACTGGTTTTCGTCCCTGTTTTTGTGGGTTCCAACCTGGTTGGTGAATGCTTTCAAATTGCTTGGAGCAATAACAGTGTTAGTACTGCTAGGATTCTGTCTTGTAAGAATAATCATAGGACAATGCAAGAAGACAGTAAAGAAAGCTATTGGGATGAAGATAATGGTCAATGTGAATGCTGAGACTGGCGAGCCATCCAGACTGAAAGTACGACCCGTGAGCACCGGAAAAGAAGTCCTCTGCCACCTGCAGGAATGACATTTTTTACCCTAATGATCACAACTATGTAGAACTTTGGGTATTCTGTCAACCAATTGAGGAGTCTTGCCATAGGACCTAGAGTGTGGATGAGCATTCCAGGTGCAGGTGACCTGAGGGGGGTGACAAAGATATGGATTCCAAAGAAATCAAAGTGTGAAGAAAAGGTGAAAAAGATTCCCCCCTCTGGTTGAGGACTCAACCAGAGGGGGGAATTTAGAGGCAGATGTACATGTCATCTCTAGCGCCCGTCCCCACACCTCTGTCATACTGGAAGAACAGCAAGAGAGCTCTGTGTGTGACACCAGGTATTGTCCCAATACTACATCGAAGATATGAGAGATGTTATGCACTCAGACAACCGTATTGAATGTACCCTCTCACTGACGCTGAGTAAAGTGATTTCCTGAAGTGAAGACATGAGGACGGACTGAAACGATATGCGAATATTTAAAGAAGATGTAACTGAAGCAACAAGAGAAACATATATGCAAATGCAAAGAAATCATATACATTAAGAAGATAAGTAAGGAGAGAATCAGCAAATGTAAATACACAGAAACGCAAGATAGATCAGGCATATAGAAGCTTGCTGCAGGAGAAAATGTAATGCCAGTGAAGCGGCCATGATGAAAAGATGGACATCGACTGTGTATAAATAACAAGCAAGAAGCCTTGAAGAAAGAGACCAGAACTGCAGAGCTGACAGGTGCTGGAAAAACAGCCTTGTGCGAAGAACAATGAATATCTGTTTGGATTGGGATCAAGGATGCCACATCAAGAGGCAACTGCACGGCACAAGGGGAGTCAAAGAGGATAAGCTTCATGCACCTGACATATTTCTCTTAGAGTAAAGTGAAGGAGAAAACATTTGCAAGTGCCAAGTATTGAACAATTGATGATGTAGAAAGCATATGCAAGACAGAGAAAAGTCTCTAGAAAAGTCTCTAGAGGCCCAAAGGAGTAATAGCACCCAGCTTAATTAAATTAAATAGCACTAAATAAATGGTCAAAATTGACAAAATCGTGGTCTCCTCGCACATGGTGCAAGACTCGAAAACAAGGCCTATTCATTAAGCTCCAACTGAAGATTGTGATGTACTAACACTCCCTTAAAAGTCCCAAGGAAGAGAACAGTAAGCAATGTCAACTACAGAGAAGAAGCCTCGGCGTAGGGCGTAACTGATGAGAGATGGTAGGCTAATTGAGCAAGTGGGCAGTGGTCTGACGTTGCTCGCCGCACATGGGTTTCATTTTGCTTACGTGTTGCTGAGCCGAATGTCCAAGGGTGGGAGAGAATGCCAACCAATCATGAGGGCCTATGTAGCAGTGTACCATATATTGTTGCAGAAGCCAATCCGTTGCTGTTATTATTCTATTCATCTGTATTCCATGTATTAGGAGGTAGTTCAAGGCTTGCCTACCTGATAGGGAGCAGCCAATTGTGTTACTAACACCTAACTAAAGTATAGGGTATAGGTATAGATGTTCCCTTAACCAATCCCTCCTTTCGATAGGTTGGGTGATGTCATAGCTGACATACATCGAGGTATAAAGCCTTTGTGTAATCAGAATGTAGATGAGCGTGAGAGAGCTACAATCTGTTTGTTCAACAGTTTTCCCTACTTTATTTGCGCTGATAATAAAATAGTATTTTGCCATATTCTTTGAGTCTGTCTGGTTATTTGGGTCTGAGTTCGTTTATTGGTAATTGCATCTGGCACTTGGAATGCTCCAAGTGCGACTGCACAAGTCTCTCAGCCTGATTCATGGAATTATCTGCGCTTAAAATGCAGATTTGCGCGCCATTCTGCCCGAAAATCCCTGTTTGAAGGCAGAATGGCGCAAATCTGCATTTTACGTGCAAATAATTCCATGAATCAGGGGCTCTGTGTCTTCTGTGCTAGAAAATATTGGGGCCCTGGCACTTATTTTCTTACAAATGAGGCACTGAGTTGCACAGTGAGTCAACCTGTTGAGAGTGTTACTCCGTGGCGGCCAATGCTCTGGACTCCCTGTCCATGAATGAAGCACAGATTAAAGGCGTGCCTCCAACACACGATCCCAGACCCCTACCACTCAGTGTGAGGCGCGAGCTGGTCTATTTTCACTTCCTCCGACGGTCCCTGGCACCCGGCATGTC
Source organism: Ambystoma mexicanum (assembly GCF_040938575.1). NCBI lineage: Eukaryota > Metazoa > Chordata > Amphibia > Caudata > Ambystomatidae > Ambystoma > Ambystoma mexicanum. The sequence goes on along the minus strand of NC_090932.1, from coordinate 71,344,794 downwards.
CATGCGCATTCCGATCCCGTGATCCGATCTGGCGTCGAAAATGGAAAACATAGCGGTGAAAGGTCGGGCTCACTGCCCAGGCCGCGCTGCCACCGGTGGGAGAGCAGTGTCAACTAGCCACGGTCAAGATGTGGAGGACCCTTGTGTACCTGGCCCTGTTCTCCGCCTGCGCTCTCACAGGTACGGCTGTTTACTTGCTGTGGGAGGTGTGTGGCGGGGTGGGGGGTGTTTGGGAGCTGTCTCGGGCCCTGGAAATGTCACCTCTATGGTGCGGGCGGTCCCCTGGGTTGGCGCAGCTCGCGTGCCTCTCTTTCACGTCCAAGAGGTCTAGTGCAACTTTAATGTGTTCCGGCTGCCAGCATGCGTGCCCTCACCACCACGTTTTATGCTGTGCCCACGGGTTTGGCGCACTTTGGGCAGAACGCACCTCAAACGCAGCCTAAATGATACCCATCTGAACAGCGGCGAGCAGTTGCATTTGTCACCCACTCCATGTCGGCTTTTGAGGCTGTCTTTTTTTCTGGGACCTGAGGTAGTCCCTCGAAGGCGATGTGGCAGTTACCGCCTGTAATTAATAAAAGCGGATTTTCCACGTGACTTGGCACGCTGCTGATTCCTAAACGTAGCTGCGTGCAATAACAGATTCAATGAAATGCGAAGCAACCGGTTGTTTACTATAATGTGTGTATGGGGGCGTGGGGGCGTGGGGGCGTGGGGGCGGGGGGGGGGTGAGGGGCTGTGGGGGAGGTAGAGGGAGCCGTTGATCCCTTCACACATGCGCTTGCCTTCTTGCCCTCCCACCCCTTCCTTTGGGTGCCTTATTCTAGGGCGTGTTCTTAAACTGACCTTCTTTTACTGCGCATCAGGGGCGTTGCTAGGGGGGGGCTAAGAGGGCTATAGCCCCTGATCTTTTGGTTGTAGCCCCGGATAGAATCTCAGGAGCTACAGCCAAAAGACTAGCTAGCCCCCAGTCCCAACAGTTCCGACAGCAGCTTAGCCCCGGGTCTTTTCCAGACCTAGCAACTCCCCTGCAGCGCATTAGTTGAAGCTGGGCTGTGAGTAGCGGCTCCTCTAATTAAAGCCATGCGGTCTATTATTGAGTGCATGCTATGCTGCGGTTTGGCCGTGAGTAGTGTATCTTCTCGTTGAAGGCATGCTGTCTTTGCAGGTATTCAGATCATGTATAATAAATAGCACGTGGCATACCTGCATTCAACAATGCCTAAGAACAAGTGTCCTTTTCACACAAGTGTAACCAAGATGGCTGTTTACAGACATCTGAGGTGGGCCCGGGTGAAGGGCGAGTTGCTCAACCAGTCCTGCTTTTTAGACCGCCACCCCTTAGCATTCTGGTACACTTAGTCCTCAATTGTAATAAGAAAAAGATAACAAGCCTTCTCTGCCTACGCCCCAAGACTATGGAACCTCCTCCCCGTCAGCATCAGACTTGCCCCCACGCTTCTGCAATTCAGAAAAGAACTCAAGACCCACCTCTTCAGTGAGTCTCTTCTCCTCAACACCTAGGCCATTGCATCGCCACCCGCACCACCTGACTGGCTAGGCGCTGCCCGTCCCTCTCCTCCCCCGAAACACGGTACTCCTGTACCCCTTGTCTGCGCCCCTCTGTATCCCACAACCGCTGTATATCTGTTCTGTTGTTATCTCTGAAAAGCACTGTTATGCATCTGTACTGTTGTACACCTCTGTAAAGCGCTCTGTTATGCATATGTGCTATTGTACACCTTTGTAAAACGCTCCGATGTGCATCTGTACTGTTGTATAACTCTGTAAAGTGCTCTGTTATGCATCTGTACCGTGGTATACCTCTGCTGAGCACTCTGTTATGCATTTGTACTGTTGCAGACCTATTTAAAGCGCTCCGTTATGCACCTGTACTGTTGTACACCTCTATAACGCGCTGTTATGCATCTGTACTGTTGTAGACCTCTATAAAGCGCTCCATTGTGCATCTGTACTGTTGTATACCTCTATAAAGCGCTCCATTGTGCATCTGTACTGTTGTAGACCTCTATAAAGCGCTCCATTGTGCATCTGTACTGTTGTATACCTCTATAAAGCGCTCCGTTGCTTCTCGAAGCTAGGTCCGTGCTCAATAAATGCCATAATATTATTATTAATAATAATCATAATACCCAAGCATACAGGGTGGCATACAGGGTGGCATACAGGGTGGCATACAGGGTGGCATTTGCAAAAGAGCCAAGACTTGGACGCCTTAATCCTTGCATGAGATATCGCAAGATCCATGTTTCTGCGCATTTAATAGTGTAAATAAGCCGCGCTTTCGTTGGGTTAGTGATTTGTCCCCATATTGATTCATTCGGGCTTCGGGGATGGACTGGACTGAAAAGGGATGTTTTTGAAGGCCAGGGTACACCCTACTGCACTCTCTCTCCTGTGAGGCCACTCCCAGCTGTACGAAAGCTTGAACCTTGATACTGGCTCCCACCCCCATTGGTGCACAACTAAAGATGCAATGGGATGATAAATAGTCTGAAACCTAAAAACTCCAAACTGCGCAACATGAAAATCTGGCCACAAAACCCTGGCATCCTCTCTGGCCAATCTGTGATACTGAGCACATGACTCAACCCAATGGGACTATTTCCTTGACTGTCAAAGCTGAAGTATAGAATGCACTTGATACCTATATATTCCACTGAATTTGACACTGTGCATTTTGGCACTTTGTGTATGCCACACTTCTGTGGAGGGGGTGGGGGGATCCAGTAAGTTTTGTTTTACCCTGGTTTCCTCAATGCCTGAGTGTTAGGTACACTTTACGTGAATTATTTTCATTGTTTTTTTTTTTAATAATGGGCCTTATATCGTACCTGAGTTTGGTTTCTAAGCGCGGATCCTGGATTTGAACCTCTGTTGCTCTGCATGGTCTTGCTTCCAAGACCAGCGCATCGCCCCTGTGCTATCCTCGGTTTACAATGGTTTGTTTTAGCATATATGGTGTCACTTTAGCAAAATCTTGAGGCCAAAACTTTGCTATCCGGTATTGTTTTGTATTGTATTGTATTTGTCATTTATATAGCGCCCATTCCCCATTGGTATGGCCTCAATGCACTTTGTGGTTGGAACGTCCTCGGTGACCGTAGTCCATGTGCAGGAGAATCTAAGAGTTTGAATTAGATGCATATGTGTATTTTGTCCAGGTTCGGGCTTAGGTGGGCTGGCAAGGCTCCAGTAAGCAGCCTGGAGGTCAAGCACGTGGGTCGGTGTTGTTGGTGTTTTAGTATAGGGTCCTAGTGCTGAAGATTCGATGTGTGCCCAGCTAAACCAAATGTATTTTCGTTGGTTGTTGCTGTATACTAATGGCTGAGGTGTTGAGGTACGTTAGGGGTTTCATTGTGGATGGCTATGTGTGCTGCTAGGCTGGAATAGCATAGCCGTAGCTGCATTCTAGGGCGCATGGATGAGTGGCCGTGCCTGTGGTCTGTGTCCACAGACGTGGTGTACGGAATACGTACCATCGCATTGGATGTAGTTCGGCTGCTTTCTTCAGAGGTAGAGTAAAACGGCGTAAGTCTGTAAATTCTAGACTCCCAGTCTCATGCTTCTCTTATGTCATCCACCACCACTGTTGCCCTTCCCTGAAAAACACTGAGGAGAAAGACTATACACCTACTATATAAGCACTGTCAGTTTACAGTAGCAGGATATGAGTGTCCTTCATAATAATGGAGAGCTTTTGGCCGATCCGTGTTGGTCCATCCAATATGAGGGGGACTGTTACAGGCTCGTCCTGCTCCCACACGACCCCTCGGGCACTCGGACACAAATAATACACAGGAGTCCAGAAGTAGAGCGAAATGGCATGT